>NC_050069.1:74780428-75980428 GCF_009764565.3 Dermochelys coriacea
TACCATTCTCTGCTAAACTGAAGAGACCCTTATCAAATATTTGTTCCTCATGTAGGTACTTATAGATTGTAATCAAGTCATCTCTTAACCATCTCTTTGTTAAACTAAATAGATTGAGGTCTTTGAGTCTATTGGTATAAGGCATGTTTTCTAATCCTTTAATTATTCTCATGGCTCTTCTCTTCTACCACCCCAAGATCACTGGAGTACACCATGTTTTGGTTTTGGCCCCTATACACAGGATCCAGGAGTGGGTGATGTAGAATCAGTTACATTGGTTTTATATCATTTGAGGATTCTCAGCCGCTTAAGCCACCTTTCCCTTCTATTTACACCACTGGAGTAGCACTGGAAAGGTAGCTAGGATCTGGCCAATAGATATCAAGGTAGAAACAAATACAGAGATGTCTATGGGACCTTTTATGACATATTCCTGCTGGGATTCAAGTCAATAGCAAAACTCCTCCCACTGGCTTCAGTGCAAATAGGAATAGGCTTTTGAAGGATCATGCTCTCCCACAGAAAAACCAAAGGGAGTGCGCTGTCTTGTAGGGTTTGGGGGTAGAAGTGTTGAGTAAAGAAATGTAGAAATTAGACTCCCAAACTCTGCTGTTCCACCAAGATCTGCTAAAGGCACAGGGCAATCTGTGAAAAAGCCTTGTATTCCCATACTGACCCAAGTTGCCCCCTCCCAGTTTGCTGGCAGCATGGTACTGTTGGACCCCCTGCTGCTGCTGGAGAGAACATTGGCCTTTGATGGGAACCTCACAGGGTTTTCCTTCAGGACATTAAAGGGCCTATGCTGCTTTGCCTGTCCTCCCCTACCCCCCACCTTGCCGCCCCCGCAACAAACTCATTTTATGTTGCTTTTACTTTAACACAAAAGAATGGCCTTTTATTAGAGCTTTATCTTCACTTAGGCTTCTAAGAATCCATACTGAACATTTTGTTGTTATGGCCCCTTCTGGATTTGGAGACATACAAATTTTGTGTGTTTTGCTTCATGCACTGGCATTTTTACATGCTTTTATCTATACGGTATCACTGAGTACACTTACAATTATTTTTAAAAAATCCTAAGAATTCATTAAAAATAAATCTGTAGAAAACTTGACCTGCTGTACACATATTTCCTCATCACTTGAACTTTCACATTCGGCTGCATTTTGTGTATTTAATTTTGGCCATTTGTCTCACACTGTTAAAAGGCCATGTCTCATATTTGGCCCAGGGTACATTGCAGTTTGCTCCATTAACTGAATATGAGGCATAGCATTTTCACATAATAGAAATGCTTTTTTTTTAATGTAAATTTTGCAATGCTAATTCCTTGCATAAGAGACCTAGGGATAAGCGGTGGATTATAGTTCAACCTTCCCCTGGTGTCTATAAATATTTACTGTTTCTTACCCTGTTTCGATACACAGATGAAATTCATCTTCCTGGGGGAGAGGGAAGGGACATGGAAGGGAGAAAATCATCTTTAAAGTATAAATGTGAAGAAAATGAAAACAGATGCATGGAAAGGAAAAGAGAAGCTGGTGGGAACATAACTGAACTGAAACACATTTTCCCTAAGAGATGACAGCATTGTGCACTTCCTTAAAGCTTCCCACAGACAGACAACTCCCCTGTGGAAAAGCTCTCAGGAGGAGGTGGAATATAACCTCAGGGAAGAGAAACAAATTGGAAATGTGTCACATTCCCAAGTGAAACTTCTAACTGAATTTGCATTGTCCCATCGTTAATTAAAACTCAGCTCCTTCCCAAAGAGCCAAGGAAGAATTGTCTTTGAGTAAGAAAACAGAAATATGTTCTAATCCTGTTTATTTGCAGAGGCCTGGCCGGCAACAGACATGCAACAGGGTGATCCCAGTCTGCTCTAAACTGACACAGTGACATGATGACTGGGCTTTGAAGATAGAGCAGCAGTGTTTATGTAGTAAGCAGCAGTGGTGGAGAAGGGAGGAAGGGGGAGGAGGTGCCGGGAGGGAGATCGGGAAACTGTAACTCATTGTGGATGGGCTGAACTGGCCTGGGTGGCAAGCTCTTAAAGCTTAGAACATTCATCAACCTGCCGAGCGGGCCCGACATGCTGGAGCCACAGTTGCTCTTGCTCTCTCCCTCTCTAACTGTGTCAAGCATGATGTAGTCCAACTGTGCGGAGACAGCATAGCCCGGCCAGACAAGCTCTGGTCAGTGCAAATAATCACAGCTCTGACTCCTTTCTCTGTTACTCAGCAAAGCCTGGCCACAGAACACAGAGTTCTCACAGGAAGTTTACGTCAGTTTTCTTTTACTCTTACACACACACACGCATACACACACAGAGCCAAATTCATTCAGAGTCTAATTCCATTTAAGGCACTGAAGTTACACCCGGGATTAGTTTGACCCAATCTCTTTAATATTGCAAATACTTCAGAATTTGAGCCCCAACTCCGATGTCACATCAATTTTACACTAGCATGACTCCACTGGCTTCAGTAGAATTACTCCAGATTTATACCAGCATGAGAGGAGAATCAGGCCCCTAAGCCTTTCTATAGGGCTTTGAACAAGACAAACCGAGTTTTATGTTCTCTTCCATTTTTCTGAGGTAATTTGGGTTAAACTATTGAATTATTATTGTTCTAATGCAATGGAATCCTTCTCTAATATGAGATTTCTAGCCTTGAAATGTGAAATACTTGAAATTTTTTTAGTTACTTTTCCTATACAAGCACCTCAAGCCCTAACATTGCTTCCTGGAAAAGCTGTGCAATGAGAGTGCAGTATAGCTAAGATACGGTTTTCCACATGCAGCAAGAATTTAGCTGTAACTGTCTCATGAACAGAGACCATACGGCTAAATTCCAATGTACCATGCTTCATATTTACTGATAAGAATTTGGCATGAGCCTAAAAAGGCCGAGCAGTTCAGCGATTAGGTTACTGCCATTTATAATACGTTGTCCCTAACTATTGTTTCAGAGTAGCAGCCATGTTAGTCCGTATTCGCAAAAAGAAAAGGAGTACTTGTGGCACCTTAGAGACTGACAAATTTATTTGAGCATAAGCTTTCATGAGCTACAGCTCACTTCATCGGATGCATAGTGTGTATGGTAACACCCTTTGTTTCATGTTCTCTGTGTATATAAATCTCCCCACTGTATTTTCCACTGAATGCATCCGATGAAGTGAGCTGTAGCTCACGAAAGCTTATGCTCAAATAAATTTGTTAGTTTCTAAGGTGCCACAAGTACTCCTTTTCTTTTTGCGAATACGGACTAACACGGCTGCTACTCTGAAACGATACAAAGTATGAACAGGAATCACTTCACAGTCATTGAAATGCAGTAATCTCTGTGCTGGTATCACGGCACTACACAACAGTTCAGGGCAGTAAGTGAAATAGAATCCTTTATTCAAATTAAATGATAGCAGAAATGGTAGGTGGACAAAATATCCAAGTAGGCATTATGTAAGGAAACAAGGACTAACATCACTATACTTGAAGAAAATACTGTAGGATTCTTAATAACCACAAATGTTCAGGATCTCAGTACCATGTCTCCTCCAGAATATGGCACCTCCAGCAGCACAGCTTGATGCTTGATCATTGGTTCAGTACTGATTCAGAAGAGAGAGTACCTCCTAATAAGACCACTTCCTGTAGTACCTTGTGTATTTTTTGGAGGCCCTCAATTCCAAATACCAACCTGGTTCAGTCCAGCTCAGTGTGCAGGATGCAACAGGATGACATCCCAAGGTAGTATGGCTCCAGTAGGGAATCCTCCAAAAAGGAAACACTGCCACACACGTAATGCTAAATATGGCTTCTGTGCTTGCACGCTAACACTGATTAGCATGGTCAGTCTCAACCCAGCATTCTGCTCTTTCAACATGTACAGAATAGTTAGCATTTTCAACCCAGTATTTACCTAAGAAAATGAGCTGAATTCAGCAGACTGCATTTCAATTCCCAATATTAGAAGTTGCTGCAATTAGCAGTCAATTTAAGGAAATCCACATTGCAGGCAGTGTAACTATTTTGGGAGGTGGAGATGTGTGAGAGCAAAGAAAGGATCAGATTTAAAGTGACATTGTTCCAATTCATAGAGTAAGATGCTGCATTTTTAATAAGTATCATCATGCTTTGGTTGCTGTCTAGAAAACTGCATCTGCTGTGCAGGTGCTCTCTATATCAGCTGTTACAGGACGAAGAGCAATAGTGAAAAGTTGCATAGGATTTGTCACACCAAATCAGAGCATTGTGCCATCTTCCTGCTTCTCTACTTCCATCAGTGGGAAATACTGATGTTTGAGAGAAAACTGACACACAAAACTATAATGCACATGTCCAGTTGGAAGAGGTTGTATATGGAGGTGGTCGGGACTCAAACCTAGGGTACACAGCACACCCTGCTTCCCCTGAGGTGTCACTTTCTGCTCCAGAATCTTAGCTTTAATCTTTTTTAAAAAGTAATTATCTAGGTTTTATGTTTACAAAAAAAAACTTGAAAACATAAGTTAAGTAGAACCAACATAGCAAGAGCTGGCAGAATTTTCAGAGTGCATGAAAAAATAGATTTGGGAGAGGTGAGCTGTCCTATTTATTTCAAGGGGTATTAACTCAAACACCCATTCCACCACTCACACTGCCCCAGCTATACTTCTATTTTTAGCACACTAGCTTGATCAGAGCTAGCATGGGCATGTCTCATGGTGGGAATTATACCTCCAGGTTCAATGTAGACATACCTGAATTGACACCTAAAGTAAAGTAAACTTGTCCAGTGTCACAGAGGATGTCAGTGCCAGAGCCAAGATTAGAACTTCTGGCTTCAAGTTAAAAAAATGAGTGGCACCTTAGAGACTAACACATTTATTTGGGCATAAGCTTTCGTGGGCTAAAACCCACTTCATTGGATACATGCAGTGAAAAATACAGTAGGAAGATAAATATACACAGAGAACATGAAAAAATGGGTGTTGCCATACCAACTGTAACAAGACCAATTAATTAAGGTGGGCTATTATCAGCAGGAGAAAAAAACCCTTTTCTAGTGATAATCAGGATGGCCCATTTCAAATAGTTGACAAGAAGGTGTGAGTAACAGTAGGGGGGAAAAAATAGCATGGGGAAATAGTTTTTACTTTGTGTAATGACCCATCCACTCCCAGTTTTTATTCAAGTCTAATTTAATGGTGTCCAATTTGCAAATTAATTCCAATTCTGCAGTTTTTCATTGAAGTCTGGTCTTGAAGATTTTTTGTTGGAGAATTGCGACATTTAGGTCTGAAACTGAGTGACCGGGGAGGTTGAAGTGTTCTCTGACTGGTTTTTGAATGTTATAATTTTTTATGTCTGATTTGTGTCCATTTATTCTTTTGCATAGAGATTGTCCAGTTTGGCCAATGTACATGGCAGAGGGGCATTGTTGG
Source organism: Dermochelys coriacea (assembly GCF_009764565.3). Classification (NCBI taxonomy): domain Eukaryota; kingdom Metazoa; phylum Chordata; order Testudines; family Dermochelyidae; genus Dermochelys; species Dermochelys coriacea. Next base: position 74,785,856 of record NC_050069.1, read on the forward strand.
CACAGGATGTCAATATCACATTGGTAGATGTGCAGGTGAACAAGACTCTTATGGTGTGATTAGGTCCTATGATGGTGTCCCTTGAATAGATATGTGGACAGAGTTGTCAACCTATATTTTAAAAACTATTTTGTAGATGAATGTATCTCTGTTTAACTAAAGCATGCAATCGTGTACAGTTGGCCACCTGGCCAAAGTGCATAGGTAAATAATATTACAATTCTCACTCCACTGCACACAAAGCCATTGAGTTAAGTAGAAATAAATGCATTGTAACAGAAGATTGCAGTAAGATCCATGTCTGCTGCTTTGAAAATGAACGTGCCTTCATGTTTAATTTTCCAGGAGTGCCTCAGCATTTATGTAGCAGCAGGCGACCATTATCCTGTGACAACATTCTATTCTGATGACATTATCTTAACCCTTTCACAGTTGGTGCTACCCACTCCTGTTGTGCTGTCGGCATCCATTAACATTCCATTGACATCAATGAAATGTTAGGACAGAACAGATGCATTCTGCAACAAAGCTGGTATATTCTTACCTTGACATACCTGAGAGTTTGGCAAAAGTCATGCAGTTAATTGTAACATATTGTGCCAACTCTTCGTCGAGCTCAGTTCAGAGGCATGTTTTGTGTTTGTAATTGATAGAGTCAGAAGGAACCATTAGATCATCTAGTCTGATCACCTGACACTGGCCTTAGAGTTTCATCAGGTTATTCCTGGGGTTAGCCCAATAACTTGTGCTTGACTAAAGCATATCTTCCAGAAAAGCATCCAATTTTGATATGAAGACTTCAAGTAATGGTGAATCCACCAATTCCTTTGGGAGTTTGTGCCAATGGTTAATCATCTGCACTGTTAAAAAAAATTGTGCCTTATTTCTAATTATTATTATTCTAATTGTTATTTGTCTGCGTTTAAGACATTGGTTCTTGTTATGCCTTTTCCCACTAAATCAAAAAGCCCTTTAGTACCCAGAATTTTATCTTCATTAAGGTACTTATACACTGTAATCAAGTCACCTCTTGATCTTTTTTAAAAGCTAAATAAATTGAGCTCCTTCCGTTTCTCACTCCAAGGCATTATTTCCAGCCTTTGAATCGGGTTGGGGGGGTTGGCTCTTCTCTGCACTCTCTCCAATTTCTCAAAATCCTTTTTAAAATGTAGACTGCAGAAATGTATCATTGTTATCATCAGTGCTATGTAAATCACTTCCCTACTCTGACTCACTACTCCCCTGCTTTTATATCTGAGGATCACATTACCCCTTTTTGCCACAGTACCATACTGGGAGCTCATGTTCAGATGTTTGTCCACCATCACCCTTAGCTCCTTTTCACAATCACTGCTCCGACAGTCCCCCAGCTGTTAAGACAGAAACTGATAGTAACTTTTCTAAAACATTGTGTTATCCTAGAAGAGAGGATCATTGCCATCTATCACCTGGGATGGAAAAAAAATAATCTACAGACAGGTTTTCCAAGCTCATTGAGAGGAGGAGGCAGGAAGGAATTACCTTTAAAAAATTAGGGAGATATTTTGCACTTTATTCTTAATGCTCTGGTACACTTTCACTGAAGATACCTTAGCAATGTTAATAGTATTAAAATTATGTTTCATCACCATTTAAGAATTTAGAGGGGGGAATAGCAGAAAATGGTGTTTCACATGCTTCATATATGTACCTTGGCAGATCCTGGAACAAATTCTCTCTAAGTTGCACCATATCAACTTAGGCCCTGATTCTGCCAAGATTTATGCACATGCTTAACTTTATGGCATTACTCAGAGTGAGTAAAGTTAAGCATAGGTGAACGTCTTTGTAGCATTGGGGCCTTATAAAGTATCTTTTTCCCTTGCCTACCAGTATGGCTTTTAATTTTAAAATTAGTAAGAATAAAATTGTGATGACTGAATGCTTTATTCACTGTACAACAACTTCATACCACTGTTTTCTATACTTTTTACCAGAGGCTCTCATATTATTTAATGCTGCAGTTACAGTTTGTATGGGAGATTGCAAAGGAAAATAAAGGCTCATTTCTCTTTTCCAATCAGAAGCTTGTCTGCTCTGAAGATCACTGTCAGAATTCTGCAACTGAGGCTAAATCTTCAGACCTCAGTAGTTCAGGAGCCAAACTAGTGATCAACATTACCCAAAAGAGCCACAGTAGTGTGACTTCATTGTTTCATTTACAGCAGAGTACTATTCATATTTAAACAGTATGACAGGAAAAATATTTAGTTTTTTATATATATAATTATTATTTTTCTCACAGCAAATAAATTAAAAACATAATGCAAGTTGATAACTTAATTGGTTAATAACATAGTAAAAGCAACCTGATTAGTTAATAACTTAGACTGGTTAATAATTAAATCACACTGTGTTTTAACATCATTTGCTGCAAAGAGCTGCAGGATACACATTAAAGAGCCACTTGCTGCTTGCAAGCCACAGTCTGAGTATCACTGACCTAGACTAACTCAAATAAAACACCAGTTGAAAATGAGTATATATATATATATATATACACACACATACACACACACACACAAAAACACCAGGGGAAACTGGGGACTGATAGTCAAATTGCTGTTGGATGAACCCTAGAATTGTTACCAATGTTTAAAGCAATATACTCTGGGCCAGACTCTCATTCACAGGAAAGCCAGTACAGTGTAAAAGAGCCATATTGTAAATAAGACTCAAGCCCTTGAACTATAAAAGAGAAAGTACAGGTAACTCTTTGTACTCATGGTTCTGGCTGAGTTTACAGTTGTACAGTAAAAGCCTGATTCTCCACACATTAATGCAGGTGAATAAAACGGGACCACTAACCTGCATAAAATTATTCAGATGTAAGAATATGTGTAGGATCAGGGCCTAAGAGGGTAGCATTTGTACGGTTGTTTATGTGAAATAACAAAACCAATAAAAAATAATTTTTTAAAACAGACATAGTTGGCACTGAGGCAGTAACTAAATCTGCTGAGACTGCACAGCCTGTCCTGAGTTTACTGTGTTCATTGAGGAAGACAGACAAGCCAGGCTCCTAACTAAGAAAATTAATTAGCCCAGCTTTTTGCTAGCAGGGTATTTCTGTTTAATTCACCCCTAGGTTTTAGGTTACAATGATTTATGATTAGAGACAGAAAAGTGTAAAAGGAAAACTTGGCTCAAGGCCTTGAAATTAAAAAAAAAATCCTCTGGTTAAAATCCTCCTGCAGTACCAAAGGTGTAGAGGTGTGTTCCTTCCAGTCATACTTATAGGGATATTTCTCATGACATTAAAAACAAAAAAGATACATTAGTTCACTAGGGATTAATTAGGAACATATAGTTCCCAAGAATTGCACAATGCAGTCTGCTGTCATAGCATTATTTCTTACTAGTCCAAGAGTTTTAAATTATATATATGAAATCTTTCCCCATCTGAGGACAAAAAAAGGCCTTCCATTTCTAAAGAGATGTGTTGGAAATCAGCAGGACAACAACCATGTATGAAAACCTGCACATTTCTGGTCTGAACATTTTTTATTTCTAACCTTTGATAATGAGGTTTGGTGATTTCCTTCTTGTATTTCTAGCTTTGGGACCAACCTATTTGAACTGAAGTCAATGGAAGCTCCAGGTGCTTGAAACTCTGAAAATGACAATGTAGAGGGGAAATCCTAGTCACACTGAAGTCAATAACTTCCATGGCACCAGGATTTTAGTGTAGGTTCTAAATTTGATACCCAAAAATCAATGCACCCAAAATTAGCAGCCACCTTTGAAAATTTGGACCTATGCTTATCCGTGGTTCAGCTTCCTTATGTGTAAAGTAAGGAGGATATTTATCTGCCATACCCAGGTATTCTGAAGCTAAATGCATGTTTACAAAGCAAATATTTTGAGGTCTTTGGGCGGAACAGGTTACAGAAGTACAAAGTACTTTCATCGTGCCTAGATACAATGATGTTTGAGCACATTATAAATACTTACACAGAGAGATGCAGGAAAGGGGAAAAGGTCCTATAAGTCATTCATTTGATTGAAAATCTTTGGCAATCTTTAGCTGAAAATGCCAGTTTGCCCTAATGAAACTAAGGAGGAATATACTTATCCTAACCATTGTGCAGTGAAATACTAAAGAAGAAGGGTATACTTGTTGAGTATCTTCGTCCTTACATCTCCCAACATAAACACCTTATTTTTCATCCTTCCCCATTCCTTTTCTCTTTCTGTCCTTCCCTTTCCTCTAAACTCCTTCACCTGCCCCACCTTACCCAGCTACCACACTCAGTGTGCAGCACCACTCTGAGCTCCATGCCAGTAATTTTCTGGCTCTCTCCTCCCCTGCTGCTGCACTCTGTCTCCCTCTGCAGTAGGACACAGGAACTGAAGGAAGATAACTGAGATGTGGTGAGAAGACTAACTTGGGGAAGAAGCGTGTTCCCAGCAGATAGCAGGCAGGATAAGACTCATTCCTCCCACAAAGCCTGATCCTCAGCACCTCCCCAGCAGCCAAATGTGGTTCCCTAAAGCTCTTTCAATACTCATGTCCCAGATAACATAATTTTCAAAATCTTAAGTGAGGGGCTACTGAAATATATGTTGTCAAATGCACAATATTTTGCAATGAAATAATTGTTGCTAACAAAGTGATCCACTTAACATTAAAAGAAATAAAGATATGAAGCATTTTAAATGAAAGTATGATCCCAGCAGGGTTTGAACTGAATACATTTGAAATGCAGGCCCACTAGGCTAAACTAATGGAATTTAAAGGTGTCTTGTCCCTGACTAACAGAGGGAATCCATTCTGCTCAATGAATGCAATAAAAATACATTAAGAATTACAAGAAATTTCTTTTTAAGCTAAGTAGAAGGGTTATATTTTGAAAAACTGCCTCAGTTATGGTGGATAAATAAATTACATGTGCAATTGCTTCCATTTATTCAATTGCAATTGCAAATGAAACAGCTTTGTGACTACATACATGCATTTGTGGATGCAAATAATTGCTCCATGGGTACTGGAGGATGTGTTGAGAGCTGGCTAAAAATCAAAGATATTGGGTACAACCAATGTGTCACTAGATCAGGGGTGGGCAAACTTTTGGGCCCGAGGGCCACATTGGGATTGCAAAACTGTATGGAAGGCCAGGTACGGAAGGCTGTGCCTCCCCAAACAGCCTGGCCCCCACCCCCTATCTGCCCCCCTCAGAACCCCTGACCCATCCAAGCCCCCATGCTCCTTGTCCTCTGACCGCCCCCTCCTGGAACCCCCAACCCCTAACCGCCCCCGGGACCCCACCCCCAATCCAACCCCCATGTCCCCTGACTTCCCCAACCCTTATCCACACCCCCGCTCCCTGACAGGTCCCCAGGACTCCCATGTCTATCCAATCCCCCCTGTTCCCCATTCCCTGACCGCCCCTGCCCCAGAACCTCCGCCCCATCCAACCTCCTCCTGCTTCCTGTCCCCTGACTGCCCCCCGGGATCTCCTGCCCCTTATCCAACTCCCCCATTCCCTGCCCCCTTACCATGCCGCTCAGAGCAGCATGTCTGGCAGCTGCACTGCCCTGCAGGAGCGTGCAGCCCCGCCACCCAGAGTGCTGCCCGTGCGGCAGCGTGGCTGCGGGGGAGGGGCCAGGAGCTCAGGGGCTGGGCAGGATGGTCCCATGGGCTAGATGTGGCCCGCAGGCCATAGTTTGCCCACCTCTGTGCTAGATCATAGCAACTATTACCTATAATACATATATGCAACATTTCAGTGAAAATCACACTTGTTTACTATATGTTTTGCTGTTACAATATAAATATGGGAAGAATTTTCCAACATTTTGACTAAACATTTTCCCATAAAGACATAAAATGATTATTTGTAAGTATTATTGAGGGGGGAGAAGGAAACAAATACAATAAAATATGAATGGTGGGTGTGATCAAGATAATATCCTAGTTTCCCATAAAATTCCTTATGTCAGCAGTAGTGCTTTTTTTCTAACTTTGCTTTCAGTTACTATGATGAGTCTCCAATCTCAAATATTTACATCAATATCTAAAATATTTTCAGCAATTTTCTATCCTGCTGATTTTCAGGAGTCAATTCACCTGTCAAAAGACTGCTCCTGTTATGATTTCACACAAGATTACTGAGCCATATCTCCCTCCCACCACCACCACAGGTACCTGGGAAAGCAGAACATCTGACTCAGAACTCACCCTCTGGATCTCAGGAGAGAATTCTGTCATTATGAAAGATTCTGGTAGAAACCTCAGGTCAGTGTTGCAGTCAGGCAAAACGTCAGAGGTGGTTTTTTTTTGCCCATGGCAACAAGTCATCCCCTCATAAGCAGTGATGAATTAAGTGTTAACATTAGTAGAAATGAGATTTTTTATTAATGTGCATTTAACTTCTGTGTAAAGATAGCAACAGCTTATTTCATTCTCTTTGGGGTCTAGTCTCCTACTGCTGCTTAGGAGTTACACCTGTAACTCCCATTAGGTTAATAAGGTTACATATACTCCCTATTCCCCTGAAGACAATCATGGAAAAATAAATCCCATTTTCTCTAAAGGCATTTGTGTTCATCCAGGCAGTGGGGCTGTTTGCAGGGGCATGAGAGAGGGGTGCAACTGTTTGGTAGTGTGAATAGATTACCCAAACAGAGACACGACTTTCAAACAGTTTCAATGAAGAGTTATTGCCATCTCTACAAATAGCTGTTCTTAGAAGGCTAATCTTAGATATTTCTGTATAATAGAATGTTCATCCTGGGTTATTAAGATTAGGTTACTGTGTAGGTGGAGCAAAGACACAGCGTTGCTACTGTGGTACACCACCATCACTAATTTCAGGAGTAGCCCTGATTTTATCCTTAATTTCTTTGATACCAGTTTAATCCTTTCACTGGCTCTCTGACTCACTCAATCTCTTTCACACACCCCAGTGCCATTTAGAACCAGAAAAATGGATAAAAAGGTATTAGTGACTTTCCCTACATTTTTATCATGCCTTTTGACACAGTATTAAATTAGGGTAATCCTAGTACAAAGAGTTTTTCAATGAGGCTTTAATACTATAAACCCCATTAAAATCATTATGACAAAAGCATGGTTTCCATGCCACACAGAAGCTAATGTCACTAAATTTCTAGGAGTAAATAATATGATTGGGTGAGTTGATTTTGTGTGTGTGTGTGTATATATATATATATATATATATATTCTCATAGCAGTGAGAAATCCCTTTGGGCATAAATGTATCTTTTGTTTTGCTTTAGTTTTTCCTTAAGCAAAAAGGAGTGGGACCCATTCTTAAGGTGTGTGAGACTTTGTAGGTCTGGTTTTACAATACAACTTTTTGTCTTCGGGGAGACTTGTTAAACACTGAAAGAAAAGTCACACACTGAATGAATGACACCACCCTAAGATTGATTCCCAAGGGAAAAAAAGGACTCAGTGCTGCATTAGAATCATTAAGGTGACCGACAACACCTTATAGCAAGCAGGTGATAGTGTACAAAACCTTGGCAGGTTGTATAATACCATTAAACCTTATGATCTAATTATTCACCCCTAATATAAAGGGCAGGGTTCCATGGGAGATGCATATCCAAAGCCGGGCTGGGAAATAGTCTTAGCAAATAGATTTCACAATACAAAGGGAAGCACAGTCAAAATTCTAACATGGGAAAGTTCACTGATGAGATGAAGTAGTTTAACATAGTTTGAACTGGAGTCCTATAGTATACATCACTAAAATTCTGTGAGCTGAATTCTGAATAATAATTTCACATGCCTTATAAAAGAAAGGTTTAAGCACAGAATTTGCTGTCTTGAATCCTTTGTTGTAACCATTAACATTATTTTCATTTGTCAAAGGAGGGTGACTTTTAATTTTAAATTTAAAAAAACAGTGAAATTTTTTTCGTGGAAATATGTACACTTGCAATTAAAAATAATATTGCTGACCTCTGGACAACAGTGAAACTTATAAGGGCTGGAGCAATATCTCCTGTTCAGTCCAATGAGAATTTCCACAAGAGTCATGAACTCTTGTTCTAAATTGGTGCTCCTATTTAATGGCCACTTCTGTATGTCTGACCACATGGACTTTAGCATTTTGCAAAAACCAAAAACATACAGCAAATATTTAATATATTAAGGGACAAACTCCCACAGAAGCCTCTAAAAGTGCATGCATAATATTTGCAAGTGAATTCATTTTCATTCATTCAAAACCCCATATTTGTTTGCAAAAAAGAAAACTGTGCATATAAAATGAGTAACTGTTGCATAATTATCCCTCTGCGCATGCAAATGCAGATTTTTGCGTAAGTGCATTTCTGCAGGTGCACTTCAAAATGTGGCAAATTTGATTGTGGTCTGTAGTAACTACCTGAGCTACTGCAGTCCACTGGGAAAGTACATATTAGAACACGTAATAAAATAATCTCTTCCAAAATGCCATTAAAAACAAATGACAGACTCTGAGCCTGATCCTCAACTGCTATAAATTGGTGTAGCCTGATCAACTTCACAGCTGAAGATCTAGCCTCCTGTGTGCAAAGTTTCATTTCCAAGAGGAATTTTACAGTGAAACTACAAATTAGTGAAAAATAGTGCTCAAAGTACAAACACTGGAATTGCCAAGGATGGATGGCTATATCAGGCCAAATCTTCAGATGTTGTAAATAATATCTAGCTCTTATTTAGCACTTTTCATTGGTAGATCTGAAAGTGCTTTACAGCAATATCACTATCTCCATGTTACACAAGGGGAAACTGAGACATGGGGCAGTGAAGTAACTTACCCAAGATTACCCAGCAGGCTATTGGAAACTGCTGAAGCCCAACTCAGAATTCTATCCACTAGGCAGACATAGCTCCATTGATGGAGAAACTCCACTGAACACTAGTTGAGGATCTGGTCCTTTATTACTAAAAGTGACAATTAAATGCATACAACCTACCAATTGCTGTACCCATTTTTGTATTTTTTTTAATTTTTCAAGAGTGGGTGTATGTTAAATATAGTCACGCAAAACACTTTTTAAAAAACTTGCTCTTTATAATAAATGATTACTTTTTTATATAATAATGGTTTTAATCTCTGTAGTAACCAGTTGTCTAACCCAAACTTTCAGCTCTATAGTATAATTTATACAATATGCTCAACATTTTCCCACATAATAAACATGGGAATCCCATAGAACCAGTCCAAGGTCTGAGGGTTTTTGTATGAATCATGTTTGCTGCCACACCCCCAACTATAGCTCTACTCCTAGGAGCCAAAGAGTTTCTGCAGTCAGCACTGAAAGGAAGTGCAGTGTGTGAAAACAATATTTACATTAAAAACTGAGAGTATGCTAACCTTATCTCAGAGGTTATCAGAGAAGCACTCCTAAGATAGAAGTGCTCTAGGCCTATGGAAAGGTAACTTTGGAACACCATTATGCTTCAGTAAAAGGGAACAAATCAATGAATAAATTAAGATATATACTAATTCAAAATTGCGTTCTTGCTATGACAACATCTTTGTCTTAACCCTTAGCTATGCTCTGTTTGTCTAGGTGCTGTTCATTAAAGCTGGTTGGGAAAAGAGGCTCTTTCATTGTACCTGTTACTTAATTTGCACAGTTTATTGCAACAAAGGAAGGGTGTCATGTTAGAACACATACCGAGAAATCCCATTGTTTTGTCTTTAGAAAAGGTATATAAGATTCTTCAGATAAAGCTCACGCACATTTAGCCTAGCTGCCTAGCAATTTACTGACTTCTCTGGCAGTAGTTTTCCTATAAGGAAAAAAAAAGTGCTCCATTACCTGCTTCTAATGTGATTTTTCATTAGCACAACAAAACTGATTAGTAGGCTCTGATTTGTGTTCTCAGAGCAGGGCATCTACCAGAAGAATGGCTATATTCTTAATCTAGGTGTACTTACTATATATTTCAGAGTAGCAGCCGTGTTAGTCTGTATTCGCAAAAAGAAAAGGAGTACTTGTGGCACCTTAGAGACTAGCAAATTTATTAGAGCATAAGCTTTCGTGAGCTACAGCTCACTTCATCGGATGCATTTGGTGGAAAAAAAACCATTTGGTGGTGTGACCTAGTGGTCAGAACAGAAGTCAGGACTAGTGGTTGGAGCAGAAGACAGAAGACAGAACCAGAGCCATGGTGGGGGTACAAGCCAATGCTCAGCACAGAAGTCAGAACAGAACTAGAAAGTGGAACTGGAGTCCTGGTCAGGAGACAAGTCTTTGGTCAGAGCCAGGCATCTGAACAGAACTGGAGTGTGTGCAGCAGACAAGACAGTGGCCAGAGCCAGGAATCAATGGGTTTGGAGGAAGGTAAAGACTAGGACTGGAGTGGGAACAGGCACGGATTGGAGCAAAGATCGAAACGGGAAGCAGGTCTGGCGCAGCTGCTGGAGTAGAACACATTGAGCAGCCACTGTACTGTTGTTAAAAGGCTTAAATGATGATCTGCTGGCTCTTCTGTCCCATCAGGGAGCACAGCCACTTAGTGAGAGCTTACTGGGCCCAGACAAGCTATTTGGGTTGCCAGATGACCACACCCAGAGACAGCTGAGTTCCTGACAGAAGGCAGGTGCTTTCCCAGTCATTGCATTACTCAGTTTAGGCACCTCATCCTTGATCTATACCATTCCCCCAATATTCCAGCCCCAAGTCTCTTTTGAACAGACATTGGCAATCTTTCCAAACAGAGGTAATTGTATATGTAGATTCATGTTTACTGGAACTAGATGGAGACAATCAGGGTATGTCTACTCTGCAAACAAAAACCCATGGCACCAAGTCTCAGAGCCCGGGTCAATAGATTCAGGCTCACCAGGCTCAGGCTGCAGGGCTAAATATAGCAGTGTAGGTGTTCCCACTTGGGTTGGAGCCCAGGCTGTAAGACCCTCCCCCCTTGCAAGGATTCAGAGCTTCGGCTCCAGCCCAAGTGAAACATCTACACTGCTATTTTTAGTCCTGCAGCCCAAGCCCAAGTCAGTTGACCTGGGCTCTGCACTGTTGGTTTTTCTTTGCATTGTAGCCATACCCTTAGACTCATGTTTTCACTTTTGACTTCAGTCAAATTTTAGCCAAGCTCTGCAGTGGTAAAATACAATTGCACCGCCTCAGCTGCGATAATTAAAGGTCATAGTTTCTTCAGTTATTCTAGAAACACCATGGCTATGGCTGCCTATGAGGAGCTGTATGAAAAAGCCGTTCTGCTCTTAGCCATCTAAATTACATTCAACAATGCCTACCAAGGAGGAACTTGGTGGAAGCTGTCAAAGGAATTGATGGGTGCTCCACCATCAGCTCTGAGTGAGGGTATATGTTCATGTTTGTGACCAAAGTCCAAAGTCTGGGGCTATGATTATTTGATCTACTACCTTTGAACTCTCACATAGCACAATGCACAATTAACATGTAGAACTCATTGCCACCAGAAGTCATTGAGGCAGGGCCGTCCCTAATGGGGTGCAGGGCCCAGGACAAATCACCCTTTATGGGGCCCTGTCATAAATATAAAGGGAAGGGTAAAAACCTTTAAAATCCCTCCTGGCCAGAGGAAAAACCCTTTCACCTGTAAAGGGTTAAGAAGCTAGGATAACCTCGCTGGTACCTGACCAAAATGACCAATGAGGAGACAAGATACTTTCAAAGCTGGAGGGGGCAGGGGAAGAAACAAAGGTTCTCTCTGTGTGTGTGAGGCTTTTGCCGAGAACAGAACAGGAATGGAGTCTTAGAATTTAGTAAGTAATCTAGCATTAGATTCTGTTTTGTTTAAATAGCTGATAAAATAAGCTGTGCTGAATGGAATGGATATTCCTGTTTTTTGTCTTTTTGTAACTTAAGGTTTTGCCTAGCGGGATTCTCTATGTTTGGAATCTGATTACCCTGTAAGGTATTTACCATCCTGATTTTACAGAGGTGATTCTTTTACTTTTTTTCTTCAATTAAAATTCTTCTTTTAAGAACCTGATTGGTTTTTCATTGTTCTTAAGATCCAAGGGTTTGGGTCTGGGTTCACCTGTGCAAATTGGTGAGGATTTTTATCAAGCCTTCCCCAGGAAAGGGGGTGTAGGGTTTGGGGAGGATTTTGGAGGGAAAAATGTTTCCAAGCAGGCTCTTTCCCTGTTATATATTTGTTAGTGGCAGCAATAAAGTCCAAGGGAAAAAGGTAAAATAGTTTGTACTTTGGAGAAGTTTAACCTAAGCTGGTAAAAATAAGCTTAGGGGGTTTTCATGCAGGTCCCCACATCTGTACCCTAGAGTTCAGAGTGGGGAAGGAACCTTGACAGGCCCCCTTAGCATTTTTTATATAGGTGAAATCTGGTTACAGTGAACTTCAAGGGCAGCTGCTGGCCACAGGTTAAATATTGATAGCACCAGCTGTATAATTATCATGTTGTTATATTATATTGTAGTTCATTTGTATAATTATAATGACGTTCATATAATTTTTTTTTTAAAAACTCACCGATCATGATCAGTGTCACGCCACATACATTCTGAAATCCACCTTCCTGGGCTTCCTTGCAGCAAGCTCACTTCCCAGGTGCATATGGTCTCACTACCCTCAGTGGATTTTTTTAAATGTAATTACACATTCGCAACACTGAGAGCCCATGTCTCAGGAACTAGGTGGCTCTAGGAGGGCCTACATGTGCCCTGGTGCTGGGGGACCCTAGGACCCTCCAGCCTGGAGGAGGGGCTCTAAGATCTATTTTCTCTGGGGGCTGGGAGAGGGAGAAAAGTGGAAAAGCAGATGGATGGAGGACGCCAGTCCTGGTGGATGGTGGAGAGAGCAGAGTTGTTGTACCCCAAGTCCTGGTACTGCAGGGAGGGGGACCCCAAGGCTGGAGAGATGAAAGGCAATGAGGACCCTGAGGCAGGGGGGTGATAAGGGCTGGCCCTGGCCTGGAGGTGGCATTGGAGGACCCCATCCAGTGCTGGGAGAGGGGAGAAAGGGCAGTGGAAGGCGGAGGTATGGGGCACTGCGGGGACACTAGTGCTGGGAAATGGGCGAGGGACGATGGAGACTACTGGCTGGCACTCAGCTGTGCTAGGGGCGAGGGGGCCCCCTGTGCTGGCGGAGGGTCCCAATGGAAAGGGAAGGTGGAGTCTGAGGTGGAGGGGCAGGGGCAGGTCAGCCTGGGTCATTCTGCCCTGACACTAGTGGTTGGGGGGCGCTAGGACCCTACGGCAGCAGGCAATGCCAGCAGCTGGCAAAGCGGAGCAGGCTGTGGGGTGGGTCGCTCGCTTCTGCTGCCACAGAGACTGAGCCCAAACCCGGGGGACTGTGGGCAAGAAAAAGAAATAAATGTCCCTGCTGCTGGCCCCAGGCCCCCCGTTATCGCCCCAGGCTGTCCTGGCCCGCCCTGCATTCCCATGAAGCACGGGGCCCCCCAAAGTGCAGGGCTCGGGGCGGTTGCCCCGGTCCGGCCTATGGATGGGATGGCTCTGCATTGAGGCCAATAGTGCAGGAGGATTCAAAAGAGGGATTAGACATTTATAGGGATAACAAGAATATCCAGAGTTATAACAATAAACACTAGAAAGAAAGAAGAGAGTTTTGGAAAGGATATAAATCCTCATCCTGTGTGGCTTTCTCCAACTTCAGTAGAGGGTTAGCAGGAAACATTCCCCTAACTGCCTCCTGCAGGGTTCTTACACCTTCTTCTGAAGCATCTGGTGCTGGCCACTGTCACAGGATAGACCAGAGGTGGGCAAACTACGGCCATGGGCCACATCCGGCCTGCAGGACCATCCTGCCCAGCCCCTGAGCTCCCAGCCAGGGAGGCTCGCCCCCAGCACCTCCCCCGCTGTCACCCCTCCCCCACAGTCACTCCGCCGCTTGGGCAGTGCGGCTTGCACCCGCTAACCTCCCAGGCTTTCCAATAAGCCTGTCCTGCTTCTCTGAGTGGCATGGTAAGGGGGCGGGGGGAGGGGAGGTTGGATAAGGGGCAGGAGGTCCTGGGGGGCAGCGAGGGGACAGGGAGTGGTTCAATGGGGCGGAGGTTCATGGGGGGTCAGGAGACAGGGAGCAGGGGGGGTTGGATAGGGGGACAGGTCCTGGGGGGGGTGCAGTTGGGGCAGAGATCCTGGGAGGAGGTGGTCAGGGGACAAGGAGCAGGGGAGGTGTTGGAGGGTCAGGGGTCTCAGGGGGCCTGTCAGGGGGCAGGGATAGGGGTCAGGGCAGTCAGGAGACAGGGAGCAGGAGGGGTTGGATAGGGGGTGGTGTCCCAGGAGGAGCGGTTAGGGGCACGGGGTCCTGGGAGAGGGCGTTCAGGGGACAAGGAGCAGGGGGGGTTGGATGGGTCAGGGAATCTGAGGGGGCAGTCAGGGGGCGGGGGCAGGCTGTTTGCAGAGGCACAGCCTTCCCTACCCAGCCCTCCATACCATTTTGCAACCCTGATGTGGCCGTCAGGCCAAAAAGTTTGCCCATCCCTGGGATAGATGGACCTCAGCACTGATCCACTCTGACAATTCCTATGTGCCTAACAGTAGTGAACAAGATGGCTTTTTTTCATTTGTGTTTGGCCAGGATGTTGTGCCCTTGCCTCCCTGATACAGAGCTTGCCACCTTGCCTTGGCCTCCTCCTCCTCCTCCTTTGAAATGCTCAAATGGGCAATAACTTAATGCTATTCAGAAGCAGACGCTACTGTAGATTGCAGCAGCCTGCTGGATAAGTGAACTAACTGGTCATGAGGTTATCAGATCTGTGCTCCTGAATCTGCACTTTCTGCTTCCACGTGGAGTTTAGGTATTGGTTTTAATCTATAAATCACTAAATGGCCTGGGATTGACCTATGGGAGAATCTGCTCGTCTTTCCCCGGTCATAGACTGCCAATGGTTGAGACCAGTGGGACCACTCAAACTGGATATGCCTTAGTATAAAAAAGGGGTTACCAGCAGATTTTTCTTCAAGAGTGTGGCTTTCCTTTGGAGAATGTTTCCACCCACCCACCTCTCCTAAAAAACTCCACTCTGTTGACCTTCTCACATTCAAAGCTCATTTGGGCATCTGAGGAGGATTGAAGCTGAGGGTGATGTTTTCTGGGGCAATTTGTGCTGGGGTGGGGTGGGAAAGTGCTGTTGGTTTCCATTTGTAACTCTTTTTGGATGCTTTTCCAAAATGTTTCTTAAGGGTTCAAGAATGTTGGATGGTCAGTCTTTAATAGCTGTTGTTTAAATTAAATAATAAAAATAAATAAGACATAGTATCACAGCTGTCTTCTTATTGTATTAAAAGACAAATGAAGGTCTTTTCCATCAGACAGACAGAAAGAAAAGCATTAATTTGATGTCAATAGAGCTATGCTAACTTATGCCATATGAAAATCTGTATCATTTTTTTTAAATCCAACAATTATACATTACTTATCTATAAGTATTAAAAATGCATTATAAAAAATCAATTTTCAAGAGAGTCACAAAATGCAGTATTGTCCCAATTATTTATTTAAATTGGGACACTTCTGAATTTATATATATTCAGAAATATATATATATATATATATATATATATATATATATATATATTAGGGCTGTTGATTAGTCGCAGTTAACTCACACAATTAACTCAAAAAAATTAATCGCAATTAATAACAGTTTTAAATCACACTGTTAAACAATAGAATACTAACTGAAATGTATTAAATATTTTGGATGTTTTCCTACATTTTCAAATATATCTTTCAATTACAACATTTTTGCACTGTTAAAATGACAAACAAAAGAAACAGTATTTTTCAGTTCACCTCATACAAGTACTGTAGTGCGATGTCTTTATCATGAAAGTGCAACTTAAAAATATAGAATTTTTTTGGTTACATAACTCACTCAAAAATATAGCAATGTAAAACTTTAGAGCCCACAAGTCCACTCAGTCCTACTTCTTGTTCAACCAATCGGTAAGACAAACAAGTTTACGGGAGATAATGCTGCCCTCTTCTTATTTACAATAAGTGAGAACAGGCATTCACATGGCACTGTTGTAGCTGGCATTGGAAGATATTTACATGCCAGGTGCACTAAAGATTCATATGCCTCTTCATGCTTTGGCCACTGTCAAGGTTCCTTCCCCACTCTGAACTCTAGGGTACAGATGTGGGGATCTGCATGAAAACCCGCTAAGCTTATTCTCCCCAGCTTAGGTTAAAACTTCCCCAAAGTACAGACTATTTTACTTTTTACCCTTGGACTTTATTGCTGCCACCACCAAGCGTTTAACAAATATATATAACCGGGAAAGAGCCTGCTTGGAAACGTCTTTCCCCCCAAAATCCTCCCAAACCCTACATCCCCTTTCCTGGGGAAGGCTTGATAAAAATCCTCACCAATTTGCATAGGTGAACCCAGACCCAAACCCTTGGATCTTAAGAACAATGAAAAAGCAATCAGGTTCTTAAAAGAAGAATTTTAATTGAAGAAAAAAAGTAAAAGAATCACCTCTGTAAAATCAGGATAGTAAATACCTTACAGGATAATCAGATTCCAAACATAGAGATTCCCTCTAGGCAAAACCTTACGTTACAAAAACAGGAATATACATTCCATTCAGTACAGCTTATTTTATCAGCCATTTAAACAAAACAGAATCTAATGCATATCTAGCTAGATTACTTACTAAGTTATAAGACTCCATTCCTTTTCTGTTCCCGGCAAAAGCCTCACACAGACAGAGAGAACCTTTGTTTCTTCCCCCACCCCCTCCAGCTTTGAAAGTATCTTGTCTCCTCATTGGTCATTTTGGTCAGGTGCCAGCGAGGTTATCCTAACCATCAACCATCCATCAACCTCCGCCTCGACCAGTCCACACAAGAGATCCACTTCCTGGACACTACGGTGCTAATAAGCGATGGTCACATAAACACCACCCTATACCAGAAACCTACTGACCACTATTCCTACCTACATGCCTCCAGCTTTCACCCAGATCACACCACAAGATCCATTGTCTACAGACAAGCTCTATGATACAACTGCATTTGCTCCAACCCCTCAGACAGAGACAAACACCTGCAAGATCTCTATCAAGCATTCTTACAACTACAATACCCACCTGCTGAAGTGAAGAAACAGATTGATAGAGCCAGAAGAGTACCCAGAAGTCATCTACTACAGGGCAGGCCTAACAAAGAAAATAACAGAACGCCATCACCTTCAGCCCCCAACTGAAACCTCTCCAACGCATCATCAAGGATCTACAACCTATCCTGAAGGATGACCCATCACTCTCACAGATCCTGGGAGACAGGCCAGTCCTTGCTTACAGACAGCCCCCCAACCTGAAGCAAATACTCACCAGCAACCACACACCACACAACAGAACCACTAACCCAAGAACCTATCCTTGCAACAAAGCCCGTTGCCACATATCTGTCCACATATCTATTCAGGGGACACCATCATAGGGCCTAATCACATCAGCCACACTATCAGAGGCTCGTTCACCTGCGCATCTACCAATGTGATATATGCCATCATGTGCCAGCAATGCCCCTCTGCCATGTACATTGGTCAAACTGGACAGTCTCTACGTAAAAGAATAAATGGACACAAATCAGACATCAAGAATTATAACATTCAAAAACCAGTCAGAGAACACTTCAATCTCTCCGGTCACTTGATTACAGACCTGAGAGTGGCTATTCTTCAACAAAAAAACTTCAAAAACAGACTCCAATGAGAGACTGCTGAATTGGAATTAATTTGCAAACTGGGTTCAATTAACTTAGGCTTGAATAGAGACTGGGAGTGGATGGGTCATTACACAAAGTATAACTATTTCCCCATGTTATTTCCCCCTCCCCACCCCCCACTGTTCCTCAGACGTTCTTGTCAACTGTTGGAAATGGCCCACCTTGATTATCGCTACAAAAGGTTTTCTCCCCCTCTCCCGCCCCACTCTCTTGCTGGTAATAGCTCATCTTAAGTGATCACTCTCCTTACAGTGTGTATGGTAACACCCATTGTTTAATGTTCTCTGTGCATATAAATCTCCCCACTGTATTTTCCACCAAATGCATCCAATGAAGTGAGCTGTAGCTCACGAAAGCTTATGCTCAAATAAATTTGTTAGTCTATAAAGTGCCACAAGTACTCCTTTTCTTTTTGCGAATACAGACTAACAGGGCTGCTACTCTGAAACCTATCCTAGCTTCTTAACCCTTTACAGGTGAAAGGATTTTTCCTCTGGCCAGGAGGGATTTAAAGGTGTTTACCCTTCCCTTTATATTTATGACAGCCACTGTTCCAGAGGACATGCTTCCATGCTGATGACACTTTTAAAAAAATAATGTGTGAATTAAATTTGTGACTGAACTCCTTGGGGGAGAATTGTATATCTCCTTCTCTGTTTTTCTTGCATTCTGCCATATATTTAATGTTATGGCAGTCTCAGATGATGACCCAGCACATACTGTTGGTTTTAAGAACACTTTCACTGCAGATTTGACAAAATGCAAAGAAGGTACCAATGTGAGATTTCCAAAGATAGCTACAGCACTCGACCCAAGGTTTAAGAATCTGAATCTAAATATCTTGCAATGCCAGCTACAACAGTGCCATGTGAATGCCTGTTCTCACTTTCAGATGACATTGTAAACAAGAAGAGGGCAGCATTATCTCCTGCAAATGTAAACAAACTTGTTAGTCTGAGCGATTGACTGAACAAGAAATAGGACTGAGTAGACTTGTAGGCTCTAAAGTTTTACATTGTTTTATTTTTGAATGCAGTTTTTTGTACATAATTCTACATTTGTAAGTTCAGCTTTCATGATAAAGAGATTGCACTACAGTACTTCTATTAGGTGAATTTAAAATACTATTTCTTTTGTTTTTTACAGTGCCAATATATGTAATCAAAAATAAATATAAAACAAGCACTGTACACTTTGTATTCTGTGCTGCAATCAAAATCAATATATTTGAAAATGTAGAAAACATTAAAAAATATATAAATAAATGGCATTCTATTATTAACAGTGCAATTAATTGCAATTAATTTTTTTCATTGTTTGACAGCCCTAATATATATATCCGTTCTGCCAGTCAGCAGCAACATGGGCTGGATTCAATATCTAGAGGTTTCTCTTAACAATATAAAACACAGCCGGCTCCAGCCTCCACACAGTAATCTGGGAAAATTTAACAGCATCCCTGGGTGCCTCTTCCCACCTGCCGACAGTCCTGCTGATCAAGGCCTCCCTCTCCCTCCCACACCTCCCAAGCAGCTGTTTCGTGGCATGCAGGAGACTCTGGGTGGGGGAAGGAGCGAGGGTATGGCAAACTCAGGGGAAGGGCTGGGAAGGGGTGGAGAGGGGGCAGGGCCTGTGGCAGAGCCAGGGGTTGAACAGTGACCACCCTCCCAGCACACTGGAAAGCTGGCGCCTGTAGCTCCAGCCCCAGAGACGGTTCCTATACAAGGAGCTGCATATTAACTTCTGAAGAGCCGCATGCGTCTCTGGAGCCACAGATTGGCAACTCCTGCTCTAAGACATCATACTCTTCCCCAATTGCAAGGACTGAGTCTGTGTATAACAAAAGAAGACTTTTATTAAAAGGGAAAGGGAAACCAACATTAATTTTGGAAAACACCACAATCACATTGAAAAGCATGTAACCAAACACCCACCCCATAGCAGGTTGGGCAGTGTCCTTTGCCCCAACTTGCTCTGTGAAAGTCCAACAAACAAATGTCCATTTAACATACCACTCCCTTTTCACTCTGCTACACCCCACTCACAGTTGGTTATCTTTAGTCCCACTGAGGGAGGATTCTGTCAAGCAACACCTCTACTGCTACCACCACCTCTGGCTACAGCTACAGCTGTCCCCCGCAACCTGCCATTCATCTTCAGGAGGATCCCTACCCCTTGCTTAGCAAGAGAGATTCAGTTTAGGGTGAAATCCTCGATCAGAGCACGCTAAGTATAGTTCTGCTACCCTTCACTCATACAATAAGAATAACATTTCATTATCCTAACATTCAATTTTTAAATGTTTATTAAATCTAATATTAAAATAATCTAATATAGAGGTTAAAAAGAGTTTTTATACATCTGGGTATGATGCTTAAATTATCCAAGAGTGCAAAATTTGGTTTATAAAGTAATAAAAATACATAGTGTACATAATCTGCAAAAACCCAAATTAAGGTTAATAAATTTAATAATACAGTTTAAATAGTAGCATCCAAATATTTGGATACATCACTCATAAAAAGTTATACTAAGAGTAGCTTATGGAAAGCAAATATAGCAATGAGTGTAGATTGTCCCTCAGTAATTGAGCATTTAGGATAGGTTGTCCTTCAGTAAATACAATCCATTAGTGAAGTATTTCAGTTACTTTCCTGACTTTGCTTCTCAATTGCACTCTAGTGAATTGTAACCCAAAACCAGCCATAACTGATCACACTGGCAAAGCATGTCTATCTGCGGAACACCTAGGCAGAGTAGGTTGTGTCTATGCAAATACGGACTGCTAAAAAGATTGTCTCTTTCACTGACAGAAGTTGGTGCACGAAAAGATATTACTTCTCCTACCTTGTCTTTCTCTCCCTACACACACACACACTCCTGTGTTTCGTAAATATACTTCTTGTGGCATATTAATTCATTTCCTGTACTCTTATGGAAGAAGACAACTATGTTTTAAAATTCTAAAGTCTGTGGACAGATGTAAGATGATGCAATTGGTTGTAGACCATCCCTATCATCAAAAGACTTTGGAAATATCCACAGATGTTGGCACACTATACTTCTTATCTTCTATATTTCCTTGCCTTTCTGTAGTATTATGAGCTTTGAACCATGATAGTGTATTAATCACCTGATAGGAATACCTCAGATTGCAGAGATCTGCTGGGAAATAGATTTCTGAATGACTTCACGCTGGTCAGAAGTTCATGATGTCTGTGATTTACTGACTCTGGTGAGTTTCTCATTGCTATTGAGAATTTAAACTATTTCAGCTGCTCTGAGTGATGAGGCATGGAAAGAGAGTGCAAGGCCACAGCAATGTCTATGAAGCCCAAGTCTGGAAAGAGACTTCTCCAGAGTGTACTGAGAAATGATGCATTTAGCCCTGAGGTAAATAAGAGAAGCTAATTCTTCACCTACTGCAACATTTCTTCCTGGATGTGCCATAAAGCACTGCACATATCAGAAGAATAAAAGACCCTTTGCTTTCCCTAGGCCAAATCCTGAGGTGGTTCTTCAGTTTTTATTCAGTCTTTACACAGGCAAACTATCATACCCACCACATGCTTCTGTGTAATAAGAGTGAGCGGTCCACTCATGGGTATGACCTTGTGTGTGTAGATCTAAAAGGAAAATATCAGGCCCTGGGTAAAGATCTCAAGCTTTGAGCCCTTAAAATTACTTGGGAGAGAGACAGTGGAAAAGCCCAAAGGCTCTCATTTGTCTAGTTTGGCTAACATACTTCAAAAATACCAACTCACTTTTAAAGCAATTTTTGTTATTAATATTTTCCCCATCATAGAGCTTTGTTCTTTAACTTTTTTCAGCCTTGTCACTTTAAACTTTTAAATACGTTATTAATATTTTCTTCTGTGTTTGTGCATGATTACAGGTAGTGTTTATTTACAGAAAGCTTTTGCATAAGATTTTATGAAAGTAACCTTTTGCAGTGTCTAAATAAACCTCAGAGAATCAGATTGCCTTTGGAATCGCTATTGACCCAAAACAGCTTTAAAAAGCTCCTTTTCACATGTTATAAAAGAAGGATGAAACTATTAATGACTTCCAAATATTTCAAGTGATGATACAAAATATCCAGATCTCCAGAAAGATTTTTTAATTTATAAAGTTAATATACAGTATTTCTTATTATTGCATAGAAGTTTGAGCCTACAAAAAAACTGAAAGTTTTCTCTACTGCCTTGAAACTTGTCTAGTCATTTGCAAAGTAGGTATCACATGCTACTATTCTGATTTGGCACAAGTGGAAATGACTAGACAAAGTGCAAGGTAGTGGAGAATCAGACCCTCTGTATCCAATCCATTACTGGTAGTTATCTCTCAGATTTTGGAAGGCACTTCAGATTCTTAAAACTGGAGTGGAGTGCTGTAGCTATCTTTAGAAATCACACATTGGTACCTTCTTTGCCTTTTGTCAAATCTGCTGTGAAAGTGTTCTTAAAATGAACAACATGTGCCGGGTCATCATCTGAGATTGCTATAACAGGAAATATATGGCAGAATGCAGGTAAAACAGAACAGGAGACATACAATACTCCCCCAAGGAGTTCAGTCACAAATTTAATTAAGGTTTCAGAGTAGCAGCCGTGTTAGTCTGTATTGCAAAAAGAAAAGGAGTACTTGTGGCACCTCAGAGACTAACAAATTTATTTGAGCATAAGCTTTCGTGAGCTACAGCTCACTTCATCGGATGCATTTTTTAATGAGCGTCATCAGCATGGAAGCATGTCCTTTGGAATGGTGGCCAAAGCATGAAGGGGCTTACGAATGTTTAGCATATCTGGCACACAAATACCTTGCAATGCTGGCTACAAAAGTGCCATGTAAACGCCTGTTCTCACTTTCAAGAGACATTGTAAATAAGAAGCAGGCAGCATTATCTCCTGTAAATGTAAACAAACTTGTTTGTCTTAGTGATTGACTGAACAAGAAGTAAGACTGAATGGACTTGTAGGCTCTAAAGTTTACGTTATTACATAACTGCACTCAAAAAGCAAAACAAACATCTACATTTGTAAGTTGCACTTTCACGATAAAGAGACTGCACTTCAGTACTTGTATGAGGTGAACTGAAAAATACTATTTCTTTGTCTATCATTTTTACAGTGCAAGTATTTGTAATAAAAATAATAATATAAAGTGAGCACTATACACTTTATATGCTGTGTTGTAATTTAAATCAATATATTTAAAAATGTAAAAAAAAATCCAAAAATATTTAATAAGTTTTAATTGGTATTCTAGTGTTTAACAGTGTGATAAATCGTGATTTTTTTTAGTTAATCATGTGAGTTAACTGTGATTAATCGACAGCCCTAATTATTGTTGACTGAATGACAAAGAAGAAAGGTAGAAACCTCAAAATGAACTGGAAAGAAATGCTGCTTTTCAAATCTTTCTCAAGGGACAGTTACATGACATTTTGCTAACCGTTTCCTTTAGATGTGTCTAGTAAATTTCTCTTTCAAACTAAGCACTTTGTTGGCATGTTAATCAAAATCAGACCTTTCCACCAACTACAGTCATCCTGATAGAAAAAAGTCCCATCTTTTCCTTTGCCTTCTTTTCCTAGAGCTTTGTTATTGCCCTCTATGGATTTAATTTAAAACTCTACAGTCAGAGTTGAAGGCCAGAAGGGAACAGCAGATCATTTAATCTGACCTCCTGTATAACACAGCCCACTAAACCCAACAACGAAAATTAGACAAAATTATTACAGCCCACAGGAGATTAGACTATGATGTGTCACAGGCAGAGACAAGGAAGGACTGAGGTGCAGCAGTGCCTAAGGCCCCAGAAATGGCAGGGAAATGATTAAGGGAGATAATCCTGGCAAGTGACCTGCACCCACACTCTGCACAGAAAGGCAAAAAAACCCAAAGGTCACTGCCAGTCTGACCTTCAAGAAAATTCCTTCACAATGCCACATATGTCAGAAACATAGAATCATAGGACTGGAAGGGACCTTGAGAGGTCATCTAGTCCAGTCCCCTGCACTCGTGGCAGGACTAAGTATTATCTAGACCATTCCTGACAGGTGTTTGTCTAACCTGCTCTTTAAAACATACAGTGATGGAGATTCCACAACCTCCCTAGGCAATTTATTCCAGTGCTTAACCACCAAGACCGTTAGGAAGTTTTTCGTAATGTCCAGCCTAAACGTCCCTTGCTGCAATTTAAGCCCATTGCTTTTTGTACTATCCTCAGAGGTTAAGAAGAACAATTTTTCTCCCTCCTCCTTATAACAATCTTCGGTGTATTTGAAAACTGTTAACCTGATATGGATGGTCATGCCTAATGGTTAGAGCCAGATTCAGTACTCCAGAGCAGGGTTGGAACAAGGCCAGAGTGAGAACCAGGCTAGAGCAGGACTAGGAACAGAACAAGAGCAGGCTAACGCTTGTGGAATCTGTTGCCACTATCAGGCAAGGGGAGTTCCAAGCCCTAGAGTGATGTTGAGCAGACCGAGTTTCTTTTCCTTCTGTGAGGTTTATACACCTGCCCTGAGAGTCACAAGGCCAGTTCCTGGCTTGCCGATTGGCAGGAGCCTAGCACAGGAATGACTCATCAATGCATGTGGTTTAATCAGGCTCTAGTTCAGGGATGACTCGTCACCTTACAACATATGGTGAGCAGTTAGACTCTGAGCATGTGAGCAAGAACCAGCCAGCCAAGCATCTGAGAGAGAGAATACTAGGTGCTACCTCAGATCATCCTCTACCCCAGTGGTTCTCAAAGCTGTTCTTCCGCTTGTGCAGGGAAAGCCCATGCTGGGCTGGACCGGTTTGTTTACCTGCCGTGTCCGCAGGTTCAGCCGATCGTGGCTCCCACTGGCCACGGTTCGTTGCTCCAGGCCAATGGGGGGTGGGCCCATGCCACTTCCCGCAGCCCCCATTGGCCTGGAGCAGCGAACCACGGCCAGTGGGAGCCACGATCGGCCGAACTTGCAGACGCAGCCGGTAAACAAACCGGTCCGGCCCGGCAGGGGCTTTCCCTGCACAAGCGATGAACCGGCTTTGAGAACCAGTGCTCTACCCCATTTAATGTTCCATCTCCAGCTCTGGCCATCCCTGATGCTTCAGAGGAAGGAGATAAAACAAACAGGATATTGGGGATGAAGGAATCCTGACTGACTGCTGCCCCTAGTCATCTGAAGCCCTGAAGCATGAGCTTTGGGAATTTAGGTCATAAACTGGAAGTTAGCTCCGGGGCTGTTTATATCCATTTGTCCTTGTGCCATTTGTTCTTGTGTCCTTTATCTTAAATAGCTCTTCTTCCTCCCTGATATTTACTGCCCTAATGTATTTATAAAGAGCAATCATATCCCCTCCTGGCCTTCTTTTTTCTAGACTAAACAAGCCACACTCTTCTGGTCCCCTCTAATAAGGTAGCTCTCTCTATTCCCCTGATCATCCTTATAGCTCTTCTCTGCACCTGTTCCAGTTTAAACTCATATTTTTTGAACATGGGTGACCAGAATTGTACACAATATTCCAGATGAGAGCTTAAAATGTTTTCAGCAACTACAAAGCCCAATCGGGAAGGGAGTAACAACGGTTTCCTTTCAGCCTGTCTATTGTTCTTTACAAGTCCGGTGTGGCCTTTGCAATCCACAGCTCAATGGAATGGAGAGCCTGAGATTCAGTAAATGCTACAGATGATGAGCTATTTCAGTAATTGAGCTCTGTTACTTATTATCAGCAGAGAAGACAAGAGGTGATCATCAGAAAGATAATTATCCCAATTTGTTCTGTCACAGATACATTCAAAATGGTTTTCTAGTTGCATTGACATCAATGTCATCAATGAAATGCATTAGCTGCTGCTGTAGAAACTTGCATTTAGACCTTGTCTAACTATCATTTTCAATCAGGCTGTTCCATGGGATCTCTTCCCAATATCTTCCATCTGCAAGGGGGTTGCAGTATCTCTTTATTTCTTGTTCATTAGCAAAGAACATCTGGATTTAGATACCAAGGGGCAGATCCTTAGCTGGTGTAAATTGTCAGAGCTCCATTAATACCTACAGTGCTATGACAAATTTTCACCAGCTGAGGATCTGTCCCCAAATCAGCAGATATAAGCAAAGGATAGAGTTAGGTCACAGAGTCTACTCCAACAATTGTGATTCAGTCACTAGCACACCCACTCAGTTGAGAATTCCCAACCACAGCCTACAAGTAGGAGTTTTTACATCTTGATTCATCACATATTGTTTGCTTCTTTTACTCTCTCCCTTTTTTGGTCATCTCAGTACATAGGAACAGTCCCAATGGCTGAAAGCTTCACTGATCTAGTCATGTGGCCCATGCTGAGAGACACATGAAGGATATCTGCGTCAACTACATTGAAAGGGGACTCTAACACACTCTTCTATGATTAATCCACATTACAATAACTTGAATAGGGCCATCTGAATCAAGGAATAATTTGTCATTAAGTATTCAACTAAATATTTAATAGATTTAACTATAGCTGAATAGAAACCTTAACAACCACAAGCTAAGAACAACACCACATTACTCTAAAAAGAGTTCCTTAATATCACATTCCTCTGACTTAAGCCTAGCCCAGTAACAGCCTACTACTGCTGATGTGCAGGATGTCTAGATAGTCTAGGGGAAACCCATGCATGTTAAGCCCCTAGAAAATGAGATCATGCTAAATTGATTGAGATTCAGATTTATAAAATGTGTGTTACAAGACCAACAATTTCAAATGTGGGTGCCTAAAGTCAGGCTCTCAAATCCATAGTTAGACACCTAATAAGCAGCTTGATTTTTGAGTGGCAGATTTCAATAAGTGTTGTAGAAGCTCTTTTCAGTATTTCTGAAAACCAGGGCACTTATTTAGGTGCTGAAATAGGGATCTAAGTGCCTAATTTTAGACAGGCACATTTGAAAATGTTGGCCTCATTGACATATTCATTGACATGCTTGAGGCTCTTGACATATTCACAAGTAGCAAACCCAAACTGAATCACATTTTAAAATAGTTTATTAGCAATAATTGGCTATAAAAAGGATATGCTCCACAGTGAAAATTAGTACAATAAAAATGATAAACTCAAAGACAACATCCTACCCAATGGCCAGGACCATTCTTAAAGACATAACCAAAGCCTTTTTTATCACCCTGTCTTGGGCAAACAAGATGACATTGTTAGGTTTGTGATGGCAGAGATAAGTATTGCAAAACTACTCCTGGTGAAGCAATTCATGGAGTACTGCTGATAATGAGGGGGTAACAGGATTCTTTTTTACTTTCCCCCCATCCTTTCTTCAGAAGAAACAGAATGCCATGCAGGTCAAAAAGGCCCCAAATGCAGCAAAGCACATAAGTAGGGTATAACTTTAAGCATGTGAGTAGTCCTATTGACTTCAATGAGGGGTGAAGAAAAGGAGGAGGGAGAGGGAAGGAAAGTGTCCCTAAAAAAGAGATTGTACTTGAAAAGATTATCTAAAAATGAGGCAGATTAACAGCCCCTTTTACTATTGACTTCAATGGGGCCAGGATTAGGCTGTTTTGCCAAATACCAAAAGCATTACCTTTTTCAGGAGTAAGTAGTTTTGCAATGTGTCAGCCATAAAAGACAGACAGATGAAAATAGGCTCCAGTATGCCAACCTAAAATTCTAAAATGTAACTAGAGCTTCCAACCCTACTGTGTGAATGGGCTCAGCAGCTGTTAGCAGTAACAGTGAGTAAAGATTACATTGTGATGTGTCAACCCTCTCTCCCCTGCTGCTGTGGACACACTAGTGTCCTCTGGAAATGTTACTTATTTCCTCCACAACCCTGAAGGCCTGGGGTGGGTCGGCTCCACTGATCAGCTGGAGATTTTATTTAGAAGGCTTCTTCATGCTGTTTACGTTGCTGTCAAACCCAGCTCACCACAGACCTAACACAGCCACCTCATTGTTTACATACCTCCATTCCAGGACATTACCATCCTCAGCTACTAATGTGCTCAGTGTGAGAGAAAGCTGTTTCTCTTTCTCTCTCTCTCTTTTTAAATAAGGTTTGTTAATTACAGTGCTGTAAAATATGCATTGAAATTCCACCCAAAGAGACCTCGTGCTGTCAATGTTTAATTATGCCCGCATTCCTATGTAAATAGAGTTTTAGCCAAGGGAGAGCTCTCCTTTTATGGAAGATAAGGGAAGGAACATCTTTACAAGAGAAGGAAAACGTGGGAGCTTCTGTGCTTTCTACAAGGGTAACTTCTGAAATGCAAAAAAAGTATAAATTGGAGCAAGGTCTGCTAAACACAGACCCGTCTTCAAAGTAGCTCTTATGCCTTGCGCTGTGCATCTTCTTCATCTGATGGGCAGTTTTATAAGACATATTTAAAATGCCACTGGATATTTATCATACATATTTAGATTGTCTCTCTTTAGGACTAAGAGGTCTTTTCAAACTATCCATGAAAAACAATGCAGCCTATAGAACATCCCTTTTTTAAAGGATCCGCTGCTCAGGAGAGATTTTTCCAGGATAATCAGTGCTTTTCTCCCCCAGATGGTATCAAATGATTTAGCAGAATCTTCACTATTTAGTTATTGTATGTAAAAACATCTGCAGAAACACTATTTTGCATCTCAGTTTAACCATAGATTGTATATCACAGGATAAATATATATTTAAAAAAAACGATAATAATCCTCATGTAAGACTTCAAATACTGAAAGCTCACAAACTCAGACGAATGGTCTTCCAAATTTAGATGCATACTGCACTGCAGATATCTTGGGTCAGGTAATATATCCCTTTAGGTAAGAATTCCAGCCCATAATACCCTTGGATTTGAAGAAATTGTGCCAAGCCATTTGGGACCTTTCCTCACGGATGTGGACCTCAACACAATTATCCATGTCTTTGTAACCTACAGGCAGAATTACTTTAAAGGGTAGTACAGAACTGATGCACAATGTTGTGGCCCTCTCTTTTGAGTACACTGGGTCATTAAGGCTAAAATCCAGATTCCTGTACCCATCCTGAATAGCCATGCTGAATGCTAAGAAGATGAGAGGCATGCAGGTAGAACCCTGAAGTACAGCTGCAAAACTGTTCCACGGATGGGAGATAGTAAAGTTCAACATGTGTGTAAGTGTTTGTAGGATCAGGGCCTATATGAGGATGGTGTTTCAGCCTTTGTACAGGTCAAACTCCCGTTGAGTTCAATAGGAGTTAGAACAGCAGGACTGGACTTTACATTGATGTGAGCAACCATCACTTTATATGTTAAACTAACATCTTGCTGCACTTGAAACCTACAGTCATACCACCAAAATACATCCAAGATCTCGTTGCCCAGAATGCCAGTAAAGCTGTTACTGTTTCATGATATATTAATCTGAATTATTAGAGACACATTTGGGAACTTAACATAATTTCTAGCCAATGGTTCTGATTTGTTTAGGCCACTTCTGAGTTGAGTTTATGGAAAGGAGAATTAGAATCATTTTTTCTGTGTCACCTTATAATAGCACTTATTTAAGTATATGGAATGGGCTAAATTCTGCTCTCAGCTGCAATAGTGCAACCTCAGAGCAGAATCTAGCCTGATATCTATTGCCTGATTTGCTTACAGACCCCTAGATGCCCTAGAAATTGATTCCTGTTGGGAATTTTCAGTGAAACCTTTGTAATTCATTAATTTCAATGCTGGGTACCATCCATGTGGTGTAATATTGATCTATGTATTTTGACCTAAGATTAACAGCAGAGTGCATTTATTTAGAGTTATTTGTGTGAAATTGATTTAATGTTTATATGTACATTTGTTTTTACACTATTTTAATAGGGAGTTATAGGGTATGTTAAGTAACACAGACAGGGGCTGTGAAGAATATCTCACAGCTGTTGCTATCCAAGTTAGGGCATGTCTGCTACACTACCCTGCAGTATGAACTAAGGGGGTATGAATACTAGTGAGCACCAAAGGGCTGCGTTGTAACTTTCCCATGTGGATGCTGTGGGCACAAACATAAAGGTCTCGAGTTCACACACACAGGAGTTACAGTGCAAGCTGCTATTTACACACCCCCATAGGCCGAACAGCTGGGCAGCATAGACATGCCCTACCTTTGGTAGCTGCGGTTGTGAGATATTCCTCACAGCCCCCATCTGTGTTACTTAACATATCCCATGACTCTATTTAAAAAGTGTAAAACAAAATTTACATATAAATATAAAATCAATTTCACACAAAGAACTCTACATAAATGAATATTGCTGTTCACATTAAAATGAAAGGCATTTTATTTGGTTGCAAATGGTTTGATAAACAAGAGATCTTATTGATGGTCATAGTGATATGCCCTAATGAATTTTTAATGTGTTTGGTTGTTTTACTGGATCATATTACAAAAAGCTGAAGACACAGAAGTGTGGTGTTTATTCTACTGGCCCACGTAAGAAATCCAGCAGAAGGAGGCCAGAAAATGTCATGCTGTCAAAACAGGGCTTTGAAAAAGAACTCAAGGAAACGTTTAAAGAAAAGTGTTTTGTGCTGGTTTTTAGAATTAAATTACTGTCATTGATTTTAAAACCTATATTGCTGTTTCCTAAGACTGATTTTGCCTCTTTGGAGTTATACTACATTGCCAGTATGAAACATGGGGCAGGAGATAGGAAGTGCTCAACTTTCAAGATAAATTAAAGGTCACAAATTGGTGATGATGTAGGAGTAGATTCTCCCATTAATACTTGCATGATTTTATGTTTAAAGCCAATGGGAGTAATACAAGAACTTCAATAGGAGGGTATACCTCACATATTATTGTTACAGAGTTGACCCACACACTATGCAAAAGGAAATTCTGTCAAGGGATCCCACATCAATAAAGAAGATTAAGAGAATTAGCTAGGCACAAAAAATCAGTATGCTCTCCACCACAGAAGTGAAAATGTTAAGATGGTCTAATGGTTGGACACTCCGTAGTAGAAAACGAAATGAGATGGTGGGGGGCCAAAGGCAGGTTGGCACAATTAAAGACAAGTTGAGGGAGGCTAGGCTACGTTGGTATGGACGTGTCCAGTGGAAACCTGAGAGTTATATTGGTAGGATGGCCCTTGCAATGATCTTGGATGGAAGACAACCAAGGGGAGACCAAAGACTTGGTACATGGACCAGATATCAGCAGACCTTAGAAAGACCAATTTTCACAATAGCCAAGCATCCAATCATGACTTTTGGAAGAAGTCTATAAAAGCTGCCAACCCTGAATAGGGAAGTGGTAAGAATGAAGAAGATTGAGAGAATCAAATCTTAGAAAATATCTACAGTTTCTTCATATAGTAGCACTTCGTTATTAGCATTCTGATGTCTGTGGTGCATTTTAAATCTCATACCAAGTATTAAGCATCATAAATCTTGGAACTTAAAGCAGAATAAATTATTATATACACATCAATCATCCCATTTTTTCATTGGCAGATCCCATTTTAAGGATTCCTTAGCAACCTGCCAGTTATACTTTGAAAAGCTTTCTAGTTTGCCTTGATATTTGCTGGAAAAACCCATGTGATGGGCTCAGGGCATAGTGATAGCACAGTGTACAGTCACAGAGAATAGCCACATTCAGAAGGGGCCACGGGCATGTGATACAGTGTGTCTTTAGAGTGTTAATGCAGGAGGAGTTGACATGCCAGCACTCCATTCAATGGGCTTCTTCTTCTGGCTGATCAACAGAGTAATATTAGTACGGGTCAGGAAGCCAAGTCACTTGCCTAACTTCCTCATGAGAGAATGGGTTTAGAAATACAAGAGGGACTTCATCGCATACAAAGCCATGAAAATGGGTGTCCACAAGTAAGCAGAACAGGGAGCCTTCACATATTGGCTTTCCGCTGAGTGCCAGGCATTGTGGGAAAGGACACACGTTCAGATGTTCAGATCTTTAGTTTAAAGAAAAGTAAAAATGAAGAGGGTCTCCTTTCATCAGAACACAATGCGGATTGTTTCATTGTTTACCTTGTTATCCCCCCACATTTGTTTTATCCACCTGTTGTTGTCCAGTGTTTGATTATAAATTGAAAATATGCCCCTAAACTGCAGTCTGTGATTTTTAAACTGAAGTGTTTGAATAAGGCCCATCAGTACATGAAGGATGTTGGGGGTAACATATTCCCCAGCTGCCTACTATCCTACCATCCCTTCCCTTGAAGGCCTAGGAGTAGCTCTGGTGTGAGCTAGGGGAGCTCCACGCAGCTGCTGTCCCTTCCCAGTTTTGGCTGCTGAGTTGCTTTCCTGCTATCTGCCTGCTGCATCACAGGGAACCGAGAAGAGAGCAATCCTGGTTGTTCTATTGCCTGCTTCCCTGCTAGGTTATAGGCGCCTCCAGGGGAAGCGGGTCAGAATATGATTAGCTCTGCCTGAACCTGAGGGTGCACAAGCAAAAGCTAGCTCCCATCCCCCACACAGCCACCCACAAGTCCAGGATATCAGTATACAGGAGATGGGGAAACAAAAGGAAAAGCTGAGAAGCAATAGCCAGTTATAGCTTCCTGATTCTTTACCCCAGGCCCAATGCGTTTAAGGCAGCCTGATTATAGGAGCTGCTCTTAACTTCAGCCAGACTGCTATAGTCCCCAGGGAACCATAAACTGGCTTCCCACCTGCAACATGCTTCTTATGGCAGGGGCTGCAGGGATGTAGGTATAGGGGTGGGATATGATGGCATTACACATACTTGGGACCCTCTTATACCAGAGAAATTCCAAGCAGGGGCTTCTGGGGTGGTTTCCATTCCCTGGGCGCTGCCTGAAATAATATGTTGAGCTCTTAGGCTGGAAAGGTTGGTCACCATTACCCTAAACATACCTGGAGCACTCTTGAATGCTTCTTTACAGTCCAGACCATGCCCCTGAACCATCAAGTCTGTCAGCATGTGACACAAAACATCAAACTGCACAATAAACAACCAACATGTGGAACATTTGTATTTTGTTGTGCATTGCTCCCTAAATGTCAAATTGTAATGTTTTTTAAGTATAAAATCTCTTTCTAAGGAAGTTTTCTCACTTAAAACCAAATAAGCCTCTCTTTCACTCCCCATCCACAGAACAACACCCTGTATATTCCAGGAGCCAGCTCATTAGGGGATGCACAGCTCAAGGTAGTGTAATTGAGAGATCTCATACAGACTCGGCATGGCCAACCCCTTAAAGTTCAAAAATCATGAGACAGTCCCCTGCCCCAAAACCATGAGATCTCCACCAAATAAAACCCAATATCTGGGCAAGAGGGGGAGATTATATTGTGGTTTTGGTCTATGTTAGGTCTGATTTTGAACCCCCCTTGCCCACTTTAATGTGTTTGAGGCAATTACAGAGTTCCCAGCTCTCCCAATTCTATAGAGTAAGGTGATTTTGGTCCCTGCAGCAGGAGCTTTCTCAGGTCACCTGATGGTGCAGAGCTTTTCCCCAAACCTGCACATAATTTTGTGCCCCATCAGCCCCCGCATCTGTCTGCCTCTTGGTCCTTCAATTAATTGTGTACTCCCCAACTTCCACAACAATTCTGCCCTATCAGTTCTGCATTTGTCTGTCTCTCAGTCCAGCAATTAAATTGTCATCCTCCAACTCCCATATAAAGTTCCCCCCTTCAGCCCCACATCTGTCCCTTGCTCCTCAGTGCACTCCTCTCCACCTGCAGCTCCAGGCTCTTTCCAAACCCATTCCCCAGGCCTATGAGGCACAAGTAGAGTGGGACCCCTTCTCCATCCAGGTGGTGCAGCAAAGCCAAGGGGAGGAGCAGAGAGCAAACTGACCCACTGTTCACACAAGGGGAAGGGAAGGAGGGACAAGAGATGAACTGACTTTCTAGGCTTTTTCTGCTTCCTTCTCTGCTCCTGTGAGAACAGTGTCAGCTGCTCCCTCCATACCCAAAAACTCCTCTGGGCTCCTGACGGAAGGAGGAAGAGCTCTGCCTGCCTCCTTCAGAAGCCCTGAGTGGCTGCTGTTTCTCAGAAGGCAGCCAGACGGGTTATTTTTCCCCCCTCAGGCCATGCTGGATATTGTTTAAAGGGTGGAGTTTCCATGTCATTGCACTGACTCATGACAGTTAACGACCCTGCAGACTTGCCTTTGAATTTCTAGAAACTGCTCAGAATTAGCTAGATGTTCAATTATTCTTTTTATTTTCTATATCATTCCTGTTTCAGAATGTGCGCCTATATATTTACAGATCCTACTAACTGCATGTTGATGTGATCCCAGCTGACCAAACAGCCAGAGAATTTAAATACTACAGTTGTTTGGAAATGGCCTTTCCTATATTTTCAGGTCTATCCTCTTCATAGAATCGTAGAATATCAGAGTTGGAAGGGACCTCAGGAGGTTATCTAGTCCAACCCCCTAAATGGCTCCCTCAAGGATTGAACTCACAATCTGGGTTAAGCAGGCCAATGCTCAAACCACTGAGCTATTCCTCCCCCCAAAAATGGAGTCCCAGTTATTTGCACTGGTCACATGCCCTTTTCCTTAGATCATTTGCTGGAAGATGCTTGCACTTCCATATTTCTCACACACAGAGGCACGTTGGGTTAGCACACAAGAGATTTGCCATAGCAACCTGCTTCACGGAAGAGATTAAAGCTGAATTCTCACTGCAGCTGTCTGAACCAACAATCCTGAAGAGCTGGGAGAAGCGGGGGGGGGGGGGGAAGGTTGGGTGTTCTGCTCTAAACACCAAGCCAGGCAGCAGGTGACAGAGATGACTGAATACATAGATTGAAAATGTAACATTTTGTAAAATTGCAGGATTTATCAAAGCTTATTAGCACTGTGGTGCAGGTGCCAACAGTCATGACATTCCACAATGAATGAACGAATGAGCTTTGGGCAGAAAATTAAGTGGGAAATATGAACAGAATGCAAAGCACTCTCTCCTCAGCCTGTGCTCCCCAAGTGGTGCTTCCCAACCACAAGATCTGCCTAAACCCCTTGACTGCAGAATCATTTACATTTACAAATGTTCCTCTCCAGACCAACTTAAATACAACCAGTAGGATCATGGAACCCACCTCCATGGCACTTAGGAGATGCAAAGTGTATGCTGGGCTTCCACAACCCAGAGAGCCTTGTGCAGGCCATTCCCAAGGCAGTGAATCCTGTCCAAAGTTAATTTATTCACATGGTCACAGAAGCACCAAAAGGACATTTTGCAAAACTTTTTGCTTGGGTCTAACAACAGGGCACATCTCCTCAGAGAAGTGAATAGTTACTAACAGAGGTGAGAGAATCCAAAGGGATTAATTCCAGATCAAACACCAATTGATGTCCCAGGAAGGTTCCATTTAGGGTTCTAGACCAAAATTTTGGAACAAGCCAAACAGAATATCAGCTGAGGAATTTGTCCCCTCATTTTATACTGCATGCTGAAACTTCACACTCAGAGAATCTAAGTATATGCATCTAGTCAGAATGGACATGTTGAATAAAGATACTAAGTCATTACCTTGATAGAGACTGTATTAAGGATCTCAGTGATTTAGGACACAACTTGGAGCTGGCAAAAACAGGACAGAAGTGGGAGTTATACTCTTCCATCTGAAATCAAAATTGGACTTCATATATGATGCAGCAAAATGGATTGAGAAAAACATATTCAAACACATAAACTCCCATTTGATTCCTACATTTTAGCATGAGGGCCAAATTTGAGTCCCTTAAATAATAAAAAATATGTCACGTAGTCCGTGTTACCAAGCACCAATAGTGGAGCGCCATGACAAGAACTCTTTAGCCATCCTACAGGCCACTGCAAGGGTGAGATTACCTTTTTCTTTTTTAAAATGGGAAATTATGAAATCACATGGAATAAACATATAATGTTTAAGTGTTCTGGAAAGGGAAGCCTGCTGCTCTTGTAAATTCTGATATCATAATAGTGGAATGCCACATATTTATTACCCAAGCTTTTCCATACCACAATATATGTCACCCTTTCCTCCAGCTGATCGTCTCGCTTAACCTTCTGTTGTTTCCATGGCATCATGAAAAATTTTGGTATATAGTAATATTTACTTTTCCCCATCTTATAAAAAGTGTCACCCAAACCTTGCTGATTTAGGACTAGTTCATGGCTGGTTCCTTGCACAGGTGCTCGAGGGAAGGTTCAAGGAGTACCTGCTCTCTCAAATGCGCTGCCTAGACTTTTCAGTGCATGTGGACTGCTCCCTACTAGTGCTCCATGCGAAGAAAGGCAACCCAAAGAAGATAGTAAGGATCAGAAAGAAGGAAGGGTGATAGCTTCCCCCACATTGTACTACCCAGCAGGGTTGGCTGACCAAAGAAGGAAGCATACACTGCATCCTCCTAGGTATGCTCCCCCTGCACATGAGAGAGCTTAAAGTGTGGTGGTTCCTTGAAGAGCAATCCATTCTCTGCTCCTAATAACAGTGCAATGTTGCACCACTTCCAACACAAGGCAATGATTAGCTGCCCATTTAGCACTTACTGTTAACTAGATACCTGGCTGAGTTAATTGCTGCTGACATTTTCACAGTATTACTAAATACCAAAGGTAGACATCATTGTAAGTAAAATATGCACGTGTTCCTGACGAAAAAGAGGTATATTCTCCTCCTCATGCCTTCTCATGCATCCAATGAAGTGAGCTGTAGCTCACGAAAGCTTATGCTCAAATAAATTTGTTAGTCTCTAAGGTGCCACAAGTACTCCTTTTCTTTTTGCAAATACAGACTAACACGGCTGCTACTCTGAAACCTCTCATAACTGTGAATGTTAATATGAGTTTCCAGTATGTGTCATAGGGGTGAAAACTCTAGTCTCAGGGAAAGAGAAGAAAGCTCCAAGTAGACTATTTTCAACAAAAACAAGACTCAGAAATAGATACCATAACAAGTTAAAACCAGAAGCATATTGACCTCGCTTCCAAGAGCTGAATTAGGGGCCTTCTATTTGTTAGTTTATTTTCACAATATTGTCAGAATGGGTGGGAGTCCAGAAGAGCTGGATAAACTCATTAACATTGGTGGCTCTGCTCTCACCAAGTGAAATTCATGTCACATACTTATTGTTAGAAATCTAAGGATAGAGTTTGTATTTTTTAGACCCTTGAAAAATGAATGCTGTTGTAGAGTATGCTCTGAGAAATACACACCTCATTTTCCAGAATCCAGCCCTGGTACATATAACGGTATATCTAGTGCAAGGTTTCCATTTTGCAAGAAAACTTCAAGAACATATGTCTTCCATATTGTATGTCAGAACAGAGCTGTCGTAAAACTGCCAAAGCTACATGTGGCACTTTTTGACTTGTAAGAAGAAAATTTGGTGTTAATGGATATTGGATGTTAATGGATGTGCATTACAGCTTCTGTGATTGGCAAACTGTTTCCCTATTCTGGAGTCACCTACAATCTCTGCCTTTGAAATAGAACTAGAATGCAGAAATATAGTCTAAGAAAAGACTGAGCCAGAGAGTAAAACCTCCTGAAAATGGAAAACTCCTGCCGTCCTTTGAATGTATCAGAATCTGAAAAGAACATGGAAACTTTCCATTAGCTTTCCATTTATTGAAGACCATTAAGAAAAGACAGAGAGTAATGATGACCTCTGAAACAGTATTTTCCTTCAGTAATTGGATGGAATAAGTAGAGCAACAAATACAGTTCAGGCAGATTCAAAGAGACAATTACTTTTCTAAATGTTTCTGACTACTCTGAACTTCTGAGCTCTCTCCTGACTTTATTTTGACAATGAGACATTCCAATATTCAAAGAGCCTTTAGCTCTTATTTTCTGACCATTAAAGATCAATCCTATAACGACAAAGTGTTCTGTTGGATAGTTACCAATTATGTAGTGATTGTGAAATCGATCCTCAAAGGATTGTTTTTAGGTCTGTCAGACAAACCCAAGCTATCCCATCAGAGAACAGTAAATGTTATTTGTGTAGGTGACTTTGTGCATTTATAAATTCTACTAAGAAATAGAAATAATTACCAGATGATGGAGAGATTACACACAGATTACACAGGCTTTAAACACTCATATTTCCCTGTCTGTATGGCAACTCGGTGTGTTAAAATGTAATTTTTACTCCTACTCCTACTCTCGCTTCTGTTGGGATTTGAGCTCAGGGTTTCAACTCTTTCAAATACATCCCAGTTTTTACTGCTTCTTCTTCCTCTTTTTAAGGTGGGTGAGGTAAGAGGAGAGATTGGTGTTGGGAACAGCACTTGCTTTCCCTGCCTTTTCCCCATAGTGCATGCATGCTGCTCATCCTGTAAAAGCTAGATAAGCTCTTCAGAAGCCTGAAGGAATGCAAGAAGCAGATGGTGGAAATATGCAGGAATCTCTGTGAGATCCAGACCTAGCACTGGAGATTCTTCTTAAAGCACCTTGGGTATTTTTCTTTTTGTGGTATAGCTGCTTTAGAAATTTTGGCCCCAGTTCTCTGGAGTGTTAGGGCTGTACCAACGTGACATAAAGTAGCCAAATGCCACTTTAGGATCCCACTCACATAGCAGAATCCTCCAGTGGAGTAGAGCTGCCATAGTTGATTCTCGGGCAGCCACTTCCCAGCTCCCAGCATAGAAGGGAAAAGGAGGCAACACAATGGTAAAGCTCCCTGAATTGTCCCTAAGTCTTGTCTACCCTTCAAACCACAATTACAGATCCAAAAAATGGTAGGGCAGACAAAGCCTCATATTCTCTCCCCCATCATCCTCCTTGCACACTGATTGCATATGGAAAGGATGCTGTGCAAATTAGAGAATGGGATTTGCTTTTTGGCTGTTTGAACTCACTACGCAAGCTCTTTGAAAATAGGGCTTTTATACTTTTCAAAAGTTTTAAAATTTTTCAAAAGTTTGATTCTTCATCAAAAAACAGAAAAATCCCAATACAGGGGAAAAAATTGCCAGGTGAGTTGGACACCAAAATGTTTTCAGTTTTTGACTGAAAATGTTGGGGGGTTTGGCTTTCTGACAAAAAATGAACTAATTGAAAATTTTCAAGAAAAGCAAGTACTTTCTGCAAAATTATTTGTTTGGCTAAAAACCTGTTTTCTGTTAAAAAAAAAAGTTTCAATGGAAAATTTTCAAGAAACCCTATTTGGTATGCTATTGTGAATGCTAACAGAGGTGGTTCAAAGTAAAATGACCCCGACAATTTTCACACAGATTAGATTTTCACACACTAAAAATGGGTTTCTTTTAAGAGCTAATTGTGCATTCTGAATTGCCAAACATTTAATTTTCTGTGTGGTCATTAACAGTGGCATAAATACTAACAAAACAAGTGTCAAATGTTCCTCTAAGTTTCCAGTCTCTCAAGAGAAGACAAATGGTAATACTGTTTCTGCCTAATGGAGTGGGCTAGGCCCTGAGGTCCCCTGCTGGCATCATTGTGGCCCTGCCTACCTCACCCCAGAAAAGGGCAGTGGAGAGGTCCTCCAAGCTGCCTCAAGCGGCTGTGTGAGAAGCAGCCAATCAGGACCCAGCAGACTAGTATAAGAAGAGCTGCAGAACCAGAGCAAGCTCTGTTCCTTGCTAGAGCTGGAGGAGACTGGATGGTGCTTTGGGCTGGCTGCTGGGACTCCACCAGAACAAGGCCCTGAGACAAGGGTGAAGAATGTGCTGGAGACACAGGAAAGTGGCCCAAGGAATTGTAGCAGCAATGCAGTTTATTTAAAGGGACGTGGTGGATGGCTTCTATCTATAGGGTCCTTGGGCTGGGACCTGGAGAGGGTGGTCCTCTTCCCAGAAGGGGAATTGAACTCTCTTAGTGGCTCACCTGAAGAGCTGAGGCCAGAAGGAGCCCTGGGGGATGTGGCCCACTCCAGGGCCCGAACTGCTTAAAGAGGGAGGGAGCACAGCAAGGGCTGAGAGACAGTTTGGACCAGGTTACTGTGATAGGCCCTGCTGGACTGATTGAAAAGTGAGCCCCAGGATTGGGCTGCAGATCGAAGGACCTTACAGAGGATGCTGAAATAGGCCCCCTGTTGGACTTATACCCCAGAAGGGGTTTGCTTTGCTTTTAGCATGCACACAGACTGTGTATGACTCAACCAGAGGGCTGAGTCACAGAAGACCCACCACAAACAGGTAGAGAGAGAGTGCAGGCACACGCACTTCGCCAGGGGGCACTCTTGAGAGAGGAGTGTGACCCCGTTACACTTTCTTACAATATCATTTCATTTTGAGAACAATTAATGTCAGAACTGTCATTCATTCACATTCAGTTCAGCAGTATGTTGGGTTTTAGTATGTCTAGGGGTTTAATGCCGTGATTTGCATTGCTAAAAGCAACACCTGTATACAGAGAAGACTGTGTAACCCTGTGACGGAGGATCCTAATAGAAATGAAGGATTTGTTCCCTTCCTGTTTGGAATGGGTGCTGCTGGGCACAGCTTTCCCACAGTTCTGCCCGACTACCCTACCATATATGGATCACATAAGCCATCTATGATATGAAACACATTACCAAAGCACTGGGAAAAAAATGTCAAATAATATTGTAGTCAATTGACATTGCACAGGGATCCAAGTAGACAAAATGTAAATTACCTGAGTGTCAGGACACTGACACTCCATCTCTAACTACTCAGAGTACAGTTGTCAGGGCATATAAATACATTAGGCAGATACTCTTTTATGAGAAGCTGATTGAGATCTCTCATGACCACAGATCATTGGAAACTTGGTTTGTATCAAACCAGTAGTGTCATTAAGAGATATTGATCTGTTGTTTCAGTGAATCTGGCTGTCTTTGGTCATTAGAACTGCAGAGTTGCCCTCTGCAAAATTTAATAATACCCCTTCTGACAATTCAGTCCTATACATAGGCGCATTTATTCTGAATGAAAACTGACTTTTGCTTTATATCAATCGCATTCATGTTTCCAGGGGCTGTATTTTTCACTTGCTGGAACTCACTGGATCATTCAACAGGCTTTCCAGAAACATGAAGCTCATGAGTAATCTACTATCATTATATCTTCTCAAACATCACATTCATCCTTTATCAGTGGGGGGAAAAAATAACATCAATGAATCAAGACCCCTTGCCTCTCAGAGCAGATTATGTGGGAATTCAAATGTCCTTGTAAAATTCACAGGAACAGCCGCAGAAGAGGAGAACTGCTCCACATCCCCTGTAAAAAGGAAATGAAAGGTATCAGGGAGAGAAGAATGTGCTGTGTGGTGCGAAAACTCTATTTTGATCCTTGATGCTGAACATCTGCCACATTTTTGTGTGGAATCACTCGACTTAGTGGGAGAATAGAGCATCTTCAGTCTCATATGAAGGCTATTCCAGACTCTAGCTGTCTAAACTGGCAGCTGTGGGAACACCCACAGGAAGCATCGGACCATGGAAGAAAGTGTGGGAGTACATCCTGTGGGGACAGATAAAAAGTCAGAGCAGGGCTATGGGAACCTCTTCAGAACAAGCATGCAAATATAGTTTCACAAGTTCAAGTCCCAACTGTTTGTTTAGGGATTTTTGTTATTTGTTGCTTTTATTTGGCTTTAACTGAATTTCTATAAATGTATCTCAATAAAAGATGACTGCAATCAAAACCATAAAGCATTTCTTTATTCTTCTCTTCACTGTGAGTTCAACTGATTGCACAAAATGCCATACCTTTCTTTTTCACACTTCAGGATAGAAGAATTGCCACAGGGCACAGACCATTGGCCCATCTATTCTAATATCCTCTTTCCAACAAGACCAGTTCAGGTAGGGTTACAACAGAGATACTCACCTTTTTTTTTTTTTCATAATGTGGAACACACCTTAATAGAGAGATTGTCTTCTGGTCACCACTCTCCCACACCTCCCCTGCAGAGGCAACCACATAATTATCCTGGTAGCAACTACAGCAGAGGTCCCCAAACTTTGGGACACACCCCCTACAAGGGTGCAGAGGAACCTTCGGTGAGGGCATGGCAGAGCACAGGCCAGCCCCCACAGGGGGCAGGAGGGAGTGCCACCTAGCCCCTTCCTGCCCCCAGCTCTGCTCCAGTCCCCACCACCCCGCAGCTGCATCCCCGGCTCCCGGCCCTACTTCTGGTCCTGTCCTCAGCCTTGGCATGTCTCCGCCTCCAGCCTCTGCTGCTGGCCACGGCTCTGTTCCCAGCCCGGGGCTGAGACTCGGGGCAGAACCGCACCTGGCCCCAGGCCTGGCTGCCGGCACCCACTGCAGCCCGGCTCTGGTTCTGCCCCAGCCTCGGCCCCTGGCTGCGGCTCCATCCCTTTCCCCAGCCTCAGCCCCAGGCCCACTCCCAGCTGCAGTCCCAGCCTGGGTCCCCTTACCCCATCCTCTTCCCCCCACCCACAAGCCACAGCCCCACTCCCAGCCCCAGCTCTGGGGGATGAGGAGGTGGGGTGGACAGGGTAAAGGGGGGCATGACTCTCAAAAGTTTGAGAATCACTGAACTACAGCAATTGGTTACATGGAAAAGTAACACTGGGAAACAATTTCATATATTTCAATTGTCTTCAAAATGTTATAGGTGCTGGAAATAAGTAAAAGGAGCCAATATCGTGCAAACTGCCCACTCTCCACCCATTCTTCACAGAACACCAGCAAGTGCTCAGGGGCTCCTCTGCTTTGTAGGCAGGCATAAACACCCTCAATGCACCTAGTTTTATACTATTATGCATTCGGGGAAGTTTATTCCATATTTCAATTATATACCCTCAAGTATAAGGCTTGATGGTCCTTAGGAGATCCTGATTCAATTCCCTCCTTCAACAAGTCACTTAGCCTCTCTCTCTGTGCCTCAGTTCCCCATCTGTAAATGGGGATGATAATAGCAGTTCTCTGCCTCACCGGGGTGCTGTGAGGACCAATACATTAAAAATATTGTGAAGTGCTTTGAGATCTTCTGATTAAAAG
Source organism: Dermochelys coriacea (assembly GCF_009764565.3). Classification (NCBI taxonomy): domain Eukaryota; kingdom Metazoa; phylum Chordata; order Testudines; family Dermochelyidae; genus Dermochelys; species Dermochelys coriacea. The sequence continues at coordinate 74,828,484 of NC_050069.1, forward strand.
TGCTAAAAGCTAAGTATTGTTAGTAGTATCATTTTTATCCTACCTAATATAATTGCAGACTGGTTTAAATTATTTTAAGTGTCTGATTGCTTTTTGAGTCTATTTGCTAGCTAGCTATTTTTTAACTAATATCCTATGGAAATAGGTCCCATAGGTTAATTATAAGGAAATAATAATTTACCCAATATATATTTTTGAGTGTGTCCTATTCCAGTATGGTGGGAAAGGGTAGACAGGAGTTCTCAGTTGGCCTTCTCTCTACTATCTCTTATTTTGTATATAGCACCTCTTTTATATCATCTCTTGTAGTCAACATGAGGCCATATCATAATTATAATACAGAGCCAGAAGAGTACCCAGAAGTCACCTACTACAGGACAGGCCCAACAAAGAAAATAACAGAACGCCACTAGCCATCACCTTCAGCCCCCAACTAAAACCTCTCCAACGCATCATCAAGGATCTACAACCTATCCTGAAGGATGACCCATCACTCTCACAGATCTTGGGAGACAGGCCAGTCCTTGCTTACAGACAGCCCCCAAACCTCAAGCAAATACTCACCAGCAACCACACACCACACAACAGAACCACTAACCCAGGAACCTATCCTTGCAACAAAGCCCGTTGCCAACTCTGTCCACATATCTATTCAGGGGACACCATCATAGGGCCTAATCACATCAGCCACACTATCAGAGGCTCGTTCACCTGCACATCTACCAATGTGATATATGCCATCATGTGCCAGCAATGCCCCTCTGCCATGTACATTGGTCAACCTGGACAGTCTCTACATAAAAGAATGAATGGACACAAATCAGATGTCAAGAATTATAACATTCAAAAACCAGTTGGAGAACACTTCAATCTCTCTGGTCACTCGATTACAGACCTAAGAGTGGCTATCCTTCAACAAAAAAGCTTCAAAAACAGACTCCAACGAGAGACTGCTGAATTGGAATTAATTTGCAAACTGGATACAATTAACTTAGGCTTGAATACAGACTGGGAATGGATGAGTCATTACACAAAGTAAAACTATTTCCCCATGTTATTCTCCCCCCCACCCCACCCCACCCCCCACTGTTCCTCAGATATTCTTATTAACTGCTGGAAATAGCCTACCTTGCTTGTCACCATGAAAGGTTTTCCTCCTTTCCTCCCCCTGCTGCTGGTGATGGCTTATCTTAAGTGATCACTCTCCTTACAGTGTGTATGATAAAACCCATTGTTTCATGTTCTCTGTGTGTGTATATCAATCTCCCCTCTGTATTTTCCACCAAATGCATCCGATGAAGTGAGCTGTAGCTCATGAAAGCTTATGCTCTAATAAATTTGTTAGTCTCTAAGGTGCCACAAGTACTCCTTTTCTTTTTGCGAATACAGACTAACACGGCTGCTACTCTGAAACCTATTTTCCTTGTAATTCTTAATCCCCTTTTAAATGTACCTAACATATTATTAACTGCATGGAGTACTGAGAGCAGACATGCATTCAGCTGTCCATGGTGACTACTAGATCCTAGAGAAGGTTCAGAGAAGGGCAACAGGAATGATTAAGGATTGGAAAATATGCCTTGTGCTGATAGACTCAAGGAGTTCAATTTATTTAGCTTAACAAAGGGAAAGTAGGGTGACTTGTTCACAATTTAAAAGTACCTACATGGGGAACAATAATTAGATAATGGGCTCTTCAATCTAGCAGAAAGGGGTATAACAAGATCAAAAGTCTGGAAGTTGAAGTTAAACAAATTCAGACTGGAAATAAGGCTCACAGTTTTATCATTGGTTTATCATTGGTGGTAACTAACCCCTAACACAATTTACCAAGGGCTGCGGTGAATTCTTCATCACTGGCAATTTTAAAATGAAGTTTGGATGTTTTTCTAAAAGATGTTTTTCTTAGTTCAAACAGGAATTAATTCATGGTGTGTGTTATACAGGAGGTCAGACCAGATGATCAAAGAGCTCTCTTCTGGCCTTGTACACTAAGAATCCCTGAATCTTTTTTCCTCAGAGGTACTACTAATTCAGAACCCATTCACATGAAAGAGTCATTTAAAGCAATTGTTCAATGTGCATTACCATGCCCTTCTGATGTTGTTCTCTTTTCAAAAGAGAAAAACACCATGAGTATAGTAGTAGATTAAAGAAGCAAACTTTCAACAAGTTTTAATGCAGTGTGGAGAATTGGTGACCATCTCTCAAAGCATCTTTTGAATCCCCAAATGCTCATGGGAAATATTCTGAAGGCATAAATAGAATGCAGATGTTGCAGAATGAATTTTAGAATTCTGCCGAACATATTACCCTACTGGGAAGCTGCTCTTAGTCTCCAGGGACATTCCTTAGAGAGCCCAGCTGATTGTCTCATATTGAAACAACATGTCCAAGATACATTCCAACTGAAAGAAAATGGAACAGGAGTTCTCTGACCAAATATAAATCAGAAGGCTAAAGGGCAGTTTATCTTCCTTCTTTCGACTCTTTCTTTTCTCCCTCAACAAATAGTTCCCCAAGGGAACGGAGCACAGCGTAAGCGACTGCCAGACATGATGACTCAGGCACTAAGCACTGTCCGCAAGTGCTTCACAGATGGCTGCTGGATGGGAAGTTCACAGCTTTTAGCACTACAGACCTCACTTTGTTAACGTCAGTGCCACATTACTTCTGATCTCCTGTCAAGTCCTTACAACATCATTATGTCCCATAGAATTCTGATTTTGACCTTATAATAACTAATGCCATGGGTAAATTAAAAAAGATAAGAGAGAAGTCCAAGCCAACCTAAGAGAGAGTGGGGAGGGCTACAGCTAACACAAAAACATTGCCTAAAAGATTATCTTATCTTATCTTCCATGAAAAAACTACCACCATATATTTAAAGGGGGGACAAGTTGATGTTCCAAAAGATGCTCCAAGAACTGAAATGCCTTGGCAGAATAATATATGAATAGATGGCATGAAAGCAACTGTGCTATGCCGAGTTTATTGGTTTGTTTCTTTTTATAACATCCTTTTCCTTTCAGTTTGCTTTATGTTCCCAAAAGTTTGACAATCCCCACGATGCACATCTGGACATGGGCAGGTCTTCTGGGAATGGCATACAGTATGTACTTCTCTAGTACTCTGTGTTTACACTCGATGTTGGAAAAGTCCTCTGTAAAAAAACTGTTAATTTTCCCCCACATGTAGACAAGCTCAGGAAAAGCCCTGTAGAGGTCTGCAGATCATGCACTATGAATCAAGCCATCACAACTGTAAACACAACATATCATGGGAAATGTGAACGAGCCCTTCCTCACATACATGCAAACACAAACCCAGCTGCAGGGGATAAAACAAGAGGGATAACAAACTGAGAAGAAACAGGTCCACGGTATTTTTTCCTTTTACGATTCATCAGCTGTATCATCCATAGCGGCTACAGAAAAAATGCCTACTTCTGCTGTCTTAAAGTGGAGAAGAGCAGTTCAGGAGAAATGGGTGTAGCTGCTTGTTTTTATGGGTTCTGTTACGTTTCAAAGACACTCCATGCCACATAATAATACATTGGAGTCTGGGTCTGATTCTCTTCTGACTTACATTAGTGAAAATTAGTAGTAATTCCACTCAAATCAATGGAATAATTTTGACATTAAACTGTGTGAGAGAAAAATTATACATTTTGTCTCTAAATCCACAGTTACATGTCACAGAATGATTAAAACTACCACCATAGCAGTCAACCCAGTTCCCTTTTTTCCCTCCATTTAAGTGACTTGACCAAGGTTATACAGGAAATCTGTAGCTAAACTAGGAACTGATCACAGGTCTCCTGTGTCACAGTCCACGGCCCTATCTACTAGACCAGTGGTTTTCAAACTTTTTTCCTCGTGACACAGTTGAAGAAATTTGTTGATGCCCATGACCCAACATAATTATATCTTTTGACTAGAGTTTTCATAAAATCATAATATTGCAATACATTCCAGCTTAACCCATTTTACATAACTAAAACTAGACAGTAGCCTTAGTAAGCCTATGGTAAGGAGTGTGGGAGGTGACCCAGGGTAGGACAGAGGGTGGAGTGCGGGGTTGAGGGTTCTAAGGTGGAGCTGGGGATGAGAGGTTCAGGGTGCAGGAGAGGGCTCCGGGCTGGAGCAGAGGATTGGGATGCTGCGGTGGGGGGGGAGTGAGGACTCTGGCTGGGGATGTGGCTCTGGGGACGGAAGGGATGAGGAGTTTGGCGTGCAGGCAGGCTGCCCCAAGGCTGGGGCCAGAGGACTCCCCCCAGCCCTTTCCCTGCCAGCAGCAGCTAGCTCCAGGGGAGGGGCCTCTCTCTCTCCCTGCTGGCAGGCACCACGGAACTCCAGAGGAAGGGTCCTTCTCTATCCCCGCTGGTAACAGGGAGCTTCGGGGCTGGAGGAGAGGCCAGCAGCAGCCCTGCAAGCCCCAACTTGCTCCCCTCCCCAGTTCCCACCCATCCCCTACCTCTCTCCTCTCCAGGTCCCTGCTGCAAGGCCCTTTAGAGCTGTTGCACAGCAACCATCATTATAATTTGAATCAGCAAGGCGACCTAGTGCCTGACATTTCACAACCCCACACTGGGTCATAACCCGTACTTTGAAAAACACTGCTCTAGACAATCCATCCTCCTTGGTAATTCCATTTCATAGAGAATTTCATTATTTCAAAAATTGGTGTCATGCCAATTCAGAACATAACCTAACATTTTGAAATTCACCTTGAGTGGAGATGGAGACATAGTTCTGGGGCAGTCCCCCTAACGAGCTGTCCTAGAGCGACTGACCCTGAAAGCCCTGGGGTCTGTTGTAATAATTGGACCTACAAATTTGCCTTAATTGTGAGCTCAGCTGTAAGAAATAAGTGAAAATTCGTGGAATACCACAATAACCCATAACCAATGTTAATGGGGAAAGGTGTAGAAGCAAGGAAGACAGATTGAATTAGTACAAACAAAAAGACCTGTTGTTATAATTCAAGGACTGTGTTAAGATTATTACTGGTAAATAAGAGAAGCAGAGGACCAGAAATAAATGAACCAAAATTGATATATCAGAAATAGAGGCCTAATTAGTGGACAAAATAATGAGGGTATGGGCTATTCCGCCCATTAGCTCCTTTGGGGGTCCTTAAAGAAAGAGACTTTGGGAGAAAAATGGACAACTGGAACAAGCTTCACGCTCATGGCTGCCACCCCAACCATTTCCTGGGAGCTCAGGCCTTAATCTGAATTAATTCTGAATGATATCCTGACCAGACCAGACCAGAGAGAGGGACCAGCAAGACACTACCACCTCCACTGGTGCTGGCTAAATCTCAGATACCACTCAGGATATGAGAATATTTCTTCCCCACCTCCCCACGTCTTCTTTTCCTTTCCTACCTTAGTTCTTCTCTTTCCTATCCCCCTCCTTTTTTTCCTTTTCTCTAATCAGAGTCTGGCTTAGCTGGCCAGGACTGCATATTTTGCAACACTGCTGTGTTAGACTTTGTCTTGACAGATAAAGAGGAACTGATCACATAACTAAAAATTAATGGTAACTTAGGTACAAATGATAATGATTTGATCACATTTATAATGAACAAACTGAATAAAGTCCAGACCAGTGATACACTTGGTGCTTTGAAAGGGCCAGTTTCTCAAAGCTGAAAACAATTATGAACCAATCAGCAGGGAGGAAGAATTTAACCAGAAAAAATGTGAATGATAATTGTGAATTATTTAAGAACACTTTACTAGGTGCCAAAAAAGGAGCAGGGGGATGGAGGAAAGAGGGAGAGAGAGAGAGAGAGAGAATGAATATAAATCAGAAGCTAGGAGTTGCAGAAAATAGATAAGGGAACGAAAGTGACACAAGGAGAAATCTATGCCCAGCAGAGTTAAGGACAATAAGAGGAGTTTTTTATTTATATTAGGAACTAAAAGAATCCTTACAATGGTATTAGTCCATTACTAGATCGAAATGGTAGAATTATCCATAATTCAGAAAAAGCAGAAGTGTTCAATAAAAATATCTGTTCTATATCTGGGAACAAATAATGATGTAGTCATATCATATGATAACACTCTTTCCATTCCATTAATTCTGTTAATCAGCAGCTACTAAAGTTAGACATTTTCAAATCAGCAGGTCCAGCTAATTTACATCCAAGAGTTTTAAAAGAGCTGTTTAAAAGACTGTTAATGCTGATTTTCAAAAAGACTTGGAACACCAGAGAAGTTCCAGAAAACTGGACAATATTTAAAATGGGTAAACAGGATGACCCAGGTAATTACTGGCCTTTCAGTCTGATGTTGACCCCAGGCAGGATAATGGAACAGCTAATATGGGACTTAATTAAGAAATAAAGGAAGATAATATAAATAATGCCAATCAACACAGGTTTATGGAAAATAGATCCTATTAAATTAACTTGGTATCTTTTTTTTTGAGATTACAAGTTTGGTTGATAAAGATAATAGTGCTGCTGTAATATATTTAGTCAACATTTTAATTAAAAAGATAGAAAGATATAAAATTAACATGGCATACAATAAATGGATTAAAAACTAGCTAACTCATAGGTCTCAAAACAGAACTATAAATGGGGAATCACCATTGAATGGGTGTGTTTCTAGTGGGGTCTTGCAGAGATGGATTCCTGGCGCTATGATATTTAACATTTTTATTAATGACCTGGAAGAAAAATCATCACTGATAAAGTTTTCAGATGACCCACAAACTGGGGTACTGGTAAATAATGAAGAGGGCTAGTCACTGACAGAGTGATCTGGATCCCTTGGGAAGTTGAGCGCAAGCAAGCAATGTGTTTTAATAAGGCTAAATGTAAATGTAAACATCTAGGAACAAAGAATGCAGACCATACTTAAAGAAATGGGGGACTCTATCCTGGGAAGCAGCGTCTCTGAAAAAGATCTGGAATGTCATGATGGATAATCAGCTGAACACGAGCTCCCAGTGTGATGCTCTGGCCAAAAGGGCAAATGCAATGCTTGGATGCTGTGATGGAGTGCCGGGAGCGAACAGGTTAGCCTGCACTCTGATCACTCAGATGTCAGTTAGTTCTCCTTGAGAAAGCTTGGAAAATCAGGCTGGTTGGCTGGATGCGATAAGGAGCCAATTAGCCTATCAGCCCAAGGCTGATAAGGAGGCAGAAAGGAAGTCCCATGGGGGATAGCCAGAGAGGGGGGACTAGGACTAGGTGAGCCCAATTATACTGAGGCCTCAAGGGAGATACACCTCTGCTCCCCTCAGGTCCTGGAGAGAGGGCAAAAAAGTGCTGTGGTGCTGTAAATAGACTGTTGCATGGGAATTGTTGTGGAAATGGTAGAGGGAACGTAAAATAAAAGAGTATGGTGAAGGCACAACCACTAGAGTCTGTGCAGTTTCTGCAGGGAAGAAGGTGGGAGAGAAGCCACTCCCCATGACAGAGGTATAACCAGGGGAATCTTGAGTAGGACTAGAGAGATTATTTTACCTCAGTATTTGGCACTGGTGTGACTGCCGCTGGAATACCGTGTCCATTTATGTGTCTGCAGTTCAAGAAAGATGTTGATAAATGGTGGAGGATTCAGAGAAGAGCTGCAAGAATGACTAAAGGATTAGAAAACATGCCTTATGGTGATAGACTCAAATAGCTCAATCCATTTATCTTAACAAAGAGAAGGTTAAGGGGTGACTTGATTACAATCTATAGATACCTACATGGAGAACAAATATTTAATAATAGATTCTTCAATCTAGAAAAGAAAGGTGTAATACAATCCGATGTCTGGAAGTTGAAGCTAGACAAATTCAGACTGGAAACGAGGCATAAGCTTTAACAGTGTGAGAAATTAACCATTGAAACAATTTAAGAAAGGTCAACCTAGATTTTCCATCACTGACCATTTTTAAATCAAGATTGGATGTTTTTCTAACAGATATGCTCTAGGAAGTATTTTGAGGAAGTTCTATGGCTTGTGTTGTACAGGAGGTCAGCCTAGATGATCACAATAAGAACATAAGAACGGCCATACTGGGTCAGACCAAAGGTCCATCCAGCCCAGTATCCTGTCTACTGACAGTGGCCAATGCCAGATGCCCCAGAGGGAGTGAACCTAACAGGTAATGATCAAGTGATCTCTCTCCTGCCATCCATCTCCACCCTCTGACAAACAGAGGCTCGGGACACCATCTGTACCCATCCTGCTAATAGCCATTAATGGACTTAACCTCCATGAATTTATCTAGTTCTCTTTTAAATCCTGTTATAGTCCTAGCCTTCACAACCTCCTCAGGCAATGAGTTCCACAGGTTGACTGTGCGCTGTGTGAAGAAGAACTTCCTTTTATTTGTTTTAAACCTGCTGCCCATTAATTTCATTTGGTGGCCCCTAGTTCTTATATTATGGGAACAAGTAACTTTTCCTTATTCACTTTCTCCATATCACTCATGATTTTATATACCTCTATCATATCCCCCCTTAGTCTCAATGGTCCCTTCTGGCCTTGAAATCTAATCTATGAATCTACAAATTTGTAATACTACCTAAGAAATTGTCAAACAAGGGGTTTATTCCTTCTAGGGTGACCAGGTGTCCTGATTTCAGGGGCTTTGTCTTGTATACACAACTATACCACACAAGCCCGGAAAAAAAAGTGTCCTGATTTTTCACACTTGCTATTTGGTCACCCTACTTCCTTCTAAATATTGTCTCCCAGCTAAAAGGAAAGGGAAGCTGTTAAAATAAAAGCCTTATTTAATATTTGTATGCAGTGTAATTATAGCCGTGTCAGTCCCAGGATATTTGAGAGACCAGGTGGGTGAGGTAATATCTTTTATTGGACCAACTTCTATTGGTGAGAGAGACAAGCTTTCAAGCCACACAGAGCTCTTCTTCAGGTCAGGAAGTACCTTTCCCAGCCCTGAAGTAGAGCTCCATGTGGCTTGAAAGCTTGTCTCTCTCACCAACAGAAGCTGTTCGGTCCAATAAAAGATTTTACCTCACCCACCTTGTCTCTTTATTTAATACTTTACATTTCACATTTTTAACAGTTTTAACTGTTTTTCCTCCTCTTCTGTATCTTTAATAAAAGTTCAAAAGGATTTTTCAAGGTGTGTAAGCACGCTGAGGTCTCTATATACCAAAGCCTTGTTTAAAACTGTTTAATGCTGGAAAGTGACTCAGTGATGTTAACACCTTTGGGCCCACATAGTCCATCTAAATTACTACAAGTGCCCAGCCTCAGGGCAATAATGGACTGTCCTATTCTGTATGATGGGCTATCCTGGCACTGCAGAACCTAGAAGACCAGGCTCCTCAGCAGAATGCCAAGTGAGTGGCTGAGGAGCCAGGCAGGCAAGTTGGCAGGACACCACACCAGTTTATATCAGAAACCTGCCTGACAGTCAGTTTTCAAACTATGCCTGATTTCCAGAGGAACGTTATGAAAATGGAACCATCTCTGCAGAGTGTTTCAATTTCCACAAATCAGAAAATTCCAGTGAAAACCTATTCTGTCAGAACTGTTCTGACTAGCTCTACTTCCCGCCACATATAATGGTGCTGCAGGCTTTCTCCGTGCCCCAAAGTGCTATATTAAGATCAGTAAAGTACCGTTATCCCCATTTTGGAAAACAAACACAGAGAGGTTATGTGGCTTCCTATGGTCAAACAGTGAAGCAGTAGCAGCATTGAAAATAGTTCCTTCATCCCCGGACTCCTAGCCCCCTGCTCAATCCACCAGACTTCAGCTGCTGTAACATATATCTGCATGGTTAGATTTGCTTTGAAGTCTAAATATCAGGAACTTCCATCTAGTGTGGGCGTGTGTGTGAAACGGGGTGGAGGCTAGAAAAGAAAAGGCCAGAATTATTTTCAGAGGTTTCCATCCTGAGCTGGCAAAAACAATGCACTGTGCTGAGACAAGGTGTTATTTTTTGCCTTTAAGTGCACCCTCCCTTTTAAGTCTTTTCTTTCTTAATAAAGTATCTGAGGTCATACTATTGTCATTAGAGCTTGGCAAGTGCTCAGCATCTGTCACCGTGGCAGCAGGAGTGTGCCTGGTGCCAGTCCTCGTTGTCACGACAGCTGCAGCAGTGTAAGGAGAAGGGCCTTGCAGGATGCAGGACAATACTGGGAAGGAAAAGGAGGGAATCCTCGACCTTGGGCCAGGGCCTGGTAGCAGACTATTGAACCCTGCGTGTCTCGACAAGCCACAAGGAGTAAAAATTCTTGGAAGCTGCAAAGGTTGCAAGTGAAAACAAAAGATTCTATCATGTAGGAAATAGAACAAAATGCCGAGCAAATTGTTTTATTTTCTGAGATAAAACAAGCAGAGAGCCATCCACTAGGGTCAGGAGCACTCTGTGTCCTTCATATTGAACTGACAGCAGAGAAGGGGGTGGGGGAAAGCAGGCATGGATTTGATTGCAGGTAGCAAATTGTTCCACAAAGAAATGTTTTTTTAAACCTTAAATTGTAGCTTCTGGGGAAGAATTTCTGTACAAAAAAAGAACAATTAAGTCCCTTATCAGAATCTACACAAATAACCTTTATCTAAATAAAATTGTAATGATGTACCACGATTAAGCAACTGATTTTGAACCTATGCTGAAGGACCAGAGAGAAGCAAATGAATCAGTACTACTTAGCTTTGCCAAGTGGATGGCTACCACAGTCCAGACTGAAATAAAAACCACCAATTTTTTTACATCCCTTTGACATCATTACTTGGACCTTGTCTACATGGAGCTTTTTCTTAAAATCTCCTACTGTTCCTATAGCACCCGTGCTGGCAGAAACAGAAGTGCTAAAGTAGGAGTTTTACCACTACATCACCTAGACCTGTCTGACCTAGAACAAGTTGGAAATTTTAAAGAGAAAATGCAGTGTAGACAAATCTTCCATTGACTTCAGCAACGTGGGATCAAGCCCCTGGGATCAACTTGATCTTTAATATAACTCTTTTGAATTCAACAGGCCTAGAAAGGGATGAATTTGGCCCATATTTTAAATGAAATTAAGTCAGTAGAGCTTCACTCATACCAGGAACTAATATGTATTTAGAACTGACCCAGCAATTAATTTATGCATGATATTGTAGTCCTTACTCACACAGATAGGGAAAACAAGGTATGCTCCAATTTGGGACTGCAGCAAAAGGCCATAAATGTGTTGTCATTTGCCTGTATTCCCTGGTGTGGACTTGCCAATTTAATAGATTGCCTACATTGTAGAGTATTTTCTGTCTTCTTTACCTTTGTTTGTAACCATGAAGTTTAAGAAAGTGGTCTGGACTAGAAGTTGCCTGGCTATTTCTTTCTCTGTACTGCAATACTGTTCATTTTTTGACTGCTGGTTATGATTGTAATAATAATAATTAGTAGCTCTGTTATATAGTACCTTTTGTTCCAAAGCATCCCAGAGTGCTTTCATAACTATATGCACTAGGAATCACTTTAACCACCTATTCTGAATAGTACCTTTTGTTCCAAAGCATCCCAAAGTGCTTTCTTAACTGTATGCAGTAGGAATCACTTTAACCAACTACTCTGAAACCTGTCATTTAACCACCTTGTGGGTGTTCCTGTAGAACTGGAAGTGAAGGAGTATTTCATATCCAAGTGAAACTACAAGTGGAATTTTGGGTAGACAGAATGTTATCCAAAATGGAATGTGACTATAAACTCCAGGATTAGCATTCCTGACTATTTTGAAAAGTTTTTTGGAATTTTTAATGACCACAGGTGGCCAGAATCACAATGTTATGTCTTATCTAATTGAAAGGTACACCAACATAGTGGCGAACTGGAGGGTGCCATCTGCTGATTCTCTAACATCACATCTGAGATTTTCTTGGAGGCTTCCCATCGAAGGCCTGATTCTGCTGACAGTAGCCAACAAAATCACTGGCCAAGGTGCTATGACTACAGACTAGTAGTGCTTGTTTATACTATTCCATTCCATAAGTGACAAAAATAATCCCTTTGAAAAGTGAGGTTTTTTCATTTGCTTACACAGTTTTTGAGGTAACAAAACTCTAAATCGCTGTCTCCATTACTAATAGAGGAGGCAGGGCCAAGAAGTCAGGTGCTTTTGTGACACAAGAGACTCTCATGTTTCAGTAGAAGGATCTGCACATTTAAATTTTTTGTCAGCAACTTGGGCTGCATTATTCTTTGTGCAGATAGAAATCTGCAGGTTATGCTGTTATAAATTTTACAGCCATGATGTTTTCTTTGCCTCCTCCTCTGCTACTCGTTCTCCACCTCTTGGACCCACTGACAAAATATTCCCTTATCCTTAAAACAGAGGTGTGATTAGTAATAGGCTAAGGCAGCATACACTTTTATTCGCCTTTTACCGGCTCCTTCATCTTGGATTTGGGCATTCCCTTTTTCTCCTGTCTGATACAGCTGGAGTATAATCTGAAGAAAGGAGAGCTTGGCAAGCCGTTCCCCCTACTCTCCACAGTACTGTACAGTCAGTCATCAGGAATGACTAACAGCCCAGTTTCTACAGTCAGGCAATGAAAGAGGGGCAACCCCAGTATTCACTGATGGCAGGTGCTGTGGTCTCCTGAATTATTTCCAACGTAGAGTAGGGTGGCCTCCATGTAGATTTTCCCTCTCTGGTTATGCTATCCCTATCTGGAATGATACAGTGCATTCAAAGCTGGGAGACATGTCCCTGAAGCAGCTCAGAAATACAAAAGAATGACATTGGTAAGGGAATAAACAAAACTCATTTAATCTAGCATCAGGTACTGTAGGATACAGGACAGAGAATGATAAAATATTAGAAATTGAAACAGGGTGGAAAGCTGATGATCCACTCTCCCAAAACGTGGCTGGTCACCTCTACAATCTACATCACAGTCAGAACACAGGAAAAAGATGGAGAATTTTATGCAGTTCTGATACAAAATAGGTACAATGAATGACGTAGGGCAAGTGTGTGTGTCACATATTTTTCCAGCCATGCCTACAGCAAAAAGATTCGCATGGTACACACAAATCTCAGTCCTCAGTCCCTTGTATCCTGTTTAATCTCATTTATACTTGTGTTGTAGTCCATTTTATACCTTCCTGGTAAGAAAACAGAAACAATTCATTTTCTTGGCTGCTCATAAATTTTCTACAAATTTATTCTAGAGAAGAAAAAGAAGGAGTGGGGGAGTGAATGTGGCATTGGCTTTGTGACTGTGGTTTTTTATTTCCATAAACCTTAGAGCACAAGAATGCATGAGATATTTACACAAATCTTTCCACAATTCCTGTGGCCTTTGGGAGCATTGCATTTGAATGACTTCACCTCTGTGGCTGGGTTGTGCTTTCTCAGCAGCATTGCCTGCAACAAAGAGCAATCCTGGCCATTCCAGTGGTTCTTCCTCTCATATCCTATCTCATCATTGCCCATCTTGTTATGCTACCAGAAGTTCTGTCTAGCTTGCTGCCCAAATTCCCAGTGATAGAATGGAGCGTTTCCCATAGTTCTTCCCAGTTATTTATTTTGGAGGTGAAAAAGGTAAAAACCTATTTCAAGTAAGCAGAAAAGCTGCTTGTCATTCACACCATGATAAAAATATCACACATGGGGAAAATAGTATCAGAGGGGTAGCCATATTAGTCTGGATCTGTAAAAGTGGCAAAGAGTCCTGTGGCACCTTATAGACTAACAGACATATTGGAGCATAAGCTTTCATGGGTGAATATCCACTTTGTCGGATGCTTTTAAGTTTACTAAAATGAGATGACATGACATGAGGATATACTTGCCAAAACCATAATGAAAAGTGTCAAATTATGCCTCAACAACTCACGCTACCCACTTATGTCCCATTCTCATACGTCTCAGATTGATGTGGATGAAAAATATGATGGAAGTAGCATATCCAAGTGGCTAGACTGCTGCATTAGGCCTCAAGAGACCAAGGTCCTCTTCCTAGGCCAAATTTTGGCTAAGCTATTTTACCTTTCTCTGCCTGTTTCTCAAATCGGTAAATGGGGCTAATAATGCTTACCATCCTTTGTAGAGTGCTTTGAGATCTATGTATGGTGTGTAAGAACCGGGCATTGTTATCCCCTGAATGAGTCACTCAGCAGGTACTCTGCTTGCCAGTAAAGGAACTAAAGTTATAATTTCCAAAAGGGAATACAGAGTCTTCCTATTTTTCCAGCTGTAATCTTTTGGCTGTTTTACCCAAGGATGGAAGCCCTGACTTATTCAATATTATTGTGGAAAATCTTTTCCAAGTAGATACAAAGTGCACACTTAACCATTATGAAAGCCTGAGGTGGCAATCTTGCACTCTAAAGCACAGCCAACTTTCTTGAAGTTGTGCTCAAAAGGATGCTGCATATGTCTTATCCACTCTGCCTGTGCAATATCCAGCCCAGAGGCAGGAGTGACAGTAGATTCATTTGCAGGAATTAAAAACTTGGTATCACAACTAATGTGTAATGACATGAGGCGGAGCCCAGCCACAGGTGGCTTGTAAAATCACCTTCATCTCTCTAGTACAATGTCTTTATCCAGCATTTGGACTCAATTCTGCTCCCATTTTAGTCAGTGAGTTTTTCTATTTACCTAGGCCCTTATTTTGTCTTTTTTTATTATAAATAATCAAACTATTTAATGTTGGTCAATGGCTATTTTAAAGTATTATTTTCCAGGGAAAAAGCAGACAGTGGCATTTCAGAGGGGAACAGGAAGTTATATTATGGCTCAGCCTGAGACACTCTGGTGACGCTAACAAAGTGTTGAAATTACTGGTTTATTACATACAAGGTGTTGAAATACCATGTTACTGCAATACTTGATACAATATGAACTTGAAATTTCAACACTTTCAAGGTCTTTCGTAAACACAAAACTTGACCAGAATGAATGTAACTACCCTAATGTTCTATAAAAATGTCCAAGGCTATACTGCAGAATGGAGCCCCCATTTATTTCCCAGGGTTTGGAACGATACAGGACATGGACCCAGTCATGGTCCCACTTTACTCCGCTACCCAAAAGTTAGGTTGTCATTCTCAAAGCAAGTGTTATGTCGTACAGAACTTTGTTCAAACTGATATGGTTCAGCAGAAATGGCTGGTACAATAAAGGTGGAAGAGGAATGGTCATTTTTGGTCTCAACTTTTTTAATACATACACTTGAATAAGAATAGGATCAAATGTTCATCGAATCAGAGAAACAAGAGATGGAAAAGATTTGTCAAGTCATCTAGTCTATCTCCTTACTGCAGAAAAGCAGAATAGAAGTGGTCTGTGCAAGTGGTCTGTGCAGAATAGAAGTGGTCTTCAAAAGGAGCAACTGTGCATATACCTGCGTGATTGTGTGCCTCACTTGTGCACAGTGTTGTTGTAGTTGGCTTGGTCTCTGGATATTAGAGAGACAAGGTGGGTGAGGTCATATCTTTTATTGGACTAACTTATGTTGGTGAAAGAGAGAAGCTTTGGAACTTAAACAGAGCTCTTTTTCAGGTCACACACTCACATTTTTGTCCGCACACATTTCTGTCTGCACACACCTATCTTTGGAGGTACAACAGGTGTGTTCACTGTTGTCGGAACAGAGCACCCATTGTGTCCTTTTTTGACATTCTGGCTCTCACAAATTATCTTTTGCAGTCACTGGTTTCTTATTTTGCATTGGTGCATTTTGTTCTATAAAATAAATGTATGGGGTTTCTTGCATTTACCTCTCAAGTATCTGGAACTGGCCACTGACACAGACAGGATACTAGATTAGATGGACCACTGGTCTGACCAGATATGGCAATTCCTATGTCCCTTTATTTTATAAATTAGCTCTTTCGTGGGTGTTACATACATCACACGATTGCTATAACTGAGCGACATTCATGGCAATGCCACAGGCAAGTGCTTTTTACATCCTATGCCAAGGATGCTCCAAAGACAAAGCATTACTCAACCCAGCTCCAAAACATAGAATCATAGAATCATAGAATATCAGGGTTGGAAGGGACCTCAGGAGGTCATCTAGTCCAATCCCCTGCTCAAAGCAGGACCAATCCCCAACTAAATCATCCCAGCCAGGGCTTTGTCAAGCCTGACCTTAAAAAATTCTAAGGTAACACATTCCAGTGTTTCACCATCCTCCTAGTGAAAAAGTTTTTCCTAATATCCAACCTAAACCTCCCCCACTGCAACTTGAGATCATTACTCCTCGTTCTGTCATCTGCTACCACTGAGAACAGTCTAGCTCCATCCTCTTTGGAACCCCCTTTCAGGTAGTTGAAAGCAGCTATCAAATCCCCCCTCATTCTTCTCTTCCACAGACTAAACAATCCCAGTTCCCTCAGCCTCTCCTCAGAAGTCATGTGTTCCAGTCCCCTAATCATTTTTGTTGCCCTCTGCTGGACATTTTTCAGTTTTTCCACATCCTCCTTGTAGCGTGGGGCCCAAAACTGGACATAGTACTCCAGATGAGGCCTCACCATTGTCGAGTAGAGGGGAACGATCACGTCCCTTGATCTGCTGGCAATGCCCCTACTTATACATCCCAAATGCCATTGGCCTTCTTGGTAACAAGTGCACACTGTTGACTCATATCCAGCTTCTCGTCCACTGTAACCCCTAGGTCCTTTTTCTGCAGAACTGCTGCCTAGCCATTCGGTCCCTAGTCTGTAGTGGTGCATGGGATTCTTCCGTCCTAAGTGCAGGACTCTGCACTTGTCCTTGTTGAACCTCATCAGATTAATTTTGGCCCAATCCTCTAATTTGTTTAGGGCCCTCTGTATCCTATCCCTAACCTCCAGCATATCTACCACTCCTCCCAGTTTAGTGTCATCTGCAAACTTGCTGAGGGTGCAATCCACACCATCCTCCAGATCATTAATGAAGATATTGAACAAAACCGGCCCCAGGACCGACCCTTGGGGCACTCCACTTGATACCGGCTGCCAGCTAGACATGGAGCTATTGATCACTACCCATTGAGCCCGACAATCTAGCCAGCTTTCTATCCACCTTATAGTCCATTCATCCAGCCCATACTACTTTAACTTGCTGGCAAGAATACTGTGGGAGACAGTGTCAAAAGTTTTGCTAAAGTCAAGAAACACCATGTCCACTGCTTTCCCCTCATCCACAGAGCCAGTTATCTCATCATAGAAGGCAATTAGATTAGTCAGGCATGACTTGCCCTTGGTGAATCCATGCTGACTGTTCCTGATCACTTTCCTCTCCTCTAAGTGCTTCAGAATTTCAGAGTAGCAGCCGTATTAGTCTGTATTCGCAAAAAAGAAAAGGAGTACTTATGGCACCTGAGCGACTAATTGATTCCTTAGGACCTGCTCCATGGTTTTTCCAGGGACTGAGGTGAGGCTGACTGGCCTGTAGTTCCCAGGATCCTCCTTCTTCTCTTTTTTAAAGATGGGCACTACATTCGCCTTTTTCCAGTCGTCCGGGACCTCCCACAATCACCATGAGTTTTCAAAGATAACGGCCAATGGCTCTGCAATCACATCCACCAACTCCTTTAGCACCCTCGGATGCAGCTCATCCGGCCCCATGGACTTGTGCTCATCCAGCTTTTCTAAATAGTCCCAAATCACTTCTTTCTCCACAGAGGGCTTTGATTCAAAAAAATACACCATAGCATTATTTTAAAGCTCTGTTTATTATAATCAGCAATGGAGAATATAGGGCTTATGTGGGATTTACGTAGGGTATAAGATTGGTGCTTGCTCTCTTCATGAGGCTGGAGTTCACCTACTATGTTTAGCTCAGTCTGTTGTGGTTTGGGGATTGGAAGGAGACTAGTTTTCATTTTGGGGAGCTGAGCTGCCCAGCAGTAGCTTTATGGCCCCAGTCCTGCAAGCTGCTCAATGCTTGGTTCTCAGCACTCTGTCACAACTAGCCAGGAGGGTTATGCCCTAATTCCACCACCTGAACAGACATACAAAAACAGACCGGGTGAAATTCACCTGTATGCTGGGAGTCCACACAAGGTTTATGCATCACTTAGGGATGAAGTGGGACTTAAACAGTCCATAGGCCTCGTGGGGACTCTGCCCAGGGTTGAATTTCAGGTATTGTACATACATTTTAAGACCCTTCAATATATAAATCAGACACTGTGAAATAAGACTGGATATGGAATCAGAGTTTTAATAATACGTTTCCTTAATGCCTTTGCTTATTTACTAGGAAGGTAAGCATGTGTTGGGGTTGTAAATACATAAATACCTACCCACACACATACATACTGCCTTGGTTTCTCTGTATCAGTCAAAGCTGGAATAACAGTAATATCAGCAGTTTTAGTGTAATATGCAAATACAGCTTCTTATTTATTTTTGGAGAACATAGTTTCTTAGGACAGTGAATTGGAAAATCATGATAAATTATAATAGTCTCTCCTCTCCATAACTTCTTACAGACCCCCCCCCCCTTTTTTTTTGGACTGTTGCAGCATGCTGCATATTAGGAAGAAGGTACTTACAATAGGATTTATTTATAGTTGAGAGCCAAAATATATATTGCCTTAGATGAGAAGCAGTATTAATTCAGAGAACCACACAGACTAGGGTATAGTGATACAGGACCTGGTGTCAGATTTTAGCATGGTGAATTAGCAGGTGGGATAAGTTGGATCAGAAATGTGCTGTGTAACAAGATTTCACTGTCAAGCCAGCAGTTGACAGTGTAGCTGCAACAGCAAACATTAAATAAATAGATTCCATACGTAACACGACACAGCAAAACTTTTCAGGAAAGCGCCTTGGAGCAGCATAGCCCTGCCTCTATAAATCTCCATTAAATCAGTTTGAGTGGGGTGAGTGTTAGAGACAGAGCTGCCAGAAATAGCTCTTTTCCTGCAAGATGTAGAAAAGATTACAGCTGAAATTGAGGCAGCAGGGAGGGGGAGGAAAAGAAGCTGAGCTGGAGGCGGTGGGGGAGCTGTGAAAGGCATCTCATAAAAGTCCCATTTGTTGGAAGGCTGGAGGAAGTGGAGGCAGCTTTGGCACACGTGTCCATGGTGCTAAATTAACTGTTAACACAAATAATCAAAGTGCAAGGCCCATCAAGCCGCTGGCGCCAGCAAAATGAGGGAGCGGCCAGGTCAGCCCTGCTTCAAGAGCCAGCCAGCTAGCAGGTGGAGACCAACCAGGGACTTGACAGGATGGAAGTGCTTACAGAACACATTGACCCACTGACAGAGGAAAACACCACTGCACTCCCGCTTTCCAGCTATTGTGTGCACAGAGCATTTGGTGTGTATTTTTTTTTCAGTAAGTCACTTGAGTCAAGAGCTCGAACACTACAGGATAAGTTATAGTACAACTGAGCCCTTGTTTGGCAGTGGCGATGGTGGAACAGCTGAGCAAAACAAGGAAAGAACATTATCAAAAGGTTGTGAAAGATCCAGTCAATCCCACTGCTGCCCTTCGGAAGAACAACTGCTTAGCAGAAATAGGATCTGCAAAACAATTCATGCTGGGGCTCAAGGGCCCGTCTACCTGTTCATTTCAATGCCTTTCTGGAAAAAAATAAAGGCTCCATCCTGCGCTGGATATGCAGCAGACATATTGTTGTGTGTCTTGGAAAAGGAGTAACCACAGTGCCTGTTTGCCAAGAAAAATCTAATGCATGCAGAGCAGACATAGATACTGTGCAGCATATTGTTGAATGGAAGCTCATGTTTACTGTGAAGCTCTTACTCACCTATGTAGCCCCAGTGAGTGGGATTACTCATGTGAGTAAGCAGAGACGGGCTGGTGCTCTAGGGAATTTGGATACAGTGAAGTTCAATGAAAGTCTCAAATTATCACATTGCATTGTAGTAAAAAAACGGCAATTATTCCAGCTATAGCCATTCTCCACCAGTAGTGAAGCTGTTCTGTGAAAAGACAGTCCTGCTGCCTTAAAAAATTAATAATCTTGTGCCAGATTCACTGGTACACTCTGGCTGCTTGCTCCATTCCAGGACACAAAGTAGTTGTAAACCCACTTTAACTTGCCAGTTAAGCCAGGTTTAGAGTTACTTTGTATTATTGTACTAGAGCAAATCTACCAGAATGCACTGGTGAATCTGGCCCCTAAATTATGAAGACCATCTCTCTCTTGCCCAGACAACTAAAATATTGTATACTCACAAAAATAAATATATATTCCCAGGCAAAAATGCTAAAATGGAGTTACGTTTGAAAGCATGTGTCAGTAATTTAAGGTAGATCACATATAATGCATCCCAAAAGTCTGCATTATAAACCCAAGAAATTCACAGTTAAAATTAAACTTAAATCCAGAGATATTTAAGTGTGGAAATGCACAGTTAGGGCATCCAAAAATCTTTAACTCTTCCCTGTGGTAACCTTAGGAGGGGGGAAAGTGAAAAAAAAACTAATTTGTCTTTAAAAATCTATTTAATCTTATCTGTGCTGACAAACAGCAGAATGCCTTATAAATTGTATGGTTTTGGTATGATGTCATCACAGGACAGAGTTAAAGTTTCTGCTCAAGGACAACCTATCAGTTAAGAAGAACAATCAGGAAAATTACGATTAATTGTAAAAATTAATATTAAAATGTATTATACACACAAGATTGCAGTGAGTTTTATATATGGAGAGTTTGAAGAGTCAGTGACAAGCAGAGTTTATTTGAGTGTCTTAAGTGAACATTTCCATTCCTAAGCCTGTTTGGATTTCTTTTACATTTAATTTTAACTGTATTTCTTGGGTTTATAATATTTTGTTTTGCAATAATTACAATATTGTACCCTATAATGAATATACTCAAATTTACTGATATTTTATAGAGATGCATGGTGTTAAATATATTTTGCCCAATAGCACATAGCAAGTTTGTGGCAAAGCCAAAGCTAGACCATTATTCCACCAGGTCCCAGTCCAGTGTCTTAAAAACAAGAAAGCATCCTGTCTCTTTCCTATAATCCTCTGCCTCATTCACTGTTCATCCTGTACTCTGAATGAGGTAGGGGCCCTATCGGACAAATAGTAACTGTTAGGGAAGTATGTTGTTATCCTTTATGTGGATAAACCACTAGAGGGGTCCATGACACACATTTTGTCTGTAACTTACAAAACTATTTGAGCTTGCTGGCTTGCCCCACTGCCTTATGGATGAATTCAGGTGAATATAACGCTATGAGAGTAAACTAGACAGAAAATCTGGAGTGAAGCCCCAAAGGCGGTCAGGTACTAACATCTTAGTATCTTCTGGCAACTCCTGCAGCAGTTCAGGTACCAGATATATTGGTTCTTCCTCTCCTCTGGATTTTACAGTGATGCCAAGAGGGGGGTCCTGATGCATGAGCAACTTAGGGCCTCCATATCATCTGGCCAGGCTTGTGCCCTGTAGAGGTATTCCAGTTCTTTACCTCTCAGGGGCGGATACCAATTGTCTCTCAAGAGTGAAGGATGTCTGCTACTGCTACACAACTATTTGCTAGACAGCAAAATAATGCTGGAAATCAGAAATCTGTTTCTGGAGGGGAGATACAACAGTTACACATAGCACATCCAAGCATATAGATTGGTACATTCATTCTGAAAGGTACTATGACCAAGTGGATGAAACTTGCTATATTAGAGGCCTGGGTAATATTTCCAGATCTTACAGAGGTGATCTTATGAAACCTCTCATGGACCTTTTTTGTCAAATGGACAAATGATACTTCCCTGCCTGTTAATGTAAGGGCATGAGGCCTTTCTCAAATAAGATTGTGAAATCACAGAACAAACACTTATCAATGAAAGAACTGTGATTAAAATTTATGGTCTCCTCCTGACTCCCAACCAGGTTCACATTTTCCTAAACAAAAGGGTGGGGAGTAGCTTCTGCATCTCTGACCCCTTATCTGGAGCTCTAGTTTTATGCCTACCATGTAGAGCGTCAGTGTGGGGCTGAGCTGACATCGAAAGAGTTCTGTGAAGCTGCAGCATGTTCAGTGTAGTTGGCATGTAGGCAGCTGTGTTGGAACAAAGTGTGCTCAGTGCAGAGCATGATCAGAGATTTCATTAACATCCCTCTACCAAGCTTTATGGAGCATGTGTAAATGGTGATTTTCATATGCTCATAACTCAGCCATATCTGGGTGGATTTTCATAGGAATAGGAAAAGGCACCTTTCACCCTACCAAATGTCAAGTTTCTGCTTAAACCATGAAGGTGCTAGAGATCTTCAAAGAAACGTTTGGGGCGGGGGGGGGGGGGGGGTGTAAGGTATTAACATTTGCCAAAACCACCTATACTACCACTAGTCTCATTATGGGGAATGACTGAACCAATTTCATAGCCACTTTCCAGACAAATTCAGCCTGAAGTAGAGAGCAAGTATAAAAGATTTCTGCCTTAACAGTTAAAGTTTGGCAAAGTTATCAACAAGAGAAAATATGGGAGGGGGGTTCAGCAGCCCTGCTACCAGCCCCACCTATATTTATTATATGCAAATACATGCACAAATTAAAAAGACAAAGACAAAGACCCTGGGCCAAACTCAGTCCTCACTTATATCTGTCCAGCCCCATTGACAACAATACAACTGAGGGCAGGAGTGAGTGCATGTGGGGGTATGTTCAGCTGCAGAATTAAAGGAGAAGACATTATTGTTCTTAAAACTGAAAGCTAGGGACTTCCTGAGAAGGCAATAAAAGAATATTGAAATTATTTACATAAGAAGGTCCTGGCTAATTGAATAAGAAAACTAAAAGAAAATTCCACAAGCCTGAACATGTATAATTGAAAGTCATTGCTCTGACTTGGAGCCAAGTTAGAAAAAGCACATCATTGTTACTGTCTGATGAAATATACGGAAGATTCAAAAAAGCCAAATTAAAAAAAGTACAGTTCCAGACATATGAAGAGGAGATAGCTACAAAACAGTTTAAGACTGAGTTAGGACTAACTTGGCCCCATTCCTACAGTTCATCAATCCACTCAAGGAACTGTGGGGGAGGATCTGAGTTAGCACTAGCTGTGTCATATTTAACATGGCCAGTTAAATGGCTAACCCTTTTCTGATACATCTACTATTCTAGATACCTTGGATCTGATTCTGGTGTTACTCACGTTGCTCCATTGACTTTCGTGGAGCTGCTCCTGATACATACTCATATGAGATCAGAATCAGGCCCCCTATATTTATATGGCTGAATAGTTATTTCTCTCCACTCTTTTTTTCCTGAGTTAAAGGACAGCACATCCAATGGTGCCAGCAGCAGGAGCAACACCTTCACACCTACAGGAGAAAATGGAGCAGGGATGACTCCCAATCCTCCTTACTAAGGGGCTTGGGTAAAATAAGCCAGCAGGCTCCCCTTTAGTCACCCCCGAAGATGCAGAAGGAGAGAAGAAGACCATGGGACTGCTTCCTAAACTGCAAGAATACAGGGCTAGGTAAAAGGAGAAGGGAATTGGGCCTGTTGGGGAAGAGGTTACAGATTGTTGGGTGATGAAGGCCAAGAGACTTTGATTTAGATATTGGTGGTAGCCAAATATAATCCCATTATTAGAAACCCCCATTTTCCAATATACAAATATCACACAAATCCTGATATCAGTCTGTTTGCTCATCTCTAGTGAGAACCAGACTGTCTATAACAATGGCATTAATGAAAACTTCTGATAGATACGCTGATTTCCTGCTATATCCCAGACAAATCTTACTGAATTAATTTAAACCTCATTGAATTAAGTTTAAGTATCTTAGGCATGCCTAGTATTTAAAATGCAAATGTTTATGTGTTATTGTGGGATTGTGTGAAACATCTCTCCACTAGATATATGAACGATGTACACCCTGAAAAGTGTTATGAGCTCAAAGGACTATCTGAAACAATGTGAACTTTTAAAGTTAAGTGGGTTTCCCAGGAAATCTCTGGGGGGGATGTGTATGTAAAAACTCAGCCTTTTGAAGCTTCACCTTGTGGAAAGGACCTTTGTCGGCTGATCACCTGATATATGGAGTCCCATACTATATAAAGGAGTGATTCACACATTCATGGCTGTGCTGGTTCAGAGTCAAGGCCATTGTGAACTTGTAACAACAGAAGAACCTCCATGTAGGGTTTGAAGGACTGACTCCTACTAAAGCTCTAGTTGGAGTTGGGGATCATCTCTGGTAAGCGTATTACCATGCACTTAGGTTCTTTTATTGTTTTTAATATGTTTTCTCTGTTTTTAATATGCTTTCACCTTAAGAATAAATGTGCTTGCTGAGAAAGAGCTGTGTGGTAATTTATAGCTGTGGGCAATTACATTGTTTATAGCCTCCGAGGAAGGCTGCTGAGGCAGTCTGCCTTGCTAGGAATTCACAGTGTAGTCAGAGAATTATGCAGCCTGGAAATATCCCAGTCAGGAGGGAGAGACACACATGTGTGACCCTAAGAGTTGAGCCCCAAAGCATCACATTGGCATAGTCAGTAGGATTTACTTGCCTTTTTAGCTGAGGTTTACGCTTTAAGCAATGGTGAAATAGTTTTAAGTGATTATCAAGTGAAAAGGCTGGGAACAGTCAAAGAAGTGTTACAGTTTTATTATTTTCTGTTTGTTTACTTCAGGTACAAGGAAATAGAACAAAGGAAAGCATTCAATAAATAGAACAGCAGCAGGGTGAGATGAGCAAAGAAACATATGCCAAATGCACCAGAAAGCAGTTACAAGAATTGTGCTCAGATCACTGTATATGCTATACTGGAAAAAGGCCAGATGAGTTAATCTTCTCATGGAATATGACAAGACCCACAGAGGGCAGATGGATTCCCAGGATACATCTGAAGTCCCAGAGTCTACAGCAAAGGGAGAAGACAGACTCTCCGGCTTACAATTGAGAACAGAATGGATGCAGCTGGAAAGACAGAGACTGCAGCAGGAAACTCTTTGAATCCAACATGAACAGGAAGAGAATGAAAAGCTACGTCAACATGAAATCAAGATATGGAGACTGAGGGTAGAAAATCCTCAAGCAATAGTCAATCCTATCCAAGGAACATACAGCTGGGTTAAGTTGTGCCTTGCATACAAAGAAGCTGCCGTATTGAAGAATACCTTATCACTTTTGAAAGGCTACGTGAAGTACATAAAGTTCCAGAGAATAAGAAAGTGCCCATGGTGATTGCAACGCTGTCTGGTGAAGCATTGGATGTGATTTAATAAAATGTCAGTTGACCAGGCTTTGAAATATGATGAGTTTTAAAAGGTTATATTGCAAAGGTTTCAAATTACTCTTGAAGTGTATAGAGTAAAATTTAGAGGTCTCAAAATGAATGACAAGATGACTCATAGAGAATCAGTGCCTAATTTGTGCCAGGGCTGACCCTGGCACCTCTCGACTTGGCAGGTCATAGCCCCGGCACTTTTAGGTTTGCCACGTCAGTTATGAAAGTTAAAAAATTGCTTGAGCCCCAGCACCTCTTTCATTACAAATTAAGCACTGTAGAGAATATGTATAAATCATGTGATTTGATAAGAAAATGGGCCACGGGAAAGGAGGCAGAGAATTACAACCAGTTGACGCTGGATTTATGGCTTATTACAGTGGTTTATAACCCACTAACAAACCACCCCCACCCCTGTTGCTTCTCCCTTCTCCGCACCAGCTTCCTTTCCCCCCTATGACAGGAGGGGTGTTAATGGACCACTTCACTTTGAATGATCCCTTGAAATATGTGCAAACTACTTATACTAAACAACCTGTTCCACTTTGTAGTAACTGTGACACTCTGAGTATCTTCCCCAGACCTGAAGAAGAGCTCTGTGTTAGCTCAAAAGCTTGTCTTTCTCACTAACAGAAGTTGAGCCAAAAAAATGATACTATCTCACCCACCGTGTGTCTCTAATATCTATATCTAATGTCTATAATATACCAACATAGCTACTGCATACATCCTCTGATATAACACGTGTGTCCATGAACCTTGTTACCTTAAGAGCAAAATGAAAAACTCACTTCTTCCACTCAAATCCCACAGAAAATAGGAAACAAAACCCCACTACCAACAGGGAGAGGGAGTGAGAGAAACAGAGGGTTTTTTTTATTAGTATCACTTCTAGGGACAAGTCTGCACAGATGCAGCCGCGCTGCTGTTGCACTCTAATGAAGACACTCTAAGCTAACAGGAGAACGTTCTCCCGTCGGTGTAATTAAATTCACCTCCCCAAGAGGCAGTAGCTATGTTTACAGGAGCTCTTCCTCTGAGATAGCACTGTCTACACCAGGGGTTAGGTTGGTATATGTCACTCATGGTTGTGCATTTTTCACAGCCCTGAGTGACCGGTAGTTATACCGATACAGATCTGTAGCATAGACTAGAACTAGAACGTGTAAGGCCCATGAATGAGTGTGGTATAAATGCCAAAGCCAGACGCATGCTCCTGAGACAGCTGTGTTCCCAGGAGGATGGATAGTGAGCAACTCATAAAGGAGGTAGGGAACATTGTCCAGTTACCTTGGGATGCACTCCACTGGAATCTGATTTCTTCTACAGATCTTGACTTTAAAGGACATTCTCCCATCACCTCTGTATGTCCAAAAGCCACTCCTTCTTGAGGGGAAAATGCCGTTCTTCAAGCACCTTTTCACTTTTCTTCTGTTTCTTTTCATGGGACAGGTACATTTGTACCACAGCCTTCAGTTAACATGTATGGGAATGGGAATGAATTTATCTGGGCAGGGGAAGGCTAACACAAGAGAAATATGATATGATGAACAAATAAAAGATTACACAGAAGAGCTAGATATTTCAATCAATGTGTTTTCAGTTTCATCTGAAGATTTACGTGCATGAAGTTTACACGCGTAAGTCAGACATTTTATTTTGGATTTTTGTTTCTTCAACAAAAGTACGAGAAGACAAAGATGATCATTTGGCTATTTAGTTACTCTGCAAACCGGGCCCCTGTTAACATGACTATTCCTGTATGATCTCAGACAAGGCAGATCTACTCAAAGCACCACTTAGATCTCATTAAGGACTCAAAAAAAGGCAGAACCCCACTGGATTCCTGACCAGCCACAATGAGAGCTTCTTCCTGTGAACTCTTTCATGCTCTAGTCCACAGATGTAGCATGGTTTGTTAGCTTTGCTGTCACTGGCTTCTGGAGAGCACATGAGCTTGGTGACCCCCTCCAATGGGGGTTACAGACTGGACAGAAAGTTAATGCTGCTTCTAGAAGCATTAACTAATCCTTCCTTTTTCAGCACCCATTAATCCAAAGAAGAAAAGGAACATGCTGCTTGAAATAGCCATTCCCAGCCAGGAGTTTGTGTGGAAGGAAGGAGGATCCCGTAAAGACAACATTCGCCTCTGAGAGGCACCATCCCCCAACTCCACAGCTTTTCCCATGGTATTGCCCCCCTCTTCCGTTCACAGCAGGGAACAATGAGCAGAGGGACCAACACATTTCAACTAACTTTTTAGAACATTTATGATGGATTCTTGTTTTATGAAGGGGAATTTTAATAAATATTAATTACTGCTACATGTGAAATGTTTTGGGTCAGATGCAGTCAGCATCCCTTTATGTATCAAAGGCAATGGGAATCTTTTCATGGACTTCAATGAGAGCTGGATGTGACCCAGAGTTCTAAAGGCTCTGAAAATAATGTCCTGAGGTAGCTTAGTCCCTGTGCCACTGAAATCAATAGAAACCCTCCCACTGATTTTAATAGGAGCCACTCTGGGTCCTTTAATTCAAACAGGCTTTAGCAACATTAAATTAAGTGATCATTCATTGATTATAAGGCCAGAAGGGACCATTGTGATCAACTAGACTGACCTTCTGTATAACACAGGCCATAGGACTTCCCTGTTTGAACAAGAGCATATTGTTTAGAAAAATATCCAGTCTTCATTTTGAAATTCCCAGTAATGGAGAATCCACTGCTACCTTTGGGTAACTGTTAACTACCCTCATTCTAGTCTGGATTTGGCTAGCTTCTAAATTCTACCTGATAAGAAAGGCTCAGAGACCTTGAAGTCTGTTTATCTTGTACCTTACTAGTAAAAGTTATCACTTTAAAATGTCTCAGTTATTGTTTGTATTTCTATCAGTTTAACTACAGTTCAGACAATTTCCTGTATGAATGACAAAAAAATACAACTTTTAAAAACCACATCCTGGTAGAGATAGTATCTTTTTTTTTTTTAAAGGCCAGAATACATCCCAGTGCTTGAATATACATGGATCATTCTGATTAGGAATCTCATCAGTGAGGTCCTGAGCCCCGTGGGGCTATTTCCATATACAGCTGGTTTTGGCTCCATTTTTATCTAAGCTTCATAATTCCAAAAAACATATCTGCAGCCTCATCACCAGTGCCTAACGTCCAGAGCTCACATAGCAAGCAAAGGATTCCTTTGATGCCTGTCCCATTCTGAAATAACACTGACACCAAGCGAAAGCTGTCATTCAAATAGCCTTTCTTGTCATTTGTACTGATTACATAACATTTCAATCTTGTATTTATTTTTCTTCTTCCTGTAACTGTATGCTTTAAAATCAATATAAATATTTAATCAGAAAGAAAGAAAAATGAGTCCTATATTTTTTGTTTGTTTGGGGGTGGGAGGGGTCTTTCTTTTTCATTTTGCTTTTTATTGTTTTGCGTCAAGGATTGTTTTTCCCCCTCCAAAAATAGCTTAGGTTATCATGAGTAAACTTCAACAAGTCCAAGAAACTACAGCCAAAAATCTCTCAGTATTCTAAAGGTATCCTTTTATCTTATCTGTTCTACACATATTTTTAATTCTGACTCTGACATCATCGCTGGCAAAATCTTCATACTTACCAGAAAGCTAACAATTTGAGTGCAGTAATAAGTTTCAAAAAGCAACCTTGCAGATTCTCTCTGTTTCCATATGTCAGCATGGGGAAGTTTGAAAATTCTAAATTTTACCTGATACTGTTCAGAATAGTAGCTTCTAGCTTATTCACTTCCTGTTGCTTTATTGTGTTTTTTAGCTCTGGAGACGGAATATGCCACACCAAAACAGCCAGACTTACTTTGCAGAGAGTTTGGAACACAAATTTATTTCAAACCAAAGTAATTGATTTCAAATTCTTTTAACCTTGAGATACATAATTGGTTAAATTAAACCATTAAATGTTCCCCCACCTCTGCCACCCTCATCCTCTTGGATTGGAGGTTTACATCTTTCAATTTGTTGTTTGTATTGAAGGGAAACTCAAGGGAGATTCCAGCAAGTATTTTAAGGAGCTTTGCACATTATAGCATTGCCAGAAAAAACAGAACAGCAACAGATCTGGCTGTGCCAATAAGGCTGCTAAAAAGACTGCAGTCCCTCTTGTTAATTACCTTTTCGGTTTTAAATCAGTGTTCTTTCTTTGAAGTCTGATATTTAGAAATAATTGTTTCCACTAGAAAAACATTTAAAAGTCTGTTTTTATACCTTTCAGTGCCCTGGGCCAGATTTTAATGGAGCTCATCAGGATTTACACTGATGTAAGGAAGAGAAGAATATGGCCCATTATGCACAGGGATACTCTGATCCTCATATCTGTTTTCCTTTGCATATGTTAACTCTCACAGAAGCACAGTGTAAATGGTTTTTAACATGTCTGTATTTATACAACAGGAGCCAAATGCACAAGACTCTAAGTGCACTTATAACCTCCAAAATTTTTGCCCAGAATTTTCAAACTTGAGTGTCTGTTTGACTCCTAAATAAATCCATATTTAATCACGAGTAAGTGCTCTGATTATCAGAGGTGCTAGTATCACAATGGTACAACTCATGCTCCTCAGTTATGCTGCAACACCATCCTAGATGTGCTCCTTTCACAGTGTTAGACAAAGCAGAAGCACTGTATAATGCAGGGGTGGGCAAACTTTTGGGCCCGAGGGCCACATCTGGGTATGGAAATAGTACAGCAGGCCACGATTGCTCACAAAATTGAGGGTTGGGGGAGAGGGGGTGAGGGCTCCAGGCTGTGGCTGGAGATGAGGGGTTGGGGTGCAGGAGGATGCTCCAGGCTGGGACCGAGGGGTTTGGAGGGCAGGAGAGGGATCAGGGTTGGGGCAGACGGGTGGGGCATGGGAGGGGGTCAGGCGTGCAGGTTCCAGGCAACGCTAACCTCATGATCCTGGGGCAAGCCCCAGACCTCACTCCCTGACTAGAGCACCGGAGTGGGGTAAGCCCTGGATCCTGCTTCCCAGCGGGACCTCAAAGGCCAGATTAAAACATCTGGAGGGCCAGATGTGGCCCCCAGGCCGTAGTTTGCACACCCCTGGTATCATGGCTTGCAGAGGCAGCCTTAACAACAGTCTCCAGTAGCTGTGAAGATTAGTGTGTATAATGATAAAATAGCAGTTGTTGGAGTTCCCCGTCTCCTTCCCCTTGAAACAAAACTGCGGTGCTCTTTTTTTTTTTTTAAACTACTCTCCCTCCCTCTTGGATTATTGGGAGTGAGGGGTGCAGAGCCACTCACAGGGTTGGAGTGCTCCCATTATACAGCTGCAAGATTTTTGTGGGGAAAGGATAGAGTGGAAGAGAGCGGCTTAGTGGTTTGCAGGGGTAATACCCATAAGATCCATGGGAGGGGGTGTGTGAGAACCATTTGGGGGTGGTTGCCAGTAGCATCACCAGAGGTTTCTATTAACTCTGCCCTTCCAGGCCATTATACACACACTCCTGCTCTGTCTAAGCACTGTAACCTTCCCTGGCTATTACCTGGGGTTATTTTGGTAGATTTGGGATTAGTCTTGCCACATATTTGATATTAGAATTTCTCTCTAGTGGTTTGTAAAATACTTGATCCTCTGGGGATTGTAATGCTGGATCGACTAATGATTCACACAATAGCATTAATGCCATTCATGGAAGAAACTACATATCCTTCTCTTGCAG
This sequence comes from Dermochelys coriacea, assembly GCF_009764565.3. Lineage (NCBI taxonomy): Eukaryota > Metazoa > Chordata > Testudines > Dermochelyidae > Dermochelys > Dermochelys coriacea. The sequence continues at coordinate 74,859,347 of NC_050069.1, forward strand.
GGTGAGGACTGGATGGTAAGACTGTGGCTAGCAGTGGGAAAAGAATTGGGTGAGATAACAAGAATTGAAAAGTGCAGGCCAAAAACAGCAGGAGGTGCTTAAATAAAAATCTAGGATTTCTGATCATTTTGGGGAAAGAGGGTTAAAAATGGACCCCTCACCAAAAAACAGACAATAATAAATCAGCACCCAACTGAACAATTAAAAACCTGCCTTTGTGAAAACAATTCTTAAAAATGAGTTGGCAAAACATTGTTGGGTCTTTCCATAGCAATACATTATGAAATCACTGAAAAGGAAGCCATAGATTTAGCAAAGTGCTTTGCTAAAGTGTATGTTTAGTTGTCCTGTTGTCTAAAACTAGGCATCCCACATTTTTGATACTCAAGTTTTAAGAGTGCCCTTTCCAAACTGCCCGCGTATGAATTCCTTAAGCCTACCTGCACTTCAGAAAAGGCTCTCTTAAAACTTGGATGTCAAAAAAATGTTTTAGGTTGAAAGTAGGAACTTGGACTTTATTCTTAATGCACAAGAAAATCTTGTACAAATACCTCACACAAATACCTATTGTACTGATAGTTATGAATAAGATAATAAGGTAAGATAGAAATAATAATTAAAAAGAGGGAGAAGGATTAACTGGAGAAGGCTGAGGATGGCATGGAGCAGCAGCCTGTATCTAAAACAAAAAAAAATAGATTAGACATGAAAAAAAATCTTTATGCAACTAGGCATTGGAAGGATCTATCCTGGGTAGCTGGAGTACCATCACTAGAGGTGTTTATGAGCAAGATAGCTAAATAAGTAAAGTACATCTCTAGAAAAAGTTTCTGCTCCATGCATATTGATCTAGATGACCTAGAGGATCTTTCCAACTTTGTAATGGCTGAGAGAAAGGATAGTTGTTTCCTGTTCCTCCCAGGGAGAGAAAAACACTAGGATTTAGATACAAGTCTACTAACTAAGGTGCACTTTTTGGCAGTCTTGAAGATGTCCATTAAATGTGACAGACAGACAGAGAATACACCATCAGCTTATTAAACAAAACTGAACAATGTACCAGACATTGAGATGGATTTCAATATATGAATAATACGCAGATTTTCAGCACCAGCTTCATTTTTTTTGGACACAACTCCTACCATTTAAGGATTCAATCCTGAGTCAGTGACTCATCTGAGCAGTAATTTCCCACTGAAGTCCCTTTTGCACACACAAATCAAATGCTTAAATACTATAATGGTACAATTTTTTGCCCTCAGTTAGTTGTAAAAAATGCTGGTGCAACTAATTGCCTGTGCAAAATTATGCCTCAAATGAAGAGGCCAGGTCAAAGGCCCTTTAAAAATCAAGTCCCATAGGGTTAAACTGCACTTAGTTGCTACCTGGGTGAGGTGGCATAAGGAGCCTTCCTCTATATGTCGCACACCACTCCAAACACAGGGCTGATCTAACAGACCAGGATAACCAGGCAGACAGATTTTATGTGGGACAGGATGAGAAGAAGATGGATGGAGAAGCAAGGTATAAAACAAGTAGTAGGCAGGCCTTACTCAGCTTTCCCCTTCTATTCACTGCTCTGAAATGTGGAAGAACCTTAGGAAGAAATAAGACACATGGCTATGGGTAAAGGGGGGGAGGAATTAGAAGCTGTAATTCAATCTAATATTTGAGGCTTGGCAAGTGCACCTATGGGATTTCATGAAAACCCCCGAATCTTTTTCATTTTGGAGCAATTAACCAGATCCCAGCATCACTGGCTCCAGTGAGCCGCTTAGCTCTCTGTTTTATTACCCATTTCCTTTCCTCCTTGCCAGCACTAGCTCCCATCCTCGCATTTGGGGGGGCAGAGGGGAACCCATGCTGTTACAGTGCCACAAAGGGGCCACCACAAACAAGTGCCAGCCAGTGCATTTCAGAGAGAAAGCAGAGCACACATAAATGAGGCTCACATTTGGATTAAAATGCTGTTGTGTTCAGTCATTTATGTGTGGCATAATTAAAAACATCCAGCTGTAATTTAATAGTTCCCACCAAGCACAGACATAAAGTCTAGCAATTTTTCCCTCTGCATATTTAACCCTTAGAAAGAGAGAGAGGGAAGAGGAGGCTGGGGGTAGGAAGTTGGGGAGAGAGAGAGAACATTCTTTTGAACTAATTATTTTTTCTTCCTTTGTGCTACCCTGTTTTGTTTTGGTTTTTTAACTTCCCTGGTCTTTTGGCTTCTACAAAGAAAAAGCAAATACCTTTGGGGGCTGATATAAATAGGAATCACATTTAAATGGCATTTCTTTAGCCCAACAGCAGCGCAGCTGGGTAAGGAATCTTCAGTTTGCACAGTCCAACATCTGTGGCTAAATAGATAGATTCATGTACTGTGAAGCTGCCAGATTTTTCAGCATTAAAAATTAACTGCTAAAAAGGATTGACTATATATGGGCTAGATTTTGCCACCATTACTCACACAGAATAGTGCCTGGCTACTCAGAAAGTCCCTGTCAAATCAATGGTTCTACTCACAGAGTAAGATACTGCCCAGGGTGAGTAAGAGAAGGATGGCCCAATGCTTAGGACACTAGCTGAGTACTAGACCATCCTGGGTTCAAATGACAGACTTCCTGTGTGACCTTGAGCAAGTCACCGAGGGCCAGATTTTTGAAGGTATTTAGGAGCCTAGTGGGATTTTCAAAAGCACCAGCATGGGAGTTAGGCACCTAGGCACCCATTAGGTGCCTATCTGCATCTTTAGGTGCCTAAATGCATTTTAAAACCTAAAACATTTTAGCCTCTCTGCGTATGTCTACACTGGAGCTGCAAGGTGTGATTCCTAGCATGGGTAGACATACTCACTCTTGATCAGCTTGAGCTAGCACACTAAAAACAGCAGTGTGGATGTTGCAGCACTTGCTAGCTGCCTGAGTCTAAGCCCACCCAGCTCCCTATATCTGAGCTTGGCGGCTAGCCCAAGCCACCGCCAGTGCTATAATGTCCACACTGCTATCTGAGCTAGTGCAAGTCTTTCTGCATGTGCTGGGAATCATACCTCCCAAGTTCTGTGTAGCCATATCCTCTGTGCCTCAGTTCTCCCTACCTCACACGGGTGTTGTGGGGATTAACTCATTAAAGATTGTGAGGCGCTCAGATACTGCAATAATAGGGGCCAGATAAGTATGTAAGACAAGTAAGAGTATCAGAATCTAGCCCTATATTTCCATTTGAAAGCAACACTGTTAGGGCCTGGATCCTATATTCTTCACTCAAGCCACTGACTTTGACTAGACTGTATAGAGCAGTGGTGGACAAGCTGTAACCCACGGCCGCACACGTCCCGTCAGGGTAATCCGCTGGCAGGCCGTGAGACAGTTTGTTTACATTGACCATCCGCAAGCATGGCCACCCGCAGCTCCCAGTGGCTGCAGTTCGCTGTTCCCGGCCAATGGGAGCTGCAGGAAGCGGTGCGGGCCGCAGGGACGTGCTGGCTGCTGCTTCCCACAGCTCCCATTGGCCGGGAACAGCAAACTGCAGCCACTGGGAGCTGCGGGTGGCCCTGCCTGTGGACGGTCAATGTAATGTAAGGGGACTGTTGCCCCCTTACTAACATTCAGTGGGGGTGTTTTAGTTGCTAGCTCCCGGTACTAAAAGGGGAAGGGTCTGTGGGAAACCAGGACCCTGAGACTGACAGTCCCCAGGAACAATGGGGAGAGGCCAATACTTCAGGTCAGCCTGAATGACAGGGTGGGAAGATTAATCAGGGACCCAGGAGGCCAGGGAGGTCCCATCCTCCGTGTGAGCTGGATTTGCCTGGGTCAGACAGAGTGGGGCCGAGCTGAGAAGAAAACAGGGGCCCAAGCTGAGCTGGGGGGCAGAGCTGTGCCAGATCCAGAGGGACCAGAAAAGCAGCCCAGAAAGAGCAGACCCTGTCCTGGGAGCAGAGCTGCAGCCCCAAAGCCAGAGGCACAGGCCAGAGAGAGCAGACTTGCCCTGGGAGCAGAGCTGCAGCAACCAGAGCCAGAGGGGCCAGAAAAGCAGCCAAGGAAGCAGGTCAGTGCTGGGAGCAGAGTCACAGAAGCAGCCTGCAGAGCAGACCTGTCCTGGGAGCAGAGCTGCAGCAACCAGAGGCAGAGGGGTCAAAGAAGCAGCCCAGGGAGCTGGAGGCAGAGCAGCAGCAGCAGTGCAGAGACAGAGTGGTGCAGCTGGGGCTGGAGCAGTCCGGAGATGGGTGCGGTGAGCAGCTGGGGAGACCGAGGATGACCCTGGGCAGCAGGCCCAGCACAGGGAGACGCCTCAGCCAAGAGGCTCTGTCGTCCCAACAGGGCGGGGGCGACACTGGGCAGAAGGGTCCTACCACTTAGAGCCTGAGCGCATGTGGCCACCACCAGAGCAAGTGTCCCACCCACAGCATCCCTGCAGCACAGCCAAGGCCTGAGAAGAAGGCCTGGGACTTACAAGGAACAGACTGTGAACTGACTGGACATTCCAGAGACACTGTTTGTGATGTTCCCTGCCACAGAGCGGGTTGATGTGTTTCCTTTAACCTTTCCCATTTTTCCTTATTCTTTTTAAAATTAATTGTTGATTAAATAACTTGCATTTGCTTTAACTTGTATGTAACGGTCAGCGGGTCAGAGAAGTGCCCAATGCAGAGAGTACACCCTAGAGTGGGGAAACCCTAGCCCCTGTCCTAGGTGACCACAGCAGGGTTGGAGGTCGAGCCCCCCAGGAATCCTGGGCCCAGCCTTGTTGGGGTTACGAGGACTCTGCCAGACAGGAGTGGAAGGGGAGTCCTCAAGGGCAGGGAGGCCACTGGGTCAAGGAAGTGGGAGCGAGGACTCAGATCCTTTCGCTAGCCCACTTCACCGGGGTAGTGCAGAAGCCAGGAAAATTCCCCACAAGAGCGGGACTATTCCCCCACTTACAGTAAACAAACTGTCTCACGGCCCGCCAGCTGATTACCCTGATTACCCTGACAGGACATGTGCAGCCCAATTTATATATATATTTAAAGAGTAAAATAAAGTAACTTACAGTCATGGTGAGTTGGGACCTGAACATTCCATAGTTGTGTGTTACTCCCCTGCAAGCAGGATTACCTACCAGCTTTAGGAAACTGCAGAAAATACTTTTTTTCATTTTTTCTTGGCTATACCTGGTGCTCATTAATTAGTGCCTTATGGCGGGAATGTGTAAAAATAAAAGGGGAGGGCCACCATTGGTGGGCAACATGCACAAAGTTGGAGCTGAGCAAGTAGTGAAAAAAATATTTTCTGCCAATATTCATTCTGCCAAGGCCATGCCCCCACTTTTGTGTTTGCTTCCCATTATTTGAGCAGTCAAGTTTCACTGGTGTGAACGTTTGCAGAAAGTGCTTGAAGTAGTGACAGAAACTGAACTTCACATTCACACATACAATTATTTGAGCCAGAAGTGGTGTGTGTTCATCCAATCAGGGAACAGAAATAATACCATGTAACTTATCTGAACAATCGCAATTAACCATCATAGCTCAGAGAAAGTAGTCAATACCCACAGAGTTCTGTCTGTTCAATCCACAGAGTTTAAAAATTGCAAAATACATTTGTCAAAATATTGTGACTAATGAATACATTAGAGGAGATTGTGATCTGGTCTTAGTTCTTCCACAAAGAGGAAAAAGAGGCTAAATTTGTCAACTTTATTATGAATTAATTCCTCATTTCTCCATGTAGATGACCATGACTATGGATAGGTCTTCTCAAGCTGGAAATTACATTTTCCAGCTCTGGTGTAGACAGATGCTAAAGGGCAGTGCTGTCTGTTTCTGTTGTAGCAGCATAGTACAATATATTCAGTGTATTAAATTACCCTAAGGGTGGTGAGGTGGGAGCTTTGTAGTGGGGGGATAGATAAATAAGTTCCAAACAAAAACCCACTAGCTGATGCTCAGGACTACATATGTGTTGCTTTTGATTGCCATTTTATTACTGCATTTTAGAGCCTCTTGAATGGATTGTAGAGAGCATGACATCCTAAGATAGGAGGATGAGGTCTCTTCTCCTAGTGAAATTGTGGTTTTGTTCTAACTAGCAACACTAACCATGACTTCTTTTATGTAAATTAAAAATTAGAGTATATCTTGTACTGTAACAATTTCTCACAATGTCATCATAAAAGAGCAATGTGCCACAAACCGCCATGCAAATGAAAACAATCCATTTGCCCATGGAATCCAGAGAAGCAGTAGTGGATGATAATGAAATGAAGCTGGAGCAGGGTGATATGGTGCACCAGCACTTCATGAGATCTGTTAGCTATGTAATAACACATGAATGTGAAAAAGGGAACTTCATGTCCTAAATGTTGTGAAATCATAGCTGAGGATCAGCTAGCAGTGTCCACCAAGAGTATATTTATTAATTATTATTATGACCATTTTAAACAGTGGTGATGGGCTTCATGTTTTACCTCAGAATTCAGACTGATGAAAAGGAACAACTTGACTGATTAACAACTGCCACTCCTGGTGATGTGATGAAGACAGAGGACAACAGCTACACATCAGAACGTGTTTGCATCATAAAAAAATCCTAGGAAAAAAGGTTGAAAAATCTGAAACAGTTGTAGAATGAAGAGATATCTTGTTTTAGTGGTTCAGGCCTGGTATTTTAGCCAATTCAACTAAATCAGGATTTTGCCTTAGAATAAATTGCCTAGGGAGGTTGTGAAATCTCCATTACTGGAGGTTTTTAAGAGCAGGTTATCCAAACACCTGTCAGGGATGGTCTAGATAATACTTAGTGCTGCTCTGAGTTCAGGGGACTGGACTAGAAGACCTCTCAAAGTCTCTTCTGGTCCTACACTTCTGTGATTCTATGATTCAATAGAATGGATGACATGGAAATCTAGTATCTTCTTCGTACCTCTGCTCTGCCCCACCTACCACCCATTCCCATCTCTTCCTTCCCACATACTGCTGAACTGGACCTGATGTGCACCTCTCCACTGTACTGGGCTGTATTATAGCAGCAAAGGATGGGGCTTAAGCTACAAAAGGTGTGGCAAACCACAAGTGGGAATGGGTATTTCTCCATCATATATCCCTAGTGATATGTGCTCCTCCACCCCAAGCAGTCTACCTTCCAAATCTCAGTAGCATTTACTCCATCCTACTTTCCTCCCCATCCCAATGTGTCCCAAACAAATTTGACTCCAGTCTGCAAAATCTTTCCTGAGTACTGAATTATCTTATGACAATCACCCCAAGTTGCCAAAGCCCTCCTGCATTTTCTCTTCTGACAAAGGAACTCAGGTGTTTGGCTTCATAACTCTGGTTACCCTACACAGGAGAGGCCGAAGCCACTCTATGCAGGAAACATTAGGATGATCATGTGACCCATTATGTTTAGTAACCCGGCAGGGTCTGGTGGAATGAGTACGAGATTGGGAGACAAGGAGGGTGAGGTAATATCTCTGTTGGCCAACTTGTGTGGGTGAAAGAGACACTTTTGAGCTTACACCAGTGGCTCTCAAACTTTTTTTACTGGTGACCCCTTTCACACAGCAAGTCTTAAAAATTAAAAACACTTTTTAATATATTTAACACCATTATAAAAGCTGGAGGCAAAGCGGGATTTAAGGTGGAGGTTGGCAGCTCATGACACCCCCCCATGTAATAAACTCGCGACCCCCTGAGGGGTCCTGACCCCCAGCTTGAGAACCCCTGGCTTACACAGAGCTCTTCCTCAGGTCTGGGAAAGATACTCAGAGCATCACAGCTAAATACAAGATGGAACAGATTGTTAAGTCTAAGGAGTTAACACATGTTGCAGGAGACCATTCAAGATGAAGTGGATAGTTAACACCTATCCAAGTCAGCAGACAAAGGAGGGTAAGTGGGTCACAGATTGTTGTAATGAGTCATAAATCTAGGGTCTTTATTGAGTCCATGGTTTTTAGGCCATGTCTACACTATGGACCTTACAGCAACACAGCTGTACAACTGCAGCTGCACCGCTGTAAGGTCTCCTGTGTAGCCATTTTATGCTGGTAGAAGACCACCCCGAATGAGCGGCAGTAGCTACGTCAGCGGGAGATGCTCTCCCACCAAAGTAGCGCTGTCCACACCGGCAACTTTAACATTCAATTTATGTCAGTTGAGGGGGCGGGGGTTCACACCCGACTGACAAAAGTACTAGAATAGACAAAGTCTTAGTGTCTAACAAAGTTATGAATTTAAACTCCCAGGCTCTTCTTTTGAAAGTGTTGTGCATGTTTCCTTTGAGGATGAGGTATGAGAGGTCAGAAGTAGAGTCATTGTGTTGTGCAAAGTGTTTGCCCATTAATAATAGGGTGTTTTTGTCTTTTATCATTTTTCTGTGCGAGTTCATTCAGGAGCATAGTGATTGTCTGGTTTCACCCACATAGTTGCCACTGGGGCATTTAGTGCACTGGGACATACATCATGTTTGTGATAGGCATGTGTAGGACCCAGGGATTTTGAAAGGTGTGTTTTGCATATAAATATTTACCCACTCTCTATGTAGAGATGTGAGGATCCATTAGTTAATGTCTGTTCAGTACACTGAACATATCAAGTGCATAAAAATACCAACTATTATTATTGTTAAAAAATACAAACAAGCAATTCTGTCTTCACTGTACATGTTATATAACTATATCACATGCTTACAATGTAAAAATAGGAAACAGTTAACATGTGAGAAATGTCAGGGCACTAAACTTATCCTAACAGTACCAATAATAACACTTCATTATATACCACCTCTCATTCTGAAGGATCCCAAAGAGCTCCATAAAACACACCACTACTGAAATGCAGCCACTTCTGCATTGGAGAGTAGCAGTCAGCTGGCTCACATCTCATTGCACAACAGTTGCAGGGGGATTGAATTATGGTCAAAGAACACTGAAACAAACCACTATTTTTATAAAAACCAACTTGGGAGCTTTAATGTCCACAGAAAGTAGACAGGAACTTGGAGTCCAGCCCTGCAAACATGAGTAAGCCTACTCCCGAATATGTGAGAAGTACCATTAAAGTCCACAGGCAAACTCATGGTAGTAAGTATTCCACTTGGTTGTTAGGAACCTGATTCTCATTTACACTGAAGATGCTTTTTATACTGTATTTTCCACTCCATGCATCTGATGAAGTGGGGTTTAGCCCACGAAAGCTTATGCCCAAATAAACTTGTTAGTCTCTTAGGTGCCACAAGGACTTCTCGTTGTTTTTGGAAGTTTGAAGTGGTCTTACTGTAAATGAGAATCAGTGGCTATAACTGTAATTTTCATTCACTTTGAGGCCCCTTTACATTGCCATTCTGGAGTAAAGGGGTCTCAGTGTAAAGGAAAATCTAGGACTACGTGTTTATAGGCTTGAGCCCTTGGTTTATAAGATTCCCTTGCAATTTAGCATGTGTTTTGCATACTAGTCAGAATGCACTTTGTTGTGAACTGAATCACAACGAACAAGTAATGTTTAGCATCACAGCTGAAACTAGCACATCCCAGTGATTAAAATCCAAGCATCAGAAGTAAACACATCAGCAGGATATTCTGCACAATAGTGATTTGGGACTTATTTTTATGACTTTCTTGAATGTTAAATATTGAGTAAGAAAAATGTTGCTCAAAGTGAACCATCTGTGTTTGGTTTATTTCTGAGTACATTACAATCAGCTTAAGCCTAAAATCAGTAAACTTGGTTGTACTTCTAGAGTACTAATTGCTGTAGTAAAAAGTGGCTTAGATTTTGTTTTACTGCATTTATTAGCATTTTCTTGTTATTACACTAGGCTCTTCCATGAAGTGGTGCAGTGCTATTGGCAAGAGCTGTGCAGAAAACTTTTATCCCCTCGCATTAACATTTTTAAGATATTGAAACATTTTTCCAGCCTGAATCAGGACAAAAAGTCTAAATCCTGAAAACTTTTATGAACTAAAATTCCCCCCAAAATTTTGGTTCAGGTCAATTGAAACGTTTCATTTCACTTTTGATTTGCATCTACATGGGATCACATCCTGCTGTCACACTCTACAAAGGAGGCTCTGCGCGCTGCCCCCAAGTGCTGGCTCCACAGCTCCCATTGGCCAGGAATGCAGCCAATTGGAACTGTGAAAGCAGCACCTGCAGGTGGGAGCGACACATGGAGGCCCTTGGCTGCCCCTGCACCTAGGTGCTGCAGGGACATGTTGCCGCTTCCAGGAGCCACCTGAGGTAAGCACTACCCAGAGCCACACCCCAAAATCCTTCCTACACCCCAACTCCCTGCCCCATCCCTGAACCCCCTCCCAAACTCCCTCCCAGAGCCCGCCACTGAACCCCCTACTGCACCAAACCCCTTGGTCCCAGCTCAGAGCCTCCCCTGCACCCCAAACCTTTCATCCCCAGCCCCACCCCAGAGCCTGCACCCCCAGCCGGAGCCCTAACCCCCTCGCACACCTCAACCCTCTGACCCAGCCCTGAGCCCCCTTCCGCACTCCAAACCCCTTAGCTCCAGCCTGGAGCCCCTCCTGCACCCTAAACCCATCATCCCCGGCCCTACCCCAGAGCTGCATCTCCCAGCTGGAGCCCCCTCCCACACCCTGAACCCCTCATTTCTGGTCCCACTCTGGAGCCCATACCCCCACACACACCCAACCTCCTACCCAGCCTGGAGCCCCCTCCAACACTCTGAACCCCTCAACTCCACCCCAGCCCAGAGCCCCCTCCTGCACCCCAAACCCTTCATCCCTGGCCCCACCCTGGAGCCCACACCCCTAGCTGGAGTACTCTACCCCAAGCCTCTGCCCCATCCCAGTGAAAATGCATGGGGGGGGGGCTGGAGTGAGCAGGGGCGGAGCCTCAGAGAAGGGGTGAGGCAGGGGCAGGCCTCAGGGAAGTGGCAGGGCAGGGGTGGGGCAAGGATGTTCAGTTTTCTGCAAATAGAAAGTTGGCAACCCTAGGCCTCACTGTGTATCATACTGCAAGGGTGATACAACCACTCCCTCCTCACCAGCCCTCCATCCCAGGTAGCCTGTTACTCACACTATGTCCAGCACTCCAGGCAGTGCATATCTAGAACTCATTGTGCTTCTCTGGTGGTTAAAGTCATTCAAACTTTAGCACTGGGCATTATAACTCCACCCAAGCCACTGTAGCTACTGTAATTGCCCAGCAATGCACCCCTCGTTGTATTGTTAAATACAATCTAACTTGCTGTTACTAATGCATCTATTTCTTGAGCTGGTTACACACGTTTTCTTTGTGCCCCCGCTAGCACGTGTGAGAACATGTAAGTTTCAGCAACCTTTGTCATGGGTCTGCTGCCCAGAGACTGTATTAATTGTGTTAATGCTTACCTTGCTCATGCCACTGAATGGAAATGTGATGTGTTCCTTATCTGGATGCTGGCAGTGAAGCATGAATGTTTAGTATCTCAAAAGGGATGAACTCATCTTGTTTCACCATGCCCTCTCGGATTGCAAATGATCACTTATTTTCTTTACAGCTTTTGTGCATTTCCTTTAATTAGTAAAAATGAATAGGTGAGGTCAATACTGTAGGTTGCTTATTACAGCATTTCTTTGGGACACTCATGTCAGGGTGGTCTTTTTCATTTTTCTCAGAATATTTTTAATATTGCAAGAAGTAACATTAATGGACCCTAAGGGTAAGCACAACAAAGGCCCTTAAGATGTTAAAAGTTTTTTTAAAAATAGCTGAGATCTGCTCAGTAATTACTAGAAATTGGTCCAACTAAGTCTGGGAAAGTTCAAATTTGACTCCATAATACAGTGTTGTTTGGACACAAGTAGTAAAATAGCTGCAATGCTGCTCTCAAGACTGAGCCTTACTGAGCACGCATAGAGATCTACGGGAAGAGAGGTCTGCAAGCTTGGATTGTTTGTGAGGATAATTACGTCCTTAACTATAATATGGACTGAATCCTGAGATAATTACTCACACAAATTTCCATGGAACATAGTTGAGTGGAGGCCGGAAGATTTCCCCCAAATATCTGACAGAATTGTAATAGTTATGGTAAGTTATAAAACATAGCCAAAGATGGAATGACTATTATCTGGAATTACCCTGTTCCTACCAGTGATTCTGGTCTGATTTTTATCTTTCCATTTTACTTTATTTCATGCTGCTCAGTTGCAAGACATCTGCTTTATCTCACTGGGAATTCCTTTAAAATAGGAGTTCTACATTGAAAATGTTAAGTATTTATTAAGAAGATATTATAAGCACTCTTTGTTAGCACAAACACATTTCTTCATTTGAGGGACTTGCTTTCTTTTCATTTTCCCTTTCTGAGCAGGGGCGGAGGGAGGGACTTGCTTTTTGGAGCCAGCAATGCCTTTTCATTGCCCAGTTCTACTTCCTCTTTGATCAGCAGTCCCCAACATGCAGAGCTGCTGTTTAGAAGTTGCACTTTAGGGATTGGGAGTTCAAAATAACAGAATTTTCTCATTTTGGCATCATAGAGCATGTTTCAGTTTGGAAGTCTTCAGCCAGAGTCTGATGTCATTTACAGCAGTGTACATGCGTATATCCAAAGTAAGAACGCTGAGCAAACAGTGGCCCAGCTCCTTAAAGGTACTTAGGCATTGCTCTGCTCCACATTGCAGCACCTAACCCATAGGCAGCCTGCCACCCAGTGGACTTTTCAGGCCTCAGCTAGGTGCCCAGGTTCCCCATACAACTCATGGGGAGTCTCAGGCACCTAAGGAAGGGTTTTCAGAAGCCAGCATGCTCATCAGGGAGAGACCTAAGCTAGCCAGGAGTGAAATACCACAGAGAGAGATGGGAAGAAGAGAGGGCCTTAGGTGATAAGCAGGTGATCTGGTGGACCTGACTGACAGGTCAGAGATAGGCCTCTGCCTCCATGTGGGATCTTCAGATGCAAGGGCATGCACAAGGGATGTGGGGGAGGGGGCACAGAGGGGCATGTCCCCCCCAAATCTGTATGTGTCCCTGCAGCCGCTGCTTTGCAGACCATCCACTGAAGTGAGTCAGGGGTGGAGGCAGAGGCAAGAGTGGGACTCCAGCATAAGGGAAGGAGAAATAGCAAGCTACCACTGTGGGAGTAGGGAGATAAGGAGCACAACCAGAGGCCTGGCTGCTTCTTCAAAGATAGCCAGAGCCTCGCGAACCAGCTGAGCGGCAGCGGAGCAGCGGGGACAGCAGAGCAGCTCACAGCAGGAGTTTGCCTGGGACTGGTAAGTATCCGAGTGTGTGTGTTTGCTTGCTGAGGAAGTATCCGAGCGTGTGTTTGCTGGGAGGGAGCCTGAGTGAGTGTCTGATTGGCTGCTAGCCTGCAGGGGGCGGGCATTAGGGTGTCTGTGTGTTTGCGTCAGGGAAGCCTGGCTGTTTAAAAATAGCCGGAGCCTCGCGAACCAGCTGAGCGGCAGCGGAGCAGCGGGGACAGCAGAGCAGCTCACAGCAGGAGTTTGCCTGGGAGTTCGCCTGGAGTGAGCCCAGTGAGGCTTACATCTTGCCAACGTCTCTGAGGAAGCTCCGTAGTAGGTAGGTGATATGGAAGGGGGGAATTCAGCTGTTGTGACCTGCACTGGATGTGCCATGTTTGTCTTTCTTCCACAGGACAGAAGCGACTTTGTCTGTACAAAGTGCAAGCTGGTCTCCATATTGGAAGAGAAGATTGAAGGTCTGGAGCAACAGGTAACGACCCTGCGTTGTATACGAGAGACTGAGGATTTTCTGGACCAAACTCAGGATAGCCTTCTAGGGGCACAAAGCTCTAAAGATGTAGAGCAGGTTGCACAGAGGAGCCAAGAGGCCAGTGAAGAAGCTTGGCAACATGTGACCTCCAGAAGAGGTAAGCGGAATGTCCGGGTTCCAGTAACACAGACACAGGTAACTAACCGCTTTCATGTTCTCTCCACAGGTACCAATGCGGAGAGTGGACCAGATGATATGTCTGAGGGGAGAAAGCGGAAGGAGACTCCGCTGGTTGGGAGGCATGAGATGCGATGTCCTGAGGTTGGAGGTTCCACGACCACCACTCCCAAGAGGAGAAGGCGGGTGGTGGTGGTCGGGGACTCTCTCCTCCGGGGGACTGAGTCATCTATCTGCCGCCCTGACCGGGAAAACCGAGAAGTCTGCTGCTTGCCAGGGGCTAAGATTCGTGATGTGACGGAGAGACTGCCGAGACTCATCAAGCCCTCGGATCGCTACCCCTTCCTGCTTCTCCACGTGGGCACCAATGATACTGCCAAGAATGACCTTGAGCGGATCACTGCGGACTATGTGGCTCTGGGAAGAAGGATAAAGGAGTTGGAGGCGCAAGTGGTGTTCTCGTCCATCCTCCCCGTGGAAGGAAAAGGCCTGGGTAGGGACCGTCGAATCGTGGAGGTCAACGAATGGCTACGCAGGTGGTGTCGGAGAGAAGGCTTTGGATTCTTTGACCATGGGATGGTGTTCCATGAAGGAGGAGTGCTGGGCAGAGACGGGCTCCATCTTACGAAGAGAGGGAAGAACATCTTTGCCAGCAGGCTGGCTAACCTAGTGAGGAGGGCTTTAAACTAGGTTCACCGGGGGAAGGAGACCAAAGCCCTGAGGTAAGTGGGAAAGCGGGATACCGGGAGGAAGCACAGGCAGGAAGGTCTGTGAGGGGAGGGCTCCTGCCTCATACTGGGAATGAGGGGCGATCAACAGGTTATCTCAAGTGCTTATATACAAATGCACAAAGCCTTGGAAACAAGCAGGGAGAACTGGAGGTCCTGGTGATGTCAAGGAATTATGACGTGATTGGAATAACAGAGACTTGGTGGGATAACTCACATGACTGGAGTACAGTCATGGATGGTTATAAACTGTTCAGGAAGGACAGGCAGGGCAGAAAAGGTGGGGGAGTAGCACTGTATGTAAGGGAGCAGTATGACTGCTCAGAGCTCCGGTACGAAACTGTGGAAAAACCTGAGTGTCTCTGGATTAAGTTTAGAAGTGTGTGCAACAAGAGTGATGTCATGGTGGGAGTCTGCTATAGACCACCGGACCAGGGGGATGAGGTGGATGAGGCTTTCTTCCGGCAACTCACGGAAGCTACTAGATCGCATGCCCTGATTCTCATGGGTGACTTTAATTTTCCTGATATCTGCTGGGAGAGCAATACAGCGGTGCATAGACAATCCAGGAAGTTTTTGGAAAGCGTAGGGGACAATTTCCTGGTGCAAGTGCTAGGGGAGCCAACTAGGGGGAGCGCTTTTCTTGACCTGCTGCTCACAAACCGGGTAGAATTAGTGGGGGAAGCAAAAGTGGATGGGAATCTGGGAGGCAGTGACCATGAGTTGGTTGAGTTCAGGATCCTGACGCAGGGAAGAAAGGTAAGCAGCAGGATACGGACCCTGGACTTCAGGAAAGCAGACTTTGACTCCCTCAGGGAACAGATGGCCAGGATCCCCTGGGGGACTAACATGAAAGGGAAGGGAGTCCAGGAGAGCTGGCTGTATTTCAAGGAATCCCTGTTGAGGTTACAGGGACAAACCATCCCGATGAGTCGAAAGAATAGTAAATATGGCAGGCGACCAGCTTGGCTTAATGGTGAAATCCTAGCGGATCTTAAACATAAAAAAGAAGCTTACAAGAAGTGGAAGCTTGGACATATGACCAGGGAAGAGTATAAAAATATTGCTCGGGCATGTAGGAAAGATATCAGGAGGGCCAAATCGCACCTGGAGCTGCAGCTAGCAAGAGATGTCAAGAGTAACAAGAAGGGTTTCTTCAGGTATGTTGGCAACAAGAAGAAAGCCAAGGAAAGTGTGGGCCCCTTACTGAATGAGGGAGGCAAGCTAGTGACAGAGGATGTGGAAAAAGCTAATGTACTCAATGCTTTTTTTGCCTCTGTTTTCACTAACAAGGTCAGCTCCCAGACTGCTGTGCTGGGCAACACAAAATGGGGAAGAGATGGCCAGCCCTCTGTAGAGATAGAGGTGGTTAGGGACTATTTAGAAAAGCTGGACGTGCACAAGTCCATGGGGCCGGACGAATTGCATCCGAGAGTGCTGAAGGAATTGGCGGCTGTGATTGCAGAGCCCTTGGCCATTATCTTTGAAAACTCGTGGCGAACGGGGGAAGTCCCGGATGACTGGAAAAAGGCTAATGTAGTGCCCATCTTTAAAAAAGGGAAGAAGGAGGATCCTGGGAACTACAGGCCGGTCAGCCTCACCTCAGTCCCTGGAAAAATCATGGAGCAGGTCCTCAAAGAATCAATCCTGAAGCACTTAGAGGAGAGGAAAGTGATCAGGAACAGTCAGCATGGATTCACCAAGGGAAGGTCATGCCTGACTAATCTAATCGCCTTTTATGATGAGATTACTGGTTCTGTGGATGAAGGGAAAGCAGTGGATGTATTGTTTCTTGACTTTAGCAAAGCTTTTGACACGGTCTCCCACAGCATTCTTGTCAGCAAGTTAAGGAAGTATGGGCTGGATGAATGCACTATAAGGTGGGTAGAAAGCTGGCTAGATTGTCGGGCTCAACGGGTAGTGATCAATGGCTCCATGTCTAGTTGGCAGCCGGTGTCAAGTGGAGTGCCCCAGGGGTCGGTCCTGGGGCCCGTTTTGTTCAATATCTTCATAAATGATCTGGAGGATGGTGTGGATTGCACTCTCAGCAAATTTGCGGATGATACTAAACTGGGAGGAGTGGTAGATACGCTGGAGGGGAGGGATAGGATACAGAAGGACCTAGACAAATTGGAGGATTGGGCCAAAAGAAATCTAATGAGGTTCAATAAGGATAAATGCAGGGTCCTGCACTTAGGATGGAAGAATCCAATGCACCGCTACAGACTAGGGACCGAATGGCTCGGCAGCAGTTCTGCGGAAAAGGACCTAGGGGTGACAGTGGACGAGAAGCTGGATATGAGTCAGCAGTGTGCCCTTGTTGCCAAGAAGGCCAATGGCATTTTGGGTTGTATAAGTAGGGGCATAGCGAGCAGATCGAGGGACGTGATCGTTCCCCTCTATTCGACACTGGTGAGGCCTCATCTGGAGTACTGTGTCCAGTTTTGGGCCCCACACTACAGGAAGGATGTGGATAAATTGGAAAGAGTACAACGAAGGGCAACGAAAATGATTAGGGGTCTAGAGCACATGACTTATGAGGAGAGGCTGAGGGAGCTGGGATTGTTTAGTCTGCAGAAGAGAAGAATGAGGGGGGATTTGATAGCTGCTTTCAACTACCTGAAAGGGGGTTTCAAAGAGGATGGCTCTAGACTGTTCTCAATGGTAGCAGATGACAGAACGAGGAGTAATGGTCTCAAGTTGCAATGGGGGAGGTTTAGATTGGATATTAGGAAAAACTTTTTCACTAAGAGGGTGGTGAAACACTGGAATGCGTTACCTAGGGAGGTGGTAGAATCTCCTTCCTTAGAGGTTTTTAAGGTCAGGCTTGACAAAGCCCTAGCTGGGATGATTTAACTGGGACTTGGTCCTGCTTTGAGCAGGGGGTTGGACTAGATGACCTTCTGGGGTCCCTTCCAACCCTGATATTCTATGATTCTATGATTCTATGATTCCCTCCCTGGGCTGCAGGACACAGAGAGTGTCTCTGCCGGGGAGAGCCGCTGCCTCCTCATTGCTGGGCATCCTCACCAGAGGCATCTTGAGAAATCAGGGGAGGGGGTCAGTTGTGTGCGTTTAATGTGCCCCTCCAAAAGTGTTCAGATTTCAATTCTTGCACATGCCCTTGTTCAGATGTGAACACCCTCCTGGAGTCAGGCACCGAAGACAAGTCAGACAGTTAGGTAGCCTATGCCCTAGCAGCTGAAACTCTCTCTCTCTCCTGCTCACACTCTATACATCTCACACACACCCTGCATTTCTCGCTGCACCCCGCTGTCTTTTGTACAGGTGCTGTGCTGCCCCTCCATTTATCTGTAGCCTGCATCCAGCCCTCTTGCTGCAGCATTTGACAGGTACATCAGGTCTTAAGTGTGCTCAGAGCATGCGGATGCGATTGGGCCCTGCTGGTGAGGTTGGCGTTTCCTGCCTAGTTTGAGAATCCTGCTTCAGGGCCTCCAGATCATCCATCTTCAGGGCCTTCAGAGCTTTGGCTTGAACTAGGGCTCCATGCAGCTTGTTAGCTGTGGGCCAGTCTCAGCACTTAAGTGGCTTTAGAAATGCTGGCCAGTGGAAACTAGGGATGAGGAGGTGATACAGAGGTGATTCTTTAATTGACAGAATAGGCATGCTTACCTTTAAGGAACATTGACTAAACCTAGATTTTATATTTAAACTTGACAGAACGGTGGGCAGATCTGCAGCACAGGGAAGGATTATTGTCCCCAGACTAGTAATTTCCATCAGAACCTAAAGAATCTATGACAGGTTTCAGAGTAGCAGCCGTGTTAGTCTGTATTTGCAAAAAGAAAAGGAGTACTTATGGCACCTTAGAGACTAACAAATTTATTAGAGCATAAGCTTTCGTGAGCTACAGCTCACTTCATCGGATGCATTTGGTGGGAAAAAAAAAAAACTTTTTTTTTCCACCAAATGCATCCGATGAAGTGAGCTGTAGCTCACGAAAGCTTATGCTCTAATAAATTTGTTAGTCTCTAAGGTGCCACAAGTACTCCTTTTCTTTTTAAAGAATCTATGATTACATTAAAAAAAATGTAGTCCTTATGGTTGAAAAGAAACATTTCTGACTGTAAACCAAGTACCAAACCATCCAAATATAAATCAGTGTGCTGTCCGAGTCTGCAGGAAGAAAACTCAAAACAATGGCTAGTGAAATCCCTCCTATTTATCAAAGTGAAGTGTTAATTGAAAAGGCTGTCTCAGGACATTTTAGATGCCCACATTGTTAACTATTTATTTCATAGGGAGGAGCGGGGAGACATATGCCTCTGTCTTCAAATCCTAGAAAATGCAAAGCTAATGTAAATATTAATAATACTAATTAATAGCTTATTTGCATACTCATTTGCATGGTGATATACAACTCTCTTCCTTCCATCCCTTCCTTCCCCTTCACTAGCGAGTGAATTTTTTTTTGGCTTTCACTCTTCTTCTGTACCATCTGTTCTCTAATATATAGCGTAAAAATATCCAGTCTTTAAACTGAGATTTTTTGTACATCAATTTTCAGTAAAGAATGAATGTTTACAGGTAGTTTGTAGCCCCAGAAAATAAGTGGTTATTAAAAACTGTGTCCTCGCAAACACTGATACATGGAGAAAAATCCAAGATTTGTCTCCAACCAATGAGCTATGAAACATGTATGTATTGAGAGACATTGACACAGGCATAAACATTACAGGCTGCCCACTAGATTTTTTTCGTAAGAATTCTGTATGTTTTCTTGATAGTTATTGTATGATAAATCAATCATGAAAATTTTCAAGCACAGCTAGCCTTATGTACCCATGAATCCCATAGCAGCAGAGGACTGGAAAACTGATTTGTATACAGGGCTTTTAAATTACAAAATTGATTTTTCCTGGAAAAAAGTTTAATCTAAATGTTTTGATGCTATTATTGATGTCTGAGTCTTCTTTTTAATTAACTGGTTTCATGGAAGGAAGAAATGATGTAATAGATGAGTAGTTATCAAGCTGGTCTGTTACGATTGTGAAACATCCATCAAATCTTCATGCAGTTCAGGTTACTACTATCCTTTAGGTCTTCCAGCGACATTTTTTGACCAAACAATTTTTTAAAAACCCAAGCACTACCATTAAAAACAGTTGCCCTTGTGTTAGTGTAATATGTTTACTCATAGTTTATTACTCAGCTACTAGATGTCTCTGCATGTTATATAGTGTTCCAGACAGGATATGGTAAACGAGGCACACAAAGCTAGAAATCAAGCTGTGTGGAAGCTTATTTATGTCTTTAGCTGTTTTTGTTATCATTTCCTGTTTAAGAAAGACTAACAACTAGTATAGGGACAACTGCTAAATATAAATCTAATGCTAGTATGAAAATGTCTACATTAATATCAGTGCTAGGCCTCTGAATATGTGTAGCATGAACTGGACGCTTTCAGAAGCCTGAGCAAGTTCAGACAGAGGTGGGTACTTATGCAGTTAAAACAAATGCTGTGACTTCTTTCCAACTAACCTGTCTCTTGAATGTTTTGTAAACATTCAAGGTCTCTGCATGGAGCAAATGTTTTAATAATTAAAACACTTTCACATAAAATTGGGCTTATTTTTCACTGAAAATAGTACACATTTTAATTTAAGAATGGAATTATCACAACAAAAATCAAAAATTGCTCAAACATTAAACATTTTAGCCAATATTTAACCCACCTCTCATAATGAGAACATATTTGAGAGAGAGGAAAAGCTACAAAACATTAGTGGCCCACAGAAAAAGAGTGACAAATGACTTATTCCTTAAAATTCTTTTGAGTACAAACAATCTGTCTATAGATTTATGTATTTTAAAACCCAAGAGAGACCATTATGATCATCTAATTTGGCAGACCTGCACCTCAAGTCATAACTCATGGCTGAATTAGAGCATATCTTTTTAAAAAGCCATCCAGTCTTAATTTAAAGACTTCAAATGTTGAAAAAATCTTCCATAGTCCTTAGTTAAATTTTTCCAATTGGTAATTACCTTCACTTAAAAATATGCACCTTATTTTTTGTTTGAATTTGCCTAATTTCAACTTCCAGCCATTACACCTTGTAGTACCTTCATCTGCAAGATTAAAGAACTGTCCAGCATCAGATATCTCCTCCTCATGAAGGTATTTATGCAGGGTGATCAAGTCCCCTCTTAACCTTCTCTTGGTCAACTGAAATAAATTGAGTTTCTTAAGTCTCTCACTCTGATCATGCTAGAGAAAAGCGTACGCGGATGATGAAAACTGGGGCAGAAGAAACAGGACAAGTGAAGAGAGCAGTGGTGATGCTAGTGCTGATTTCCCTCAATTCCCTGAGGCAACTCCCATCTCAGTGTCCCATTCTGCAATAAGAGATGGTGCACACCCAAATCCTGCAGCAGCATTAGGGAGTCCTCCAGGTATCAAAGCCAAAAATGACACAATGGGTGTAGCTGTTTTATTAACAATGATTCAGCTGATCACAGAAGAAGTTTGTTACTTGTGACAGCAGAAGATTAGCTGAAGACTTGAGTCTAAATCAAAGCCATAAGGGTACCTCCATTTTATTATTAACTATTGTTATTATTAATCATTTATAGGGCACTGTAAATGTATACAGCACTTTTTCATAACAGAGTAAGGCACGTTCCTTACACTGCAGAGCTATTTTAGCCAAACACCTGCAGCACAGACATACTGTTGCATTCAAGGATTCATGGAAGTCAGCATTTTAAGGAGAAGCTTGCTAAAACCCAGCTTGGGGTCTCATTTTCATATATATACACACACAAACACACACACATGGATGGAGAAGACATCTCTTCCCAGTTGATTCTGGCAGGATAAAGAGAGCATCTCTCAGCTGGCAATGCAACAGCCCAAGCCTGACTAGATGTACCCTTTTGGTCCCACACCTCAACTCTGAGACAGAGAGGCTGCATGTACCTCAGAATATTCTTCCTGAGGATTTGAAGGAAAGTAGGATTTTCCTTGTCACCCTGCTGCATAATGGAGGGTGGAACCGGCCTGATCAGCACCCAAAGTTATTGGGAGAGGAGGCCCCTAGAATAAAGCAAAATGCAAGGACCTGTGTGGGAAGGGGGCCAGCGAAAAGGGTAATCCTGGTTTAAAATTTTGGATCAAGAACTGGAGAAGAAACTCAGTGCTTTTAGCTGAACTTCTCATACCAAGAGAGCATGGGCCAAATCCCAGAGGTCTTGCTTAAACCTCCTATTAAGTTAGTAGTGCTTTTGCCTGAGGAAGGGCTGAGTAAAGATGTAGGACTGTAACTATGTGACAGACGGAAGATGCAGTTACATTTATAAGAAGAGGGAATTGCAAAATTCCTGAGTGGTGAAGGATAGCAGGAACTGCAAGGCAAAAGCAAAGGAAAATGGGGGGGACAAATTTTCCATTCTAAATGGAATACTCACACCTATTCTTAATAGCAAATACAAAACACCTTTCCCAAAAGAGGCCATGCCCCAATAATTAAATTTAAAACTAGAGTTGGAAGATTCAGTGGGATCTGTGCTGATTTATTTCTTTGACTTTTTATTTATTAAAAAAGACTCATTCATAAATAAACCCAAACCCAGTCCACAAACTCAGTTCATCAGCAGGAGGGCAGGATATTGTAAAGATAAAGATAATATAAAGATGATCCCTCATAAGGGACAGTATTATGAACATAGAAATTTGGAGATGTGCCCTGGAGATGAGTGTTGGGAATACCACATGGCTGTGTGCAGTAACTCACTACAGAAGCTGTCTCCAGTTTGTTTTTCTTAAAGTTTTATTCCTCTCTCATTCACTGGCTTGTTATTTAATAAACCCCAAGATTGTTATATGGTGTCAGAATTGCTGAATGAGAAGGAAACTGCAGTGATTTTAAAGTTAACTCCTGTGTTTGCAACTGAAAGCAAAGACAAAGGGAGGCACCAGAGAACCACATGGAGCACCAGGCACAGAGGCTTTTGCCTGTATTTAGGTAGCTTGACTAGTTTAAGGAGGGGAAATAAAAGCCCAAAATGGATGTTGCTGTTAGGATATAGATATTCAATCCTATCTGTAAAGGCCTATACTCTAAGAATTTAGGTATATTCTTATCACTTGGCTAGTTATGGAGGTATAAAAGAAAGAATCAAAATCACTCTCTGCTGGTGTAAGAGCCTTCTCTTACTGTGACAGTCCGAGGCCCTGTTCTTAGGAAAAGGCCTTTGGCTAAGCAACAGAGGCAGCCATAAGCTGGGAAGCGACCGGTCACCTCCTCACATTCCAAACTAGTCACATTGAAAGAAGGTGCTACTGGGCTGTTAGGAATACAAACCTGTCCTGATAGTGCCGATCACCTCCAGAGAAAGGGAAGTGCCTAGAAGATGTAAAAGGAAACTTAGTTTGAGAGCATCCTGTCTGGCAAGAACTCACTTATCAATAGCTGGGATGTGAAATCCTCACTTCTGTATTGTTTTGTCATTATGGTTCCCACTTTGCCATTGTTTGTCTGTATCATCTCTGTCTGGTTCTGTGATTGTTTCTATCTGCTGTATAATTAATTTTGCTAGGTGTAAACTAATTAAGGTGATGGGATATATTTGGTTACATAATCATGTTACAACATGTTAGGATTGGTTAGTTAAATTTCAGGAAAATGATTGGTTAAGGTATAGCTAAACAGAACTCAAGTTTTACTGTATAGTCTGCAGTCAATCAGGGAGTGGGGAGGGGGAAAATGGGAACAGGGAATGGGGGTGAGGAAATTGGAATCATGTTTTGCTAGGGGGGAAATGGGTACAGGGACACAGGTAAGGCTCTGTGGTGTCAGAGCTGGGAAGGAGGCCACTAAGGAAGGAAACTGGAATCATGCTTGCTGGAAGTTCACCCCAATAAACATCGAATTGTTTGCACCTTTGGACTTTGGGTATTGTTGCTCTCTGTTCAAGCGAGAAGAGAAGTAAGTGGGTGAAGAAATAAGCCCCCTAACAGCTGCAACCTCCTTCCAGTCTGCAACATTGCCTGATAATTGCAGACAACTGAGAAAAAAAAATCAGAGATTTGAATTATATTTAGCAGCCATAAGGGCACAGGAGAAAAACGATAAAGTGAAATCAATCTTTTTGCATGTTGTTGGGGAGGAAGCATCGGCTATTTATAACAACTAAGTTTGAAGAAGGTGAAAGCATGAAGCTAAGTAAAATACTGACTAAATTTGAGGAACATTGCTTGCCAAAAAGGAATGAAACCTTTGAGAGAGACAAATTTTTTACATGCATGCAAAAAAACTGACACCATATGGTAATATGTCACAGAATTAAGGAAACTCAGTAAAACCTGTGACTTTGGTGAGCTGACAAGGTTTCTGGCCAGAGACAGAATCATTTACGGCATTAAAGGCAACGTGTTAAGACAGAGAAATTGCTCTATGAAGGAGACAACTTTATAAAAAGCTCTACAAACATGCAGGGCAGCAGAAACTCTGAAAGCACAAGCCAAAGAATTCACCAGAAGAGGTTATCCATGTAATAAGTGCAAAAGAATATAGCTGAATAGGTCAATTCAAATAGTGGAACCACTTGCTATGAAGACCACTGCTAAGGGGAAGACTGGGTACAGATGGTCATGTGGAAGGTGTGGATCACAGCAAGGCCCGGAATAGTGTGTTGCCTTTGGAAAACTTTCATAAATATGGGGAAAATAATCATATTGCAAAATGCTGCAGATCCCAAATGCAGAAAAAAGTCAAGCACATTCAGTTAAAGACAATCTGGCTGAGGGGTTTTTCATAGACGAACTGGGATCTAGCAAGCCTGATGAGAGGGACTGGATACTGCCAATGACAGTGAATGGAACAGTTATTCCCCTAAAACTAGACACAGAAGCTCATGTTCTTTCTGAACAAGATTATGGATAGACTGAAAATAAGACCAAAACTGGAACCAATATAAAAGTAACTGGTTATTCTGGAACCAATACATCAGTGAAGGGGAGGTGCATTGCTAGCATCAACCATAAAACCACCATGTACAGGCTCCTGTTCACTGTAGTGTCAAAGGAGGTGACACCAATTTTAACCCTGGATGCATGTGAGAAACTCAATGGGGTAAAATGTGTGCTCTCACTACAAAATCATAGTGAATCTTGCTATAAGACACTTTCAGGAATATCATGACCTGTTTCAAGGGTTGGGTTGCTTGCAGGGTGAACATCCAATCTGGATAAACAAGCAGGTCCCTTCAGTTATCCATCCATGTAGAAAGGTACCATTTGCACTCCATGATAAACTCAAGGCTGAGTCTGCAAGGATGGAAGCAATGCAAGTAATACCAAAAAAATGAGGAGCCAACAGAATGGTTGAGCTCTAGTCATCACAGAGAAAAGTAATGGCCAACTATGCATATACATAGATCCCAGAGATCTTAATAAGGCTATTAAAAAAAGAACATTTCAAACTATCCACCGGAGAAGAGATCATGGCTTCATTTGCAAATGCTCAATATTTCAGTAAATTGGGTGCCTCCTCTGGTTTTTGACAGCTAAAATTAATAGAAGAAAGCTCAAAACTATACACAATTAATACTCCATTTGGAAGATAGAGATTCTTATGCTTACCTTTTGGCATAGCTTCAGCACCTGAAGTGTACCACAAAACTATACATCTGATCTATGAACATATTCATGGCGTTGACACTTCAATGGATGACATCATCTGGGGGCTCAAAAAAAAGAGGAACATGATCATAGACTTTGGGAAGCCCTGGATGCAACTAGAATAACAAACCTCAAACTAAATAGGGAGAAATGTGTTTTAGGAGGTACAGAACTGACTTTTGTTGCGACATTATTTCCAACAAAGATGTAAAATCTGATAAGAGGACAATTTCAGCCATTGAAATTATGCCACAACCTCAGTCAAAGGAAGATGTCCAGTGGTTCCTGGGAATAATTACTTATCTTGGAAAATTCATACCTACTGTATCTACCAAAGCAGCATTTTGAGCAGTTTGAGAAAACTCCTAGAGAATAAAACTGAATGATATTGGGGTGCAAAACAGGAGGAATCATGGGATCATTTAAAAACAACAATTTATACAAAAACCAGTGTTGAAGTTGTATGCACCTGGAAGGCCTATTAAAATTTCAGCAGATGCTTCACAGTCTGGGTTAAGTTCAGTGATTTTACAGAAGCATGAAGAGTGTTGGCAACGAGTGGTTTATGTATCCAAATCACTGACTAAGGAAGAAAGCATATACGCAGAGATCAAAAAGGAGCTTTTAGGAATATTGTTTGCCTGTGAGAGATTCAATCAGTATATTTATGGACAGAAAATGGAAGTTGAAAACAGACCACAAGCCCCTGATAGCATTATTTAGCAAACCGCTAAATGACTGTACCTTAATGATTCAAAGAAAGAATGATGATAAAGCTGCAAAAGTATGATTTGGTTATGACCTACATGCCCGGTAAATTCATGTTCAGTGCAGATACATTTTCCAGAGCAGTGGCTCCCACAAAACCAGAAAAGACTTTAGAGACAGAGACGCGAGCCTATGTAGATTTGATTGTAAAGTCAATTCCCATAGCTAATTGGAAACTGCAACAAATAAGAGAGGAAGTGGAGAAAGATGAATTGTTGGGAATCCTTAAAGAAGTGATCATTAAAAGGTGGCTTGAAGAAATAAGCAGTTGTTGTCCATGTATAAGAGACTATTGAAACTGCAGAATGAACTTAACGAGACAGATGGGGTGATTTTCAAGGGCAGTAAGGTTGTAATTCCAATGAGCCTCTGAAAAGAAATGCTACAGAAGATCCACAAGGGTCACTTAGGAATTGAGAATGGCAAACAACGAGCACAAGAGATGTGGCATTGGCCGCAGATCAATCACGACATCACGAATGTGGTAGGGAACTGCTTTTCCTGCTTGAAATACAAGCCACAGCAACAGACAGAGCCACTGAGACCTCATCCAGTTCCATAAAGGCATTATGAGAAGATCGGCACAGATTTATTTATCTGATGATCAGAGGTTTATTTAATAGTCACCGATTATTATTCTCTGTATCCAGAAATTTGCACTCTGCATAGTACTAATAGTAAGTCAATGATAGCTGGCATGAAGGGAATCTTCTCCAGACATGGAATTCCATATGAAGTCTTCTAGCGATAATGGGCCACTGTTTTCCAGTGCAGATTTTAGGGAATTTGCCATAGATTGGGATTTTTATCACAAAACATCAAGTCCAAATTACCCTCAATCAAATGGACTTGTGGAAAGATCTATATGGACAGTAAAGACCCTTATGAAAAAGAATTTTGACAGTGGGGGTGACTTGTATAAAGAGTTACAGGTATACCAAAGTACACCCCTGAAGAATGGCTTTTCTCCAGCTCTGACGCTAATGGGAAGAAGGATCAGATCTATTTTACCAATTACTGATAATTTGCTTAAATTTCATAATAAAAAATGAAAGAAAATCAGAGGTGGAAGCAGAAATATTATTTTGACAAAAGGGCCTGGATCATCCATCTCTTAATCCAGGTGAGAGAGCGTGCCTGAGGAATCACACCTCAAATACTTGGAGCCAAAGAGGTGCCATTAAAGAACAGCTGCATCCAAGGTCTTATGTTGCCAGCCCAGACAGACAGGGGGACACATTTTGACATAATCCCAGGGATTTACAAGTAATCCCAGAAAGTTTCAACTCATTGACAGTAAATGGACTCTGGCATTTCCCACCTGACTGATCCTTTATCAATGCAAAAAGGAGAAACTGTCATGGAACAAGAGAATAACCCAGACTCTAGTGAAAGACTGATACTAAAATGATCAGAGCAGGAAATTAAACATCCTGAAAGACTCAGAGACTTGTTAACCTGCCTGGAGAAGGGGTATTTGAGGAAAGTGAGTGGCAGAGACTCACTCAAGAGTGATGTTCCAATAAGTTCTCCTCTAGGTAGTTGACATTTTGGGTTTATGAAAATGTACTAAATTGGTTGAGAATTCAATGCATGTGTTATTAGATAATTAACTCTTATTTACATATATAAAGACAGTTAATTTTTTTCTTTAAAAAGGAAGATCTAGAGATATGTTTGTAGGAGATTATAAATTAGAGACACTCCCTCATAAGGACAGTATTTTGAACATAGGAATTTGTAGATGTGCCTTAGAGATGGGGTTTGGGAACACCACATGCCTGTGTGCAGCAGTTCACTACAGAAGCTCTCCAGTTTGTTTTATTAGAGTTTTATTCCTTTTCATTCATTGGCTTGTTATTTAATGAACCTCAAGATCGTTACAGATGTAAGGTTGGAAGGTCATCATATATTAGACCCTGCAACCAAGGTGGTTCTGGGGTCCTGGCCTGCTTCAGAGTGTTAGTGCTAGCATCAGAGGCCAAGAAGAATTAATAACACTGCAATGCTAATAGTGGTCCAGACCATTTAATTAAAAAAATAGAAAAGGTCAGACATATTTCCCATTGCATTTTAGTAAAAGAAGTTGCTATGAGAAATTTTAGGTTTATTGAGAACACAGAGGATGTTATACAGCATATTGCGGTCTTCAAAATCTCTATATTGGATAATATATTAATATAAGATAATGGACATGAAGTCTAGGTAATAAAATTTATAAATGGACTTCTGAAAAAGTATTTTAAAAGAAATATCTTATCTGTAGAGCACAATGATAGGACTGCTAGCTCTGCTAATAAGAATTGAATTCTGCTGTACTTCAGCACACGTTATTCCCATGAATGACAATGGGGAGCCAAGTGCATATATTGAGAGAATAGTCACTATAATAAATAAAATGCTGATACAAATGTTCTGTTTTCTAGTTATTTTTCACTCAAGATATTAAATTTTAAAGTTTATGAGATTATCTTAAATTGCCTGCATTCATTCTTGGATATATAGCAGATTTTTAGGACTGTAAAAATACAAAACCAAGGAAATTAAATTTTGAGCACAAACAGTGTGTGCCAAGTTTGTAATAGCGATATAAAAGATAATGCTTTGTAGTATTGCCATAACTAAGGGTCTGTCACCATTTTCTTTCCAGCATATATACCTTTTTCTAACAAAACATGCAAATTCTGGTGGCACAGCAATGGGTGCTTTGTTATGGGCAATATGTGACTCAGTTTTCTCCAGGTTAAAATTTATTTTCAGACTCTGCATTGCTAAGTCTGACCTTTTAGGACAAAGACCATTGACATTATGCCTCAGATTCTTGTTACCTTCACCTAAAATCAGAACTGCTTGCTCTAATTAGTACAGATTTTTTTTAATGCAGTTAGGATTCAGGGATTACCATTAGCATCAATGCAAGGTGCACTTGCACATTATTAGAAAATTTACCTTGAGGGTTTTATCAGATTCACTTTTAAGACAGAGCAGAGCCAAAACAAATAAAGAGCATTTGATTAAATCCCCAACCTTTTAGATTATATAATTGTTCAGTGTTTTCTTACAGGCATTTTTTTTAAATTAAATTTGGGTTGGGGAGAAATGGCTCAAAAAACTGGCAATCTCACAAAAATCTCTCCCCTTTTGGTCAATAGTTCAAATCAAGTACAGTACTGAATGTTCATGTTTTCCAATGGCTGTTCAAAAGTCAGTATTAGTTGTCCATGCATGTCCAAGCATTCATCATTACCATGTGTTCAAAAGTAATTAGCTAGGTACTACTGGATAGGTGCTTCAGAAATCCAAAAGTGACTGGTTGAAATAAATGGATGTAAGGTGCATTCTGCATGGATGCACCAGTTTTCACAAAAAGTGTTGCTGTGCTATACTAAACTGCTGCAAGGACAAACAGGGCAACCAATCTCTTCATGCAATCAATGTTTATGCAGCAATGTACTTGATGATGACCCAGTCAGACCAAAGCTGACTCATAGAAGTAGTCCTTACTCATGTGAGTTGTCCCAATGGAGTCACTGACTCTAAAAGCCTACAGGGCCTTTGTGTGGATGGAAACTGACAGGGCAAGGATGCTTCTTTCAGTCTCCAGTGGAGGTAAAGTGACAGTGCAGAAGCACAAACTGGGCTCTGTATGACCCTTCCAGTCCTGCTGCTACAGAGTTAGCATCATTTCCATTGAGAGGCCTCACAAATTAGTTGACCTCTACCCAGTTCTGAGAGGGTAAATATCATGAAAGCGTCACCACAAGAAGCCTTACATTTGTTGCAAGGTGAAATTTCACCACATTCCTCAGATAAACTACTATATGCCAGAGAAATAGCACATTTTCACCTGTGCCATGCCTGTTGTTTTTCTGACAGCTGGAAATATTGAGAATAGAATGTATAAAATGTTTTGTTTCACCAGAGGAGAGAATAGGTATTAAAAAGGAATCATTTATTTGGTGTTGGTGACTATCTCCGATTATGGTCGCCACTTTGGCTAAATTTATACAAATGCACCAATTTCTACAATTACCTTGATCTCCCATTTCCTTCACCGCCCCCATTTGTGTCTTTAGTCACCTTTTGCATACTGTCTAAATCAGTGGTGGGCAAACTGCAGCCCGCAGGCCATATGCAGCCCGTCAGGGTAATCCACTGGCAGGTCACAAGACAGTTTGTTTACATTGGCATGGCCACCTGCAGCTCCCATTGGCCAGGAATGGTGGACCGCAACTAATGGGAGCTGCGGGATGTAAACAAACTGTCTCGCGGCTTGCCAGTACATTACCCTGACAGGCCGCATGCGGCCCATAGGCCGCAGGTTGTCCACCACTGTACTAGATAGATACTAGATCAGAAGCTCTCTGGGGCATGAACTGCCTTTGTGTTATGTGTTCAATCAATGGCTCCAATTCCCATCCTCTATCCCCTAGTGAGTCATTTTTCCTCACTAATTTAAGGACTTTGCTGGATCAGGGCCTAAGTACATGCTTAAATCCATGCTTATTTAGCAAAGCAGTTAAGCACATGCCTTCATGAGAAATAGTAGAACCCAGTTCTTAAGAGTTTTAAATCCAAAAAGCTTAAATTAATAAAATACAGAAAAGTAACATTGAGAGCTAGGTTGCTAAAATCACTTCTAAAAATGCTTGCATCTGTCCTTTTCATCCACAAAAATCTTGCATTATGCATTTAAATACATATTTGTGCATTCAAATACCAATTTGCATGTTCAGTTACCTGATTTATGAGCACAAATGTGTATACACGTTGTTGAGTTGGTGGTTTGTTTTTGGGGGCGGGGCGGGATGGAGGTTGTGCAACTTGGCCTCAAGTTTTTGAAATGTGGCCTTGTGGGTCTGAAATGTGGATCTTGAATCACTCAGAGGCTAGGAAATTTAGGTGTCTCAAAAAAGCTCTTCCATGATCATTTGTGGTGTGTACTACTTATGCAACAATGGGGTGGACTAAGAATAAACAGAGTTTCTTCTTTAACTCAAGCACTCCAACACTTACGGGAGCTTGGGCAAAGGCAAAACACTGATGTTACTTTAATAATTTATGGTTTTATTTACCACTGACCTGAAAGTATGTATTATATTGTGCCCTTCTCTAGTGACTTTCATCATAGAATACTTGTCTTATCATACGCCACACATCATTTCGTGGCAACAACAAAATATAGAATCAGCAAATATGTAAGCCATCATTCTCTGTCTGCAAACAGATGTGTGCCAACTACAGTGTGTAAGATAATGAAACACTTCACGTATTATTGATAAAGTATATGAGCTGTTAAAAAAGGGACCTCACAATCTTACAGCCAAACACCTGGCAGAGTTCAAATGAATTCTGCGGCTTTGGTAAAATCTCATTCTTCTTCACTTATTCAATGTCTGCTTAGAGGAATTTTGCATGTATAATAAAAAGGCTTTACAATGTAGCCTCCTGGGAAGGGAATCATCCTCCTCTCCCTAAAAATGAAAAACAAGAACCACTCAACCTTTTCCCCCAAATTGATCCAAACTTTTTTCAAAGTTTAAAAAGTTTGGTAAATTCACCCTCACCATTTTCCTCCTGCACTTCCTGTTACCAGATGCAGAATGAACAGAATGCCACAAAAAAGGCTATGCTTCTGATACTTCCAATCCTACCAGAAGTGGGAAGTACTGGCAATCTTGAAATCAAGCTTGTTCTCATGATTCTTTCAGAACAATCTTCTGCTGAGCATCCCAACTCCTAACAGAACCCAAATTCCAAACTTTGTAAGATCTGCCCAACCACAGCAGCATCATTTTTACAGGGTTGTTTCTTTAACTTTAAACAATGGTTTCTCTTACGAGGAGCCACGCACATTCAAACTCCCATTGATTTCAGTTGGTCTGGCAATTGCTCAGCCTAGTTCTTGTTTGCCAAAATCCATGTTTAAACATGAAGAGTATTTTTTTTCTCCAAACAAAACACTTCAGATCCGCAGCGTATTTTCCTATAGCTGCAGAGAGGCACCATTAACAGCACAGCACTCTTGAATGACACTGCAATTGCAAAGCAGTGGGTGCACCCATGCTCTGCAAGAAAAATCAGTTTGGGGATCTCTGCTTTGCTGATACTACAGTCACTCACAATGTTATCTGCTGAATCCTCTTTTCATAGCCTGATGGTTTTAGCGCACAACCTGATACAGCATGTGTCCTGTCAGGACAAATTAAAAAAAACCTCTTGGCGATGAGATGCTGACTGATAGGAGATACACAAAAGAATTTGGAATCACTCCTTAGTGATCTTACCATAGATAATAACTTGCATCAGAAAAACATAATGAACTCAGTGCTCCAGTGCAACTGTTTGAACTGTGCAGCCAGTGCACTGCAGGCAGTTGTTTAGAAGCCTACTTAGAGACTGAAAACACAGAGCAGAAAAGGATCCAGTCCAAAACAAGCAAGTTACAAAAGGGATGCTGGATAACTCAAGGACTTGATAAAGACTTAAAGAAACTTTCATATCTAGGACACTGACTCAGACCTATAATAACCAAGATATTCTCATCTGACAGATGCTCAGTGGCCTGTACAAAATGAAATGGTGGTTTCTGTGCAGTTGTGCAGTAGACAGATGTTTACATGAAGGCTGGAACTCCATGGCAGTCTCATCAGAGGAGCAAAGCAATTTCTGCATGTTAATACTCCAGAGTTAAGAGGAAAAAGTTTCCAACTTGTGCATTACTTGTGCATCTTCATTTATGGGGGTCACGCCAGGTCATAGTTAAGCATATTATTGGCAAAGCTTGCATTGCTGCTACCCATTCTGTGTACAAATAAAGGAGTCCAGCCAATACATCATCTCACACAAATGCTAAATTACTTAATTAGGTGTGTGCTTGCATTCATTTATTTTAAGCTACATACAATTTTTTTAAATGACATTTTCCTTGGATAATTTTATTTTGCATGACCAGGCTAGAAGCATGAATAACCCAAAGTCTCTGTGTCCCTGGCACCCATGAGAGGCAATCTTCATATGTGGTTTAACTGCTCTTGAATATTTTCTCCAGTGTAATCTACACAGCCGTCCAGATGCTGGTGTGCAGTCATGTGCTCTGGAGGATTTCATTGCTGAATACTATGCAGCCAGTGCATCTGTTGTTCTGAAGAGAAGACTGCAAGGAGAAAAAGAAGAAGCACATCCTCCAGAAGTGCAGCACAGAGCTTTGCTATTGCAATTTTAATATTAAAAGTGATTTGCTTCAATGGATTCTCTCATATAAAGTGTCATCTGAGGTGCCTTTCACTAAAGGACAGCAGAAAGGAAATAAACACAAAGTCTCCGTCACCGACATCTTGGCAATATCTAATCTATTAATTTGCCTTTAATATTTATAATGCAACCACCATTGAAGTAGCTATGTGCTAATAGAACACTGGCGGCCAATGGAAATGTCTCTTTGGTTTAGCGTTGCTGCTCAGTGCCTAGATGTGTTTAGAACATTCTTCCTAGAAATGAAACAACTTGCTGCTTCAGGAAAATAGCATAAAGGTAAACAAGCTCTTTCAGCAGTCATTTTTTTAAAAAAATGAAAAAAGTGTTTCAAGAGTTAAGCAAAAAGAAAAGGAGTCCTTGGGGCACCTTAGAGACTAACAAATTTATTTGAGCATAAGCTTTCGTGAGCTACAGCTCACTTCAGCGGATGTATTCAGCTGTAGCTCACGAAAGCTTATGCTCAAATAAATGTGTTAGTCTCTAAGGTGCCCCAAGGACTCCTTTTCTTTTTGCGAATACAGACTAACACGGCTGCTACTCTGAAAAGAGTTAAGCAATGAGAGATTTTGAGAACCATACCCTGGGATGTTTAGCTCTTTTTCATTCATCTTTGAGCCTTCATTTTTAGCTTGGCACAAAACCACTGAACATGGTCCAAAAGCTATAAACTTCTACTGAGGTCATTTTTTCAATACTGTGGTGCTACAGTTCTGTTCAGACACGGCAGGCTGTGTGTGACTCACTCAGTTCATTAGTAAGACCTGTCTATCCTGTGAACATATTGGAAAGAGCGGCATCTAGTGGTTCCTATTAGCAGCTGATTTGCACATGTCAAACCAAAACCTTTACTAATGAGAAGGTTACAGAGGTGAAATGAAACAAGATAAATGGACAATCATCATGTGACTCTTTCAAAAATAAACTATGCATTAAGAACAATAACGCCGAAGAGAAAGCTTAGCCAGAAAGTTTCCCTTGTTTGTGTGGGAAATTGCTTTCGTTAGGCCAAATCACGAGCCAGAATTGCTTTGCCGGAGGCAGCAAACCTTACGCTGAAGCAGGTGGGTGTATCCTCATGAGCTGCTCTTCAGGGTGAGACTCACTGTACAGGAATGAGACGTGGCATGTCAGAAACAGACAGGAAGGAATTTGCCATTGATAAAGCATGAATATGACTGGCGAATGATCATTAAGTTCTGTGTCAGCTTACCAAGCATTTACTATGTAACTAACTGTTCTCCTCCCTGGGCTGATGGGCATTTTCACTCTTGATGCTGTATGATCAAAAGTGGGGTCATAGATAATAATGGGGCATAACGTCAGCAGTGACAAGGAGATTGTTTTCCTTCGACTCAGCAGACACAAAGCCTGCAGACATATCCCTATCACTACAATGATCAACACCCCCCCGAACACACCTTTCAAGAGCCATGAATCCTACACTTGCCTGTCACGACATGTGGTATACCTGATTCAGTACACTAAATGCCCCAACAACAACTATGTGGGTGAAACCAGACAATCACTACTCTCTCTAATGAGCTCACACAGGAAAATGATAAAAGACCAAAACACCTTCTCACCTGTCAGTGAACACTTTTCACAAAGCGATCACTCTATGTCTGACCTCTCAGTTCTCATCAAAGTAAACCTGCATGACATTTTCAAAAGATGAGCCTGGGAGCTTAAATTCACTATTTTGCTAGACACTAAAAATCATGACTGAATACAGATACTGGATTTATGGATTATTACAACAATCCCCGCCCCCTGTGTGTGTGTGTGTGTGTGTGTGTGTGTGTGTGTGTCCTATGACTGCAAAGGTATTAACAGGCACTCCACCTTGTATGGTCCCTTAGAATATGTACTAACTACTTAAGCAAAACAGTCTGTTTTACCTTATATTTAGCTGTGATGCAGAGTGTATCTTTCCCAGATTGGAAAAAGAGCTCTGTAGCTCAAAGCTTGTTTCTCTCAGCAACAGAAGTTGGTCCAATAAAACATATCATCTCCCCCACTTTGTCTCTTGAAGGCAAACAGACACAAATGCAACATTGAATACAATGCCTTTTCTAAACTAACAAATTTATTAGAGCATAAGCTTTCGTGAGCTACAGCTCACTTCATCGGATGCATCCGATGAAGTGAGCTGTAGCTCACGAAAGCTTATGCTCAAATAAATTTGTTAGTCTCTAAGGTGCCACAAGTACTCCTTTTCTTTTTGCGAATACAGACTAACATGGCTGCTACTCTGAAACTTTTCTAAACTGGAATCTTAATTGGTGCATAAAAATCCATGTATAAGATTTGCCAAAATCTAGTTATTTAGTTAAGCGTGTCCAGTGCTTTGAATACGTAAAGCCCTATATAATTACTAAAAATAAGAACCATAAATAGACCCTTTACAGTATCTTGATGCTCATAGTATAGATATAATTAGAGAAGAAAAGTGAAGGTATGCTATCTAGAGTAATAGCTTACATTTATTTAGAAACTTTGCAGAGCATTTTTTGATTGAACTATATGCAGAAAGAAGAATCATTTCACCTACCACTGAAATGCAGCCACCTCCAGGTGGGAACATTAAAATAGTTTAAAGGAGACAGCAATATAACAAAAATTTAGAACAGGATGTGAAGAATTCTGTGTCCAATTGAAACTGGAAGGAAAATTAGGTTGCACAATGTAACTAACACAACTGGAAGTTAGCCAGGATGCAGGCATCAAAGTCCCTACTTACACAAAAAACTGACTGTCAATGACCTCAAGCGGTTATTACCTCAGTGTCCAATCTTGTCTGAAAGACAGCACCTCCAGTAACACAGTCCCCCTACATCTCACTGGGGCATTTGTTCAGTGATGATCCTGAAGGAAGACTCCTATCACTGAATCACCAACACTACTTCCTGTAGCCTGGGTTTTTCCATGCAAGTCTCCCATCTACTAGCTCCTGGAATGATACTGCTTATCGTGCAAAGCAGTGATGAAATCACAGCCCTCCTCCGTCTACCTCTATGCTCATTCTTCCTCCTCCAGTCTTTTGTCTGGAAATCCATTGCTCGTATTTTTCATGAAGAAATTTTTCTCACCAAAAAATCTGATAAAAATCAATCATAAAATGAATTAGGTTTGTGAGTAATTGTATGTACAACAAGTGTTTTTTATCAATGGCAGCTGAAAACCCATTAGCTAATGCTCCTCCACCTCATCAAAAACTAAAGTAGGGTGAACCCAACCCTGAAATACTTAATTCAGAAAGAACTCACATTAAAATCAATGGGACTGAGAAAGGGTTCCTACTCCTATCAGTAGACCAAAAGAAGATTCAACGTCTTGTGCCATCTCAGCCAAACAGTCTATACTCTATCTGCTTCAGAGCAATTGAGGAACAAATCCAAATAGAAACATAATTCACTCCCACATAGGACACATGACAGGGGGATCAAGTTCCTGTATTCGGTGAGATTTAGTTTTGCACACTGTTGTTGAAGCCTGCCTCAACATACTAATGAAACAACTCCGAACTCCAAAACTCAGAACACAAAATCTACACCTAAGTTAATATACAAATCATGGAAGGAAACATACTATAACACTCTGCAGAGAAATTTCATGCTGACAAACTACTGCAATTCACTACAGTGTACAAAATGAAAACTATCACTGCATTTGGGATCATGTGTCATGACTCCACTCCCATGTACCATGCTGAATAATGTGCACTAGTATAGAGTGAGTGGGAGGGAGTCGTGGGGTGATGACTCACTGCTACAGTGCCTCCTGCTGGTTGTCCAAGGAATTAGCTCTTTTCAGCCAGGAGTGCCCTCTGCCGGTTGGTGTCTCACCTGCCGCTAGCCCTGTGCCCCTCCCGGACCCCAGTGCCCTTCTAGATTAGGGTTCTGCCCCCTGGCAGTACCCCCTCAGTCTGGGTCTCCCCTCTCAGGGGAACCCCCAACCCCCTATCCCTCTCTTGCCTCAGTGGCTACTGTCAGTCATCATCTAGCCCCCGCTTCCTGGGGCAGACTGCAGTCTGTACCACTCATCATCAGCAAAAGGGGGGGGATCAGACCAGCTGCCTCTGTCTAGGTCTGCAAATTAATTCCAATTCAGCAGTCTCTCGTTGGAGTCTGTTTTTGAAAATTTTTTGTTGAAGAATAGCTACCCTCAGGTCTGTAATCGAGTGACCAGAGAGATTGAAGTGTTCTCTGACTGGTTTTTTAATGGTATAATTCTTGACGTCTGATTTGTGTCCATTTATTCTTTTACGTAGAGACTGTCCAGTTTGACCAATGTACATGGCAGAGGGGCATTGCTGGCACATGATGGCATATATCACATTGGTAGATGCACAGGTGAACGAGCCTCTGATAGTTGGCTGATGTGATTAGGCCCTATGATGGTGTCCCCTGAATAGAGAAGTGGGCAGAGCTGGCAATGGGCTTTGTTGCAAGGATAGGTTTTCCCAAACAGCCCAGCTTTTTCCCTCTCAGCCCTCTCCCAGGGCTGTTTTAAGCCCTTCAAGGCGGGGGGGACCACCCCACCACAATGGGCCTAAAACCTGTTGTTCTGATTTGGTAGTGCTTTATATCCACTTTGAAAAAATGTAAATGGTTACACACAATGGGTAGGGGGCCATGGGAAATCAGAGTGATTGCTCTTAAATTAGAAATAGAAAGGGGGCACACAAAGCATAGCACAAACTTGGAGAACAAATCACTGCATCACTAGTTTCAGAGTAGCAGCCGTGTTAGTCTGTATTCGCAAAAAGAAAAGGAGTACTTGTGGCACCTTAGAGACTAACAAATTTATTAGAGCATAAGCTTTCGTGAGCTACAGCTCACTTCATCGGATGCATTTGCATCCGATGAAGTGAGCTGTAGCTCACGAAAGCTTATGCTCTAATAAATTTGTTAGTCTCTAAGGTGCCACAAGTACTCCTTTTCTTTTTGCATCACTAGTGTCAGAGAAAAGAGATTTAGAGGAAGGATGGTTAGAGGACTGGCCTAGGCTAGGGATTCCAGGGTTCAATTCCAGCTCTGCCACAAACATCCTGTGTGACCCTGGGCAAGTCAATAAGTCTTTCTGTGCCTCATTTGCCCATTTGTAAAATGCATATAATAGCACTTCCCTAACTCATAGGGGAAAGATACTACAATGATGGAGCCATATAAGCACCATAGGCAGATAAATTGAAACAGTGCGTCATTTTTTCTGCCAATGCCCAGACTTTGCAGGAGCATGAGAAAAATATTTCCTGAAATTAGCTCAAACTAGGGCCATTGACTCATGCGATTAACTCAAAAAAATTAATCGCAATTTAAAAAATTAATCACTAGTAATCACAGTTTTAATTGTACTGTTAAATAGTAGAATACCAACTGAAATGTATTAAATATTTTTGGATGTTTTTCTACATTTTTAAATACATTGATTGAAGTTACAGCACAAAATACAAAGTGCACTGTGCTCACTTTATATTATTATTTTTTATTACAAATATTTGCACTGTACAAATGATAAACAAAAGAAATAGTAATTTTCATTTCATCTCATACAAGTACTGTAGTGCAATCTCTTTATCGTGAAAGTGCAACTTTCAAATATAGGTTTTTTTTGTTACATAACTAAACTCAAAAACAAAACAGTGTAAAACTTTAGAGCCTACAAATCCACTTAGTCCTACTTCTTGTTCAGCCATGCTTAGAGAAAAAAGTTTGTTTACATTTACAGGAGATAGAGCTGCCCATTTCTTATTTACAATGTCACCTGAAAGTGAAAACAGGTATTTGCATAGCACTTTTGTAGCCGGCACTACAAGGTATTTATGTGCCAGATATGCTAAACATTCGCATGCCCCTTCATGCTTCAACCACAATTCCTGAGGACATGCTTCCTGCTGATGACACTCATTAAAAAAATAAAGCATTAATTAAATTTGTGACTGAACTCCTAGGGGGGAGAATTGTATGTCTCCTGCTCCGTTTTACCCACATTCTGCCATATATTTTATGTTAGAGCAGTCTTGGATGATGATCCAACACATGTTGTTCATTTCAAGAACACCTTCACTGCAGATTTGACAATGTACCAATGTGAGATTTCTAAAGATATCTACATCACTCAAACCAAGGTTTAAGAATCTGAAGTGCCTTCCAAAATCTGAGAGGGACGAGATGTGGAGCATGCTTTCAGAAGTCTTAAAAGATCAACACTCTGATGCAGAAACTACAAAATCCAAACCACCAAAAAAGAAAATCAACCTTCTGTAGGTGGCATCTGACTTAGATGGTGAAAATGAACATGCATCGGTCCGCACTGCTTTGGATTGTTATCTAGCAGAAACCGTCATCAGCATGGATGCATGTTCCCGGGAATGGTGGTTGAAGCATGAAGGGACATATGAATCTCTAGTGCATCTGGCATGTAAATATCTTGCAACGTCATTTACAACAGTGCCATGCAAATATCTGTTCTCAATTTCAGGTGACATTGTAAACAAGAAGAGAGCAGCAGCATCTCCTGCAGATTGTAATCAAACTTGTTTGTCTGAGTGATTGGCTGAAGTAGGACTGAGTGGATTTGGATACAATTTTATATTATTTTATTATTTAATGCAGGGGTTTTTTGTACATAATTCTACATTTGTAAGTTCAACTTTCAATGATAAAGAGATTGCACTGCAGTACTTGTAATTAGGTGAATTGAAAAATACTATTTCTTTTGTTTTTATACAGGGCAAATATTTGTAATAAAAAATAAATATAAAGTGAGCACTGTACACTTTGTATTCTGCATAGTAACTGAAATCAATATATTTGAAAATGTAGAAGACATCCAAAATTATTTAAATAAATTATGTTCTATTATTGTTTAGCAGTGCAATTAATTGTGCGATTAATTTTTTTAATCGCTTGACAGTCCTAGCCCAAACAATAATTTCCATTAAAAAGTGATAAGGAAGACGCAAACTCCACCAAGGATAGAGAAATAAATGCAAAAGAACATAAAAAAAAGACAGAAATATGGGCAGGAAATGACACAATGAAATTCGGCTTGGAAAAATGCAGCTAATTGAGCTATAGAGAAATACTGGGAAACCCCA
Source organism: Dermochelys coriacea (assembly GCF_009764565.3). Lineage (NCBI taxonomy): Eukaryota > Metazoa > Chordata > Testudines > Dermochelyidae > Dermochelys > Dermochelys coriacea. The sequence goes on from NC_050069.1 coordinate 74,899,687, forward strand.
GATATCCAATGGGAGAGAGAAACCTGAAATGCTCAGAGAGACTTAGGGGTGATCATGGACAGCAAATCCAATTTGATCTTACATTGCAATGTGTCAACCAAAAAGGCCAACACCATTTCAAGTCCATACCCTCAAGAGCAAGTCTTGTAGAGGAGAAGCGGCAGTCCCTCTGTATGGGATTTGGGGAAGATCTCATCTGGAAAAATACATTCTGTTCAGGTTTCAGAGTAGCAGCCATATTAGTCTGTATTCGCAAAAAGAAAAGGAGTACCTGTGGCACCTTAGAGACTAACAAATTTATTTGAGCATAAGCTTTCGTGAGCTACAGCTCACATCTGAAAAGAGTAGAAAAAGTGGAGGTAGGTCAGGGCAATCTAACAAAACAGACTATGGAACTAGCTGGAGTCCTCTATGAAGAAAGAAAGAAATAGCTAAATGTCTCTAACTCAGCTCAGAAGTAACTAAAAGAAGATATAATCAGAGGCAGCCAATGGGCCTGCTCTCTTCTGTGGCATTCTCCTTTCAAGCTTTCCCTTCCAATCCCTCCTTCCGTCTTCCAGTTCCCAACTCTGGAGGCTCTTCCTTCTGGTCTTCCTTCCCATCCCCTCTCCTCCACCCATTTTTATGTTCCCCTTTTCTTTCCCTCAATCCCCTGTCAGGTTCCTGCTCTGTCTTCTCTCACCCAACTCATGGGAGGTTCCCTGTGCTCTCTCTTCTCCCCATTCACTACAGGGTTCCCCGTTACTATCTCTGGTCTCCCAGCACCATCACCACCACCGAATGACCTGGTGCTTCTCCCCTCCTCCCCACCCGCACCACCACTACACACACTGCAGGGCTTTCCCCCTCTATGGGGTCTGAGCTGGAGCAGCCCCTTTCCTCTGTCTTTTCCCCAGGAAAGCAACAGAGGGGAGGAATCAACAGCAGTTGCAGAATGGGGTTCTACGGCTATTCAGCAGCTCTCAGAGGAGCAGCCTCTGCTGTCCAGAGGGAAGACCTGCAACCCACAAAATGCTAGATTTGGGGCAGGGATTTGAACCTGTCTTCCCACAACACCGGTGAATGCCCTGACCACTGGACTATGCACTCAATCTCTCCCTGGCCCAAGGAATGTTTGTTTATACAGACTGGAACAGCTCCAGCAGGAGAACTTGAGAAAGCCTGGTGATTAGGGCACTCACCTGGGGGACGAGGAAGCTGGGTTCAAATCCCTGCTCCAAATCGGGCACAAAAGGGATTTGTATCTAGGTTTTCCATATCCCAGGCGTATGCCCTAACCACTGAGCTAGTGGCTATTTTGGGCACTCTCACGCCCTGTGTGGAGCTGAGAAACCCTTCCTGATTTCACTGACCCTAGTATGTTCCCACAAAATAGTTCAGTTCGATGAATCAGCACTTTCTGATGAGAAAATGTTTTGCTGAAAAAGTCCAGACCAGCTTTAGAATGAATGTCCAAGACCAAGGTAATTGTGCTGAGAGCAAACCCCTTCCCTAAAATTAGAAGTTAATCAATTTATTGATCACCCAAGGTGCACTGACAGCTCTGTTGACGGAAATCCTCTCTTTATAAAAAGCAGGTATAGCACAGGCAACATTAACACAGATTTTACTGCACTGCCTCATCAGTTATTCTCCAGATGTAGGCCCACGGGGACCACCTCCTGCAGCGATGGGTAGTTCTTTTTCCATTCCCATTCAGTTTTTGGCTTCTCAATGAAGAGGCTGGCATAAAGGATGCCGCTAGGAAAGGTGTCTTTCTGTGGTGTGAACACCTGATCACTAAGAATCTACACTTTTTACATATGTCAAAATACACATCAGATGACAACGCTTTAACCATCTGAACTAGATTCAAACAGAGGAACTGGAAGTCAGAAAGTCCATAGCAGTTTACCAATACCTTGTGTCACACAGTTCCCCCAGACCACAGGACATTAACACACCTTTTTCCATAAAAAATAAATGTTCCTTTTGCTATTTCCAGTCTCGCAGGCTCCTTTCTCACTGGCCAGTAACTTCAACAGGGACAAGTATCATTATTTCCCATTGGAGAAGTAAGTAATGTGAGGTGGGGAGATAAACTTTTCCTCATTCTCCACTAGAAAGACCGTGATAACCTACTGGAACAGGCACAGCCAAGAATATATAATATCTATTTAAAAGCAGAAGTGTTCAATCATCAATTCCCCACTTGCAAGTTAGCTAACACCTGAATCAAGCCACATCAACAGAACAAAAGGGAAAAAAAAGACATATTTTGGGAACAAGATACATTTGAAGAGTCAGATAGTGTGTGTACTTCTCCACTGCCTCCTCATTCTCCAGTCCTAAACCAGAAGCTTTTGGTTGCTAGGAGGAGTTTGAAAACCGAATCATACCAAAACCAAATAAGTCATGAAAATGTAACAATAAGCCAAGTTTTGCAAAGTTAAAAGAGAGTTTAAATTACCTTTGCCCTCTTTCAAGTATGACATTAAACATAGTTATATATACACTATAGGGCCTAGACAAATTGGAGGATTGGGCCAAAAGAAATCCGATGAGGTTCAACAAGAATAAGTGCAGAGTCCTGCACTTAGGACGGAAGAATCCTATGCACCGCTACAGCCTGGGGACAGACTGACTAAGCAGCAGTTCTGTACAAAAGGACCTGGAGATTACAGTGGATGAGAAGCTGGATATGAGTCAGCAGTATGCCCTTGTTGCCAAGAAGGCTAACAACATATTGGGCTGCATTAGTAGGAGCATTGCCAGCAGATTGAGGGAAGTGATTATTCCCCTCTATTCGGAGTATTGTGTCCAGTTTTGGGCCCCCCACTACTGAAAGGATGTGGAGAAATTGGAGAGAGTCCAGTGGAGGCCAACGTCAATTACCAGGGGGCTGATGCACATGACTTACGAGGAGAGGCTGAGGGAACTGGGCTTGTTTAGTCTGCAGAAGAGAAGAGAGGGGATTTGATAGCAGCCTTCAGCTACCTGAAGGGGGGTTCCAAAGAGGATGGAGCTTGGCTGTTCTCAGTGGTGGCAGATGACAGAACAAGGAGTAATGGTCTCAAGTTGCAGTGGGGGAGGTCTAAATTGGATATTAGGAAACAGTATTTCACTAGTAGGGTGGTGAAGCATTGGAATGGGATACCTAGAGAGTTGGTGGAATCTCCATCCTTAAAGGCTTTTAAGGCCTGGTTTGACAAAGCCCTGGCTGGAATGATTTAGTTGGTGTTGGTCCTGCTTTGAGCAGGGGGTTGGACTAGATGACCTCCTGAGGTCTCTTCCAACCCTAATCTATAATTCTATTCATAGTGGCGATAATGATGTGTTTGGCTGCTCAATACTGAGCTGCGGTATTCTGAGGGCTAGCCAGATAGCTTGACCATTATATTTAACTATGTTCCTCATAACTGGGACAATTTGATGCATGCCAGTACCATGGCTTCCTGTGTTAAGCAACATTCCTGTGTTAAGCAATCCTCCACACATCCATTGTGAGGATGCTACAGTCAGAATGGTTAAGAAGATCAGGGAAAACCCAAGTCTACCACAATACACAGGCTTCTACAACCACTCAGGAGCAAGCTTGTCATCAAGGCACCTGTTGTATGCCCGCTGGCACTGCCCAGATTTCTCTGTGCCGTTGATGTGGCATGAAGAGTTGTCTGCAGCTGATGTCAGAAACCAGTTTCTTATAACTGACCTGCCCGCACACATTCCTGGTTCCACCATAATCACCAGTTTTGAATGGGCCAGGGTCAATGTGCAGCCAGTTTTCATACCTGGGACTAATGAGAAGATTCCACATGCAGCTGTGGCCGAAGACAGATGGACAATGTCTCACATCACTGACGACTGCCCTCTGACAAGATTTGATGGTGGTTTTAGGGTTCTGCACAGCTGATGAGGCTGCCACAAATTAGCTTGGCAAGCTCCACATCCAATATGAAGACATTCATAATGTGGGCTGCATTTTAATAGATAAATTGTCTTTATCACAGGAATTACTTCACCATCACATAGCTTTCCTTTTAGCAACTACAGCAACTGCTTACATGGAAAAGTAACATTTAGAACATATTTAATGTATTTAGAGCTTCTTTTAATGTAGTTTGGCAGCTAGCAACAAGGCAGAGGAGCCAGCACCATGTGACCAGCCAGCTGTCTGTGACTGGGGCTGCAAGTGCCCCAGGTTGAGAATCACTGGTGTAGGATAATCTCCATAAAGTTACATTTTTAGGGATTAACATTTTGCAGAGTTCCAAGTGAACACAGATTATTTTTGCACCATATTACTAAATAAATATAAAGTTCAATGAGATCCTCAAAACATGGCACTATTGGGAACTGCTGGGAGAACCAATATGAAAATTAGTTTAGGGAAAAGAACGTTCCAGTGGGATATCTTATACATAATCTACAGATTTTCTTTAGAAAGTTTTCTTACTACAAAAAAAAATAAATCATTTTTCATCATTTGGGTGGATTTTGTGTTACTTTAGGGAAAGTGATGTAAATGATTTGCCATCACTGTAACCAGACCACCAACTCAAGAATGGGAGAAAAAGTTTAGGCACTATAAATAAAGATGAAGTGTGGCATTAGTCTATACTTTGTAATGGCTATAATAAATAGAGCTCTTTGTTGGCTTTTTCGTAGTTGCCTTTTAGATATTATAATAGTAATAATACTAATATAATGAACCCAATAACTCATTTAGAAACCAAGGAAATTAAAAAGGATCTTGCATTATGATGAGTTACACTTTAAGTACTAAACAGCTAATTCCAAGGTACATATCAGAGCAGTGTAGTGTGATAGGAACATGAATACTGGAATAAGTACTTAAGAACACGTGGGTCATATGACCCATACAAGGTATGCAATAAAGCAGTATAACATTCTCCCAGGAGACATGTGGCAGAAAATTATTTACCTCAGCAATGACCTTTTTAGGATTTTATGCTCACATACAGGGATTTGTAATAGCTACTGTGTCAGACATAATGTTGATAAAAAGAAACCCTTTTAACTCAAAAGGGAGCTTTTTTCCTCAATATACCTTATTTTGGATCTTTCTGTCTCAAATCTGGACAAAACAAAGGCCGTGTCATTTGCAAAATGGATTTCATTCTGGGGTACAAATAAGTGGTGGGAAAAAATCATCATAAAAATGGAGTCGGGGAAGATGTATGACTGCATACAAAGACCAAAAGTGATGGTTAAGGACTTGAAATGGACCTTCCCTTGAGGATTTCTTCCCCTTCTTCACTGGGATTTGTGTTGGCAAATTGTGAACATCCATAATCTAAATACATATCTCATGCAAAACCATAAGACAATTTATCTCAGTTTCTCAAATCATTATGTCTAAGAACCAAAAGATTCACCTCTCAGTATAGTTGCGCTCAAAACCAAAGAAGAGTAGCTGGCGTCATCCCTTGTAAAAAACGCACTTTGCTGAAGAGCCTGGTCTGTTTGCCATTTCCATTCTTTAGAAACCTGTTGGATGTGGGGATCATGAGAGCCAATGTGTTGATGAAGTATCACGAAGAGTAGACTGCAGAATGCCATTTCTTTTCATCATTTTGTACATAGTGTGTCATGAGTGTTGTCAGTGTGTCATGAGTGTTGTCAGAGTCTCTAAATGGGACACTTTTGACTGTGGGCCCACAATCTCTCTCTTCCTTTGAGCCTTATCTTCATGTCTCTTGGGAAATGTTGAAAGGAATTCTATTTGTGGTAGTATATGCACATCTTACCCTTGTATCATGTATGATTTTGCCATTTTAGGCCTCGTCTTTTGGTGATATTGGGCATAACATGAGAGAGAATGCAACCCCCATAATACATAACAGGGCATTTAGGTGATATGTGGTAAATTGGATGAATGTTTCCTAAGAGATACCACATTGTCGTGATGGCAAAATTAGCACTGCTTTTTCATTGGTATGAGATAATTATAATTTAATATTAATAGTTCATATTTTTATATGGAACTTTTCATATGCATTCTACAAAACCCTTTACAGAGGTGGATCACCATTAATGTCCCCATTTTTCAGATGGAGTAACTGAGGCACAGGAACTTAAGTGACTTGCTCAAGGTCATGTGATGAGACAGTGGCAGTGCTGGGATTTGACTCGATGAATCTTACTCTCTAAGCCTTATGTTCATTTCTGTAGACCACAACTACAGAAGATAGTTGATACTGTTTTCCTGAGGTAATCATCCTGAGATGTAATTAGTGGAAAGATGAAGGAGACTTACACTGCATGGGTAGGCACGTAATGACTGAGTACTACTGTACTAGTAATAGCATTGTTTATGCACTCAAAGAATCAAGGAGCCCATTTACCAGCTGGAGTACTGGGCCTTGAACCCAGAGCACAAGTTTACCACAAGCATGCTCCAGATATGGGATTAGTTATTAGTTACCAGAGGGAGTGGGACTCAAAGCCAGCTTCATAGCACCAGTTTTTTAGGGGAATTCACAAGAGGACTCTAGATTAGATCTATTGTCCTGCTGATGCTCAGTGATCCACAAAGCTCAGGACACTCCATCCCCACATCCCTAGAGTAGGTGAAGCACATGTCAGTAATGATGGTGACCCAGCCAATATACTAGTTATTATAATATTACTGGTTTGAAAGGGAGATGATTAAAATTCCAGCTGTTCCCCGCCGCCTACCAGCTAGATGGTCCACAAGACATTCCTCGTTCATTATCTCTCCTATACCTAATTATGGCTTTGGACTGCAAGCTCTTTAGCATTTCATTCTCTGCTCTTTGTCTTGTAAACTTCAGACACTTTAATGCGCTCTGCACCCTCTGCAGTGCTAGAAAAACTGCATTACTAAGTGAAGAACTATATCGGGGGAAAGTCCTATAAATCTCTGACTAATAGGAGGCTAAAAGCTGCACAATTCAAATACCAGAAATCTACTTTCAGATAATCTGGCAACTTTTTATAACCAGTAAACAGTTACTAGTTTTTCTTGGTATTCATTATAAAATTAATCATGGTAGACCCTTGGGACAAAAGTGTGGTTTTAATATGCATGTTTATGGAAAATGCTTTATTATTTAGCAGAACAAAAATAACAATTAATTATGATGTCAGAGAGGAAGTCTACCAGTCTCTTATCCAAAATATTTGTCATATTCATTTATCAACGTTTAATGAAGTTTCCGTGGAAGCATATAATGTTTGAAACCAAAAATCACAAAGGATGGGGCCTTGTATATTGTGTTCTGGGTGCCTGGTTTCCAAGTATGCTAAAATATAAACAACAGCTACATCCAAACCAGAGAGACAATTGTGATCATCTCCTCTGTGTGTGACACTCATTACATATTAAATTACACTAGGTGGGTGAACAGAAAGAGAGACTGTTCTAATAGCTGCAAACATGAAAGGAAATGTAGTCAAGAGCAGATGTACTCAAACTTTGCACCACTGCGAGCCACATTAGCAGTTTGCCCCTAGAGTCTCAGGACTATGCCTGCCTGGCATACTCATTGAAACTAAGATTTTAAAATATATCTCAGGCAAGTAGGATACCCAATTCCCATTCATTTTAATTGGTTGTCCAATCCCTTAGGCGGTGTTTAAAATAAGCCTACAAGTACATGCTTTTAAAATAAAAAAGAAAGGTGCACACAGTAATTTTTTTAAAAGCATCTAAGTCAGTTAGGAGCCTAGGTCCTATTTTTTAAAAATGAGTTAGACACTTAGGAGCCTGAGCTCTAGTCTGCACTTAAAGTTTTACTGGCATAATTATGTAGCTAAGGGGTGTGATTTTTTTACTGACATAAATGTGTCAGTAAAAGCCTTAGAGTAGGTACAGTTATAGTGATAAGTTGTTTTATACTGATATAGGTTGTTTTGCTTTGCCAATCCAGAATAAGTTATACCAGTATAAGCACTTTTATACCAGTATAAGATCATCTGTGCTAGGGCATTTTTGCATCTAATTATGCCAGCATAGTTATAGCAGTACAACTTTAAGTGTTGTGAAACTAACTTTCGCCTAAGTGAAAATCAGCAGGACTTAGGCTGCTAAATGACTATGTCACTTTTGAAAATAGATGCTTTTGGACACTTTAACCACAACCTTCATATCTGATTGTACTCCTGCCTTCCATGGTAAATAAGTAGAAAATTCCTGATTTAGGTCACAAGCCTTAAAAATATAAGAACATACATAAGAACAGCCATACTGGATCAGGCCAATGGTCCATCTAACCCAGTGCCCTGTCAAATCTGCAGTCAATGAACTTTGACATCATCCTATGGTTCGAGGGAGCTAGTGGTAGGATACATTTAAGGGCCCATGTAGGATGCCTTTGAACTTTCCTGCTCTAAAGGAATCGAACAGTACAGTCTTATCCATTTTTCCTTTACCTAAGAAGAATGCAGGCTTATTAAAAAAAAAAATTAAAGTGACAAAGCTTAAGAAACAAAATATTCACAGTTCTGTTCTCTTTTCCTAATCTAGGGGCTGCTCGTCTGAGTCACGTTTTTGCGATGCCAACTGGCACACCAGCCTCTCCTCCAGCTGGAAAGACATCAGATCTTTCCTGGTGATTATCCCAACAACTCGATTCTGTAGGTCAACAACTGTCAGATGGCGAAGCCCCAAGGTCCGAAAGATGATGTATGTGCATTGCAGAGAGAAATGAGCCTGAACTGACACCGCTGATTTGTTTATGTACGGCTCCTACAAGACAAAGAGAGAGAACGTGGGGGTTGGAGAAAATAAGTGTGTAGCCATTCCTGTTGCAGCAGGCTTCATGAGTGGTGGGGGGTTAGATTACTACACTTTTTTTTTATTTCAGCTATACGCAAATTAGTATACAGTACACAGTAATAAGCCCTTTCTTTTCCACTAAAAGATCAGGTTCACATTAAGCTGTTATGACTGGAATATAACCAAATCTCACAGGCTGGAACAGCTAAGCTGAGCTCCATTGATATGATCTGAATTCCTGTTTAGAAATAGTAAATGACCGAGTATTTATTAAGTCAAAGAGATGTTTAATAATTGCTCTTTCATTAAACAACCCATTTATGACATCCTGTAATATTCTTTAGTTAATGTTAGTAAAAATCAGCAAATCAGAAATATATACTGCATGAGAGAGGACAAAAAGAAAAATTATATAGTATGAGGTCTGCTGGGTGCTGAATGCTGATCATTGAATCCCACCTTAGACATAAATGTATCTAGATTTAACTAAAGCTAATTTGGTAAGTTTCCCAGGTAAATATTGGTATTTTAAGCAGGTGTTCACCAAGTTTCTATACCTTACCTATCCATACAGCATCCTACTCATAACTTTGGCCAAATTCTATCCTCGAGTGCATATGGGTGCACAATGAAATCAGTGGAAGCTCCCCACACCCACTTGAGGATGGTGTGTCTTGTAGTCTCTCCAAGAATATTTTTGAATAGTGGGTAGATTGGAACCAGAGGAGAGAGAACATTCAGATTTCTTTTAAAAATAATTTTTTAAAGGACTAATGAAGGGCAAGATCCACCCAGAAAGTATTAGGAAGTACAAATTGGACCTTGCTGCAACAGGGAGGCCCTCAGCTGGATTCATTCCCATAGGTCAGCTTGAGTTCTGACCAGGAGCTGTATAGGAGCCTATCAGCAAAGGCCATAAAGAGGTTGCTGCACTGAATCAGTGCATCTCTGAACTGCCCTGCCCATACCCTCACCCCAGCCATTTCTGGCATCTAGGCCACCTGGCAAAGTGAAGTTACAGACACTTTGTCCCCACAAACTCCTCAATAGTAGACTTTCCACCACCAGAGACTCCATGCATTGGCTTATGTCTAAGTTAAGGTTGTATTTCACCCAAAAGGAAACACTACAAATATGTTCTCAAGCTCTTTCTACAGGCATTTTTCTCCTGCTAGCCCTGACCTGCTATATGGCTATTTGCCAGAGTTTCTTTTTCTGGTATTATGAAACAGATTTCCTTGCTTCCCATTGTCAAACTTTTGACATTTCTTGGTGCAAAACTGACTAAAACAGTGTGAAATGGACAAGGTGTGACATAAAAAATGCAGAAACACCTCACTGATTAACCTAGTAGGGAAATCAGCAAGTGTTGGTTAGTAGTTAAGATTAAAGCTCAGTGAATAATGCACTTTGTAGTTTGTTGGGAATTTTGAAAAATTGAAAAAAAAATTGTTTCGTGTTAAACATAATATTAATTTCAACAACAGAACATTTTGTTTCAGGTTCAACCTTTTTATCGTTCTGGAATTTTTAAAAAAAACCTTAAAGGAAATTTTGAAAACATTATTTATTTCATTTAAAAAAAATGTCAAAATAAGATGTATCAACTTTTTTCAGAATTTTGGAGTTTGTGTTTCTTTGATTTTTAATTAACAATTCAGTGAAACAAACAAATTCATGAAATGTTTCGGTACCACTGAATCTGCATTTTTGCAAAAGAAAAAAGTTTTGGTCAAAAAATTTTGCCCACTTCTACTTGCAGCCCAGATAGTCATCGCAGACAAAGTAGTTTCCTTAAACCAAACAAATATGCATGCTTTCCCTTGAAGGAATTTTTTTAGGGTTACCAACTTTTGTAATGAAAATTTCCAATTTAGCTGTCGGTTCAGGAAAAAAAATGTCAAATCTGTTGAAAAATAGAAGCCTTAAATATACCTTCTTGCCAAGTCAAGTCTTCAGATGTACTTCATATTAAAAGTTTCCCATTCTCCATTTAGTCTATTTAGAGAATAACTATACTGTGGTTGAATAATAATATACTACTTAGTATTCTTTTGTCTGGTCTGCAGTCACATCACCTCTCAAGATGTAATCTAGTCAAATCTCACAAACTAAACAGGGCCAATATTGGTTGAGAGACTAGCAGGGAAAACCCAGAGGCTGCAGGAAATTAAATTCAATATCATCAAAAATCCCAAGCAAAATCTTTGACTACTGCCAGTTTAATCAGCTATAGGGAAATTTCTAATTAATGATCCACAATGAAGGAAATGAGCAACTACTTTTACCTTCACATTTCTCGACCATTTTGAGGAGCAGATAACTAAATGTGTAAAAACAAACATGATATTCTTTAAATGTTTCAGAAGCAGAAAGCTCACCAAAGGATTAGTGACTTCACTGGATCACCAGTGGATGAAGAGAGCAATTAAGGAAGATAAGGACATGGTTGAGATGCTACAGTCCTACTTCTTGTTCAGCCAATCGCTAAGAGAAACAAGTTTGTTTACATTTATGGGAGATAATGCTGCCTGCTTCTTATTCACAATGTCACCAGAAAGTGAAAACCAGGTGTTCAGATGGCACTTTTGTAGCCAGTGTTGCAAGGTATTTATGTGCCAGAGATGCTAAACATTCATATGCCTCTTCATGCTTTGGCCACCATTCCAAAGGACATGCTTCCATGCTGATGATGCTCATTAAAAAAATAATGCGTTAATTAAATTTGTGACTGAACTAGGGGGAGATTTGTATGTCTCCTGCTCTGTTTTATCCACATTCTGCCATATATTTTGTGTTATAGCAGTCTTGGATGATGATCCAGCACGTTGTTTGTTGTTGTTTGCACTTTCACTGCAGATTTGACAAAATGAAAAGAAGATACCAATGTGAGATTTCTAAAAAAATAGCTACCGCTCTCGACCCAAGGTTAAGAATCTGAAGTGCCATCCAAAATCTGAGAGGAACAAGGTGTGGAGCGTGCTTTCAGAAGTCTTAAAAGAGCAACACTCCAATGCAGAAACTACAGAACCCATACCACCAAAAAAGAAAATCTACCTTCTGCTGGTGGCATCTAACTTAGATGATGAAAATGTGTCAGTCTGCTCTGCTTTGGATCATTATCAAGCTGAACCCATCATAAGCATGGATGCATGTCCTCTGGAATGGTGGTTGAAGCATGAAGGGACATATGAATCTTTAGCAATTCTGGCATGTAAATATCTTGCGACACCAGCTACAACAGTGGCATGTGAACGCCTGTTCTCACTTTCAAGTGACATTGTAAACAAGAATCGGGCAGCAGCATCTCCTGCAAATTGTAACCAAACTTGTTTGTCTGAGCAATTGGCTGAAGTAGGACTGAGTGGATTTAGATATAATATTACATTATTTTATTATTTAATGCAGGGGGTTTGTACATAATTCTACATTTCTAAGTTCAACTTTCATGATAAAGAGATTGCACTACAGAACTTTTATTAGGTGAATTGAAATATACTATTTCTTTTGTTTTTTACAATGCAAATATTTGTAATAAAAATAAATATAAAGTGAGCACTGTACACTTTGTATTCTGCGTAGTAACTGAAATCAGTATATTTGAAAATGTAGAAAACACCCAAAAATATTTAAATAAATGGTATTCAATTATTGCTTAACAGTGCGATTAATAACATGATTAACTGAGTTTAATTTTTTGAATCACGTGATTAATATTTTTAATCACTTGACAGCTCTATAAATTATAAGTATGCATTACAGGTTGTAAATTAACTTTATCAGCTCAAAAAAGGGACCTGGACTTCCCTGTAGACAGCTCAATGAAGACCTCTCCTTAATGTGTAGCTGTGGTTTTTTAAAAAAAAAAAAAAACTAACAAAGTGTTAGGATGCATTAGGAATGGGACATGGAATAATACAAAGAATATTATAATAATTTTATATATATATCAGTGGCATGGCCTCATCTGGAATACTGTGTGCAATGCTGGTCAACCCATCTCAAAAAGAATACTCCAGAACTAAAGGGGTAGGGGCGGTCAAAGAAGAGCAGTGAGAATGATCAAGGGCCTGAGAAAACTCACAAATGAAAAGAGATTAAAAAGACAGATTGTTTTGTGACACTTTCTCAGGATGCCCAAAATTATAGGTTACCATGCCTCTACCTCAGTAAGAGAGAGATTTGCAGGTGCTAAACTGGATGAAACTCCCTGTTAGCCCAGTCTGCTAGCTATCCCAGGCAAATTTCTCAGGACTCTGATGGCCCTTACTTTACTTTGCAGGTAATAAATGATGCACCTCTGGTCCCAAGCCCCTGAAAGATCATTCTTCTGGAATACCCAGCCCCTGTCACTGGACACTCACAAAAATTACCAACTTCATAGTTTCTAAGGCCAGAATAGACCATTGTGACCATCTAGTCTGACCTCCTGCATAACACAGGCCATAGAACTTCCAAAAAAGTCCACTATCTCCAGAGAGTGTGCACACCAGCTTGTTTGATTCACATTTTGCTAATATTACAGCACAGAGATCTACTCATAAAACACAGAAGTTTATTAACAAAGACAGAGATTTAAGTGATATAAAGCAAGGATAATGAAAACAGAATTAGTTACAAATGAAACAAAAGTACAACACACTTCTAAGAGACTAAACACAACTTTAGCAAGCTACAATCCTTTGGATAAAGCCATTTTCTTACCCTCAGAGTTTTTCTGTACAGCTTGCTGGTTTTCAGTCAAATCCAGATCCAGATTTTCATGATTTCCCCTACTCATTACTAGGGGTCTCCTCAGTAAATTAATAACAGAACATCCTTTTGCTTTTCCTTATATTTCTCAAAGTTCCTAGGCAGTTTATTCCCAGAAACAGGGTGAACCGCTGGGGTTCAGATTGCAGTGTCTTCCCAAGCGGAGTTCACACACCCCTATCAACCTGACTTTTCCTGTTGATTTCCATGCAAAGGTAGTTCCCACTGTATTTGGCTCCACAATGCTCAATTTACATGAGAAACAGGGAGATAACTACCTTCCCTCCTGTCTGGGAAAAAACCTGTTTCTCCTTTTGTTTGGTTACAGACTTTAAACCATATCATCAGTGAGTATCCATAATTCTTCATATAGTACTAACACATACGTTTCACAATTATATTAATGGCCGTTATGTTACCAGGTTTCATCTGATACCTTACAAGATACTCTTTATAGGTAAATACTATGACAGCAATGTGTTAGTGTAGTGAGTTTGTCAGGCCTGTTAAGAGTAGCTGTTACATGACAATGAATTCTTTGCCAGTTGGAACTGTGGAGCTCTTAAGGTCACATTTACTTTGGAAAGGAGAAACAGAGAGGACAGAATAAGATAATGAATGATATCAAGAAGGTAGATCAGGAACTTGTGTTCTCCCAATCCTATAGTATAATACAAGAGCAAGTGAACATTTAATGAAACTGAAAGAAAGGAAATTCAAAAACAATAAAAGGAAATATGTTCGCACCCAATGTGTGATTAAACTGTGGAACTCATTGTCACAGGAAGTCACTGAGGTCAATAATCAAAAAGAGATGAGACATTTATATGGACATCAAGACTATCCAGAGTTATCACAATTCATAAACATTTAGAAGGGATATTAAACCTTATGCCTCAGGGTTTAAACCCATCTCTAACTATTACAGATCAGGATGAGATCCATGTAAGAGGCAGATTATCCTGGAAGGGAGGCAAGGTTCTTATGCTTTCCTCTGAAGCACCTGTTCCTGGCCAATGTCAGAGACAGAATACCAACCTAGATAGACCTGGGTGTACGGGGAGACTTTGGTAAACCAGTAAAGTGCCTGAAACCACTATGGCTTATTGCTAAAAGCAGCCATGTCAGCAGGCTGTAAATTAGCCGAGTCAGCAGGTTTAGCTTAACCAAGGTAGGAGGGGAGGGGAGTTTTTGGGTGCCACAGAAAGGGCAGCTTGACCCCGCATCCTTCCTGATAAGAATTGTGTTGAAGTTGCTGATACATGCATCTTAAAAGAGCAGGATGTGTCGCAGGAATGTCTATTGGGACCTCAAGGCTGCAAACTCTGGTTAATCGATAATCAGAAGGAACCTCTTGCTTGACCATTGAAACTGCTTACCTAACAAGTTTGTTTTAAGGGACAAGTCATTCTATTACTAATAAGAAAAGGAGTACTTGTGGCACCTTAGAGACTAACAAATTTATTAGAGCATAAGCTTTCGTGAGCTACAGCTCACTTCATCGGATGCATTTGGTGGAAAATGCATCCGATGAAGTGAGCTGTAGCTCACGAAAGCTTATGCTCTAATAAATTTGTTAGTCTCTAAGGTGCCACAAGTACTCCTTTTCTTTTTGCGAATACAGACTAACACGGCTGCTACTCTGAAACCTGTCTATTACTAATGTATAAATAAGGGGGAAAAGTTTGAGGTAGTGGGATTCTTCAGGACTGGACTCTCTCTCTCTCTGGATGCATCTTGTGTTTCCCAGCGGCAGACGGGCTGCCACTGTGCCACTTGAGAGCCACACTCAGCTTTGATAATTATCAAGGGTTGGGGGTGTTTTACTAACCTCTTGCGGACGTGTGTATAAGTGCTTGAGACTAAGTAAAGTTTAGCTTTAAGTGAAAGCACTCTTGTGTTGTCCTGTTTGTGCCAGCCATCTATCGGTCAGAGGGCCGTGACTCCCCTGATTTATTTCCTGACACCACCTCGCACAGAGTAAAAGTTACCAAGAGCTTTGGGTTGAAAGAATCCCGGGTAACATTGGTTCTGACCCAGTATGACAATTCTTGTGTTCATTAGGATCACTACAGTGAACTCAAGCAGAGCTCAAAATACATTTTTTTTTAAACAGAAAAACCTTCTAAGTCAGTCCCAACTCTGAATTTCCCAGGGTGCCACATTTTATCCTTGTCTGCTCTGTGCATTGTAAACTCACTGAGGCAAAGACTGGCTTTATTTAATTATTTATTTATTTTTCTTAAGCTTTGTACAGCGCACCAAAACTATAATGAGCTTGGGCTGAGTACTCTGGTGCAGTATTTAGGAAATAAACATGGAAATGCTTTCCGTTTGCTTTATAATGCTAAAGGAGCCAAATGATGACAGCTAAATGATCTATTCCATTAACATTGTATCTTTTGGTCAATCTGGAATGTATTTTAATCAAAAGCCCCCTTGAAATGGTCTCCTTTGTTGTATTTTCTTGTTGGCTCATTTTATCAACATCTGTTACGTTTATACAATATGAATTAAAACTTTGGAATGCTCTTTGTACTCAGCTACTTTTGTTGAGAGTGTAACGTCCCAGGATTGGCAGTGTTTATGTAAGTCAGTGCGGCTGACACAGCCATCATAAACAAATGAGAAAATATAACAAATACATTGTTCATGGAGGAAATGTTTGTTTTTAGAGTTGGCTTCACTCTTACCAGATTGATGAAGAGTTGCTGATACTGAGGATCTGTACTGTAGCGATTCAGCAGCATCGTCATCTGTGGTGGATCAGGCAACTTCTCCACTGTTATCTGCAATAGGCAAGATTCTATTTCTCCGTCCAAACCTTTCTAATTTGACTCTAAACCATATGATGGATTTTCATCTGCATCTGTACATCCTAATTTAATTTTTACCAAGTTCATATTTAGGATTTTTAAATCCTTTCTTCATTTTGTTAGATTAATAATACTTAGCCCTTCTATAGTTCTTTGCACCTTTGTTATGCTTTACCAAAATAATTAAACCTCACAATTTGCAAAGGTGATTACGCTCACAAAGCTAAGTATTATCTGCCCCATTTTACAGACAGGAAACAGAGAGAAGATTGGAGTAGCTGATTTAAGGACAGCGTCAGAGCCAGGATTAGAACACAAAAATTTCTGGCTTCCACTCCTGGGTGCCTCCCAGGAGCGCCTGTAACTTATTGCAGTTTTATCTGGCTGTTTATGGGCTGCCCTTTTATTTAGTTTATATTTTACTACTTATTTAACATATTAATAACTATTTTCATTCCTAGTACAATCCCTGGACATATCAAATATGCATCAATTAACCAAATGGAGAAATAAAGAAAAGTGATTACCTTCTGATAGAGGAGAAGAGGACAGCAGGAAAGAGAATCATGGTTAGTCTCTGTTTCAAAGATGGGTTCATGTTCCAGCAGCATGCATAGTTCTAACCTAGTTTTTACAAGGAATACATTCACCATCAAAGCCAAATTTTAAAAGGTCCAATGTAATAGATTATGATCTCCAGAAACTAGTGCCTGACAATGCTAAAAATATACAGATATGATGAGTCTAATATTAGTAGGCAATACATTATTTATACAAAGCAAGTTTTGCTTTCTTAGATTTCCAACAAAAATTGTGTGCATGTCTTTGGGTTTCGGTTTGGTGTGGAACTCCTCCCAAACCTACATTTTTTTTAAATGGATTTATCTCCTCTACATTTTTATTTTTTATCTGAATTAACATGATTGGCAAGAACTGCTTGTGTAGTCTGTCTAGTTTGTTCCAATCAAGTCATAATTGCAGTTTCAAAGCGGGTCAGGTTTGTCATCTTTGTTTGTATAGATTTTTTCAGTTCCACCTTATGTCCACATTAAAGCATGAGACCCATGTTTGTAAAATTCTTTCAGACTCATTGTAGTTTAAATAAGGGGTGAAATCCTGGAACGCAATTACTTCATTGGGCCAGGATTGCACCCACGATCTGTGTGAGACATCCATCTTTGCTGTCTGAATCAAATTCAAATGGCCATCTTTATCGATGTATGTAAAATTTGTGGCCACAGAGGTACACGTGGGACACAGGGGACAGCAATCACACAACTTTTAATTAGGAGTTCGGCAGGGAAGAGATTGAAATACAATGCGACTTTTCTAAATGGGGAAAGAAGAATTAGGGTCAAAGCTCCAGTTCACAAGTTGTTGTTATAAACCCTCGTCAGTGTTCTCAGAGTGCAGAGTCTATGGGAGTGTAATATGCTCACGTACACAGGATTGAAGATGGAGACCCAACCTCAGATCCCTTGCTTCCAGACAGGAAACAGTAGGAACACTATTACTGCTCTCTAGTGAACCTTCTGGATGAAGGCACTGACAGGCTCCCAGACTGAGGAACATCCAACTTTCCTAAGCCAGAAAATGATCAGAATGGCATGGGTCCTTCGAAGGTACATCCATCTCTCCCCAGCCAGAAGGAGGATCACATGTCCGGTGCTAGTGGGGGAAACTAATGGAGGGGGATCCACCTATGGTGGGAAATGATGACAGAAACTTCCAGGATACGTATCCGTGCATACCTCTATTTGTAGACAGTAGGAGAAATTTAAATAAAGGGGGACTATGAGGAAAAATGACCAAAAATATTTAATGAATTTGAAAATGAAAAACATCGGCAATATAGTGTTTTTCCCTCTGATTCCTGGGACATTTTATAAAAGCAGGGGGGGGAAGAAATGCATGTTGCCCATAGTAGCTAGGGACATGACCAAGTCACTAGTTTTGGTTACCTGGAAGTAAGTTAAAGAGGGATTTATGCTTTAGATGAATATACAGTAACTATAGATTTGCTGATCCAGTTTAATAGTTATTCAAGTTGTTCTTCATGTACTCAAGATAATCTCCAGGAGACGTGTTTCTCAATCTTGTGTTATGGTGGATAATCATAGAATCATAGAATATTAGGATTGGAAGATGCATTAGGAAGTCATCTAGTCCAATCCCCTGCTCAAAGCAGGACCAACACCAACTAAATCATCCCAGCCAGGGCTTTGTCAAGCCAGGCCTTAAAAACCTCTAAGGATGGAGATTCCACCACCTCCCTAGGTAACCCATTCCAGTGCTTCCCCACCCTGCTAGTGAAATAGTGGTTCCTAATATCCAACCTAGAGCTCCCCCATTGCAACTTGAGACCATTGCTCCTTATTCTGTCGTCTGCCACCACTGAGAACAGCCTACCTCCATCCTCTTTGGAACCCCCCTTCAGGTAGTTGGAAGCTGCTGTCGAATCCCTCCTCACTATTCTCTTCTGCAGACTAAACAAGCCCAGTTCCCTCAGCCTCTCTTCTCTTCTATTTGTTCAGTATTTTGTAAAACACTTTTCATCAAATCTTCCTGAAATTTAAAATGAGATATTTTGCCCTTCATCCAGGGCTCTCAAAGAGCTTTAGGATTATTAAGCATCCCTGTAACTGGGGCATATATATGCCCTTTTCACAGATGAGGTACAAAGAGATTAAATGACTTGCCCAAGGTCACATAGTAAATCAGTGGCAGAGCCAGGAAGAGGTCCCAGGAGCCCTGAGTCCCAGTCACCTGCTCCAACCATTAAACACACTTTCCCCTCCCAAGAAAATTGAGTAAATAAACATAGCTCATATTCACTGTTACAACAAAATTACTCACTCCACATCCCCCCCTCCACCACCACCTTTTTTGGCATTGACATTTTTTAAAATCACTTTCACATTATTAATGAGAGCAAAGCTCTGAGGCAGCCCTCGGTCTGTACCTAACTAGTGCAGTTATAACTCTTGATAGACAGGTTTCAGAGTAGCAGCCGTGTCAGTCTGTATTTGCAAAAAGAAAAGTACTCCTTTTCTTCTTGACAGACAGTTGTTTCTGAAGATCAGGAAGTTCTCTTTCCCAAAGCAGGTACTACAGCCTGGGGACATGGACAACATAAAACTCCAGTAATGTCTGGTCTTTAATAGTATTATGCCCTCTGCTTGCAAGGATCACCTGTTCAGTTATACTTATTGGTTCACATTATATAACATTTTTCACAAGCCTCCAAATCACATTAAGTATGTGTGAATTATACACCTGGGGCCAATATCTGCCCCCAGATATTCATTTACAACTCCTATGGGATCATTTCATTCACCACTGAAATGCAGCCACCTTCAGGGAGCAAAACTGTATGGTTGATCTCTGGGCCAGCATTCTATCTATGGCTTTCAACAATACATTGCTATACCAACTAGAGATGGACCCGAAATGCAAAGTTCTGATCCATAGTGGTACTTTTCCAAAGTCTGGAGGTGTTCATATCCAGGATATGGTTTGAGCCTGTCCATGATACAAACCCTTTTATTTTCCACCTTAACAGTGTCAGACTGGAGGAAAAAGCAGGCAACATTTACCATGAGCTTAAAGAGCAGAAACATTTGCTCATCACCAGTGGTTTCTTGGCTGGTTTTGGCAACTTGCAGTTTGCTCAACACTGTTCTTAACTAAACTCAGTGGGGAGTCACTTA
Source organism: Dermochelys coriacea (assembly GCF_009764565.3). NCBI lineage: Eukaryota > Metazoa > Chordata > Testudines > Dermochelyidae > Dermochelys > Dermochelys coriacea. The sequence continues at coordinate 74,919,708 of NC_050069.1, forward strand.
GCAGGGCTTTGAGAAATGAGAGGAATTTGGCTAGTCAAAAAAGGCACACAGAAACACAAGGAAGGAAATTGTTGGAACATTTCTGATAAGAATCCAATCCTATTAAAGCCTGCCATATTCAAGAGAAAAATGTGTGTACATTATTTGATTTAGGCCTCCAGAAGTCATGCTTTGGAGGTATAACATCACCACTCTTTGATGTTACACACAACATCCTTCCTACCACATCATCAAGCCTTAGAAAGAGCAGACCAAACATGTTCCTTGCACTATTTTTTGGACTTAACAGGAAGTGCTAGGATTCAAACTTGGACTCAGCAATTGTTCGTTTACTATGTTTATTTAAGAAGGAAGAAAACCCTTAAGTAATGAATCTCATTTCAAAGGCACTGTTGCAGTTTGATATACTATATCTGTTACAAAACATGCATCACGAGGACACACATAATTAAGATAACACATTATTATCACAACCTCCAAGTGTCACATTCAGCATGATACTCAGGAATTAAAAGTATCTGACAACTTTGAATGTCAACCTTTTCTTGTCAAAAAAGCCCATTTACCAGAGGACACTGCAAATTCTGTGCATGGGGGAGCGACATAAGAGGAACACAAGCTCAAAAATAGCTATAAATACAAAGACAGTAGATTAAACAATCCTATCACTGGCAAAACCATTCAGGGCATGATTCTTTCACCATGAATGTAAAGAATAGCCATGGATTTTATTGAGAAAATTAGAGAACCTGGAGTATTTATTTCAGTTTGTTCACTGACGTTTAAGACCCATTTTTTCTTCATTAATTCACCAAAGATACCTGCACTGCTTCTTGCGTGTGTATTTTGTTTCTGAAATTTTATTGTCTATGTGTGGCTTGATATGGACTGTGAATTAATGTGTGTCATGTATGAAGCAGAGCACAATGAAGGAACTTAATATAATTATCCCTCCATCTGCAAAAAGAGCCGCTTCTCTGTTGCATCTTCATTAAGGCATGATCCAAAGGTCTAGTGACAAGTCTTGGTTTCAATGGGCTTTGGGCCAGGCTCCATATCCTAGCTATGCTTTTTGTAAAGTAAAGGAGATAAATTTCAAAATAGCATGATAAAATGAGACAGAAGCCCCTCTGTGGTCTCTAATGATCCTGATTGTGTAGGGGTGCTGCTGATTGCCCCATCCAATGCACTGGCAGGCAAATCCTTAGTTATGGTTGCCAACTCTCCAGGACTGCTAATCTTTAATTAAAGATTAGGTCATGTGATGAAACCTCCAGGGATATGTCCAACCAAAATCATCAATCCTATCCTTAGCTGGTGTAAGTTGTAAAAGCTCCATTGAAATCAATGGAGCTATGTTGGTTTCCTGCAACTGAGGATCTGCCACCATGTACCTTCAACTTTTTACAGAAGTCAATAAGAATTATGGGTGCACCCTACAGGAAACCCTCAGCAGGACTGGATCATAACTGTACTACTCAGTAAAAGTTAAGCACTTGTTCTAACACTCACAGTAATGTGGCCTTCACAAGATAATACAATGGGAGAGACTTTATGCATACAACTATAAGAGGGATAACCAGTTTGAGGCAAATAGGCCTACTTCTCCGAGTCCTTTATATGCTTTGTATTAACATAGCTGCTGTTAAACTAGGAAAGATGGTTTTCACCTGTGTTTCTTTAAATTGTGGAAAAACTGACATTTTTGTAAAATGGGAAAATGATTTATTCAGTTTGGGGAGGATTAGCAAAGGGATGAGGATTAGATCCCTGGGTACAGGGCATAGCTAGAGAGCTCAGATTTTTCATTTATGACAGGAAAATCTCAGAACGGTTAGAGGGTCAGTTCAGGTTAAGCAGCCAAAATTGCCAGTGTTTATCCAAACCACTTAAGCCTACAAACTTGGGCTGGAAACTATGTAAGAACAGTCTTTGATTAGATTTTGGCACTCTGACTTCCAAAGGGATGGTCTTGTGGTTGATGCACTGGACTCAGATCCTCAAATTCTGGGATCAAAAACTGTCTATGCCACAAGCTTCCCATGTGACCTGGGGCAAGAAATTTAATCTCAGTGCCTCAGTTTCCAACTCTGTAAAATGAGGATCATCTTTCCTACCTCAACAGCATGTTATGAAGTCAAATATTTAAAGATTGCAAAGTTCTCAGATACATATTTATTAGGACCCCATCACTGCAATAAGTACATGAGAGAATGAATAAATAGACAGATAGTCCTAGCCTCAACGTGAAAATGCAGAGATCACACCAAAATTGGAAAACAAATGGGGAAATGCAAACTTAATATTTCTGAATCTTCAAAAAGTTCCATTTGGTTTGATTCTAGAAATGGGCAAAAGTCCAGAATTGGATTCGTATTTGTTCCTCTCCCCCAAAATCTGGTTTGTTACCATCCAGATTTTCAATTTTAGAACAACCACACATTTAAACTATAGAACAAAATATGTGATCAGTCTTTCCATACAGACACCAGTTTTCCCCATGCCCATATTTGATTTCCACATTTAACAACAGTCTGCACTTGCCTAAAAGCCACCCACATGTGGCTGCATACTTTTTTAATTTAGCTTTGTGAGTTAAGCACATACACTCTGCATCACTCTGGCTATGTGGCAGAATCCTGCAACACCTGCACAATTATTTGTATAATGAAACAGGCCCACTCATTTTGAAAGTATCAAATAATGTTGTTCTTTGTAAGAAGTTTCACATTAAGATCCAAAATAAAAATCTCTGCCATAAACTCCGAAACCTTCCTCCATCTTCATTGCCCATGAGCTACACTGTCCTAGGAGTCTGACAATATATGGGGAGGAGTATAACGTCAAAGGGCTTTTTTGAAAGTTCTGGATTCAATTTATTTTAACAAGCAACCCAAATCAGCAATCGGTTGCTCTCAGTGAGTTGTTCTAATTTAAATGTCAGGTTACTGTATACTGTATCTTTTTTTTTTAAATCTCACATTTAAACTAACTGGGCCAGCTTTTCAAACTCAGGAATTTATGACATCGTACAAACAAACATGTTCTCAGATCCCATACTTGTACTCAAATAATTTCAAAAGCACCTTTATATGCAGTCAACTACCCCATTTGCACACACACAAAGTTTTCATGTATGTAATGTGCTTTTTTCTTTTTTTTTTTTTTTTTTTTTTGCTGGTTCAATTTAAATTCAGCATTTTAAAGTGTAGTCCACATAATTTGCCTCATTTCTATCATTAAGCAGTGCTCGAAGGATCAATATTATGAAGAAGGGACGATGGGAAGACCATGCATGATCTTCTAGAAGAAAAGAAAATCTTTATGCAATACATTTATTTCCTCACGTATTGCATGAACTTTGCAGCCTTCTGTATCAGATTGAGTAACTTTGTATTTCTGGGATCTAAATTTAGTATCCTCTCAACAAAGTGCCAGAAGGAAAAGGTTCTCCAACTTGCAAAATGACAAATTATTTCAGAGGGTGCCAGCAGAGAGAGACTTTGCTGATATTAAGGTAAATCTTTCCACAGTCACACTCAAGAATTACTTCACATATTAAGTGTTTTGGGCATCATGAATGTTAGGATCTTTTCTTAAACCTTCCATTTGTTCACAAACAATTGCACTGCATTTTTCTTTCCAAATGCAAATGCTTCTCATACAAAATATAGGGACATTGGCTTATTAAAAGGGTGTGAGAGAATGTGTGTGTATATGTGGGAGCCATCTGGTGAAGTGGATGGAAGTAAACTAGAAAAAATCGTCCCCTCTTATGGATGCTTTCAAGTGATAGAAGCATTTCTAGGATTCTATGTCCTGAACACATCCATAACTTTTCACAGTGCCATATTCCTTTCCCAGCAGCACATATCAGCAGTCTGTACCCTGCCACAAAAGATTCTTCACTCACAATGGTTTCTATTCACTTTGCTGACCAGAGACAAATCATACCTAATAAACTGCCATGAAATATACATATATACAGTACTTTGGAGCAATTATTTCCCTGTTAAAGGATGTTACTGTGTAATACAGCTTTAAGTTTTCAACTTTGTCATATTTTCTAAACTATGATCTCTTCGATTTACTTTCAGGTCTGTGACATTCCCCTTTACTGGAGTGAAAGCATGCAATAACTAAACAATGTGGTTTGGATTTAGTGTTCCCATGCATCATCATGAAAATGTTTGTCTCAGCAATAGTGTCATTATTGTTACTTGGAACAGCTGCTCTACCATCTCTTTAAATTGAGGAAAACAAAGCATCTCCTTTCCTTACCAGTTTACAAGCAGGGAATTTAAAACAATTTAAAACAAGACTAGCCAATAGAGGGTTTATGAATAGAGTGTTTCCTCACAAAGGAAGCAGAATGACCAGCACAACAACAACAAATAATAGTGTTGCAAATATAAATGCTGTTTGGTTCCCTCTGTTGGTAGCAATTTTGCATCTAGGATAGAAGGTTATTGGAAGTTCAAGCCCCACACTAAAGCTTGCACTCCTTTGTGGACTGCAGCACTGGACATTAAAGGTGTCCTCTGAATGGGAAGTCAAACAGAATTTTCTAGTGGCTGTGTAGTTGAAGGTTCAATATCTCAATGCACATCCTGAAATGAGTAAAGAATAACCCTGGGTATCCTGGCCAGCATTTCCTGCCTAACTAAAACAGGTACTAACATCCAGTGTTGTGTAGGAACTGTTCATGAGAGCATAACAGCAGTTCTGTTTGTCTGTATGGTAACTACCAGTGTTCCTGTTCTCCAGGAATGCAAACTTTCAACCTTTAATCACAAAAGGAGTCTTACTCACACAAGTAATACCAATTTTATTGAAAATTCTCACGTGAATACAGGATATTCACATGATTAGGGTTTCAATATGATGGATCAAGCCCTAATTCAGCTTTTAAGTCAAGATTTTCAAAAGCCATTTTGAAACCCATTTGGACCCATTTTCACAAGTATGTACCTTCTTTCCCTCTGTACAACCCCCTCAGACTTCTTTCTTGATTAAAAGGAGGGATAAGCTTGTACAGAATCCTATGCTTATGTTTGGGTGCCTCAAACTTTTCAGTACGCAAACATGATACACTTTAAAGGAGCCTGACTTTCAAACAATGCCAAGCACCAACTCTGAAAAAAAACTAGACCCCTTTAAGATGTCTGAAGGTGGACACCCATTATTTGAAGCATTTAGAATCATTAGCCACTTTTGAAATCTTGACCTCAGTTTCTACTTCTTCAATTAGAGGAAGAGTAAAAATGAACTAACGTGCCTAGGTGACTGGGGACCCTAATTTCCATTTTTCAAAGGAACAAATTCAAGTTAGTTTTGAAAAATGGGACTTAGGCACCTAAAATCACTGAGATATTTTTACCTGAAAGCTTTTAAGATGAGGTAATTTGATCTGAGGGCAGCAATTGCACAGGACACAGCCACTCCGGGTCCCGTGCAGCATATCCAAAACGGCTAAAATAGCTGCAACCAAAGTGAAATTGGTGTTTGTTTGTTTGTTTGGGCTTTGTGACAGTTTCAGTTTGGATGTAAAATTTTTGGCAGTGTACTTTTATTTATTTTTGTCTGAAGTATAATAATTTCCATTAACCATAAATGCTGACGTCTCAGTGAACATCATGGGTGGGAGGAGATGGGGTTTCCTAGGTGAAAAAAGTACACACACAAAATGTGGGCAAGATGCCAGAAATATCCCACTCAGAGGCAATAAGCCAAGATTTTACCAGTTTTTCATTAGATCCAACATATTTTGTAAAGTCTTGCTTAGACTCTATGACATTGTGGTTTCTGTGCAATTACCTTCTCCTGATCAAACTAAATCAACCTAAAAAAATTCCTTCAGTTGAAATGGGAAATAATGGATAACGGCTGTGCAGGTAATGATGCAATGGCAAAAATAAGGAAAAGTGCCCCCATCCCTTCCAGCAGATAAATTGTATAAGATACAAAGCCTACAGGTTTAGGTATAAAGAAAATGGCCTGTTTTGTGTTACCAATACCCAAATAGGCTATTCAGTGACCACTTTGTAGGCAATCTCTATGATACAGCACTGGGCACTCAGTGCCTTGTCTGAGCAGTGTTTAAAGCTGCAGCAATTAGGATCAGGTGGGAAGAACTCAGGCTATGAAAAATTCTTCCCTCACTCCTCAATGTCATCTCATCAAAAGGAAGCAGAAGAAACAGATCCTGCCATGAGAAGCCATCCATCTACCTGCCTTTCCTGGGTGAATGTTGGGAGGATCTGACTGAAGAAATACCCAGTTTTTCACTTTCTTGGACAATGTGGAATTAAGTCTTGAGAGGCTATCCCTGGTTTTGGAAGAGACACTGGGTAAAAGGTGCTATTCCCTCACACCTCAAAGAAGGAAGGAGAGCAAGTTGGAGAGGACCGCTTGCATGGGGGTGGAGAAGGCCAGTGTCTTGGGAGGCACAAACGTTGCCAGGCTAGATATCATGAAGGATGGTGCCCACATAAGGGTTGTCAAGTGGAGGGAGGATACCAGGTCTGAGCAGCACATGTATCTCACAGAGGAGTGAGACACATGCCACAGCAGCCAAGACAGTGGGAAGGCCAGAGCATCTCCCAAGTAGCTTCTGCTGAAAATGCTCTTATTGATCCCCAGCAAGAGTTTAAAGATGCACCTCGTTTCTCCTGCAGAACCCCCATGGGAGGGTAGCAGCAGTACCTCTGGCCTCTGTCAAAGGTAAATCCCATCTTGGACACAGTTACTTCCATAGGAGCAGGGCAATGCAATTTACAGCCCTCTGAACCTCAGGGGGTGACCCATTTATACAATGCTTTTCATTTGCTGTGTTTGCTAAGCATCCTGTTTCACCTACCCTGATAGAAAATAGCTTGTCCTATTTTGGCGAGCTGGGATAATCTGGGGCGTTTTTAAAGCCAGACTCTGAATCTTCTATATTCAGCGGCATACATCCCCCATTCTTATTAATTCCATGCATCAAGTTCTCCAGACACACGTTCCTCAATCTGAATTCTGTGCGGGTTTCCTTGGACTGCACTGTGTACTGAATGTGGCAAAATGGCAAGATCCTTACTCTAAGGAGTCTTTTGCTTTGGAAGCTTGTGCTTCAGTTATAGCTCTTTTCTCTTTAACAATTTTAGTCTCTATTGCAAATATGTTATTAGTTTCATATAAGACTTTCTCAGCCAGGGAAGACCTCACACTTAGGTCACCCAAGCAAAAATAAGTGTGGTGATCTCATCCTAACCCCAAGTGGATGTGCATCCATATCACAAAACCTAACACAAAATTTGGCTCTATTAAGCAAGGCTGAAAGTCTGAACAGGGTTGGACTAGCAGGGTGTTTGTTACAAGTCAGCACAGAGGTGCATTTGTAGACCTGTGTGAGAAAGCTTACAAAGTGTCTGCCAACACTGTCTGGCTTTAGTCTTTGCTTTCGTAAGAACAAAAGTTCACCAGCCTTTTCTTGTTAGAGGCAGAATAATTCACACTTGCCCTCATACAGCACCTTTCATCTCCAGCATCTCAAAGTGTGGGAAAGTTCAGTATATGCTTTTATATTCACTGTGGGGCAGCCATAGCTATTTCATGAGGAGAAATGGCAGAGAAACACCAATGACTGAAAATCTTCAAATGAGAAATAGTTTTAAGATTATGTGCTCCAAGTCCTGGTGCATGAAGGCAGCTACTTCAGCACAGAGTTCATGGCTGAGCTGTTACTTTTCCCCTCTTTGTTCCTCTTTCTGATTTATTTTTACCTATTACCATAGGTAATATGTCAGAGGAAGCCCATTTGATAATATAATAGCAATGTCGAAACAGGTCCATATGAAAACTTTGGGGCACTGTACATTTTTTAAAATGGAAAAATGCTGAAACTGAAATTTTTTTGCCTGTAATCACACCACCTTGGCTTGTGATCATGTCAAATCTCACAATATAAGCAGAGTGAGGTAGCTTCAGTATTTGGATGGGAGACATCTAAATGAAATCAAAGGAGCTACAGAGAATGGTGTCTTAGATTCAGTTAGCAACACTCTTCCCTCTGAATCAGTTCTAAAGCGTTTCTCATCATGGTCTTACAAGACACAGTGGGTATATCTACACTGCAATTAAAAACTCATGGCTGGCCCATGCCAGCTGACTTAGGCTCGGGCAAGAGGCTATTGCATTGTGGTACAAAAATTCAGGCTTGGGTTGGAGCCCAGGCTCTAGGACCCTGCAAGGAGGGACAGTCCCAGAGCTCAGGCTGCAGTCCAAGCCCAAAAGTCTACACCACAATTAAACAGACCTTTAGCTTGAGCCCCATGGCCCCAAGCCAGTTGGCATGGGCCAGCCATGGGTGTCTAATTGCAGTGTAGAAATACCTTGTGTTACAGGAGCTAAGTCATAAAATCAAGTCCTAACTATCCATGGTCATTAAAAATCTCATGGCACATCACAAGTTCAATGGATAGATTCAGACAATGGCTACACAGAATTCCACTCATAAGGGTGTAGGGGTGCCATAGCAATACAAGGAAATTGTCCACAACCTTCATTTCACCAAGGCAGCTTGAGCTGGCTAGCAAAGCTTCTGCTGTGATTGACACTGGAGAGGGCAAGTTGTTAACTAGAGTCCTCAGGACACCAGGATTCAGTACATCCCCTGGGCGGTCTTTGCCTGCAGAGCTCCACTGAAGTGAGCGACAAACTCTAAGACAGTCAAAACAACATCTTCTACCTTCTTCTTGTTGTCTCCCCAGCCTACAAGCATTAGCTCGGTCTTTTTCCAGATTGAGACTCAGATAATACATCATGTATACCACAAATCCTACAGAAAAATCATTTCCATTCACCCATCTGTAAAATATGGTACTAATTGCTATGACTCTTCTTTTGACATAAATTAATAATAGAAGAGTTTTTAGCAAGCTATTATACTACCAGGATTACCTGGGATTGGTAGCTTGAAATATTTTCTAAAATTGGGTCTCTCTTTAAGATGTGGTGGTGATGCCTCTTCTGTTCCCACATGGCTTCAACTGTTGTTATTCCTACCATGATACAAAGAATTAAGGTATGTACATGAAGGTAGAAGACTCATTGACAGTCTACAACTCTCGCTCCAAGGTAACATGATGAGCTAAAGGAAACAATGTGAGTGTAAATTAACATTTGGCTGGATCAGTTGTTAGCATGTGTTCTCATTTTATTGCACTGGACAGTTGAGAAATAAATGTATGTGTTAGTTTATGTTATGAAACATCTTCAAACCAGCACACACGGCAGCTTGTCAACCATTGGATTTGGGTTTCAATGGTTTATCCTTTACTAATAACATTAACAAGAGCAATAAATAGTACGAGGGAACAAGCAAATCTGTGTTATCTATGTGACATTCCACTTTATTGGTGCCTACGTTCTGTTTGGAAAACTGCACACCAAGCAAACCCAACAGTGGATTTCCTTGTACTAAGCAGTTATTTCCCTCCCTTTGGGAATCCCACACAGTGTTGTCCCTCTCAGTGAAGCATAGTCAGTTTTTATTAAAGCAAATGTTCTCAAACACCTTTTCCTCCTTAATTGTTCACCGAAACTTTATCTGACCATAAAGCCATCAGATAAGCCTAATAATGACCAAGTAGAAACTGCTAAGTATCAGTCTATTTATTTATTTGAAAACAGACCTCTAAGAACAAAACTGTAAGCTCTGGGGGATAAGGACTATGTTTGTGTTATGTGTTTGTACAGTACCTAGCAAAATGGGGCTTTGATTGGGGGCTTGCAGGTGCTACCTTCATAAAGACAAATAATAATAAGTACAAGGTTTAAAATCAAGTGCTCCTCTTTTTAGGGATTGCTTTGATAACTGGAACACCCAAAATATGTGGACAGCCTGATCCTGTTGAAAGCTCATCAGTCTCAATTTGCTGAAACTAAAATGTTAAAGAGGACCTTATGTACATACAGAGTTACTTCCAAATTTCCCTCAGGAAAAACACATTAATGGTTAGGGTGTGGGAAGGACATTTTCTGGGCAGTCACAGAAAAAGATGTTATTTAAATGTTCCCAGGCTCCCCCCTCCCAACCCACAATGAACTCATTCACACACTTCTTGATGTTGGTCCATCATGGTAGGGCTAGAGGTGGTAATGCGAGTCTTTCCAAAAAACAGTTAATGCTGTGCCTCAAGCTGAGTGTCATTTTGGGACAGTAATTTGGCTAGCAGGTTTTGCGCAAGAAACTATAGAAGTCATCAGCATGGCCTGTGAGGAACAGAGGCAATGGTTCTTGGCTAGACACTTCCAACAGAATGGAGAGATTATGATACACCCCTTCTAAGTGGCCTTTCTAGACCTCTGATGTGTCAGTTTGGAGAGGAATTTATTTGTAACTTCCAGAGGCCAGGTCTACACAATAGACCTATATCTGTATAATGATATCGCTCAGGGGTATAAAAAAATCCACACACTAAGTGATGTAGTTATGCCGACCTCCCCCCCACCCCCAGGTAGACAGCACTACATTGATGGGAGAGCTCCTCCTGCTGACATAGCTACCACTTCTCCCGTCAGAATAATAGCATCTTCTATAAAGCGCTACATTGGTGCAGCATACCAGGACAACTGTGCCATGAAGCGCTGCACATAAAGACAAGCCCTTAGTCTTGTTCCAGGGGTTAATTCAAACAGATGATAAATGCCATCTCATTGATTTGTCCATAAAGATCCTTGACTCATTGATTGTCCATAAAGATCCTTCAGTACTTCTTCTAAGAATAAGTCCCGGCCAAATTTCAATTGAAGAGCCTCACCCTTCACTCTACCAGTTCAGTTGGACACAGTATTTGTAACCTTGTGCTGTTATTAAACAGCTTCTGGCTTCACTCCAGTGGTGGTAGAATTCCAGCAATAGATTAAAGGACTTCTTTTAAGGAAAGTTTGAAAAGACTCAAGAGTTTAGGAACTTGTATCTACATAGTTTCTTTCATTGCACAAGACACTATAATATTATTATGAAACTGAGCAGCTGCATGTTTATGGTATGATGATTATATGGATTAATATTTTATTGCTTTTTGATATGTGAATTCCTGTTTACCAGCATTTTTGTGCATTATTTTCCTTCTCTCCCCTCCCCCCCATTAGAAGCAAGATTGTGATTACGCTGCAATTTCTTCCACTTCTGACCCACCCCTCCCAAGAATGGAGGCCAATCTTAAGGTCCATTCCTGCAGGAATGGAGTCAAACTTGTGTTATTATGAAATGGAGTTCCAGCAATAGTTTCTTTATCAAGAGATTTTCTTTACTCTTTGATAGTCCTCACTATGACAGAGTTTGCTTAGACTAAATCCTGTTTACAGTAATCTGTTGTTTGTGCTTCTGACTGTTTTTTATCTTGACTGTGATATGTTTTATCTTATAGCATTTAATTCTAATAAAAGCACATATTAAAAAAGGAAGATGATTGTGATTACTCAGCAGGTTATTTTTGTTTTGACTTGGCTTATTTTTATGGTTAGTTTGATCACCTAATTCCTTCAGCCTTATAATTCTTGTGAGCCTTCAAGGATTAGGGGTATTTCCCATTTCCTGTAGACCCACACATACCACACTGGGGCACCTCTTTGGAGCTCTTCAAGCAATATCTGATATGACATTCATCAGCATCCCAAATCTGCTTCAATCAAAGGGAGATTTGCTGTTGGCTTCAATGAAAGCCGGACCAAGACGTGTATTTACATCCTATAATCTTAATAAACACAGTGTGTGAAACGTTTCTTTCATAACCTGAAAGATGGCCAGAAAGGCTACACAACAAAGAAATAGCTTGATAATGGTTTACCTTGTATAGTTCCTAGGAACACCTCTGCTTGGTCTGGCTTGGGTTTGTAAACCACTGGGAATCCACCATGGCTGGTGCTAGCAAGAAGCTGAGCCAGTGAGGCAATGTTTTCCCTTAAGTGGAGAACTCTAACACAAGGCTCCATGACATCTCTGGCAAAAAACAATTCCAGGTTTAACCTGAAAGACACAAAGCAGACATCCAAAGGATTATTTAGTAAACAGGAAATGAGGCGTACTGTACCATGTTAGCATCTGACGAGTTTATAATGTGTTAGTAAATTACTTCAAGCTGGAAATCAATCTGTTTTATTTGCGAATATAAAAAAAAAGTAATTACCCAATAAAATTGCTTATCAAGCTTTGCCTCTTTGTGTGTTAAGATACATATGCATGGCAGGATGTTGTAAAAGCTATTCATCAACCTCCATGACTTTTCTCACTTTAAAAAAATCTTAATCTGAACTAAAATCCTCTGGAAATCTGTCCCAGATTAGACAGTTTGAAGTAAAATTGTTTGGAAAAATTTAAGTTTCCACTCAACTTTGCTGTAGTATTCATGGTAAAGGTGGTAACTGGGGGTGAGCCTTTGAAGATTTCTGACGAACCAAATGTAAGGAATTTTTTTTAAGTCTCTTGTAGCATCTTTAAGGTCCTGGGCAAGCTTTATGGGTTGTAGCTCTGCTGTACGTTAATTGCAAATAATGTAGATACACCTCACGGGTGGGGTTTGTTTGTTTTTTTATGGTGGAAAGGGATGTAAAATAAAGATATTTTCTGCAAAATTCTAAAGTAACCTCTAAAGACATATACTGGGATAGAGCCTTACCATTGAGGTCAATGGAACTACATCAGTTTAGACTATCTGTAGACCTGGCCTTTGTTGTTTTATTATTTTATTGTCTTTCATTTTAGATAATGTATTCATTTTTAAAAAGGTCTGTGTGACAATCATGGAGACCAAAATCCTTTAACATTAGGATAAACTTATCTACATCCTGACTTACAAAGGTATCTTTCAGCCCTGTCCTGAAAATACCACCTCAGGGGGTACAAGAAAAATGCTGTCAGTTGTTGTCCTCCCTGTTGAGAGTCACAACAAAGGTACTAAATAATACCAGCTGTAGTGGTGGTTTTGTGATGTGTCTCCTGTTTAGGAAGAACTGAACTGAGATGACAAACTCACTTCTCATGTGGCATTAAGTAGCCATGAAACAACAATGAGTTTTGGCCACTACTAATCTGGACTGGATTTTTGAACAAGTCATATACAGGTGCAAAGTCCTGTATTCCCTTTGCAAGTCCCCTTGCGCCACACAGTACTCTATTCCTACTGATCCCACACAGGCTTCAGGCAATAACAGACATGGCCCAGCATCATCAGTTATTATGGCCAAATAAAAATCTAGTGGCCAAATTCTGTCACTCTTACTCACACTTACATGGATTTGCATGTAGAATTTAATGCTATTCAGTGCAAATAAGGCTTCTAGAACCGGGTCAGATTCTTCTATCCTTACTCTCATTGAGTAACATCAATTCTTCCTTTGTAACCAATGGAAGTACTCACAAAGTAAAGGTGCTACTCTTCATGACATGGCTGGCAGAATTGTTGTTGGGTAAACTGCTTGTATTTGGGTAACCTTTTATTTTTAATATCCCTGTTTCTCCAATATTTAAATAGACTACTTAAAATATATTTCCCATCTTAAATTATATCTCCACAAATCATTAGTTATACTATTTCAAAATGTACTGCACATAGTGTACTAGATTTGAATGCAAACATACAATTATTTCCAGTATTACAAGATGCAAATGAAAGATGTATATAATTTGTAAGTAAAATAAATGTGGAAATCAATGTTAGTTGATTACAATTGAACAACAGCAGCTTCTACAATTTATTTTTATTGGTGAAAAATTGTTTCTTCACCACCAAAGAGTATCTGGGCTTTGCTCTCCACTCACCCCTCAACATTGCTATTTAGCATGCAGAATGAATGTTTCAAATTATTGTAATATGCCATGAAATGTCCTTAAGTTTGCTCAAATAAGTCATTAGTGTAGGAGAAACAGCTGGCTTGTTATATGGTTAACTATTCTTGGCTGTGCCTGGGATCATGAAGAGTCTATTACAGCTATTGTAACTGCAGAGCCTGAATTATCACAGGTCAGCTTTTACAGATGTGAGACAATTCAAGTTTCTGTTCAACGTCAGCAGTAAATTTTTTTTTTACTTGTCCATTATTCTAAGGGAGAACACTGCTTTAAGGAAAAGCATACAACAGTATTGTTTATAAAACAGAGTTACATGGCAAAGGGAAATTTAAACATAATTGGCCAATTTTATCCCTTTCCGATTTGGTGCTTCTTGGAGGACATCAAGCCACAGTGGAGTTATAGCCACTTATGCAATGTGTCCCTTGGCTTCCTCAACCAGGCTGAATTCTAAGCAACAACATTTAATTTGTCTCTCTTCAAAGTCTGTTTAAAGAGATTAGACTTGAAACGACAGATACTTAACTATGAATCTATATCCTATAGACCTTTCTGATGTGAGTAGTCAGTAAGGGAGGGATGCAGGATTGGATTTGACAGTGGCATTGCCTAAATACTGTTATATCACTAAAACAGAGATGACACAGTCTTCTTTTATTAAGACACATGAGAACAATGTTTTCCAATGGGAATCACTAAGTATAACATACCATACAATAGCACTGGGGTATTTCAAATGACACCAAAGTTTCAGATTCTTTTTTCACCAGAGCACAGATGTCTTGCATAGTTCCCATGAACAGTAACAACAATTGCACAGGCAATTCTTCAAGCAATACAGAACAAAAAATATCTGCCCCTTAATCAACAGGAGCTCAGCAAGACACATTCATTTGGTAAAAAAATGAATATCCCAAGAGGTAGGCTGTCTTGAAATGGTTAATGAAAATATAGATTCTGGTCCTGTTACTCTCTAATTCAATGGAAAATTTCCCATTTAAGTAAATTGCAAAAGGATCTTATAATAATATAGAGGTCTCCTTAGACAACAGCTCACTTAATTAAAGGGGACAACACTTTGCCTCTTCAAATATAGTTTTCTCTTAATTTTGAGCAATTTTTAAATGACTAAAGGATTTAAAGTTATTTTTAAAAAATCCAAATCAGACCATTTTCTAAGGATTGAGTTGCATTAAGAACACAGGCCATTCTGCTTGTTCAGATTTATTTGCTTTCCTCTTTTTAGCAGTGACTCCAATCCTTCACTTTATGTGGTGAGAATGTTTAGCTATTGACTAGCTACAGACCATCTTGCTCAGAAGAGCATTGGATTTTATTTGGGCTTCTTGTAAACTATTGTTTTATTATCCTGTCTGATTATTGGCTTTTATATAAATAGTTCTCAAAAGTTTGTTGTTGGGTTTGCTTTATGTTTGTGATGGTTGCCAAGAGCATTTAGACAGAACAATTCAAACTCCTAATAATTGGAAATTCAGAGTGATTAAACTTAAAGGGACAATGCCTAGGTGGAAATTGTAAAAAATACTTACCTGTGTTATTAACACCATTGATCATCAAAACTGTTCAATTGTTTAAATACAATTTATGCTCACCAGGTATGCTTTAAAAAATACACTCAGTTTGGACAGTGAAACTAGCTGGATTTGTTTCATTACTTCTATTCAAGTACAGCACCCGCTCTTATTACTGGGGCCTCTGGGCTTTACTGCATTAACGTTCACTTTCTGGTTCTCAAGCAAGCATACAGGAATCTGGCTATGCTGGGGCTCACAGCATAGCAGGGGGCTGTTTACATTTAAAATCCATTTTCTTTTTTTAACTTAATAAAAAGGTTTCAGTGCATATTAGCTATGTATTAAACCCTTTTCTTTTACACAAATTTTTAGCTTAAAGTACACACTGTCATTAATAAAAGCCCAGCAATGAAAGTATCCTAATCAGGAACCTTGCATTCCAAAATTGATCTAGTCATATTTTGGAGTCAGGATAATCAATCATATATACTGCCCTTAGAGACAAATCCTGTACCACTAAAGGCAACGGGAGCATTGACACTGATTTCACAGGGAGAACTCCCACTGATGTCAATGAATGCAAGTCAAGAGCAGTATAAGACCTTGTCTCTGCTAGAAAATCACACTGGTTTAACTAGATTTATTTTAAAATTGATCAGCTTAAATCCATGCAAGCACCTAAGTTACAGGTATTTAAATTTATTAAAAATTACCAAACTAAACCAATAAAAGCAAGATTTAAACCTACTGAAGTGTGTCTACAGTGTGGGTATGCACTGTTTGAACTAGATCTATTTAAAATCAATTTTAGATATGACTGAGACTCTATGCCATCTACTGGTTAGCTGAGTACTAACTGAGAGTGCCTTCTAGTTAAATCAGGAGGCAAAGGTTTGGCAGAGACTTCAACCTCAGTTCAATACAGTTACAAGTATATATATATTGATCTCAAAAAGGCAAGCTTCCCAGCATCTTCGGGTACTGGCTTTCTCAAGCTGTTCAAATGAGAGGAAATTTGACTGTTCCCACTAGAATTCATTTAGATAGTACAGTATTTAGTTTGAAATGTGTTGTTTAGGTTAGCTGAATGTCTCTATCACCAGAGAGGATTTAAAAGGTCTATCTGTTTAGCCACTACTGTACACGGATGACAAATGGATTTCCACATGGTCTCAGATGTCTGTTGGGAAACAGGACCCCTCTACAATGTGAGAACATGCAGAGCAAAAGGGGGGAAAAGGAATGGATGAGAATGCTTATGACTAAGGCTAAAATTTTGTAATAGAGATCACGGAAGAATCCATGACTTCCAGAGACCGCCCTGACATTTTCCGCTTCAGCCCAGGGGCAGCGTGGCTGGATGTGTCAGCTGGTGGAGACCCCGCAGCTCCCAGCCACCATGGGCTGTGGTAGGGACCCCACAGCTCCCAACTAGCAGTAGCACCATGGGAGACCTTGCACTCTTAGCCACTGTGGGCAGCAGGGGGAACCCCTGAGCCCCAGCAGCCATGGTTGCTGGACTCTCCTCACTTCCCATTTTGTCAGTTTTTTTCCAGTAAAAGTCAGGGACAGGTCATAGGCTTCAATGGTTTTTTGGTTATTGCCTGTGACTTTTACTAAAAATAACCATGGCAAACTCTTAGCCTTACTTATGATTTCTGTACAGGAGACATTCTGCAGCGTAGGGTGTTTGCAGAAAACAACACAAACATTTTTTAAAAACACAAATCCTGAGGCTTTGCTGCCTTTTTTAGGGTTGTCCGGATTGTCCTGGAGTCTCTAGGTATTAAAGATTAAACTTTAATTCAAGATTATGTCATGTGATCAAACCTCCAGAAATATGTCCAGCCAAAATAGGCTACCCTAGCTGTTCGTCTTGTGAAGTCTTTTACATCAGTGCAAAGTGAAGATACAATACTAGCTATTCAGAACAGCAGGAGTTTATACCCAGTTTGAGAAGGTATAAATGATGGCACAAGGAACAGGCCACTAGAAAACCACGCCCATTGTGTGTAGGGCTGCCAGGCGTCCGGTTTTCAATCAGCACACCCGGTCAAAAAGGGACCCTGGAGGCTCCGGTCACCACTGCCAACCAGGCTGTTCAAAGTCCGATCGTCGGTGCTGCGGATCTAAGGCAGGCTAGTCCCTTCCTGCCCTGGCACCGCGCTGCACTCCAGAAGTGGCCAGCAGATCCGGCTTGTAGGCGGGGGGCCACAGGGCTCCATGCGCTGCCTGTGCCCCGAGCACCAGCTCCGCACTTCGATTGGCTGGGAACCGCAGCCGATGGGAGCTGGGGGGGGGGCAGAAGGTGCCTGCAGGTGAGCCTCCAGCCCCCTCCACGCCCCCCACACACACCTCCGCCTAGGAGCTGGACCTGCTGCTGGCCACTTCGAGGGCACAGCATGGAGTCAGGACAGGCAGTGAGCCTGCCTCAGCCCCGCTGCGCCACTGACCGAGAGCTGCCCAAGGTAAGCCCCTGCACCAACCCCGAGCCCCAACTTCCTGCTCCAGCCGTGAGCCCCCCCCAACCCAGAGCCCCCTCCTGCTCCCCAAACCCCTCATCCCAGGTCCCGCCCCAGAGCCTGCACCCCAAGTTAGAGTCCTCACCTCTTCCCGCAGCCCAACCCCCTACCCCAGCCCAGTGAAAGTGAGTGAGGGTCAGGGAGAGCGAGCCACCCAGGGAGGGGGAATGTAGTGAGCGGAGACAGGGCCTCAGGAAGGCGCAGAGCTAAGGCGTTCGGTTTTGTGCGATTAGAAAGTTGGCAACCCTAATTGTCCATTACATTCAAAATTAATTAGATTATCTATGATACAACCCACCAAAGTAGACAAAATACTGTCTGAGACATTTGTTAGCATGATTAATGTGCTGGAGGTATCCAAGTGGCTTCTTAACCTAGTCATGCCTCAACATGCTCAAAACTGAGTGGTTATGGTCCGGGTACAAAATATGAAGAATGCAGTTCTTGACTACATTTCCACAGGGCATGGCACAACTCGGAGACTTGCCTCAGGAACTGTGACTCCCTTTGCCCTTTCTACTCTACCAGTAATACCAGCCACAGCCCTCCTATTTATCTGCTTCTCCAACAGTCTTTGTGTTCTCTTCCACACTGCCATTTACGTATGGAAAGTCCTCCCTGATCTAGTTCACAAAGCCACTATCCTCTCTTGCTTCGGATTCTGTCACAGACCATCTTCTAACTGCGATGCCACTGGGAAATTAGCCAAGGATACAGTTAAAGATATCTGATACTGACAAAATAAATAGAAAGTAAAATTATTGTATGTTGTATCCTTTCCCTGCACCCTCAGTTTTGCTGCTTCTTGTCTTAGATTGGAAATTCTTCAGTGCAGGAATTGGGTCTTGTGTGCATGTAGAGTGTCTAGAATATTGTGAGCACTAACAAAATACAAATAGTAACAATATAAATGGCTCCTAAATATTGCAAGATAACCATATACACAATTCCCTATTCCTCTCTAATCAAATCATAATAAAGCATGCCAGCAAGAGATGAACTCAAGCCATTAGGTTCTGACCTGAACCTACACATTCCCCAGTTTTGATTGCACAGTCTAGGGAATCCAAATTCCAGAGCTGGAGCTCATCACTCTTACTGGCATAATTCAAAACAGGAAAAAGTACTTGATACAAATCTGCTACAAAAATGGACTTCAAATCCATTCATTCCAATTGGATTGCACCAGTGAAGTATTTAGCCTATTATAGTTCATTATTCAGTGAATATTTACAGCATAAGTAGTGTTCATTAAAAGCAGGAGACATTGATACACCCTGTGGAACTTACAGTCTAAGGACCTGATCCTGAGGTACTCCAAGCACCCATAATGTCCACTGACTTCACACTTAGCACTTCCAAACATCAGGCTCTAAACAGGGAGGCAAAACAACACATACCACTGTGTACTGAACTGAAGGCCAGGGTGGGTGGGGAGGATACATGGACATATCCTTAATGATGGGAACCTATCCCATAAAGGAGAATGGGACCGTGAGACACATGAACTATAACTCCCAAGAGCTACTAGCAGCATTTCAGAATTGAAACACTTTGGTTTATGGCCAGAAGCATTTTGGGTTTTGGACATGCCATTTTTTTTAATGAAAAATTGAATTTTTTTCACAGAAAGCAGACACTTTTCATGAAATATTGTTTAGACAATGATCCAATTTTTCCATAGAAAAGCAGTTTTGTTGGGAATTTTTGACCAGCTCTATTTCTTATCCACACTGACATATCCAGGAGGGAAGGGCAGGACTGATGCATGCAGAGGATACATAGACAGATGTAAATATATAACGCATGTGAGTGAGAAAACAAAGAAAGAGAGAGATAATTATATTTGTATATATGTAGCCGCTGACTTAAATGGGTTAACACTGATAGAGTTAGGGTATGTCTACACTGTGATAAAAGACCCCTGGTATAGACATACTGGCTTGGGTCAGCTGACTCAGGCCCACGGATCTCAGGCTCTGGGGCTATAAAATTGCAGCGTAGACATTCAGGCTCAGGCTGGACCCCAGGTTCTGAGACTCTCCCGCCTTGAAGAGTCTCAGAGCCCAGGCTCCAGCCCAAGCCCAAATGTCTATACTGCAGTTTTACAGCCCTGCAGCCCAAGCCCCGCAAGCCTGAGTCAGCTGATGCAAGCATTGGGATTTGGTGCTGCGGGGTTATTTCACAGAGTTGTATGATAATAATTCAGCTATCCCTGCATTCTCCAGACCATTACAAGAGTCTGCAAAAATGTTCCCTTAAAAAGCTAGGCCTGTCCACAATCCAGCTGTTCTGGCACTATAACCAATCAGAGTCAGAGAAAGTTATTTCCCAAAATGCAAGTTATTTAAATTCAAACAAATGTTCCAAACAAACTTCCAAAGGCATAAAGAGAGAAACCTGTAATACTGTGTGATAAAATAAATACCCCATAATCCGAACAGGGAAATAAACATTTTTTGGATAGATCATTTCAGAGCACCTTCCCTGGGAAATTTGAAAAATACTAAATTGGCTCTTTCTGTTTAGATGCTTTAGATGATGAGTTTCTTGCAGTCTGTGCCAGTAAAGCTATTTCAAAATTGGAAAGAGTGAGGAGGGCTCCTGTGGGTCCATTTTTATGAAAGCTTCATGCAAGGCCTCCGCCATCATATACTCTACCAGCCACCTTAACAATTCCATTCTGGCTGATGCACGATAGCTCAGACTAAAATTCAAAACACTGACTAACACAGTATTTGGGCAGGGCAGAATGACAACAAAGTGTTTTAATGTTCAGGTAGAGTTTATCAGATGGCCTTTCAGACAAACTGAAGTTTGGAGATCTGGGACTTAGGAAGACCATAAGAGTGGAAATTTCAGTCATCAAGATGAGGGAATATAAACTCATGGGTTTGAGGGCACTTGGCCTATCCTTGGATCAGGCCGTTAATGTCAGAAAAGGCTAGTCTTGTGGCTAAAGCACAGCAGTGGCAGACAGGAGATAGGGGGTGAAATCCTGGCCACAGTAAATTCAGTGGGAGTTTTGCCATTGACTTCAATGAGGCTAGAATTTCACACATGGGCTCTTTTCCCAGCTGTACTACAAACATCCTGTGTGACCTTAGGAAAGTTGTTTCACCCCTCAAGCCTCAGTGTTCCATTGTGTAAAATGAGGATGACACTAAATCCTACCTCGCAAAGATATTGCCAGGTTACATTTACTATTATTTGTACAAGCACAGATATTTTCAAAAGAAAGATACTATACAAATTGCCAAAACTCATCAACATTGTTAGAGATATTCTCTTAACCAAAAACCTAGATCTATAAGCACCACTCCTATTTTATAGGTTTTTGGATCCAGATCAGAAATTCATAGCTTTGACCCATCTATAATTATTGGCCCATCTATAATGTATGTTTGTCATGGCCATGACAAAAAAAAATGACTTTCAGGATTTGGTTCTTTCCTCTTCCTCCTCCTCCTTTTCCCCTCCCCCTTTCTGCACCACCCCCACCTTCAAAAATCATGATTGTATCACCTTGGCCATTCTACAGCTGAGCAATTCTCCTCCATGTATTTTTCCTAATCTGATTCTACATATTTCCAGTGTACTGAAGTATTGGTTCCTCCAATAAATATTTGTCAAATATTATAAAATGTTTTTAAACAATTTATATTATTTTGAAAAGGATATTTGACTTCTCATGACGCGCACTGACAAACAATTGAATATTAATTAAAATACTGTATGCTTCCACTTTTATTGTAAATAAAGGATCATTTCTGCTGTGACAACCACAATTGCTAATTAATTATAATTATTGAGGATGAGGCAAAAAGTAGGAAGGGCTATAATAGAGAAGAAATTATAGATTTGAATATCAGCAAAAAATAGTAATAATAATAATTTCAGCTTGAGGTGAATTTGGAAAGGTTTCCAAGTAGGATAATAAACATATCATTGTACCTCAATAGCATTAAAACATTTACAATGAATATATTTATTCTGATACCATAACATAGACATACATTTTCCCCTATACACTCACTCATGGGCCTGATCCAAAGCCCCTTGAAGTTAATATAAAGACTCCTAAATGACTTAAATGGGCTTTGGTTCAAACTAGGTATTGGGCTGAACAACTGTTTGAATTCAAATCACTTGTAATGACATCTTCAAGAAAATGGGCTTGTCTGACTGGCTGCTGTGCAAGCATAGCTGGCTTTGTGGTGGGTTGGTTGTTAAGTGGAAAATGTCAGTAATTTGTTGTGTCTGCCAACTGGAGGCCAGACATTAGAACAGTCTTAACTAATTAGTGGAATATCCCATCCGGTTGCTGAACTTGCTGTGTGTTCCACCTGCACATTACCATATCTGAAAGCTGAACTGCGACCCTCCTGATCCACAGGCAGCAAGTTGCACCAGGTGAGCCAAAAAGGAGTCTCCCTCTAGCTGAGCCAGGAGAAACTGTATCAAGCTTTCCCCAGCTGGAAGTGACTCAATGCATCTTTTAGATAATGGCCTATAGGAGGCTGGAATGGCTCATGCACTACCACTGAAATAAAACTTATTCATTCTATGTGCTGCTGTAGTGCATTTCTTTCTGTGGAAAGTGTGTAGAAGTCTCTCCTTTTGGTTTTGTGGGGCTCCTCAGAAATAGAAAACATATCAAGAGACAGTGTAGATTTGACATTCTCCTCCCTCAACAGAAAATGAGTTATACTGGTAACTAAGATGTTTTTGGAAAGAGTTCTGCAGGATTTAAAAAGCTGCTTTGGTGAGATTTCTAAAGTTGCTAGCGAGGTAGATTCTGTTCTCACTAACACCAGTTTTACATTGGTGTAGTACCACTGGTTTAAATTATATTACTTCTGATCTATACAAGTGTAAATGTCTGATTCTACTGGCTCTCAAGTCAATGTTGAAACACCCATTGACTTCAATAGTGCAAGATCAGACCCTAAATGAAAGACAATCATTCTACAAGGTCAGATGCACAGTAAGGTGCATGTTGTGGGCCAAATTCTGTACTCACACCAGTATAAATCCAGAGTGACTCTACTGAATAAAACTTCATCATACTGCCCTTCTGGTTTGTAAATTGCTGTTCTTAAGACCTCCATTCCAGACTGGATCAAGTCCCCATGTATTTTACCAAGACAGAATTTGATTATTTATGCTTACATACACAGAGCCAAATTCCAGTCTTAATTAACACTTCTCTGGATTTACAGCAGTATAACAGAGACCAGAATTTGACTCTGTGTTTCTAAGCCTTTGGGTTAGTCTTAATTGTGTAAATTATCACCCATGAAAATTCTGTCTTGATAAAAGACCAGCTGACCTGATCCTGTCCAGCCAGGAGGACCTAAAAATATGCATTTTACAAACCAGAATGGCACCATAATCAGACAAATTACACAGCCAATAAATCCCACGGTAAGATCCAAACGACAAAGTACAAAGCAAAAATGTCAAGAAGAAATAGGACCCAAACCAGGACCAAATAGACCAAAACCAGGTCTCACCATACAGGATCTAGGTTGAAGAAGGGGTAGCCTTTCTCACCTCAGAGCCTATCCTTTAAGTCCCCATTTACACCATCATTACAACAAATCAAGGGACTCGGTTGCAATATAGTTGTCCCCTGACCCATTTATTATGTATGGCACAAACAGGTGCTTTCTGGTTTAAGCTTTGGGCATGTTAGAACTTTGGCATACTAACTGGTCATGGAACCACCCAGCATTAAGCATCCAAATTTGTAGAGGCACAAGTGGCACTCAGCCTACAAACTAAGACGGACTAGCAACAGTTCTCTGATGGTCTTACACATCCAGGGCTTCACTTGCAGTACACTGACTGGTTCCATGTGTGTCCACTCCATGTCAACAGGAGCAAGTAACCCAGAGAACACCATTCATGCTGGAGGTTGAAGTACGAATCACTATACTTTGTACAGACATGTCCCATACTTAAGCCAGATTTGACAACATCTTTAAAGTTCCATTCACATGACAACCTGAAACCATCTTGTAAATGGATTTATGGTTTATGAATGATATAATATTAATATATTAAGAAATACATTCAAATTATCTAGAAACAAACTTCATATTTTAAAATTACTTGAATCTATGAGAGAGAGAGAGAGAGAGAGAGAGAGAGAGAGATATTCTCCACCTTGCTATAATATATATCGTTATGACCACCATTCCATATCTCGAGCAAGACTGATTTTTTGAAAGACAGATTTTTTCTATTATGGCAAAAATAAACAAACTGTATGTGTACATACACACACTTTATTTATTTGTGCCTTAATAGAAAAAATGTCTATTAGAAATCAGCTTTGCTAGAAATCTAGAACAATCAACATAATAAGATAATATATATTGTAACGTGGAAAGAGAAGGACTGCATATATAGAAGGACAGACAGATATATCAGATCAGATCTCATACAAAGAAAAATGCAAAATAGCCCTGGCTACGGTTACCTGACAGTTAGAAAAACTCAAAAAAAAATTGGATATTCAGGTGAACGCACAGTAGTAAGACTACATCTGGCAATAATTTCAGCATCTCATTCATGTTCACATAAAACAACATTTCTCACTCGGTTACAAATCTACAAAATCCTGATATTTTTATGAATGGTTCTTGAGAGTTCAGAACCATGCATAACCTGGAGGCTTGTTCACAGGTAAGTGGGCTGACCAAAACCCCTCTCTCAACTAACAGAATTTATAAATGGAGACTGGTTGTACTTTAATAAGTATCTTTACTATTAGGCTGTAGATACTGTATTTGGCTTCCCGGGTAATGAATGTTACTAAAATTCTCAGCTATGCTGAGCAGCAGAGCTGAAAGGGGAAGAGAACAAAGATGGCTTTATGCCACCTTTACACTCCTCTAAAACTGAGGCCATTTGGGGCCCCAGATTAACTTAGAACACACTCACTCATCTTCCAGCTTGTCTCTTGTGCCAGTTGCATGGCACCCAGAATTTTCCCCACACTAGGGAACCCTCAGCTGTTCCATTAGGGAATCTCTCTCCTCCCTTTGTGCTGCCAATGCAGGGACCAGGATTTGCCCTGAATTCTCTATAACAGATAGGCCATGTGCCCTCTGATGTGCAAATATTTCTCTCTCCATTTCTCTTTTGTTTTGCTATAATGCTCATCAGGATGTAAGCACTGATTATGCATGAAATGCATTTGCTTTGAACAGAGGTTTAACAAGATGTGCTGTGTATGTCTTGGAAAGCTCTATTTGAATTAAGACTTGCATCAGCAAAATGAGTAAGGAATCTTTTAGTTTGGTTGTTACCAAAACCCCAAGGCTGATCACCCCCAAAGCCTAGGGATTTTCAAAATCCGAAACCACATCTGAAATTCACTAATTGCCCCTATCTTCATAATGAGCCAAACCAAGACCTTGGATCCAAAACAATCCTCAAACTCTGGTTAGTTTGATATCTAGATCTGAAGTCCGCAGCATGAGCTCAGGAAAAAGTAGACAGGGAAGGAAAATCTCATCCTTATTCCCTGGATCTTTAATATGAAACCACTTCTGATATACTTTAAAAAAAAAGGGGGGGGGGGACATATAATGAGCCCACTATAACATATTCTGCAGCCAGAATTCTTGGCTCCCAAATACATCTTTATATGGTATGTAATACAGAAACACCCAGGAGACTATAAGAACTTTGACATGGCTAATATTAAGCTAGAACAAAACAGAACTACTGGCACCAGATTGACTCAGCTCTTAAGTAAACTTGTTCCATTAAAAAGTAGCCTCTAAGATACTTTCTCTCTGAAGTGTATAGTAGCTTATAAAAAGCAGGAAGAGTTGCCAAGTTGTAGATGTGTTCAAGTACTCTTTACCCTCATTAAAGAGCATTCCCTGGCAGCTAGCAGCTTTGAGTGTTCCAGTGAACTAGATTTTATAAGGAGGGTGTTTATAGTGGTGTGCAGTATAGCTGGAAGTGATGGTGCTCTGTAGCAGCTATGAATTAGATACAGCTGTATTGGGAGCCTTATCATCCAGAGCACAGAATGTAACAGACTGTAAGATCAATGAGGTTCAGAAATGCAGAACGAAGTGAGTTTCTCTGCTTCATAGCAAGAAAGGCAACAAAAGAGTTGGGCCTAATTGTTCACCTGTTTCTTGATGTATAGTTTGCTGGTCTCAGTTTAATATCTGACACATCTTCTGTCTGGGGATTGATTATATCCAGCCTTGGAAGGCAGCTAGGATTGGATGACAGGGGATACACTTCACTGTTCTGTTCACTCCCTCTGAAGCATCTGGCCCCAGCCACTGTTTGAAGGCAGGATTCTTGGCTAGATAGACCTTTGGTCTGACCAAGTATGGCCATTCTTATGTTCCTAAAAGACTAGATGAGCTAATACAATAGATCTTTTCCATCTCTAACATCTATGATATACTGGGAAAGGGGAGACCCAAGCTGGGCCTCTTTAGCTATGGGTGCTGAAAGCCAAAAATGTAGGACCTCTCTCTTTCCCTCGTTTCCACTCCATTACCAAATAATAAGTTATTATAATGTAATAATGGCCATACTGGGTCTGATCGATGGTCCATCTAGCCCAGCATTCTGTCTTCCCACAGTTGCCAATGCCGGCAAGCATCAAGCAATCCATCCCCTGTCGTCTACTCCCAGCATCTCGCAAACAGAGGCTAGAGACACTCAGAGCAGGGTGTTGAATCTTTGGCCATTCTGGCTAATAGCCATTGATGTACCTGTCCTCTATAAACTTATCTAATTCTTTTTTGAATCCTGTTATATTTTGGTCTTCACAACATCCCCTGACAATGAGTTCCACAGGTTGACTGTGCATTGTGTGAAGAAGTACTTCCTTTTGTTTGTTTTAAACCTGCTGGCTATTAGTTTCATTGGGTGAGCCCTAGTTTGTGTGTTATGTGAAGGGGTAAATAACACTTCCTTATTCACTTTCTCCACACCAGTCAAGATTTTATAGACCTCTATCATATCGCCTCTTAGTTGTCTCTTTTCCAAACTGAAAAGGCTTTTTTATCTCTCCTCATACGGAAGCTGTTCCATTTTTGTTGCCGTTCTCTGTAACTTTTCCATTTCTAATATATCTTTTTGGAGATGGGGTGACCAGATCAACACATAGATAGTCCAGTTTTATTTGAAGGAGCCAAGTGGAATTTATTATGGCTTTTGAGAAAGCAATTCCAGATATGTCGTGTGTGTGTGTGTGTGTGTGTGTGTGTGTGTGTGTGTGTGTGTGTGTGTGTGTGTGGAGCACGAGCATGTGTAGATAACTCGGCTATGCAAATTATCAGTTGTTTTCAAGGGCAAGTTCATCGCTAGTTTCTGAATTGCTGACCTTGCTATCTTTTGTGACTTATTTAAAAGAACATGAATATGCAGAGCAACTGAGCTGTTTCAAAAAGCTCTTTGAAAAAAATTGCCCTGGGAGGAGACTGAAGGGGAGAAAAGGGAACAGAGTGGGAGGGAAATGACTGAGAGGATATATTTTTCTGTCTGTGCCTTCAAATGTATGAGACCTCACTCTGAACCAGGGAAACTAGCTGTAATTCTTTCCATGGCCATGTCATCTGACTGACTACCAAGGGAGACTTTATCTCCCTTTCTGCTCTATTTTATCTGCTATGTTACATACATAGGACATCCATAATTTTGCAGATTATTTTTATTTCCTCCTACCACATTGCTAGCTCTCTCTTGCATCAAATGCAGTTAGTATCTCCTGTGCCTGTTAGATGTAACGTCAAATGTAATGATACCCAAAAGTGACAAAGCATGGACAGTAAGAATCCCTGATACTTCTGATTCTTCCAAAGGTTCCTTTGAGGAATCAAAACTGTCCAATGGACCATAATATTGGAGGAAATAGGTAATACAGCAGTGGTCATCTATTAAGAGCTATTGGACCTGGCTAACTATTATTTAAATGACTCTGTTAAACAGAAAGAAACTTCGGGTGTCTACACTTTGAGCTGAAGGTATAATTTCCAGTTCCAGTAGACATACCTCCATTACCTCTCATCAAGCTCGTGCACTAAGAACAGAAGTGTAGCCACTGTGTCAGGAGATACTAGCCATCCCAGGTCCAATCCCGTCTGAGACACTAGGCAAGAATTTGGGGAGTCTAACCCCTCCCACTGTTAGCACTGCTGCAGAAACACTTTTATTTTTAGAGAGCTAACTCAATCATGGTTAGCATAGGTATGCCTACTTGATCTGGGAATTACACCTCCAGCTCAAAGTAATCTCAGTCAGTCAGAACCCAGATCAATAAATATATAAATAGTTTCACTTTTTCCCTTCATAGTTTCCTCAAAATTGCTCTACTTTACTCCTGGTTAGCAAATATTATGTGGAACAAGGATTAGGGCTGTTTAGTTTACAGAAGAGAAAAATAATGAATAGTACAGAGAAGGTAAATCAGACACTCCATTTTACCTTCTCTTATAGTACAAGAGCAAGGAGACTTCTAATTAAACTGAAATTTATATGGATAATGAGAAAATACAGTTACATTAGACAACATAAAAATATAAGACCTATAAAACTTCATGCTTTGCATAGCCAGCCACCCTGTAGGAAATAACTTCCCCCTGTGGGTCAGATTTAATAATTTTATTAAGATAACATTGAAGTAAAAAGAAAACAGTACAGAGTTTAGGCATAGAAGTTTCTGGTTATCAGGGAATAAGGTACAGATTATCAAGGGGTGCGAAATTCAGTTTAGGAGCGGGTGGCGTAAGGAATACATAATCTGCAATCTCCCCGATTGGGGGTAAAAGTTTAACGGGTCAAAGTACAGACATTGAGATATGGGAGTATGTTGTCCATATAATGGCTATGTTCATTGTGGAGTATAATGAGCGGGTACGATGATGAGGATGGATCTACCCTCATTTGGTGGGATTTAATGTTCATTGAGTTTATGGTTTCAGTTCATATGGTCCAATGAAAAAAGTCTCTCTGTCCCTTTCCCATAGTTGATGCACAATGTCGTACCGGCTCACACCTCCTGGTACTGTCGGTGGCTGGTGATGTGTTCGATGTAGATGTCCCTGGACCATCGGATTGTGTCCGACATCATGAGGCGCCGCATGAGCTGTGCATACCATCGACCGATCCCACAGGTCCGCGGCACGTGCTTGTTGCAGGGGTCCCAAGCGCCCAGGGCTCTGACAATCAGGGCATCCATCTTATTACATAAGTGTCCACTACAGTGATGAAGCTTTTGGCAGTGGCTGCTGTTAGAGGCAGATTAATGCACTAGACCAAATACTAGTTGGATGTGGCACAGCAATTCCTATGCTCCGGGCCAAGAATCACATTAGCCAATAACCAAACCAGAAAAATTATCATGATTCCCTCACAAGTCTCAGAGAATCTCTATTAGACCAATCAGACCTTTCTTTTAAATACTGCCTACCTAGCTATTTTAGGCATTGCTATAGCACATATCACAGTCATATCTGAGTCTTTAACACAGTAATTTAATTTGCATGGCATTGTCCCTGGTATTTGCGTGGCACATGCCCTGTCTTTGGTCCTTTATTCAATATTCCAGAGCATCAGGTTCTAAATTAACAAAGATCACCCACGTATCTGAGGCAGAATTAGGCCCATAATCTTTTAACACTAGAAAAATTAGTAAACTCACCTTTTTTCCTGTGTCTAGCAAGAGGTTCAGAGTCTAAGTAGGGAATGCCTTTCAACTTCAGTAAGGAGCTATACGGGGACATGTTACACCAGTCACCAATCATCTTGGCCACCATGACAGCCAGCATCACGAGTAGCAAGGACTATACATCGTTTGTGATCTCTACCTGAAAAGGAGAATGAGGAACTTTCCATTATTTTATTGACATATTTGGAGAGAGCAGTGGTAGCAATGGCTGTGATGCATATCCAATGGGAATTGAAACAAGACCACCACTCTTTGACATAATACAGGGGTTAAGTTAAAAGGAAGGAGGGAGGGACACAGCTCTATTTCCCTGCTGAAAGTAGAAGTGAACTCCTCATCCTTTGACAATTGCACTTATATTTAAAATACATTTGACTCCTAGATTTCAAGTGGTTCGTGACAATCTCTCTCATTGGGCCAGAGTAAGGAGAGATGGAGCAAACAGATTTGTAATGCCTTGCCACTGTGATGAATACTTTCAAAGAAAAACAAACAAATCAAATTATTAATTTTCCTTTCTTGCTGGGTTCACGATAGATTAGTCAGACAAACGAACAGTTTCCCCACAATTCTCCTTCCTGACAGAGCAAGCTCCTTGTACAGGCTGCCTTGGGTGAACATCATTCTAGAGGATGCTGGAGAAGGAAACGAGAAGCCCACGAGCAAAAGCCCAGGTTCAAGACACACAAAACCTGAGGAGGAAGAACACTAGCAGTGTGACACTATTACTGCTACAAATATTGAATTGGATTCCCCATGATTAGGCATGCTTCTCGGGCTGTTCTTTCCTAGCAAAACAGCACCCTGCCCCTCATTCGCCATAACCCCAGGGTTGACAATTGCAGACCAGACTGTAGATGTGCAATGTATGTGTGTACAGTGTGTTATCATAAAACAGTCTAAAAATCTAGTAGGAATAAACTGAAGCTAATCACTCTCCCTTTCTTTCTAAACACTAACTACATTTCACTATACAAGACTACATTCTTGGTTACAGCAGTGCAGCATCATAAAAGAAGTGACATGGATGAAATAAATACAATTTATGCCTAACTGACAACTGAGCCATTAACAAATATTTATGCTGGCTAAGATAATTGTGCAGCATCACTCCATCACAAATTTTCTTTTTAAAACATTTTCTTCCTAACAGTAATTTTTATCCAGTCTCCATATTCTCCAACTGACCTTTATTTCCCCCTACACTTGCATTCTAAAGCTATGTTTTTCATTTCTTTTCCATTCAAACTTCCTTCCCAGTGTGCTGCAAGACAGACAGACACACACACACACACACTCACACAAAGACCTTACTCCATTTTTAGATAAAGTGAATTATAGCATAATATCTGTTAAACTGCAACAACAGTTAGAGAATAATAATAAGGACCCCCAAAAAAATCTACGTTCAAAGAATGTCAGTAAGCCTGCCTGATAAACTGGTAGCTGTAGCACATTTGCCCAATGATTACACTCTCACCCCTATCCTGCCCTCATTTCTGTGTTCCAAATCATAACATCAAGGGTGATTTAAAGGGTTTCGTGTGGTATGTGTGACCTTGTACGGCAGGGTCATGTGACTGTCCTTTCTGTTTGGACATAGTTAATATGACATCTAATAACTTTGCAGCATTCTTTGAATGTCTTCATAAGCCTAGAATCCAACTGCTTTATTTTATAAACACCAGTAAAATGTCATTTAAAAGAAAAACATCAACTAAAATGCTTTAAAATTGCTTCATCATATGTGCCACAACTCACTCATTTGGAAGAAGACTCAGTTGTGGATTCCTTTTAAGGCTATTTAAAACGCATCTTGCTATTCTCCCTTATGGAAAAGCTTTTATAGAATCAATAGGCATAAAACCAATAGGATTCTATAGAAACTACTTTAGAATAAAGAATGGTATTGTTCCTATAGAATTCTTAAGTCATCATATAGAATTTAATAGAGCATTACATTATAGAATTCTTTACATTGGTATATAATTCTATAGAAAGATAATTATTTCTACTAAATTCTAAAGGACTTCTCATGAAGGACAGATGAATTTTGCTAAGTTTTTCAGTTACACATTTACAATCTTTACAAAATTTTAGCCTCTAATGGTCATGGACAATCTTGTCTGTCCCACATATAAGCATGTTTGTGGTTCTTGCATTGGTCTGAACTCACATATACATGTTCTTCTTCAGTGTTTGTTGAATCCTCATAAGTCAACATCAACATGAGATTCCATCATCTATAATCTTCTTCAGAATATGTTGAGATCTCATTCATTAAATTGCCTAGATCTTAACAGTCCTGCTTTATAATTAATATTAAGGTTTCTGTGTTCACTAGTTTTTAATCCCTTCTTCAGTTCTATTTCAACCTATGTGCTTCCTCCTTTCTTTCAGTTGCAGACAGCAGACTGTTCAACAAACAGCAAACAAGACATGCACTGAAATAGGCAAAAGGTATTTGCAATAATGGGCCATAGCTGCAAAGTGCAGGTACAGATCTGAAATTTCCCAAAGTTCTGCGGTGTTGTGATCCCGGGGTTTGATTCAGATCCTTCCCTATAATGGAGCATTCAGTATTTGCAATGCACCATCCAGAGTAAGTAACAATAGCCATTGTGTGTAACATTAGCCACTGGAGTCAGTGAATTCTTACTGCTGTGCACCAAAGATATTGATTTTGATAAGACAGGTCTATGTCAGATGGTTAGGGCCAATTAATAAAGACAGGTCAGTAACCAGAACTCTTGCACGTCACATCTTTATTACATGGGGGCAGAAGTAAACTAAATCTCTGCCAAAAATAGAGCAAATGAAGTTCCCCTGACTCTTCATTAGATAAGGGAACTGAAGGAGGCAATTACAGTGCTTTGAAATTTTCCTGGAAGTAAGTGGTACTGAAGCTAAAATGGGGAGGGCAAAAATATCAGAGGCCTTGGGAAACAACAATACATTCAAAGTGAGAATATGAAGGGGAGAGCAAACTGCTAAATAAAATAATTCATAAATGTCAAGGAAACTTTGATCTGTGAAAGAATGTCACTTGATATAGGCACTTTTTCTTTTTAACAAACCAGATGCCAAGTAAGACCATTGATCCTTTCCGTAAAGACTCGATAATCACATGAATTTGAATAGTTAACATATAGACCAATTAGAGAACAAATTGGTTTTGGTTATTGGCACAACTAATAACCAGTTTAAAGTATGTTTGTCATGAAAAATGGTCTTGGCTTCGCAGAGCTAAAGAAGATTGAGCTTCCCAAAATGATACTGTTAGCAAGCAGCAAGATGACCATATTTCCATATGCTGAATATGGGACACCTGGTAAAAATTACTCATATTCAAGTGAGTTCAATGGCAATCAATCAGAACTATGCAGTACAAACATTCAAATTACCATCAAGTTGACTGAGCTCCTGTTAAAAAGAAATGCTACGTAGTTGGATTCTTTTTATTTACCTTCTTATCTTTAAGATTTAAGATGCTTTAGGGTTCATATGGGGCAGGGTCACACACACACACACACACACACTCCCATACACCTCTCTCACATGGGGGCCGGGGGGTGACCAACCTATCCAACTCTCCCTACCCAGCGCTCTCCGCGCTCCATGCCTGGCTGGGCTCCAGGGACTGACCCACCTCTACTGGTACCTGGTGCTGCACATGGGGGAGCACACAGGGCCACATGCCTCCCCACCCCAGATTTCTGCCAGGATTCACACCAAAACATGGCCAGCAGCAGCCTTTCAGAACTGTGCCAGAGGGAAGGGATGGGATCTGCTTCCAGCCACAGGGGAGGAGGAGTGGGGGAAGGGATGACGTGGCCCATGTCTTTGCAGAGCTCATCTCTTCTCATCTCTCCCCCACCATGTGGCTGGAAGCAGCTTGTCCTTTCCTGCCCGCACAGTGTCGAAAGGCAGCTAACACTTCCAGGCTGCTGCTGGCCACCTACATAACCCAGCCACCGCTGGCTACAGTGTGGGCAGGAAGGGGTTAAGCCCTCAGGATGCATTGTACACCAGGGCCCAGGGAACCTCACTGCAGGGGGTTCTGCAAACTTGGCCAGAGAGATGGCTCAGCAGGGGAGGGTGTCTAGGGGACGGAGCAGCCCCGTGTTCCCTGGAGGCAGGACCCAGGGCGGGAGGGGGTGGGTGAAGAGGGTGGTAAGCCCCTGCCCCAGCGGCTGCTGTGGAGGCTGCAGGTTCAGGACAGGAACAGGCTGGAAATCACTTTTCCTCCCACCACCCCAGAGCTTAGCTGACGGGCACAGAAGCTTCTCCGCATCAGTGCTGTGCGGAGCTTTGGCACATGTGCACGGGCCAGAGGGTCTGGGGCTTTCCCAGGGTGCCAGCCCAGCTATAGGCAGTGGAGGAAGGAAGGAGCCTGCCCACTAGGCTGTTGATGAACTGAGCGCTCCGACCAGGGGCTGATTCTCCACATAGCACTGGGAATGGGACGTGCCCCTATGGGTGGGATATGGAGAGCAACAGAACTAGGCGGGGTAAAGGGGCAAAGCAGGGGGAGGACAGAGAGGGGGGAGCACATAAAGGAACAATGGGTGGGCAGCAGAGGAGACAACTGGCTGCCAGCTGGCACCTGCCCACACACACCATCCACTGCAGCGTGCAGCCAGCCCCATCCGGAAATGGGATAGGGAGTGGGGCCCTACTGGCCGAGAGCCAGCACACAACAGGGGTTGCACTGACGGAGCAGCACGGGAAATGAAGTAGTTAGCCCTGCGCGCTTCATCTTTGCCCCACTACCAGCCTTGCACACCCACCCCCATCATCAGCCACTGGACCCCTCCCCCTCCCCACTCGGTGCTGTTGGGTAGGCAACTGGCGAGCAGGGATCTGGCCAGCATCAGGACCCGCCAGTACTCGGGAGGAGGGAGACAGAAAATATAGGACAATTTGCCCATTTTTAAGAAAGTCAGGACACCTGCAGGAGGGCTTAAATACAGGACTGTCCCTTTAAAAATCAGATATCTGGTCACCCTAGCAAGCAGTAAAAGACTTGAAGTGCATCTCATTAAAAATGTACACAAAGGCAGACAGAATACAAGGCTAGAACATTGTTCCGATTGTTTTT
Organism: Dermochelys coriacea; assembly: GCF_009764565.3. Taxonomy (NCBI): domain Eukaryota; kingdom Metazoa; phylum Chordata; order Testudines; family Dermochelyidae; genus Dermochelys; species Dermochelys coriacea. Next base: position 74,954,416 of record NC_050069.1, read on the forward strand.
GATTTGATTGCAATATGTGGGGAAGGAATCACAACACACAAAGGTGTCCAGCACAAGGGGTACAGTGTCATGAGTAAAAATATCACTCTTAGCACTAACTGCAAAGAAATGCAACAGCAAAAACCAGTCAAAAACATTCAGCTGAAGGACAAAGTTCTGGTGATGATTCAAAGTGATGATGCAAAGTAATGATACAAAAATGGTCTTTTGGGGTCTCGCAGTAAGATTTAAGAAGCAAAGAACTTGATTTGTAAAACCTCTGGTGGATTCAAGTGATCTAAATATTTAACATACAGCACTGCTAACAATGCTTTATTAGCATCCTCAGCTCAGAGAAGTGCAATCTGCTCCCTGCTGCTGAGAGGTTCAAAGTATAGAGCCTTAAAAGTGCACAACAGCAGCAACTCAGCCCAGCCCTGGCCCAACACCAAAAGGAACTTTGGCCCAGGCTGGAGGATCATTAGGCCTGCCCAGACTGTGAAAGAGGAATCTTCAGGCTAATCCTAGTGTAGAAGGAGACATGGAGGGGAACAAAACAGATGTGGAGAGAGACAGAAAAGCAAGTGGGAGATGGAACAAGATAAAGACATGGAAGCAAAGGAAAGGTAAGAACAAAAAAAACACTTACATGTTCATCCAGCATTTTAGGGGTAGTTCTCGAAGATGTAGTTTAGTTTTATATACATATATATTCAAAGTGGGCGCACATATTTTTAATATATAGCCAAACTTTTTTCCTTTTGATCTCATGGGCGCAACAGGCCATGCCAAAAAATCCTTTGCCCAAAGCCAGCAATGCTGATAGAGTATGGAAGCACTCTGAGCTGGCACTTCATAGCTCAGCAAGCTAGTAAGTTTCACCTTCCTTTTGCTATGTAATTAGTTTACTAGCAAAATGTTTCAAAACAATATCTCCTTTTGTTACCCATGTCACTTTTCAGCAAGCTTCATGGCCCAGAGTTTCCCAGGCCTTCACATCATTATAATCCATTAGACACATTCATGTTCGTTCTGTTTTATTACATAACACATAATTATGTATTTTATTAACAGCATCACCAGGCATGACACATCAAAGCGAGGAGGGCAGATGCTCAGGAAATTTTAAAAGATGCAGTTTACTTAAAACAGGCTGTTAAAAACCTCCCCCAGTTTTCAATTAAACTATGGTTAACATGTTTCTGGGTTTTATTTTACCTTTGTGAATACAGTCACAACAGAACTTAATTCCACTGAAGGCTGCTGATATAGAAAAAACACTTCCCCCAAAGACTTTATTTCCATTCATAAAAAGTAATACCTAGTCACAGGGAATGAATCACCTTCTTCTAGTGAATAGTCATTTGGCAAGGCAACTTATTTACACTTATCATTACAAATGCAGAAAGGGCATAGTTCACGATTACATTCATGAACAGGAAAGATGCAAGTGACTGCAATGCGTATGACTGTTCTTTCAAACATACAAGCTGCCTTCCTCATTGAGCAGAAATCAAGGAAGGGACAGCAACTACTCCCTCTCTCCCCAGATTTACAGACCGTTGTCCATGGTAGGCAGGACTCCTTTGTAAGAATTCATCATTATTCTTGACAAATATAATATTCACCCTGCTTGGATATTTAGAATTTGGGAAGATACTGAACAGCCTCTCACAAGCATAAAACAATTTAGCGCTTCATGGGAAAATTAAGCCATGGGCATTCTAGTCCTGCTAGGTCTTTAAATCCCATGGTTTCCATGTAAAGACTGGCACTTGGCATGCCCTTAGAGACCTTCACTCTGCAAAATTTTACAGAAAAGGAGATGCAAGGAAAGCATCTCTTTTCTGACAAGTGGAAGCAGAGCTGTTCCACTTTAAGCTTATGCTGCCATGAGCTGAATGCAGCCAAAGAAAACACTTATGGCTTCAGCAGCTGTTTCAGTTTTCTGTAGTTAACAGAAACCTTTATGTCATTTATCTCATTTCCCATGAGGAAATGCCAACAAGCCTATGATATGACCATACACATACACACACACACACACACACCCCCTTTAGGATATGGGTTTTACAGCAGTAATGGTGGTACCTATGCCACCCCAGTCTAAAGGTATTTGCCAGTGTCAGTACCATCTCATGGGGAACAGATAGTTGCATCAAAAGTTTCCAGTAAACAAACTTGTTGATCTATATATGGATATAAAGGATATGATCAGGTGGTCCTTCATAATTTTATTCTCTCCCAGATAATAATATACCTACAACACTTCTGACTATTGGTTGGATTGTCAAACTCCCCCTTTTTTAATTTGGGATCTGACCATGGGGAAGGCCTTCTCAGGATAGGTACATCCTCTGTGTATTTCCCCGCTAAGCAGGTCTCCTAGTCTCTGTGTAATTGTCTTCAACATTTGGAGAAAAGATAGTTCAGGACAGTTCATCTTTAAAGAAAACTATCCTGTCTAAGACCATGTCCATTAACAGGAATTTCTTTTCTGTCACCATTCATCTTCAGATACTCATTTACAGACTATGTCTCTCCCATCCAGACATATATGCTTATTACTTTATTCTTAAACACTGATAAAAAAAATTCACTAAGTGGTTCAGTAAGCATAAATTGATGAAAAACAGATTAATTAAGAACTGTAAAGTCAGTCACTTCCTTAATAAATCATCTCTGATGGAGGTAGCTGTAGAAATGGAATGCTGAGATATAGTAAGCAAGAATAATAAATCCGCTAAAAAGACTATTGTCACACTGGTCCTAAAAAGTTATGATTTCCAGCTCTTCGCAGTGCTGAAAAAAGATTACTTCTTAAAGCATCTCACATATGGGGATTGTGCATCAGATTCCACAAAGGCAACACTGAGTAGATTTACAGTCTGTAAGGACTTCATGCCAAATTACAAATGCTACAAGAATTGCACAATTCGAAAGATTCTTCGATTCAGAGCTTGCAGGTCCTCAGCAATTTCTGGGCTGTGGAGAGGAGTGGGAAGTCTCTAGCATCCTAGAGACAAGTAATCTCCAGGACCCACAAGTATGTAGCCCAAATATCTAAAAACAAGGGTCTGATATAGCTCATTTCTCTAAAAGAATAGTGGCTCTAGCCTCACTATAGCAATCTTATTCCAAGATGAACCAACTGACAAAGGTGTCTTCTGTTCTTCTGAAATATTGATTCCCACAGTTAATGTACAGGAAGGCTCTGGAGCATAGAAAGAACTTTAGGTAGCACTCATTTTAATGACATTGATGTACCCAAATTCTGTGAACTATAAATACACTTCTGTATACTAACTTTTAATTTGCTTTGATAGAAAAAAATTCAGGGTGATCTAGTCTGATTCTCCGCAAGTGAGCCTAAATATTTGCACTTGTCTGAAGCCCACCAAAAAGGCAGAATGCTCAGCTTTTTTTCTTTCTTTTGGGGTGAATTGCTCATTAAAGACTAATGCTCTTGAATCCCAAGTAAAGGTAAAACATAACAAGAAGCTTGGAAAAGAGAACTGTAAATAGATTATAGCGGAATAACATCTGAAAAAGAGAAACATCCAGAGCCTCAGAAAAGTGCTGTGAGGTCTTTGGATAGAAGATGCTACACAAAAGCATGAAATATTTTATTTCTGATTTCAATCCATAAAGACCTATAAATGTATCCATTCTAACTAGGTGTGCAAATGATTCTCCTGACAGAGCAAACAATAAAGGTGATAATAGATATCTCCTTACCAATATTCCCTGGAAAGAGATCTAGACAACCATGAACTTTTTTTAGTCTTGCACCTTGCCCCCTGGACACAATAGATACCCAGCCCTGAAAGCAGCTCTCAACTCTATCTAAATCAGTGTCTCAACGTGTTCAAAAGCCTGCTCTGTGCCAAGTAAGTCTACTGCTTATAGACAGACTAAGATCTTTATTGAAGCCACCAAAGTAGGGATCCTTTTGAAAGTATAGCTGTTGAGTGTTACGAAACCAGCAGTTCTTGAACTTTGAATGGGATCGCCAGGGTTGTCTTAGACTTGCTGGGGCCCAGCGGTGAAGCCCGAGCCACACTCCCCATGGCCAAAGCCAAAGCCCGAGAGCTTCAGCCCTGGCTGGCAGAGTTCAGGTCGTAGGCCCCCTGACTTGGGGCTGAAGCCCTTGAGCTTCAGCTTTGGCCCCCCTGCCTGGAGCAGAGGGGCTCAGGCTTTGCCCTCCCTACCCCCTGCCCCTGGGGGCAGGGGGGCTTGGGCAGGCTCAGGCTTCGCTCCCCCTCCTGTTGTCAGAAGGGGCTCATTGTGCAATGAAGTTTGAGAACCCCTGTACTAAACTAACCCAGACTGGACATTGTATGTTAACGAGGTAAATACCCTTCAACTCCCCTACCTTGCAATTGAGCTTAAAATCTTAAAATCATTGTTCAAAGGGATTACTTATTCATAGGAAGGAGTCAGGAGTGGATCTCTGCCCAATTTAAGCAGTACTGAAACCAGAAACTTTCAAATGCCCCTGTCATGAACTGGGTTAAACCTTGTTATGGGCTGACTTAAAACCTTATTCAAACTGTTGTGTGAATGTATCCTTTACTTAAAGTACAGTAGTTGTGAGACAGTTAACAGGCCACACCTAAAACAAGGTCTATTACAGCAGTGGTTCTCAAACTAGGGCTACCGCTTGTTCAGGGAAAGCCCCTGGCAGGCTGGACTGGTTTGTTTACCTGCCGCATCCGCAGGTTCAGCTGATTGTGGCTCCCACTAGCCAAGGGTTCACCGTTCCAGGCCAATGGGGGATGCGGGAAGCGGCGCAAGCCGAAGGATGTGCTGGCCACAGCTTCCTGCAGCCCCCATTGGCCTGGAGCGGTGAACCATGGCTAGTGGGAGCCACGATCGGCTGAACCTGCGGACGCAGCAGGTAAACAAACCAGCCCAGCCTGCCAGGGGGCTTACCCTGGCAGGCCGCACACCAAATGTTGCCAATCCCTGGTCGATTAGGAGTTTTGGACGGTGGCAGGCGGGCTTTTTGCTGAGTATTGTGGAGGAGGAGCAGATGTAAACAGAGAGACTCTGAGGAGAAACAAAGCCAAGCAACATCCTGTGAGCACAGTGTGATCCTGGAAAAAGCTAACAAGTGTCCTTTTGGGTCTGGTGTTGGGTGACAAGTACTCATGGTGCTATGAGAAAAAGAAGCTGTTTCCTGCTATTTGATTCTTTCTGAGTTCAGAGAAACAGGACTTTGTACATTCTTGGTTTAAAACACAACACACACCCCTATCAAAGAAATACCTTTGTCTATCACCTCCCAGCTGGAACATTCCTAGGCCCCTAAACTTTGACTAGATTCTCAGGTAGAAAAGAGGCAAAAATCTAGTTCTGTATATAACTAATATATTTGAGGTTTTGCGATTATCCTGATGTATAAAGATCAGTAATTGCAATTCTGAAGCCGTGATAATTGAAAAAAAATTGGAGTTAATTCCATTTTGAGATTCCAAATTCAGAAGGAACCATTGTGATCATCTAGGCTGACCTCCTGTATAATACAGGCTTTAGAACTTCTCTCAAATAATTCTAGAGCATAAATTTGGGGCATAAACACTAGCATGTGTCACCCTTTCTTTACAAAAGGTTCATAGATACTAAGGTCAGAAGGGACCATTATGATCATCCAGTCTGACTTCCTGCACAACGCAGGCCACAGAATCTCACCCACCCACTCCAAAAGGTGCTAGACTTCATAATCTATGAGGCTCTGGTGCTGCTTTTTGGAATAAGTTGAACTATAATAGTTCCTCCTGACAGCAAAGATAAGGCAGAATGAAACATTTGTCCTATCATGAAAGTCTGAAGGCCAAGATATTTTTAAAGAATAGGTTTTAGCAGCTTAGTAGAGTTTAAATTCCCATAGTTTAAAAATCAGACAACTGAGTGACAGGAAACCAGACCCCATCAACACAACTTTTGTGAAGCATCTAAGGCGTTGGGATAAAATGTTAATTGAGCCCTAAAGTATTTTAGTGAGACTGGCTGGTGCACTAGACATTCTATCCCTGAGAAGAACTTGCTGGGTGAGTTTCCAGTTAATTAAGCACTTCCTTTCAATCAGCAAAGAGAAGATGCTTCCTTCAAAAATCCACTCTCAGCTTTGAAGGAAAAATATGGTGGTGTCAACATTTCTTTCACTAAGCTTGCCCTTGCTTCTCAAAAGACTTATGCTTTTTTAAAAATCTTCCGACCAAAACTAGCAGGAAAAAACAACAATGCAGAACCCTTGATGGTGGTTTTGCCAAAATATTTGGACCTTCACTATGAGCCAAATTTGGCCTTGAGTTACACCACTGTAAATTAAAGTCAAAAAAGTATCTCTACATTTAACATGGGCATAGCTGAGAGCAGAATTTGATCGTGTCTTAAGAGTGGATGCATGTCTGCTCTTGCTAGCCAAAAAGCAGCCTCTGGGTGAGGTCCCTGTAGTATGTGCCTTGTCAATGACTAGTGGTGCAGGAAATGCTTCATGCTCCAGGGATTTAACTCGCAAATCCTAAAGAAAATCCTCTACACTGCTGTATCTGAGCCCTCAGGTAGTTCCAGAAGCCTCATATTATTTCTATGTGACCTATTTTCCAGGTCATCTATATTTATTTATACCAAAACAGTTTTCTTAATGGCAGGAGTGTCTTTCCTACTGCTCTCTCTCAAGATTGCTGATGCAAGTTTCTTCAGCTGAAATACACTTATCCAGTCAGTTTGATTTCCCTTAAAGGCATTTCATTGTCTTGAAGTGGATGGTGTTGTGGTGGTGGTTTACACACACACACACACACACACACACCATGCATCAAATCTGTGTTGCCATCAGGACAGTGAGGAAAACCTTTTACAGCCCTCTCTCTCTCTCATTGTCTGTGTCCCCCTCAGAATTGGGTGCAGCATTCCTAGGCAAGGAGAAAGAAGGTAAAGATGAGCCTTGCAAGTAAATGCACTCTTCTCTTACCCTTTTGTTTTGGGGGTTAGTGTTAAGTTTTGCAGAAAGAGCTGCATCTAGAAGCTGTTTACATTGTACTGTCTGCTATTGTAATATAAAACATTTTTGAGGAGGCTGTTTTGAGGTTAAAACTGGGCTGGAAGGACAGAAAGGCAATACAGCTCTTTCAACAAGCCTGACCGCCAAATAAATGTTTTAAAAGACATTTTTGTTCATAGCATCTTCCAACGCTCACGTATAATGTACTCCTATGTTTTTCCATAAGGGATGCTGATATATATCAATGTATGGGATAGGGGCCCCCACATCTTTTTTTTAAAAAAAAAAAAACTACATACTTACTTATATGGTCCTTATCACCCTAGTGTATGAATGGCTCACTCTCATTAATGAAGTTTATCTTCACAGCACTCCTGTGAGATAAGGAAGTATTATTCTCTCCATTTTACAGCACTGGCTAGATTTGTGTGATCTTGGGCAAATCCATGTGGTAGTCAGGAATTCAACCAGAGTCTCCCAAATCACTGCCCAGTGCCATTCTTCCTCCCAAGCATTAGTAAAAATTAATGCTTGTAGAAGGTAACAGGAAAGGAGGAAAGCTCCCATGGTTGTAACACTGATCACAGCAGTGCAAGTTTCTTCACGGATATGTTGTGACCTGGATTGACCACTTCTTGCATTGTACCTACACTGGCACATTTGGGGACATTGCTTATGGTCACACTACTGCCATTGGAAACGCTAATGTAGGCAAGGCATAGGATCTTCATGACCATGTAACTGAACCCAGAGCAGGTCTTGATTCTGCACATCATTTGTACACGGCTACATGTGTAAGTAGAAAAGAGCGTTGAGCAGGACAGCAAACACAAGAGAACTCAACTCTGCATTCACAAGAAGACTGCTGTGCATCTGCTAAGTTACCCCTGTCTCAGAGGAGCAGCAGCAGCAGCAAGGCCAGAGAAGGAAACTCAGAACTAGTCACAACATTGTGATTCCCCATCCCCTCAGGATAAAATTTCAATGAAAATTTAAAATTTTTTCCTTGTTGTCAAAAATATTTGAGTTTGAGGAAAACAAAACATTTTCTTTTTGGTAGTCAAAAAAACCACGTAAAACACAAACAATTTTGTAGTAATAAAAAAAATTAAAAAACAAAACAAAAACAAACTTTATTTTTGACCAAACCCCGTTTTTTATAAAAATACTTTTAGTTGAAAATATTTTGACTAGCTCTAGAGTTCAGCATACTGAACCCTGACCATTTGCAATACTGTAGAGTGTGCCCGGGTACGTATTATAAATCCCAGGGCTTTTTCATTCTGATGATGATAAATACTCTATGCTGACAGAAACTTGTTGTACCAGACTTTGTCCCAGAAATAATTCATTTTCTCAAAATTTGGAAAAATTGTGTTTCTATTCTAGAATTGCATAAATTAAAAATAAAATATAACTTAATGGTTTCAGATACTTTTTATTACCGTGTAGCTTCAAAATGGATTTAATTTGGAAACAAATTACATTTGGCAAGGATTTAATTTGTAGCAGAATCCAACTGCTTTTTGTAATTTGAAATAAATTAAAAACAGAGAAGATATGAATTAAAAATAACTTCTGCACAGTAAATTCTCATGAATTTTCATTTATATTTGTACTACATGTCCCAAATGTATAATTATACAATGGAATATATTAGATCATTTGATAAATAACTTTTAAATCTACTGTAAGCTATGGTCAGAAGAGTGACTATATAATGATATCTTCTTACACTACTGTTCTGTTTTTAATGTGTACTTACAGCAGAGATGAATCTGAGTGGCAAAATTCAGTTCCAGGTCTGAACTTTCCCATAGCACAAGGATTTTTGAATCTTGAGTTTTGATTATGGTCTATTTCTAATTCAGAATCATGTCTACTTATTTAACTGACAAAGAAATTTTACTGTATTTTATTTCAGTTAGCCAAGTGTGTACCACTATCAAAAACACAAACCTGGTTTTCTTCTGGCTTGCAATATCTACACAATCTTTAACTAAATTCTATTCTAGCTGTAGAGACGTTTCTCTACTGGTGATTATGCATGAACCAGTAAGAGCCCAGTTTGACTTTTGGCTCACAGGTTGAGTTTTCAGGGCCAGAAGAGAGGAGAAAACCCCACCTATTTAAACTATACAATTTTTTATGGTACCAGTGTTAGAGCTGATCAACAAATCAGCTGTTTTCCCTGCAGAAAATTTTCAATTTTTGCCAAAAAAAAATCTAAACCCAAAAATTTTGATATGGAAATGCTGTCGCAATCCCACATGGAAATCATCATTTCAGAGCCTCCCATGCTTCCATTTTCTTCTGTGGATTGCGCTCCCCGGCCAGTCTTCTCCCTTACTGTTCCTCTGTGTTATATCACAGAAATCTCTAGCCATGGTGTATCATGGGAGAGGTCATCTGGCTGGGGAGCCCAGTCACAGTAAAATGAGACAACCACTTCCTGCAAAATAACGTGTTTAGTCAAAAAACCAATTTTCTGTCAGAAAATAGTTTTGATATAAAATGTTCAACCCACTCTAACCAGTTTGACTCTATAAACATGGAATTCTGCCATGCCATTTTTGCAGTCACTTTATTTGCTGTATTTAACTGCAAGCCTGTTTAGGTCTATCAAACATAAAACTCATTTCTTTTAAGAGTGTGTAATTGTTGTGCTGCTCTTACCACCCAGGAGACCTTGGGTCAATTCTCAGCCTAGGCACTTGCTCAGTGGGCCAGCAAGGAATGCTGGTGCAACAAAAGCAGAACACAGCTCCTGAAGGAAGCGTTTGTAATCAGGCAACACCTGTTAACCATGAACTCTATCGCTTTTTAAAGGAATGACAATCTCAGAAGGGAATCCCATCCTGTCTCACTAGCAGGCCAACACTTCTCATTTTGGGAGAGTATTCTGAAAACAAGATTTATAGGTTTTAAGGCCACAAAGGATCATTAGATCATCTAGTCTGACCTTCTCTACAACAGCCAGTTACCCATTTACTGAGCCTAATAACTTTTGTTTGACTAACACGTATCTTCCAGAAAAGCATCCACTCTGGATCTGAAGACTTGGAGACAGAGAATCTGCACCCACTTTGGTAGTTTCTTAACCTTTGCACCATCCTCACTAAACCAGTCCCACTGGCTATTGCCAGCTCCAGGAAGGAATGTTGGGGAGGGCAGGCACCCCAACCCCATATCTCCTGCTTTTCAGAGGTCTACACCCCATCACTCCTACTCCTTACCACCTGATCCTCAAAAGCTCAAAGTCAGCCACCCCCCACACTCTGGAAGGGCATGAGGCACCAATGGGCAACCTGAACTCTGGACCAATATATTTGGGGCACTTGAGAATATATTTAACAAACACTAATGCAAAATAGAGAAAACTATGGCTCCAAAGAGAAACACCTGCAGTGGGGAATTAGTGGATGTTTTAAAGTCAAGAGATACCTTGATTAAAAAGGAGGGTATGGGAAGAATAGGATTAATTACTACTACCCCTCCCTTACACCAAAATCACTGGAGCTAGGGAACAGGTAGTTTGGAAGGAAGAGCAGATGAATGAGTCTCTCCCCAACATATGCAGACCTCACACTCCTCACTCCCCAACTCCTTCCTAGTCATTCAACTTGGGGGAGAGGGGAAGAATCCCTCTCCCAAGTAACACCCAGCCCCCGTTATAGGTCCCACCTCCCCCACAAATGAGAAAATTCTCACAAAACCACAAAATAAGGGGGAACATCAAGGCAGAAAACTATGAGACAGAATATAGATCCTCTAGGCTACAGTTCTGCTACATGTGTACTTTCTCCTCCCTCTGCCAAAAAAGATCCTGCCTATAAATTAAAGTCTCAAAGAGGGGAAGTGAAAGAGCACATTAAAGAGGCAGATACCGTGATTATTAGTACAGTATAAAACATAATACAGGAGACAGAGCGTAACAGCTCGTGCAACTGACAGTGTGGAGGAACCATTTGAGTTCCGATAGGAACTCCCCAGGAAAACAAAGTTGCTTGCTTACCAATCCTTCTCATTAGAGGACAAAAAGAAAAGGAGTACTTGTGGCACCTTAGAGACTAACAAATTTATTAGAGCATAAGCTTTCGTGAGCTACAGCTCACTTCATCGGATGCATTTGGTGGAAAAAACAGAGGAGAGATTTATATACACACACACAGAGAACATGAAACAATGGGTTTATCATACACACTGTAAGGAGAGTGATCACTTAAGATAAGCCATCACCAGCAGCAGGGGGGGAAAGGAGGAAAACCTTTCATGGTGACAAGCAAGGTAGGCTAATTCCAGCAGTTAACAAGAATATCAGAGGAACAGTGGGGGGTGAGGTGGGAGGGAGAAATACCATGGGGAAATAGTTTTACTTTGTGTAATGACTCATCCATTCCCAGTCTCTATTCAAGCCTAAGTTAATTGTATCCAGTTTGCAAATTAATTCCAATTCAGCAGTCTCTCGTTGGAGTCTGTTTTTGAAGCTTTTTTGTTGAAGGATAGCCACTCTTAGGTCTGTGATCGAGTGACCAGAGAGATTGAAGTGTTCTCCAACTGGTTTTTGAACGTTATAATTCTTGACGTCTGATTTGTGTCCATTCATTCTTTTACGTAGAGACTGTCCAGTTTGGCCAATGTACATGGCAGAGGGGCATTGCTGGCACATATCACATTGGTAGATGCGCAGGTGAACGAGCCTCTGATAGCGTGGCTGATGTGATTAGGCCCTATGATGGTATCCCCTGAATAGATATGTGGACAGAGTTGGCAGCGGGCTTTGTTGCAAGGATAGGTTCCTGGGTTAGGGCTTCTGTTGTGTGGTGTGTGGTTGCTGGTGAGTATTTGCTTCAGATTGGGGGGCTGTCTGTAAGCAAGGACTGGTCTGTCTCCCAAAATCTGTGAGAGTGATGGGTCGTCCTTCAGGATAGGTTGTAGATCCTTGATGATGCGTTGGAGAGGTTTTAGTTGGGGGCACAAGAACAAATGGGTATAAACTGGCCACCAGGTGATCTTTAGCGGGATCCTTCCTGTTCCTAGAGAAGGGCAACAAAGGTCTGACAAGATTATGACTGTCAACAGATGGCTTAGGCAGTGGTGCTATAAGGAGGGCTTTGGGATGTATGACCACTGGGAGGCATTCATGGACAGAGGTCAGTTCTCTCGAGATGGACTTCATCTCAGTAGGGAAGGAAATAGACTTCTAGGATCGAGGCTGGCACAACTGATAAAGAGAGCTTTAAACTAGGAATTGGGGGGAGATGGATGGGAGATGTCCAGAAAATCTCCACGCCAGATTTTAGCATTGAGAGGAAAGAAGATGAAGTAAGAATGGATACAGCCATGGGTAGGAGAATGTATATAAGGAGTGAGGGCGGTGTGGATACTAGTCTAATAGGTTATACTGGATGTAGAATGACTGTGCCTAATAGGGTACAAAATGTGAGCGAGGCCAAACAGCAAAAATTAAGGTGTTTGCACACCAATGCGAGGAGTCTAGGTAACAAAATGGAGGAACTAGAGCTACTGGTGCAGGAAGTGAAACCAGATATTATAGGGATAACAGAAACATGGTGGAATAGTAGTCATGACTGGACTACAGGTATTGAAGGGTATGTGCTCTTTAGGAAAGACAGAAACAAAGGTAAAGGGGGTGGAGTAGCTTTGTATATCAATGATGAGGTAGAATGTAAAGAAATAAGAAGCGATGCAATGGATAAGACAGAGTCTGTCTGGGCAAAAATTACATTGGGGAAGAAAACTAGTAAAGCCTCTCCTACGATAGTGCTTGGGGTGTGCTATAGACCTCCAGGATCTAATTTGGATATGGATACAGCCCTTTTTAATGTCTTTAATAAAGTAAATACTAATGGAAACTGCGTGATCATGGGAGACTTTAACTTCCCAGATATAGACTGGAGGACCAGTGCTAGTAATAATAATAGGGCTCAGATTTTCCTAGATGCGATAGCTGATGGATTCCTTCATCAAGTAGTTGCTGAACCGACTAGAGGGGATGCCATTTTAGATTTAATTTTGCTGAGTAGCGAGGACCTCATAGAAGAAATGGTTGTAGGGGACAATCTTGGCTCAAGTGATCATGAGCTAATTCAGTTCAAACTAAATGGAAGGATTAACAAAAATAAATCTGCAACTAGGGTTTTTGATTTCAAAAGGGCTGACTTTCAAAAATTAAGGAAATTAGTTAGGGAAGTGGATTGGACTGAAGAACTTATGGATCTAAAGGTAGAGGAGGCCTGGGATTACTTTAAATCAAAACTGCAGAAGCTATCGGAAGCCTGTATCCCAAGAAAGGGGAAAAAATTCATAGGAAGGAGTTGTAGACCAAGCTGGATGAGCAAGCATCTTAGAGAGGTGATTAAGAAGAAGCAGAAAGCATACAGGGAGTGGAAGATGGGAGGGATCAGCAAGGAAAGCTACCTAATTGAGGTCAGAACATGTAGGGATAAAGTGAGACAGGCTAAAAGTCGAGTAGAGTTGGACCTTGCAAAGGGAATTAAAACCAATAGTAAAAGGTTCTATAGCCATATAAATAAGAAGAAAACTAAAAAGGAAGAAGTGGGGCCGCTTAACACTGAGGATGGAGTGGAGGTTAAAGATAATCTAGGCATGGCCCAATATCTAAACAAATACTTTGCCTCAGTCTTTAATAAGGCTAAAGAGGATCTTGGGGATAATGGTAGCATGACAAATGGGAAGGAGGATATAGAGGTAGATATTACCATATCAGAGGTAGAAGCGAAACTGAAACAGCTTAATGGGACTAAATCGGGGGGCCCAGATAATCTTCATCCAAGAATATTAAAGGAATTGGCACCTGAAATTGCAAGCCCATTAGCAAGAATTTTTAATGTATCTGTAAACTCAGGAATAGTACCGAATGATTGGAGAATTGCTAATATAGTTCCTATTTTTAAGAAAGGAAAAAAAAGTGATCCGGGTAACTACAGGCCAGTTAGTTTGACATCTGTAGTATGCAAGGTCCTGGAAAAAATTTTGAAGGAGAAATTAGTTAAGGACATTGAAGTCAATGGTAAATGGGACAAAATACAACATGGTTTTACAAAAGGTAGATCGTGCCAAACCAACCTAATCTCCTTTTTTGAAAAAGTAACAGATTTTTTAGATAAAGGAAATGCAGTGGATCTAATTTACCTAGATTTCAGTAAGGCATTTGATACCGTGCCACATGGGGAATTATTAGTTAAATTGGAGAAGATGGGGATCAATATGAACATCAAAAGGTGGATAAGGAATTGGTTAAAGGGGAGACTGCAATGGGTCCTACTGAAAGGCGAACTGTCAGGTTGGAGGGAGGTTACCAGTGGAGTTCCTCAGGGATCGGTTTTGGGACCAATCTTATTTAATCTTTTTATTACTGACCTTGGCACAAAAAGTGGGAGTGTGCTAATAAAGTTTGCAGATGATACAAAGCTGGGAGGTATTGCCAATTCGGAGAAGGATCGGGATATTATACAGGAGGATCTGGATTACCTTGTAAACTGGAGTAATAGTAATAGGATGAAATTTAATAGTGAGAAGTGTAAGGTTATGCATTTAGGGATTAATAACAAGAATTTTAGCTATAAGTTGGGGACGCATCAATTAGAAGTAACGGAAGAGGAGAAGGACCTTGGAGTATTGGTTGATCATAGGATGACTATGAGCTGCCAATGTGATATGGCTGTGAAAAAAGCTAATGCGGTTTTGGGATGCATCAGGAGAGGCATTTCCAGTAGGGATAAGGAGGTTTTAGTACCGTTATACAAGGCACTGGTGAGACCTCACCTAGAATACTGTGTGCAGTTCTGGTCTCCCATGTTTAAAAAGGATGAATTCAAACTGGAGCAGGTACAGAGAAGGGCTACTAGGATGATCCGAGAAATGGAAAACTTGTCTTATGAAAGGAGACTTAAAGAGCTTGGCTTGTTTAGCCTAACTAAAAGAAGGTTGAGGGGAGATATGATTGCTCTCTATAAATATATCAGAGAGATAAATACAGGAGAGGGAGAGGAATTATTTAAGCTCAGCACCAATGTGGACACAAGAACAAAAGGGTATAAACTGGCCACCAGGAAGTTTAGACTTGAAATCAGACGAAGGTTTTTAACCATCAGAAGAGTGAAGTTTTGGAATAGCCTTCCAAGGGAAGCAGTGGGGGCAAAAGATCTATCTGGTTTTAAGATTCTACTTGATAAGTTTATGGAGGAGATGGTATGATGGGATAATGGGATTTTGGTAAGTAATTGATCTTTAAATATTCAGGGTAAATAGGCCAAATCCCCTGAGATGGGATATTAGATGGATGGGATCTGAGTTACCCAGGAAAGAATTTTCTGTAGTATCTGGCTGGTGAATCTTGCCCATATGCTCAGGGTTTAGCTGATTGCCATATTTGGGGTTGGGAAGGAATTTTCCTCCAGGGCAGATTGGAGAGGCCCTGGAGGTTTTTCGCCTTCCTCTGTAGCATGGGGCATGGTTGACTTGAGGGAGGCTTCTCTGCTCCTTGAAGTCTTTGAACCATGATTTAAGGACTTCAATAGCTCAGACATGGGTGAGGTTTTTCATAGGAGTGGGTGGGTGAGATTCTGTGGCCTGCGCTGTGCAGGAGGTCAGACTAGATGATCAGAATGGTCCCTTCTGACCTTAGTATCTATGAATCTATGCTGCTGCCTCCCCTTACCCAAGACAGTCTCTTTACAGATGTCATAAACAACCAAAGTCCCTGCCATTGACTATTAGATTCTATTTTCCTTATATTGCCTCATGTCCTGGTCTGTAATGTGTTGCCAGTCTCAGAGCTTCACTCAGTAAAGGTGGATTTAGAATTTCTGGTCAGCAATTTTAGTGTTTTCAAAGCCAGATTATTGCAAGTCTTTCTTGTTTTCAGGAACTCCAGCTTTTATCAGATCTACCATAAGATGCAGTTCATTCAAAATCCAGCATATTGCATCCTAATAAGCATTTGATTGTCTGAGCAGATGCCTCCTATTTTCAAATCTTTCCACTGGCTTCCTGTCAAAATTCACATTGATTTTAAATTCCTTATACTTTATATTTTCAGCTTTGAATAGCTGTAGCCCATCTTCCATAACCAGTCTGCTGTACTTATACATCCCCAGCCATTCAATTGGATCTGAATTATGGATCATTTGCTTTGTTTGTGCTATAATCTTATCTCTGTTTAGGCATTTCTAAGATGTCCATCACTACAGTATGTACTGCTGATGCCAGCATTTGATGCATTACCAGAATCTCATGTGAACACTCAAAGGATGCACAACCCTGTTGAAAACACTTCTCAATACATTCAGTTGTACATTCTAATGCCCTGCAACATTGCTGTGAAGGATGCCATATAACATGTACTATTAAAATCTATGCTTTCACACAGTATTGGCAACATGACCTAGATGTCGCAAGAGTGCCATTGCATGATGGGGAGTAAGGAGACAATGGATAGACTCTGTGTAGTTACTATCACCTAAGATTTGACTGCTGAGTTGCAATACCTGGCCAAAGTTGAACTGGAAGTGCCAGGATTTGGCATGTGTAATATTCAAATATCCTATACACTTTAGACTAAAAAGTTAAGCTTTTGAAAAAAGCACTGTACTAGAAGGAATAAAGGAACAGAAGCTGGTAATCTGTAGGTAAAACGATTTTTAAAGAGAGAAAAAAGGTATGCTAAGAATTCAATTTGGGTGCCCCTTCCACACTTGGGTAGGGCTGGTTGGAAATTTTCCAGAAGGAAAAGTGCTGAGGATCTCCACTTCATGGAAATTTTCAAAATGTCCAAATTTCACATGAAATTCAGAGTTTTGGTCAGCTCTACATTTAGATGCTCATACATCAACAGGAAGTAGTGTACATGAAAAGAAAGGTAGACCAGATTCAACTATTCCCAAAGTATAGGACAAGAGGTTCATTTTCAATGTTCTTTGATTAACTACAATCAACGCCCTTCCAATGTGCCTCAGTCTTGATCTGGGCACTTGTGAGGTTGAGATGCTAGGTAAATCTCCATTCCTCATCAATCTTTGGATTCGCTGCTGAACTAGCATCAAGTGATAGTGCCATTTATGGTTTCTGCAATATGAACATGTGTCCATTAGGAAATGGGCTCAGACAATTTCACACAGTTTACTGAACCACCATCAGATGGTTAGCAATTTTAATTCACTACCAGGGTTCCCCTACCACTCCCAAGCCACACGCTTATGCAACCACAACCTCTGCTGGCAGGGATACAGCAAGAGGGTGAAAAGGTGGGAAAGGAAGAGACTCAAATTCTAAACTTGAGGTCTGGGAGTTGTTCTTTCTGAACACAGAAAAAAATTAAATGAATATTTCTCATTATGGACTAGAGTCAGATTCAGACTGGTGCCCCAAGGTTAAATATCTATTACCAGGCCGCTGACCTATCCAGTGCTCTGACTATATTTTTCCTTTAAGTTTGCTTTATGTAAAACTAAGCTTTCCCTTCTTTCCTGAGCATGAGGGAAATCTTCTGAGCCCCAAGGACATCCCACATTTTCTCCTTTTTATCACCCTTCCTATAAAGGCCTGGTGTCAAACAGACTCTCCCTCTGGAGATGGAGCATGGGTATAGCTCCATCTAAATGCCAGCAACTCCATTCCCCATATCCACCAGAAGAGGGAACCCTTACTGATAAGGGCCTGGTGTATACACAGTTTTGGACTGATTTAATTATTTCAGGCAGCAGTGATTTTCTATCAAAATAGTTAAGTCAAAGCAACCCCTAGTTTAGATATCAGCCTAATAATGTCTCCTACCAGTATAACTTATTCCCCTTCACTTCGGGAGAAAGCTATGTCAGTATAACTGCATCCAATAGCAGGGGTTGTAGCACTTTAATTATTCTAGTTAAAGAGAGACCATTTGTGTCTGGAGACAAGCCCTTTGAACTTTAATCTCACACCAGGACAGCCCCATCCTCCCTTTTTAACACCTGGGAAGCCAGGCAAGTCAGATACAGCTTTCCAAGTATCTAAGTCTAGTCACAAACAAAAAAGTTACCGAGACAAAAATCTAATTTCAATAAAATGTGGTCTTGCCCTCTGAGCATCCTCTTGCAATGGACTCAGGACAATTATACAACCTCAAGAAACAGGAGGATGTGGGGACAGAGGTCTTGCACTTCTTGTGGTGATGCTTCCCTTCGAGAGTACATTTACCATTTGCCACAACGGGCAGACGATGAGGGTCAAGTGTCAAAGGGGGGGGGGGGGGCGTAGAAAGAGGCAGCCAAGAAAGAAGAGGTGGCCAGATGCCTGTGGGGTCTGCCACAAAAGGAAAAGAAAGCATTTTACAAACCTGTTCACTACAAGCCCCACATTCATAACTGTTTCCAAATGGAAGGCTGTGTGGAAAGCCAAAGCAAACATTCCCAATTCTTTTTGAACCTATCAGACTATACAGGAAAATATGTGCATTTTATGGTTTGGGGGCACAACCTTATAACTATGTTTTTGCATTGTCATGTCCAAGTCCTTTTATTCCCCCTCAAAAATTAATATTTCCTAAAGCAATACAGCTATTTATTTTGGGTGAACTTGAATTGAAGCACAATCTCCCTTTGGAAAACAACAAGGCACAGAGGAGTTAGAACATGACACCTAGGGGATTTCAGAGCACACTGCAGTGCAACCATAATCATTTTTCTGGTGCCTTTTCAATTGATTTTTGTGCTGTTGTCTTAGCAGTTCAATGTTAATTTTGTGTGCTCCTAGTTGGCACTCAGAAAAACAGGAGTCAGGGAAGGGGGGCTGTAAAGAACAAAAATTACAGTGTCTGCCTCTTTATTAGAATTGTGTTAAACACAGTTCTGGTTTAAGTGTACTGGCAAGAAATAATTTTGAATTTCCCTACTGTGAACCACAGCCTTTAAGGCACCAACCTAAGGAAGACGTCAATCAACTGTCTTCCCACTGAGGTGCTAGATCAGCAACAAGCTCCTAAAGTGACAGGATACAAATAATATTTAAATTGGATTTTCATAGAATCAGTGCATGTACATCCAGGTGCCCCTGGCAAAGCTAGTGCCATCTTGTAGCTTTCAGAAACCTTGAAGCAGCTGTATACGGAGTAACTATCCCAGTTCCAGTTCCTCCAGATTTCACAACCGGTCACAATCAACCCTGAATTTTCAATACCCCAACTTCAAAAAAAAAAATGTTACATCTATAATCTGATAATCAGCAGGAGAGAACTTTAGCAGATACACACTTAAAAGGCAAGGAAGTGGGTATGGGATAGAGAGGGCTTCAGTAAACAATAGCATCTGTTCATCATTTCACAATAAAATAAGAATATTTTATGTATACATAACACTTTTCATCCTGAAGGAGCTAAAAAAATGCTTTACAAACCATATACATAAAGCATTCTGACATGTAGTCACCTCTGGGTTAATGGTGACAAATAGAGCTGGTTGGAGAAATTTCAACTATAAACTGTCAGAATACACAGTTCCGTCAAAAACACAATGCTTTGTAAAACCCTATGGATTTCCCCAGAAATTTTTTTCAGAATAAAATTGGTGGAAAAGGATTCTGACTATGTCAAAATGTCCTGTTTCAACATTTTTTGAACTAAGCTTATTCATTTTCAAACTGCTTTTTGTTTTATTTTATATAATATATTATAATATAATCATGATCATCTATTCTGACCTCCTGCACATTGCAGGCTATAGAACCTCACCCATCCATTCCTGTAATAGACCCTAACCTGGAGCTGAATTACTGATGTCCTCAAATCATGATTTAAAGACTTCAAGTTATAGAAAATCTGCTATTTACACTAGTTTAAACCTGCAAGTGACCCTTGCCCCATACTGCAGGGGAAGGGAAAAAAACCCAAAGTCTCGGACAATGTGACCCAGGGGAAAATTCCTTCCCAACTCCAAATAGGATGATCAGTTGAACCCTGAGTATGTGGGCAAGGTCCACCAGCCAGACACCTGGGAAAGAATTCTCTGTAGTAACTCAGAGCCCTGCCCAGTGGTGAGCTGGAGCCGGTTCGCACCGGTTCACTAGAACCGGTTGTTAAATTTAGAAGCCCTTTTAGAACTGGTTGTCCTGCGAGGGCTTCTAAACTTAACCACCCGCCAAAAGTGGCGCCTCCTCGCCCCGCATCCGGCCCCGGCCCCAGCTCACCTCACCTCCGCTCCGCCTCCTCCCCTGAACGCACCGCCCCGCTCTGCTTCTCCACCCCACCCCCACCCCGGCTTCCCGCAAATCAGCTGTTCGCGCAGGAAGTCAGGGCGGGCTGAGAAGCAGGCGGCGGCTTCCCGCTGAGGCTCAGGGAGGCGGAGGCGGAGACGGAGCAGAGGTGAGCTGGGGCGGTGGGGGGGGCGCGAAGAGGGCCGCCCGCACCGCAGCAGGTAACCCAGGGTGGGGGGGCAGCCGCACAGGGGAACCGCTCCCTGCCCCAGCTCACCTCCGCCTCCCTGAGGCTGAGCGCGAAGCCGTCGCCTGCATCTCAGCCCTCCCCAGCTTCCCACGCGAACAGCTGATTCACGGGAAGCCAGGGGAGGGGGCGGAGAAGCAGAGCGGGGTGGTGCGTTCAGGGGAGGAGGCCGAGGTGAGCTGGGGGATGGGGCAGAGAGGTGCTGGTGGGTGCTCTGCACCCACCAAATTTTCCCCGTGGGGGCTCCAGCCTTGGAGCACCCAGGGAGTCAGCGCCTAAGGCACCACTTTTGATTTGATCAGTGCGGGGAGCAGCCGCTCCCCCTGCTCTCTCCCCTAGCTTCGCTACCCCGCCCCTAGGAGTCAGAGGGACCTGCCGGATGCTTCCTGGGAGCTGCCCCAGGTAAGCACCGCCGGGACTCCCCACCTCGCCCCGGCAGGTCCCTCTGGCTCCTAGGGGCGGGGTGGGCTCCCACTACAGTGGCCCACGAGACCCTCCTGCCCGGTTCTGGGGGCAGTCAGGGGAGGAGTAGATGGGGTAGGGGTCCCGAGGGGGGGCATGTCAAGGCCGGAGTCCCAGAGGGCGGGGGTGGGCCACAACCCCCTTGTGGGATGAGGAGGGAACCGGTTGTTAAGATTTTGGCAGCTCATCACTGGCCCTGCCTCTCTAGCATCCCATCTCCAGCCATTAGGAATAAAAGGTACCAGCAGTTTCAGATCAGCTACGTGCCATTGTAGACAATCTCATCGTACCATCCCCTCCATAAAACTTATCAAACTCAGTCTTGAAGCCAGTTAGCGTTTTTTGCCTCCCACTGCTCCCCTGGGAAGGCTATTCCAGAACTTCACTCCTCAGATGGATAGAAATCTACGTCTAATTTCAAGCCTAAACTTGTTGATGGCCTGTTTATATCATTTGTTCTTGTGTCCACATTGGCACTTAACTTATGGCACTGATGTTTTTATAGAGAGCAATCCCATCTCCCCTCAGTCTTCTTTTGATTAGGCTCAACAAGCCAAGCTCTTTGAATCTCTTCTCATAAGGTCAGTTTTCCATTCCTTGGCTCATCCTAGTAGCCCTTCTTTGCATGTGTTCCAGTTTGAATTCACCTTTCTTAAATATGGGAAACCAGAATTGCACACACTATTGCAGATGACATCCCACCAGTGCCTTGCATAAACGTATTAACACTTCCCTGTCTCTACTGGAAATACCTCACCTGATGCATCCTAGCACTGCATTAGCCTTTTTCACAGCCACATCACATTGGTGGCTCATAGTCATTCTGTGAGCATCCAGTACACCAGGTCTTTCTCCTCCTCTGTCACTTCCAATTAATACTCCACAAGAACAGCCATATTGGATCAGATGAAAGGTCCATCTAGCCCAGTATCCTGTCTTCAGACAGTGGCCAATGTCAGGTGCTTCAGAGGGAATTAACAGAACAGTGATCAAGCTGATCCATCCCCTCTTGACCATTCCCAACTTCTGGAAAACAGAGGCTAGGGACACCACCCCTGCCCATCCTAGCTAATACCATTGAGGGACCTATCCTCCATGAAATTATTTTTTGAACACTGTTATAGTCTTGGCCTTCACAACATCCTCTGACAAAGAGTTCCATGGGTTGATTGTGCGTTGTGTGAAGAAATACTTCATTTTGTTTTAAACCTGCTGCCAATTAATTTCATGTGGTGATCCCTAGGTCTTGTATTATGAGGAGTAAATAACACTTCTTATTTATTTTCTCCACACCCGTAGTGATTTTATAGACCTCTATCATATCCCCTCTTAGTCGTCTCTTTTCCAAGCTGAAAAGTCCCAGTCTTTTTCATCTCTCCTCATAAGGAAGCTGTTCCATACCCCTCATTTTTGTTGCCTTTTTCGGTATCTTTTTCCAATATATCTTTTTTGAGATGGGGCAACCAGATCTGCACTCAGTTTCAAGATGTGTGTACACCATGGGTTTATATAGTGGCAATATAATATTTTCTGCCTTATTATCTATCCCTTTCCTAATGCTTCCCAACATTCTGCTAGCTTTTTTGACTGCAGTGGATGTTTTCAGAGAACTATCCACGATGATTCCAAGACATCCCTAGCTTATAGCAAAAATTCTTGTTGTTACTCCCTAAATGCATGACTTTCCACTATTAATTTTCATCCCATTTCTATAACTCCAGTTTACAAGGTCATAAAATCATGAGATCTTTAAGGCAAATCAATTAGGGCAGACAGGACCTTGGTTTAAGGTCCCATCTGAATGTTTTTTGTGCTTACACACCCCCCCACCGATATCCATGGAACATGATTAATGTACCTTGGGAAGATAAAATGTTGAGTCTTTCCTGACAGGATCTGTTCAGATCCTGTGGTATCTACATCACTTATCTTGTCTGGTGTGAAGTTCAGCCAAATCAAGTCTCATCTGTCCCTCCCATTCTCAACACAACTAATTGCTCAATCCTTAGGCACAGGTATTGAAACCAGGGTAGGCTAAGACCCCTCTAATTGTAATACTTTTCCATTTAGCCTTTAACTTTGTTTCCAGTGGAAACAGTCCCAGTGTGTTCTAAATAAAAAGTGTTCTGCTCAAATTAGAGGTACACAAAAACAAGTGGGGCACCCCGTTGTGCAAGACCTCT
This sequence comes from Dermochelys coriacea, assembly GCF_009764565.3. Lineage (NCBI taxonomy): Eukaryota > Metazoa > Chordata > Testudines > Dermochelyidae > Dermochelys > Dermochelys coriacea. The sequence continues at coordinate 74,977,505 of NC_050069.1, forward strand.
CTCCCCACAAAAGTCACCCCTCAATTCAGGTGTCGGATATTTAAATGTGATAATCCATGTTTTAAAACTAATCAAAACAGAAGTCCTGGATTCTGCTTCCCTTGCTAGTACATTGACACCTCTGTTACTATGGTGACAAGAAATGGATTCTCTTTTCTCTAAATTTAAGTGCCAATTCCAAACATATTTTGCTAATGAAAATCCTTGCCAAAAAAACACCATGCAAACCAAAAATAAAACAACTAACCAAACAAGCCTCCCACTTATGAACTTGTGTCTGTGGGGCATGAGTGCAGGGTTCATTTAGTTGCAGCAGCAGATGATTTAGGCCACCCCAGCCTGCAAGTTGGCCAAATATCTGAGAACATAATACATTTACCATGATAACTGTGAGGGAGATGGTTAGTCTTGACACACCGCTGAAAAAAGAAGCAGCTCCAACAGCAGCAAAGAGTCCCTGATCAATCCATGCCCCTTGTTCATTCGTCTGAACACCAAAAATGGACACAAGAATCAGGCCAACTATCCTGCCATATAAAGCTCCTGTGTACCTGCATGTGAAGAGAAGAAAATGAGGACACTACTTTTGCCAGACACGCTATTTTGCAAGATTAAATTTTCTTCTCTGCTAACCCAGCATTTCATTCTGTCTGTTCTACTTTTGTAACACAGCACTGTTCCAGTAGCACCAGGATCATAGAATCATAGAATATCATAGAATATCAGGGTTGGAAGGGACCTCAGGAGATCATCTATCCTTGGAGTTGGGCTGGGAACCCAACTAGCCAGTCAGCTGGGGGAAAGTAGGGCCTGCTGGCCCCCCAGGACAGAGAGGAGGCTGGGATGGGGACCCCTCCAGATGGGGTGACCTCAGGCATAAGCAGTCAACAAGGCATGGGTGAATTGCAGTGCCAGGGGGGGATCTAGAGAAGGAAGACATGGCAACCATCCAGAGAAAGAGCACAAGGTAAAAGCGTGGGCCACTTTGCATGGGGCAGGGAATTGGGGGGACAACGGGCAATGGTTGGGGGCAGGGAGCGCTGGCGGAGGCTAGTTCAGAGCTGGGGGTGGGGAAAGGGGGTTGGAGCAGAACTGACTAGTTCAGAGCTGTTAAGGGTGGGGAAAGGGGACTGGAGCAGAGATTGAGGCATCTGAAGCAGAGTTAGCGGGATGAGGGGAGGTGGGGTGACGGGATCCCCTCGGGGTGCAGCCTGGGACAGTGGAACCGCTGTGCCCCCTTAACTCTCTCCAGCCTGGGCTGTCTCTCACAATGCCTTGCTAGTGACTAGCAGCAAGCTCCTCCAGGCACTGTGATCACTCAGCACAAGAGCATGTGGAGCCCCACATCCAGGCAGATTGCATGAATGCTCCCAGAGTCACTCATGAATCACATGGAGAAAGGGACCAGCCAAATCCCCCCAGCTCCCAGGACTGTACCCCAGGAGTATACCATCTATACAAATGTATTAATTAGTTCACCACTTCAACAATGGAAAGTGGTTATACACCAGCCTTTGACAAACCTGATTTGCCACACACTTCATACAAACTCACTGGTAAAGATAAACAGTTAAGCAAATTTATTGACTATAAAAGATAGATTTTAAGAAATAATAAGTGATAGGCAAAAAAAGTCAGAATTAGTTCCCAAAAGAAATAAAATATAAGCCTGCAGTCTAAACTCTCAACCCTATTAGACTGGACAACATCTAGATTAAGCCGTTTTTCTCACCCCACTGGATATTGCAGTCCTTAATATAAGGTTTGTTCCTTAGACGTTGGCCAATCTCCTCTGTTGGAGTCTTGTCTTCTTCTCAGTGTCTTCGTTTCTTGCAGCATAGGTGGGGGCAGGAGAAGGGCCCAGTATGTCTCCACTCTGTCTGTTTTATACCCTGAGTCCATGTGCTTGGAAAACATAAGTCCAGGCATGTCTGGGGGCATTGCTGAATTTCCAGGCAAGGTTGAGAAATTCCCCTAGTGTGGCCTCATGCAGGTGAGTCACTGCATTGTAGCTCCCTTGCTGGACAATGGTTGTTAATTAGTTGATTGATACCCTGCCTGTGTGTTGGTTACTTTCCTTCCTGTTGCCTCTGGGGCTGATTACCCAATTTACAGCATGTTTTAGTGACAGCCATACCACACAATTCTCATAACTTCATATGCATTAATGCTATACATATATGGACAGAGAAATGACTTTCAGCAGATCATAACCTTTCCCCTGATACCTTAACAAAGCATGCCTTGTAAGGTAAGATCATGATTATATAAAAATGAGGACTATGGGGGTTCCAGAACACTCCCCCAAGGTATAGAATATCACAGTGGGTTGGAATAGAGCTAGACGGGACCAAGGGGGGTGCTGGGGAAGGGCAGCTCCAGGAAGCACGGGCAGAAGGGGAGCTAAACAGGACCTGGAGAGTAATTGGATCAGGACTGGGGGAGCGGAGGACTGGATTGAAGGAGGCTGGAGCAGAGTTGAGGGAGACAGGATCAGAACTGGAGCAGAGCAAGGGAGGCCCATGGGGAAAGCTGAGGATTTATAGGGGAGTCATGAAGGGGCTAGAGGGAAGCTAGGCAGGAGTTGGGGGATGGGAGGAATAGGCTGAGGCTATGGGGAATTAGGCAGGAGCTGGGAGAATCTAGGCAGCAGCTGGGGATTGGAAGGGTTGGACTGAGGCGGGGGGGCAGATGATTGAGGCAGGGATTAGAGGATGAGGGGGATGGACTGAGGCTGTGCAGGAGCTCAAGGGGAGTGGATTCTGGAATTGGGAATGGAGCCCCAATCTATTTTCACTATGGTCCTCTAGGGCTTTGTTATGCCACTAATTTAGTGCCTATCACTGTAGCCTCTAGTACAGTATTGAATTACCTACCAAGTTTCCCTCACTTTGTATGAAGAGAGTAATATATCAACTGCTTTTCAGAAAGAAGGGGCATAGTATGATGCAATATTTAATGATCTCCAACATCCAGTGACAATGGGGTTTAGAGGAATACATTAAGGCCTGATTGACACTAAGAAATTAGGTCAGTATAACTACATCACTCGGGTGAGGGTGAGGGGGAGGGAAATCCACACCCCTGAACAACGCAGTTAAACCAACCTAATCTCCAGTATATACAGTACTAGATCGATGGGAAAATTCTCCTACTGACCTAGCTACTGCCTCTCGGGGAGGTGGAGTACCACAGATGGGAGAACCCCTCCCATTAGTGTAGGTAGTGTCGTCACCAAAGCGCTACAGCTGTGTAGCTGTGCCATTGCAGCATTTTCAGTGTGGACAACCCTAAAATGACAGGGATTGGTGTATCAATCAGGCCAATCCAAACAACAACAATCTGCACTTCTATAGCTCAAGCCTGGAATCTCCAAATGGTTTTTAAAGCATTAAATATACTTCACAACAACCCTGTGAAGTAGGCACAGACAGTATTATTATGTCCATTTTACACATGGATAAAATGAAGTGAAGAAAGGTTATCTGCCCTAAATCATACAGTGAATCACTGATGAAGCCAGGAATAGAACCCAGGAGTCAGAGTCCCAGTCCCTTGCATTCAACAAAAGGCTACACTGCAGCACAAGAATTTTCAGTACAGACAGCCTTGCTAAAATGGTGAAATCGTTGGGTTTAGTCATAGTTTTAAATTTCTTTTACAAGAAATAAAATTTACAAAAATATGAATTCAAGCCTTGAATAAAGTCTTGGGTTGTATAACTATTCTCCTGTCAGAAGAGATATTATATTACCGGAAGCTGGAAGGATTTGGAGAGCATCATATCTCATTATTACTCAATGTTTTTTCCATTTACTTGTGTAACTGATATGTTTTATTGCTGCATGGCATCCAGGTATATTGGGCCGTAGATGTCAGGTTACCAGTTCTTAGACACAGGAATTGGCTGTTAGACATATAGACTACCCAATATCTACTTAAGCAAAGACGTGCCAGGCTTTTAGCAACTACTTTCTAGTGAAAAAATGATTTAGATATTGTGGTAAATTGCCAGCACTACTATGATGGGTCTCACACTTTCTCTTCTGGGGAGGGTGTTTCAGGGCACCATTTCTTGCCCCTTAACTAGGGTATTAACTGCCCTAATAGTGTCCCAGAGGAGGGGAGCGGAGAGGGAGGGACCCAGGCCTGCCCTATACTCTGGGTCCCAGCCCAGGGGCCCTAGGGATAGCAGTAAACCACTAGAACTAACAGTTCCTTCCCCTGGGCTACTTCCCTCTCCTGCCCTTCAGCTTGTGGGGCTTCCTGCCCTCCCTCTGCACAAACCAGGTGTCCCTTTACCTAGGGTCTTGGTCTTCTTAGCCCACCACAGCACTTCTCCAAACTCTCCTCTGCTTCCCTCCAAACTGCTCTCTGCTCCAACACCAATCCACTCTGTTTCAACTCCTCCTCTCTGCTCCAACACCAATCCACTCTGCTTCCACTGTCTGACTGAAGCAGGGGGATTTTATCATGTGACTGGCTTCAGGTGCTTTAATTGATTTATAGCAAACTTTCTTCCCTCTACAGGGAATAAGGCTCCCTTCTAACACTCTCCTGCTGCATCACAATATCAATTCTCAGGGGAAAAAAGGGTTGGGTAAAGAAAAGCCAGAAGATTTCATATTACAAATCTCAAACTATCTCAAACGCAGGGATTCCTTCAGTGCCTAAGTGATATTATCTTGGTTATACGTTCTCCAGTCATCAGCAATTCATCCTTTATAGGTTGACTACATCAGTGTTCATACTACATCCTCCCACCATTACTGTAAGGATTCCGCACTAGTACGCAGCAACCTACTCACTGACGACATTGGTCTGAACCACAAAGGCAAGACCTAGAGGCAAACTTCCCCAACATTTAGATGCATTCGGGCTGAGGGCTTAGACTCAGTCCACTGTGGATACGGGGTCCAAATGCAAAGTCTGAATCCAAACTACTATTACAGAGACGAAACCAGCTTGCTCCAAATGTCAGGGATTTCCAAGTTTAGGGTTTTGGTTATGGCCCATCCATAGCTACATGGGGATGTTTTCTCCCTCATTTCCCTTCTTCAGTTTTACCCCTCTACCCAACTAAACTCCTGCTGCGTCACCCTGTTCCAGCAACGTGACCCAGTGAAAGCAATGATAGCATTCCTATTGACAGCCTTCATTTTCCAACCCCTATGACTGCCTCACCAACATAGACCTTTCCTATATATAAGCTATGAATTTAGATATGCAATACTTACAGCATGGGTATAACCAAGCCACTAGCAACAGCAGAACCCGCAGTCCAGCAAGAGAGAAGGAAATAAAATGCCAGAGCTGTAATGAGAGAGGTATATCCAAATTCTTCATGAGTCCCACGTTTGAACAAGTACATGATTCCTCACTTACCATTCTCAGCTAGGAGTGCAGCCGCTTCAAGGGAGAGAGAAAAGAAAAGCAGGGTTACAGATAGTTAAAGAGATTCTTTAAAAATACCCACTAACAGTTCTTATATCTTTCAACCCTGATTATGATTAAATAAAGTTCAGTCAACAGGTTGAACCTACAGTGCTAGTTGAGGTATACTAGACTTCAGGAAAATTAGAGCCATTTGTGTTTTCAGTCTGCAGTCTGTGATATTTTTTTAGATGACATAAATGGAGAGAAACAGTAGCCAGTTAGCCAAAAAAAAAAAAAGGAACTTCTTGGCTTCTCCCTTTCTTAATCTCTCTGATAGACTCTCTTTTCCTCTCCTATAAACCTCAGAAGTGCTATAATACACAAACTTCCCAACTCACACATTTTAAATGGGGGGACTCGGTTCTTCTGGTATGTCTCTGGAGAGGGAAAATAAAATCCACTTGAAAGAAAACCTATATTGCAGCTAAAGATATTTGGAGACCAAGTTCAAATTACACAAAACACAATGTATTCTTAGCCACCATTCAGCAGACTTCTCCTTACCTTGATTAAAGGTTTGATTGGAATATTTGACTCCATCTGGTCTATCCACTATGTGCCTGATGGACAACTATATTCTGAAATGTCTCTCTCAAATGGGCTTATGCTTAAAAATTAAAGGAAAAAGGATTATATTAAATGGATGAGTGTAACACAGAGCATCTGTACAAAATATATTTATTGGACACTTCTGATAGATATCTCCCAGAAGGAATGCCCTTCTGTATCTTCTCTAGTAGCCCAATCCAACTCCCTTAAAGTTGACTACTAATAAACTAGGGCCATGTTCCACTAGATATTTTCCTGCCACTGAAAAAGCTAGTTTCCAAAATTAAAGGAGTCATGGGTTTCATTCTACAATGCTGGAGAAAAAAATTCTATTTTAAAAATCCGGTGCCCAACCTGGTCACGATCTCCTTACCAGGTGAGTATTATTGTAATACTATAAAATATCATCAGCACACCAAATTGTTCCTAATATATATTTCTCTCTATGTAAGTCCAAATTACAGGGGCCCCAAGACCAGAGTGGAGTTTGCAGTTTGGATTGTTTTTTTTTTTTTTTGCAAAGGAGAGAAAAGCCACGTGCACCTTGTCGGTACTAGGTATTTCATTTCATACAAACTTGTAACCAATGAGATGTGCCTGTTAGCATTAACCCTTCTTTCCTGTCTCTTTGTCCTTTTAGACTGCGTGTGTGTGTGTGTGTGCGCGCGCGCGCGCGTTAAGGCAGGGATTGTGTCTTTCTTTGGGTTTGGAAAGTACCCATCACATTTTAGTTATTACCACAAACAATATGAACCCCATTTGTTCCACCAACAGCAGGAAATTGGTGGTGACTAGCCCACCTGATCCCTGCTCAGAACTCCAGAAGAAAGTGAAAACACATCAAGATTCTAGCCAATATCCAGAGCAAGAACATTTCTTCCAGACCCCAAACTGGCAACCAAAGGAACACAGGATTCAACCCAATTTTTGATTTGCCTTCTTATATCAGTCTCACCCACACAAAAGAGATGAATTGCCAATTTTTAAAAAAGTGACACACACAATAGCCCAAGAAAAACAACCTTCTTATCCCTGTCTTGGGTCAGAAATTATATAATTAGTCAATACACTCATCAGCAACATCTCATGTCTTTTCCATTCTCACTCCCATATTGCAAGAATGCCCGAACCCCTGGGCAATAGGATAGTGTGAGGTAGGTCTCTCTCAATCTGTTCTGCTGGAGCTGATCCATTTTGTATAAAATATTTGAATAGTAATTGGGCCAAAGAGAGAGAATCATTATGGCACTAACCTAAGATGTGGAAGACCCAAAATTCAAGTCCCTGCTCCAATGGCTATTTAATTATTTATACACAATGGAACAGCTTTAAGAGCAGAGATTGAGCGTACTCTGCCCCCAGACTATCCCACAGCCCAGTGATTAGTACACTCACCTATACTGTGGGAGACCCCAGTTCAAATCCCTTCTCCACATCAGGCTGAGGGGGGAACTGAACCTGAGTTTCCACATCCTGGGTCAGTGTGGTCCTCCTGGCCATTTTGTGAATATAGCCGTTCTTTTTAAAAATGTAGCTCTGAAAACAAAATATTTTGTTTGACAAACTAATTTTTGTTGACTTTTTCAATTCAACAACATTTTTAAGAATTTTCATTTCAATTGGACCCAACTGCAGTTTTTTTGTTACTTTGTTTTTTCGGGGTTGGGTAGTTTGTGGGGTTTTTTTCAAACTGACAACGGACTGAGGAATCAGTTATTTGCCCTGCTCTAGCATAGGCCAGGCCTAGATGTGTTATGATAGGATGTATTCTATGAAAAAAAGGCAATGGGGAAGAATTTTTGCTATTTTTGTGGAGACATTGAAATGAGCACTGATTGAGGGGTCATAATACATTGGAATAGGCATATCCCAGATGATCAGTACTAACTTCCTACAATTGCAAGGATCAATGGATCTCAGTCATACACGGTCTGCTTCTCTGTTTCTAAGAGACTCATGAACAAGGCTTTAGTCCACTTTCATTCTTGTGATTTATTATAGCCAGAAGCCTGGTGAGACTATGTATAGCCTGGTAGAGTTCATGACAACCTATCATTTACTTCTCTTTAGGTCTATCCAGTTTCACTGGGATGGAGTCTTTATGACTGGGCCTATTTAAGCTGCATCACACTAAAAGTTGGCGTAAAGACTGACAGCTTCTAACACAGATCAGCTGGACAATTTTTGATTCAAAGACAGGCAAAAAAAATAAAAGTCTTGTGATTTCAGATGCACTTTCTATGCAACTTTAGAACAAAAATAGCTTTGTTTTGAAAAAATGACGTTTTGCAAGTAGTTAGCCCTTAAAATATATATAAAAAAAAAAGATGTTCGGGTGAAGGAAAAGGCTTTTCCCTATAAAGATCCAAAGAGCTGTGATAAGTTTGCCAAATCCTGATATTAAGAAGGTGACAAGTTTTTGTTTTTTCAAAAGAAAAGAAAATCTTTACTACAACACACAGGATTTATTCATGTAACATAGATCAAATGATACTCTGAAACTAGTGGTATACAAAGTAATATATGTCTGCACTTTTATTTGACTTTTGTAAGGCACTCAGAATCCATTGTCTTGAGTAGCAAATAAATCTTCATATAAAATTAATGCAATATAATATAATGTGCTGCCATCCTTTTCTATAGAGTAATTGCCAACATTTTTATGGCTGATTTAGAGCAACGCTTCCTCAGCTGTCGTCCCCTAATGCCCCTACTCTACTTGCGCTACATTTATGACATCTTCATCATCTGGACCCATGGAAAAGAAACCCTTCAGGAATTCCACCATGATTTCAACAATTTCCATCCCACCATCAACCTCAGCCTGGACCAGTCCACACAAGAGATCCACTTCCTGGACACTATGGTGCTAATAAGCGATGGTCACATAAACACCACCTTATACCGGAAGGCTACTGACCGCTATTCCTACCTACATGCCTCCAGCTTTCACCCAGATCACACCACACAATCCATTGTCTACAGCCAAGCTCTACGATACAACCGCATTTGCTCCAACCCCTCAGACAGAGACAAACACCTTCAAGATCTCTATCAAGCATTCTTACAACTACAATATCCACCTGCTGAAGTGAAGAAACAGATTGACAGAGCCAGAAGAATACTCAAAAGTCACCTACTACAGGGCAGGCCCAACAAAGAAAATAACAGAACGCCACTAGCCATCACCTTCAGCCCCCAACTAAAACCTCTCCAACGCATCATCAAGGATCTACATCCTATCCTGAAGGACGACCCATCACTCTCACAGATCTTGGGAGACAGGCCAGTCCTTGCTTACAGACAGCCCCCCCAACCTGAAGCAAATACTCACCAGCAACCACACACCACACAACAGAACCACTAACCCAGGAACCTATCCTTGCAACAAAGCCCGTTGCCAACTCTGTCCACATATCTCTTCAGGGGACACCATCATAGGGCCTAATCACATCAGCCACACTATCAGAGGCTCGTTCACCTGCGCATCTATCAATGTGATATATGCCATCATGTGCCAGCAATGCCCCTCTGCCATGTATATTGGTCAACCTGGACAGTCTCTACATAAAAGAATAAATGGACACAAATCAGACGTCAAGAATTATAACATTCAAAAACCAGTTGGAGAACACTTCAATCTCTCTGGTCACTCGATTACAGACCTAAGAGTGGCTATCCTTCAACAAAAAAGCTTCAAAAACAGACTCCAACGAGAGACTGCTGAATTGGAATTAATTTGCAAACTGGATACAATTAACTTAGGCTTGAATAGAGACTGGGAGTGGATGAGTCATTACACAAAGTAAAACTATTTCCCCATGTTATTTCCCCCACCCCCCACAGTTCCTCAGATGTTCTTTTCAACTGCTGGAAATGGCCCACCTTGATTATCACCACAAAAGGTTTTCTTCCTCCCTCCCCTCCCCAACCTGCTGGTAATAGCTCATCTTAAGTGATCACTCTCCATACAGTGTGTATGATAAAACCCATTGTTTCATGTTCTCTGTGTGTGTATATAAATCTCCCCACTGTATTTTCCACTGAATGCATCTGATGAAGTGAGCTGTAGCTCATGAAAGCTCATGCTCAGATAAATTTGTTAGTCCTTAAGGTGCCACAAGTACTCCTTTTCTTTTTGCGAATACAGACTAACAGCTGCTACTCTGAAACCTGAGATAAACTGTCATTTAACTTAAACTTTGTCCAAATCCCCTAGATTCTTCACAGATACTAGCTAGAAAAAGATATATACTTGGCTGCAAGATCAAAATCAAATCTGAAGCTCACCATCTATATAACATCCCTATCAAATTTACATACATTTAATTGTATCACTCTTACATGACACTTGCCATCTTAGGCCCCTACCTGAAACTTATTCCTTGCTGTTGTACCTTCTGCCATGCAAAGGCCTGTTGAAGTCAAGTGAGAGTCATAGGTACAGATGGAACAAGTTGAAGGTTGCATGGAACAAGTTGAAGGTTCAGTCCACTACAGTCTAATCCAAAGCCTACCAAAGTCTGTGGGATCTTTCCATGGGCTTTGAACCAGGCCCTTAAAGTGTAAGTTACTTGAGCTAGGGACCATGTGCTCCTATATGTTTGTACTATACATGGTAAATTGGGGATCCATTCGATTGGGTATTCTGGCTGCTACCACAATACTAACTTTAATCCAATTACTTTTTCTCTCTTAATGGATCAGACATGAATAAGTAAAATGCACCCCATTCCAGAGGATCAGTGGAGGACCCTCCACCCATATGGAGGGTGAAAGAAGGATAAAGGAGTTGGAGGCGCAAGTGGTGTTCTCGTCCATCCTCCCCGTGGAAGGAAAAGGCCTGGGTAGGGACCGTCGAATCGTGGAGGTCAACGAATGGCTACGCAGGTGGTGTCGGAGAGAAGGCTTTGGATTCTTTGACCATGGGATGGTGTTCCATGAAGGAGGAGTGCTGGGCAGAGACGGGCTCCATCTTACGAAGAGAGGGAAGAACATCTTTGCCAGCAGGCTGGCTAACCTAGTGAGGAGGGCTTTAAACTAGGTTCACCGGGGGAAGGAGACCAAAGCCCTGAGGTAAGTGGGAAAGCGGGATACCGGGAGGAAGCACAGGCAGGAATGTCTGTGAGGGGAGGGCTCCTGCCTCATACTGGGAATGAGGGGCGATCAACAGGTTATCTCAAGTGCTTATATACAAATGCACAAAGCCTTGGAAACAAGCAGGGAGAACTGGAGGTCCTGGTGATGTCAAGGAATTATGATGTGATTGGAATAACAGAGACTTGGTGGGATAACTCACATGACTGGAGTACAGTCATGGATGGTTATAAACTGTTCAGGAAGGACAGGCAGGGCAGAAAAGGTGGGGGAGTAGCACTGTATGTAAGGGAGCAGTATGACTGCTCAGAGCTCCGATACGAAACTGTGGAAAAACCTGAGTGTCTCTGGATTAAGTTTAGAAGTGTGTGCAACAAGAGTGATGTCATGGTGGGAGTCTGCTATAGACCACCGGACCAGGGGGATGAGGTGGATGAGGCTTTCTTCCGGCAACTCACGGAAGCTACTAGATCGCATGCCCTGATTCTCATGGGTGACTTTAATTTTCCTGATATCTGCTGGGAGAGCAATACAGCGGTGCATAGACAATCCAGGAAGTTTTTGGAAAGCGTAGGGGACAATTTCCTGGTGCAAGTGCTAGGGGAGCCAACTAGGGGGAGCGCTTTTCTTGACCTGCTGCTCACAAACCGGGTAGAATTAGTGGGGGAAGCAAAAGTGGATGGGAATCTGGGAGGCAGTGACCATGAGTTGGTTGAGTTCAGGATCCTGACGCAGGGAAGAAAGGTAAGCAGCAGGATACGGACCCTGGACTTCAGGAAAGCAGACTTTGACTCCCTCAGGGAACAGATGGCCAGGATCCCCTGGGGGACTAACATGAAAGGGAAGGGAGTCCAGGAGAGCTGGCTGTATTTCAAGGAATCCCTGTTGAGGTTACAGGGACAAACCATCCCGATGAGTCGAAAGAATAGTAAATATGGCAGGCGACCAGCTTGGCTTAATGGTGAAATCCTAGCGGATCTTAAACATAAAAAAGAAGCTTACAAGAAGTGGAAGGTTGGACATATGACCAGGGAAGAGTATAAAAATATTGCTCGGGCATGTAGGAAAGATATCAGGAGGGCCAAATCGCACCTGGAGCTGCAGCTAGCAAGAGATGTCAAGAGTAACAAGAAGGGTTTCTTCAGGTATGTTGGCAACAAGAAGAAAGCCAAGGAAAGTGTGGGCCCCTTAGTGAATGAGGGAGGCAAGCTAGTGACAGAGGATGTGGAAAAAGCTAATGTACTCAATGCTTTTTTTGCCTCTGTTTTCACTAACAAGGTCAGCTCCCAGACTGCTGTGCTGGGCATCACAAAATGGGGAAGAGATGGCCAGCCCTCTGTAGAGATAGAGGTGGTTAGGGACTATTTAGAAAAGCTGGACGTGCACAAGTCCATGGGGCCGGACGAATTGCATCCGAGAGTGCTGAAGGAATTGGCGGCTGTGATTGCAGAGCCCTTGGCCATTATCTTTGAAAACTCGTGGCGAACGGGGGAAGTCCCGGATGACTGGAAAAAGGCTAATGTAGTGCCCATCTTTAAAAAAGGGAAGAAGGAGGATCCTGGGAACTACAGGCCAGTCAGCCTCACCTCAGTCCCTGGAAAAATCATGGAGCAGGTCCTCAAAGAATCAATCCTGAAGCACTTAGAGGAGAGGAAAGTGATCAGGAACAGTCAGCATGGATTCACCAAGGGAAGGTCATGCCTGACTAATCTAATCGCCTTTTATGATGAGATTACTGGTTCTGTGGATGAAGGGAAAGCAGTGGATGTATTGTTTCTTGACTTTAGCAAAGCTTTTGACACGGTCTCCCACAGCATTCTTGTCAGCAAGTTAAGGAAGTATGGGCCGGATGAATGCACTATAAGGTGGGTAGAAAGCTGGCTAGATTGTCGGGCTCAACGGGTAGTGATCAATGGCTCCATGTCTAGTTGGCAGCCGGTGTCAAGTGGAGTGCCCCAGGGGTCGGTCCTGGGGCCCGTTTTGTTCAATATCTTCATAAATGATCTGGAGGATGGTGTGGATTGCACTCTCAGCAAATTTGCGGATGATACTAAACTGGGAGGAGTGGTAGATACGCTGGAGGGGAGGGATAGGATACAGAAGGACCTAGACAAATTGGAGGATTGGGCCAAAAGAAATCTAATGAGGTTCAATAAGGATAAGTGCAGGGTCCTGCACTTAGGATGGAAGAATCCAATGCACCGCTACAGACTAGGGACCGAATGGCTCGGCAGCAGTTCTGCGGAAAAGGACCTAGGGGTGACAGTGGACGAGAAGCTGGATATGAGTCAGCAGTGTGCCCTTGTTGCCAAGAAGGCCAATGGCATTTTGGGATGTATAAGTAGGGGCATAGCGAGCAGATCGAGGGACGTGATCGTTCCCCTCTATTCGACACTGGTGAGGCCTCATCTGGAGTACTGTGTCCAGTTTTGGGCCCCACACTACAAGAAGGATGTGGATAAATTGGAAAGAGTGCAGCGAAGGGCAACAAAAATGATTAGGGGTCTAGAGCACATGACTTATGAGGAGAGGCTGAGGGAGCTGGGATTGTTTAGTCTGCAGAAGAGAAGAATGAGGGGGGATTTGATAGCTGCTTTCAACTACCTGAAAGGGGGTTTCAAAGAGGATGGCTCTAGACTGTTCTCAATGGTAGCAGATGACAGAACGAGGAGTAATGGTCTCAAGTTGCAATGGGGGAGGTTTAGATTGGATATTAGGAAAAACTTTTTCACTAAGAGGGTGGTGAAACACTGGAATGCGTTACCTAGGGAGGCGGTAGAATCTCCTTCCTTAGAGGTTTTTAAGGTCAGGCTTGACAAAGCCCTGGCTAGGATGATTTAACTGGGACTTGGTCCTGCTTTGAGCAGGGGGTTGGACTAGATGACCTTCTGGGGTCCCTTCCAACCCTGATATTCTATGATTCTATGATTCTATATAAACTCCAGGTAAAATCTTAAAGTAAGTTTTCTGCATGGCTTAATGCATGGGCCCTCTGCCTTGAACCAAGTTCCACCCCAAGCATTTCTTGCATAGTCAGGGCTGTTAGATATCTGTTACCTTGTTCTACTTTGATTTATATGGTTTCTTGTTTCTGAAAAACTGATTTGTTCGCTTTTGTTATGTATTTTGTCACAATTAATCGTGGGCTTTTGTTGTTGCTTTTTAAAATTAGGGACAAAGCAATGCAAGGGAAGTTTAAAAGAAAAAGAAAATTATTATATAAATTCATAATCAAATATGCCGCTTAGCAAATGGATTTGTTAGAAATTAAGAGCAAAATAATTTTTCTTTAATTCTGAGTTCTTCGAACATAGATATTTATCATCTATAAACTTTAAAGCAAAACCTAAGTTGAAAATGCACTTGTAGGCTCAATTATATGAATGGTCATATCCCAGGCCTGCTCATTCATTTTTGCATTTGTCTTTAAGCATGCACTGGTTGTTGCATTCTCAACTGCCACATTGGAAAAGTTCACATGCATAAATAAAATTCTGCATTTCAAACACCCAATTCTGGTGCATCTATATGAATTTTTATCCCTGGATGTTCATAGAGACTAATGGAAATAATGTAATAATAATTAGCATTTCGCACAAAGATGCTTGTGCCATTCTCACCACTTACATTTCTGAACTGTTATTCAGCTGCAAAGTTCTCAGACTCATGACTGGAGTGCAAGAAAAGAAATATGGCAAGTAGACTGTAACAGTGACGGTGCACACCTGCAGATGTAAAAAGTCAAAAACATAGTGTGAGGTAGAAACACAGAAGAAGAAAATGTGAAGGATCTAGAATCACAACACCAGCAGTTATCACAAGAAGATTGTTCTGTGGGAAGTGCCCAACGTATCTTGAGAGATCAACCTTGTTTGACTACAATCACTTAAACCTCAATCCTGAAACATCCCCCACACAAAAAGAAAAGGAGTACTTGTGGCACCTTAGAGACTAACAAATTTATTTGAGCATAAGCTTTCGTGAGCTACAGCTCACTTCATCGGATGCATTTGGTGGAAAAAACAGAGGGGAGATTGATATACACACACAGAGAACATGAAACAATGGGTTTATCATACACACTGTAAGGAGAGTGATCACTTAAAGACAGGTTTCAGAGTAGCAGCCGTGTTAGTCTGTATTCGCAAAAAGAAAAGGAGTACTTGTGGCACCTTAGAGACTAACAAATTTATTTGAGCATAAGCTTTCGTGAGCTACAGCATCCGATGAAGTGAGCTGTAGCTCACGAAAGCTTATGCTCAAATAAATTTGTTAGTCTCTAAGGTGCCACAAGGACTCCTTTTCTTTTTGCGAATACAGACTAACACGGCTGCTACTCTGAAACCTGTCATCCCACACACAGTGAGACTGCTGTGTCCACACCAAACCCTAGAGAAGACAATGGGAGTCCACCTGTGACAACCACCACCTTAGCCAACACATAGAGATTGAGATCTCCAGAGCTAAAAGCATGAGCTGAGCTGCTACAGCTTGAGTTAAAGAATCAAGATTTTGTAGCTCGGGGCTATATCAACTCCTATTCTCTGTGGATCGGCATGGAAGGGGACCTGTAAAAAAACACACACAGGTGGGTTACACTCCCAAACAGAACTTCTTGCAGGATAGAGGTCTTAGACTGTAAACTGTGTTCTATGTACCTTTTGGGAAAAATTTGGTACACTTTGGGGCACCTTAAAATTATCTGTGCTCTAAAAAAGTCCCAAGCCCACCCCCCTAAAACCCTGTCATGTCTGGCTATTTCTATTTAACTACAGTATTACTTATTCGCAGACATGCTTACAGCACTCATCATCATAGTACACAGGTACTTATTTCTGCCTTGTAGCCTCATTGCTTAACCAATCCACTCAGAAGAGGCTTCTGAAAGTTTTGAAAGAAATATTGTTCTGCTTCTCAGTGACAGAAAGCTCTTAAAAAGAAAAGGAGTACTTGTGGCACCTTAGAAACTAACAAATTTATTTGAGCATAAGCTTTCGTGAGCTACAGCTCACTTCATCGGATGCATTCAGTGGAAAATACGGTGGGGAGATTGATATACACACACACAGAACATGAAACAATGGGTTTTATCAGACACACTGTAAGGAGAGCGTTCACTTAAGATGAGCTATTACCAGCAGGAGAGCGAGGAGGGAGGGGGAGGAAGAAAACGTTTTGCCATAAAAATGTTGGCATACTGTGGGGCCATGTGGGTACCCATCGCAGTGACGGTGATTTGAAGGTATAGATTGTCCCCAAATGTGAAATAGTTATGGGTGAGGACAAAGTCACAAAGTTCAGCCACCAGGTTAACCGTGACATTATCGGGGATACTGTTCCTGACGGCTTGTAGCCCATCTTTGTGTGGAATGTTGGTGTAGAGGGCTTCTACATCCATAGTGGCCAGGATGGTGTTTTCAGGAAGATCACTGATGGATTGTGGTCTCCTCAGGAAGTCAGTGGTGTCTCGAAGATAGCTGGGAGTGCTGGTAGCGTAGGGCCTGAGGAGGGAGTCCGCATAGCCAGACAATCCTGCTGTCAGGGTGTCAATGCCTGAGATGATGGGGCGTCAAGGATTTCCAGGTTTATGGATCTTGGGTAGCAGATAGAATACCCCAGGTTGGGGTTCCAGGGGTGTGTCTGTGCGGATTTGTTCTTGTGCTTTTTCAGGGAGTTTCTTGAGCAAATGCTGTAGTTTCTTTTGGTAACCCTCAGTGGGATCAGAGGGTAATGGCTTGTAGAAAGTGGTGTTGGAGAGCTACCTAGTAGCCTCTTGTTCATACTCTGACCTATTCATGATGACGACAGCACCTCCTTTGTCAGCCTTTTTGATTATGATGTCAGAGTTGTTTCTGAGGCTGTGGATGGCATTGTGTTCTGCACGGCTGAGGTTATGGGGCAAGTGATGCTGCTTTTCCATAATTTCAGCCCGTGCACGTCGGCGGAAGCACTCTATGTAGAAGTCCAGTCTGTTGTTTCGACCTTCAGGAGGAGTGCACGGGCTGAAATTGTGGAAAAGCAGCATCACTTGCCCCATAACCTCAGCCGTGCAGAACACAATGCCACATATCTATTCAGGGAACACCATCATAGGGCCTAATCACATCAGCCACACTATCAGAGGCTCGTTCACCTGCACATCTACCAATGTGATATATGCCATCATGTGCCAGCAATGCCCCTCTGCCATGTACATTGGTCAAACTGGACAGTCTCTACGTAAAAGAATAAATGGACACAAATCAGATGTCAAGAATTATAACATTCAAAAACCAGTTGGAGAACACTTCAATCTCTCTGGTCACTCAATTACAGACCTGAGAGTGGCTATTCTTCAACAAAAAAACTTCAAAAACAGACTCCAACGAGAGATTGCTGAATTGGAATTAATTTGCAAACTGGATACAATTAACTTAGGCTTGAATAGAGACTGGGAGTGGATGAGTCATTACACAAAGTAAAACTATTTCCCCATGTTATTTCCCCCACCCCCCACTATTTTTCAGATGTTCTTGTCAACTGCTGGAAATGGCCCACCTTGATTATCACTACAAAAGCTTTTCTTCCTCCCTCCCCTCCCCAACCTGCTGGTAATAGCTAATCTTATGTGATCACTCTCCATACAGTGTGTATGATAAAACCCATTGTTTCATGTTCTCTGTCTGTGAATATAAATCTCCCCACTGTATTTTCCACTGAATGCATCCGATGAAGTGAGCTGTAGCTCACGAAAGTTTATGCTCAAATAAATTTGTTAGTCTCTAAGGTGCCACAAGTACTCCTTTTCTTTTTGTGAATACAGACTAAACACAGCTGCTACTCAGAAACCTGTCAGAAAACTCTTAGACATTATAGTATAGTGATGGGCATCTTACAAATGCCTGAAATAAATTAGATAAAATATTGTACAGAGACAAGTAGAGATTAGGTTTAGCCAGGTACTGTAATCCTTCATAAAAGAGAGAGGCCTCACCATCCATGTTCCTTCTGCTAGTTCTATTGTACCATTTGGAAGAGGATACTAAAAATAAAACTAACAAGGGTTTTTTTCCTGTTTGTTTTGCTCTTATTTAAAAAGCACCCACAGTGTGTAAATCAGAAGTCTGAATGTATTCCAGCTACAGACAGAACCAAGCCACAATGCTGAAATCTTAATCCTAACTGCCCCAAACCTCAAAACTGGTTGGACGTTGAACTATGATTTAGGTCCATCTATAGTTTTAGCCAAATAAAGGTAAAATTACTGTTAGGAAAGAAAGATTTTTTTTAATAGATCTGCCCTACAACTACGCAGGTGTCCATGAGGAAATTATTGAAACACACTGGGCCATTATAAAAGTGCCCTTTTTTAGGCATGAGTGAGACATTCAGACGTACTCTGGAATGTAAAGTGCTATACTTAGGGAAGAAAAAACAAATGCAGAATGGGGGATAACTGGGTTGGCAGCAGCACTGGTGAGAAAGATCTGGGATTTGTGGTGGATCACAACCTCAACATGAGTCAGCAATGCGATGCTGTTGCAAAAAAAGGAAATGCAAGTTTAGTTTGCATTAATAGAGGCACCGCATGCAAGTCACAGGAGGGGATAGTACTGCTCTGCTCGGCGCTAGTTACGCCTCAGCCATAGTACTGTGTCCAATTTTGGTCACCAATGTATAGAAAGGATGTGAAGAAACTGGAAAGGATGCAGAGGCAAGGGATAGGATGATCAAAGGGCTGGAATGTAAGCTATACAGGCAAAAGCTGAAGGAACTGGGTATATTTAGTTTGGAAAAAAGGAGATTGAAGGCGAACATGATAGAGGTTTTCAAATACTTGAAAGGCTGCCATAAAAAATATGCAGAAAAGTTGTTCTCTCTTTCCACAGAGAGCAGGAGAAGAGGCAATGGGTTCAAAATACAGCATAGCAGATTGAAATTAAAACTTCCTAACTGTAAAAACAGTAGAACAATGGAACAGACTGCCTAGGGAGGTTTTCAAAAGGTGGCTGTATAGCCATCTGTCCTGGATGGTTTAGACACAACAAATCCTGCATCTTGGCAGGGGTTTAGACTAGATGACCCTTGTATTCCCTTCTAACCCTATGATTCTATATAGTTATTAAAACACATTAGGTAGTACATTTATGGAAACCAAGGAGCTAAGATACAATTGTATCTGCAATTATAGCTGCTTGTCATACAATTGTATCTCAGTCTTTGTTTCTCTAGATCTCAAACATAACAAGCTTATGGGCATAGCCCTTCTAAAACAGACAGACTGAACTGGGAATGGTTTGGGTCTTACAAAACATAAGTTGGGTTTTGATTTTGCAAAATCAAAATCAGGTACGGTTCAGATCCAGCTCAAACTTTATCCAAAGCCCACAACATTTGTAGGTGGGTGTGAGACAGGTGATTGGCTAGAGGATTCCAGTTGTGGCTGGTTTTCACTGCTAAGTCAAGCAACTTTTAAATGTTTTGATAATTTTAAAACATATGCCATGAAACTGTTCACCCAACCTAGGGAAACTGAGTTTTTGGAACTTAACGATTAGTCATCATGATAAAAATACAAAGAAAAGGAAAGATATGTTCCCTAGATTCTTGGCAAACACTATCCACATTGTGATTTCCTTTTTGCAGGGAAAGGTGATGAATTATGGAGAAGCAAATATGGTCATAGGTCAGGATGGCACTTTATAAAGACAGCCACCCCTTTTCTAACCGATTAGGAATTCAGTTCCCGTTACAGGGAAGGTGCTCAGGGTTATCTTGTGGGAGTGGGAGATACCACTGTGATTTCTTTCCAAGTTTAAATGCTGACTTGTTTATATAGGATTAGTCTTGGTTAATTAACATCAGAGTGACAGATTATTTTAGTTGTCTGACTCTATCATTTCAATAAATGCATTATATGGTTCCTTTCAGATCAAATCACTACTGCCCTGCCTTGCTTTGACCAAGACATGATAAAACAAGGCTTGTAACCTTCTAAAGCTAATAAAAAGGAAAGAATCTGAGTAGGAGTTCACTTTGTTGCTTTCATTAACTTTGGTGAAGAACTTACATAAAATGTTTATTTTAAAAAGTAAAGGGGTGAAGGGATGAAATACTTTAACCATGGGAAATATGAAGCTTTAAGCAAAGCTATTTTTAATAGCTAAAATATTTGGGCTATTTTGAGGACTTTAGCAAGATGCTGAATGCACTCAACTCCCATGGACTCAAACTGAGGACTATCTGTATTATTTTTAGGAATACTGTGCATGCCTCTGTGTGTTTATGTTGGGTTACTTGCTATGAGGGGAGATCAAAAGGGGATTTAGAGGAATCAAACAGGAAAGGCAAAACAATAACCTAGATAAGAAGCATCCCACAATAGCCAGGTTAATTAGCTGTAAAGAAGCTGGTGCCAGCAAAGTTACTAAGATATCAAAAAAGAGAGAGAGAAAAAAAACCCAACACTTAGGTTAAAAGGATTAAAGTTAAAGTTAAAGGATTCATGGCAGAAGGGGAGGGATAGAAAGATTGAGGCTAACACACAGGCTGACAGACACACTCAGGCAACGTCTACAGTTGGAGTTGGGGCATGCAATTCCCAGCTTGAGCAGACATACTCGTGGCTACCTCTCATCAAGCTAGTGCACTAAAAATAGTAGCGTAGTCGAAGTAGCACAGGCTTTTCACCCTAAGTACGTACCCACAGGGTCCAGGTGGGTTTGTACTCAGGGCAGCTATCCCTGCACCACTGTTGCCACTGCTTGTGCTACCATGACTACCATTTGTACTAGCTCAATGTCTGCTCAAGCTCCAAATCTAGACATAGCCACAGAAGGAGGGAGAAGCTGCAACAGTCTGCTTCTCGCAGCCAGAGATGGGGTAACTGGGCTGAAGGGAATTTACCAAAGCCCGCAAGGAAAGATTAAGATGTAAATAAGACCCATGGTTTTAAGCTTTTCATTGTTTTATACCTTTACTCTGCATGCTATGCATCTTTGGGTGAATAAATAATGTTTTGTTTTGAAAAAGCTATTTGAGTCTCTTTAATCAACTGCTGTCACAGGCACCCCAAGGGTGAAAGGACTTATAGGTCCTAACCCCAGTTGGGCCTCTTGTATTTGGTCAAGAGGAGGTGGGGCTGCAGTCCAGAGATCAGTCTAAGAGTGGTGTTACTGTGTGGTTCCACACACAGTGAGATGCAAGGCAAGCCAGCTCTGCCACCTGAGGTGTGCACTCAAGACTGACTGAGAGGGGTCTAAAGAACGGCTCATCTGGTAATTGTGACACTCTCTGAATCTTGCTGGTGCTCAGTATCATGTGGGATTGGCCTTTAGTGGTGTAAAATAAACATTTTATTACATCTTGTTTTCTCTTTATATCTAACCCCAGATCTCAGCAAGCTGGTCCTAAATTTAAATCCCATCCTGTGTCCTGATAAAGTGATAGTCTGTTTTCGTACATGTAAGTAGTTTATGCAAGGAGTTTGTAATGTATTTATGAGAAGGCAACAACAGGTGAAGCTGTAGAGGGAAGAAACAGAGGCTTCCATAGCTCAGACAATCTACAAATGATAAATGAATTCACACCCCTGAGTGACATAAGTGGTAGTGGGGACCAGCCCTTAGGCTTTAGAACAAGAACACCATCTCACTTTTGCCTCTTCTAAATGAGGTAAGTAAGTGAAGGAATACAAGAAATTCTGAAGTAAAACATCAGAGACTGATAAGGGGCAGGGGTTTCAAGAGGTTTATGGAAATCAGTTTTTGTACATATGGTTTAATGCCTCATTTAATTAAGTCTTTTATACACTATCATAACAATTACTAGCATCCCCTTGGGGCACTCAGCTACAATGAGGTTGTGACCCAATCACATTCTAAAACTGTTGGGTTTTGCGCAGGGCCACAGTATGGCTCTTTTTTATATATAATTATATACCCTGTTATAACTGAGGTGGATGCTGCCTATACCAATAGGGTACAACTGTATGGTAAATGGATACTCTCTACTCCAGTTGTAATTGTGTTGTAGGGCAGGACCTAATGTCAGTATATCTCAAAAAGTATAGAAGAATTAAACCAGTAACCATTGTTCTCCTGTGACACCAATATCCTTTTGCTGTCTCAGAGCAGAGGTTGACTGATAGGGTCATTTGGGCCGACGGGCAGGCAAGGATTTGCATGGGTAGGCTCAGTGCCCTTTAATAAAGTTTCCTCTTCAGGAGGGAGCTTGAACTCAGTAAATAAACTGGCAAGTCACCTAAGAGATGTCAACAGCATGAGGTTTTGGTTTGCACTCGTTTTTGAAAAAAGTACAATAGGGTCATTCAGGCACTTTAAAATATCTGAAAACCCTGCAAACTTCTGCAAAAAATGGAGAAAGCAAAATAATGAGAAGTCAGCATTCAGATAAAACTGGTGGAGAAATCCAACTCAGAGTAATCTACAAATAAAGTACAGAAGAATACTCTAAACATTTCAACCTCTCCACCCCAAAGCCCCCTCTCCATGTCTTTCACCATATTTTTGAATTTGAAAATGTTGGAAAGACACACACACACACACACACACACACACACAGAGAAACCTTTTAGGCTCGTGGTACTTTTCTAGTTCTTATGGAAACATCCTTCCCACAAACTGAAAGCTGTACTCAGTGGGAGACTAGATAGCTCAAAGGACTGGAAATAGGATAGATCCTTTCAGATCTAGCCCAGGCCTCAATCCAGCTATGAAGCAACATTTAAAAAGTTCTCAAAATTCATCCAAAGTTCTGAAGTCCTCTCAAACCCTTATGCCCCATGCATCTACCATTCCCCCAACAAATAGAGATCCCTCTTCATGGTGTGTCATGTTACTTGGATATGTCACACTCCCAATTGCCTTTTACTTTTTAGAGGTGCAGATGTAGCAGAGGGATCTAATTGATTATTTTACACCAAAGCAGGGAAATAGACTGACCCCACAAGATGACAAGTGGATTAGAGTGGAAACAGGCCTGCCAGACTGCCACCTGAAGATATCAAAGGCCAGGGAGGAGAACATGTTATCCCTTGTTGAGAGCAGAGACGATGAAGAGAGGATACCGGCAACTATGCCTCTCCAAAATGCCAAGGTGGTCTGTCATTGCTGAGGAAGAATGAGGGGAAAGGAAATGTTTGGAACCGACTGGTGGCAACCATCCAAACACCAAAAATGAATGTGACAGCCATCAACCCAGCAAAACAGTTCTCCATACTGCTAAATAAATGTAGTATGAGAATGAAGGAGTGGCTGGGGGCAGTACGGAAAGTAACTTGGTAAATGCTGTAAAAAAAATAATGAACAACAACAAACACTGTACACTGTACACATGTACACACAAGCTGAAAATCCCTGTACAACATTTTGGGTCCCCTCTGCCCATTGCACATCAATTATGCTAAATCGTGCACCAGAAAGTCACTTTTCCCTGTCATCTGCTGTCCCATCTAGCCACCCTGTGACTGGCCTTCACTCTTACCTGAACCATTTTAAACATGACTTCAATTGAGAAACACACATTATTTACTTACAAGAACCAGCACAGATTCCAAGAGCTTGCTTGTTTTTCTGAGGGATGTTTTTTGAATTGAGCTAAAGAAATGCTCACGTAATTTATTAATCTTTATATTTAGGGAAACAAAGAGAGCTCCAAAAAGTCCTCCAAGTATTCCAAGGAAAATGGTTGGAACGAAGGCCAAGACACTCATATCCAGCAAGTTGTTAACCTGAATTGAAGGAGAAAAGAAAGACTGTACGTTCTAAGAATTCTGCCAGTGTTTTGAAATACAGCAGCTACTCTGCTAAGTGAAACATGATATAACAATGCAACAAATAAGTAAAATTTACTTTATAAGAAACAGATCTTTCCTTGCAGCTTAAGGAGTGCAGTTCTCAAATTTAGGGATGTTCTCATGAGTAGCCGAGAGATGTCTCCTCAGAACCTTGCAGGATCAGGATCAGAAAATACAAACCCAGGCAGCACATAGCTCCACCAGACAGCTGTTTGATTTTTAAAAAGATTGGAAAGGACTTGAACAAATCAGGCTGAAGACTTAGTACTGCAGCTCCTTCTTGGGCCCCTCTTTCCATGAGTAGAAGCAGTCCATCAGGCAGAAATCTTTGTGATGCATCTCTTATTACTGAGAGAGCTCAGAACTTCAGGGTATAATGCAGAAACTTAACTTGACTTCAGCAAGGCCAGGATTCCACCACTGTACCATAAACCACCTCATCATTCATAATAATTTATTAAGCTTTAATCTGCAACTACCCATTTCAAAATCACTGAATAAACTGCAAATAAAACTGAAGGAGGTAGGGCTAATCTGTAACTGTTTATTAATACTGTGTATGACCTAGTTATTTGGACAGTTATTTTATACTTATATTGGAATGTTTACTGTATGCATATGTTGGTTTATAGTAGAACTTTTAGGAAACCAGCAGGAACTCTATGTGCTCTAGACCAGTAGCCTCCTAGTAAACATGGCAGGGGTCATTAAGAATCAATACTGGGCTATTAAGTTATGTAAATGCTACTTCCTTTGCTCCAACCCAAGGTTACACTGCTGTTTTGCCAAGGCTGGGAATAGACAGATCAAAAGGACACAAAACAGTTAAAAGGTGACTCACTAGAAGAGGGGGCAGGGGCAGTTGTCAGGGGTTGCAAAGTGGGTTTGAAGTCATGAGGCCTTCTTTATCTTCCAGGGCATGGAACGCCTCAAGTGAGATAGATGTGTATAGATTTAACTGTTTTAAAACCCTTTTTGTCTTATGCTTTGTTCCTACTGTTAAGATTAAACAATACTTAATTTAAGAAAGCTGACTGGTCACTGTATTAACCACTGGGCACAGCACCTACAGGAAAAGCATGCATGGGCTAAATCCAACTGGGACTGCTAAGCACTCACTCGTTGGTACACAGGATGCTGTAGCCCTGGGACAAGGTCTAAGAATGGGAAAATTATGGGATTCCAACTCAGAAAAGATGAAAGCAAGAGGCCTGATACCTGATGGGGTGCACTCGGAAAGACCATGAAAGGGACAAAAGTGCAGCTAGCCCTCTAACTGGGACAAAAACCTTTTCCAAATATTTGCACAGATACAGAGTAGTGTCAGGGCTTTAACAATGCTATCTGACCATGATGTACAACCCTGGCATTATTTTCATCAATTGCTACAATAAAATCATCTTCTTTATTACAATATCCTGTCTACACAGACCTAACTGTTTAAATATAGAGGGCAGCTGCTAAATCTGAAATATCAAGAATCTATTCTATTCAGTTTCTCACACCATCTTCAGCACTGTAGTATCAGAATGCCTTCCAAGACTGCATTAAGTTATGTGACTAACATCAGTCATGTGTGGTTCTTTCTGCCTCCCTTTCTCTGGGAGAAATTGCATGAGGACTATTTTATATATATTTTAATATATTATATATATGCTGTGTGTTTGTATTAGCAAAGGCAAGGACAAGCAAGTAGGCCTTGCATTTGGAACAAAAAGTGGCAAGGTGTTTTGGTGGATTTTAGTTCCTGTGACAGTTCAAGCTGCAACCTGAGACCAGCCTCCAAGAGAGATCTGTCGCCTGCCCCAATGAGCTTCACCCTAGTAAATAACCCAGTGGTCCAAATAACAATAAATAAAGTCAAGCTTCCTAAAAATCTTGAGCTCTGCAGAATCACATGGAGCTGCCATGCAATAAATTCCTCTTGTAACATTATCCTGTGTAGAGTGAAACTGAGGAAAATAAATATTTTTCTTGAGAAACATAACCTACCGACTTTCAATTCAGAGTTTATTCACTATAAACTGTGTTGGTTAATGCCACAAACATGAAAGAAGTGAAATTTCCCCTGAGACCCAAACTAACTGAAGTGAAAATATTTCTGATTATCTGTACCATCTGGACAGCCAAAACCTATAGAACTCCAGCAGAAGTCATGTGGTGGTAATTCTATCTAGTTTTTCCTCTGACACTAAAAAAAGATGGAGAGGGCCAACATCCACTCCCTTTTTCTGAAGATGTCCTAATATGAGTTTGTAAAAGGCTACAAATACTACAAAAAGCAGTCACTCTCATATTTTACCCTCGTATGTTTTTGGTACAGAGAGATTCTCCTTTTGTGTTGGGTCAACCTCCAGTATGTTTTCATAATTGCTATGTATATTTATAAACTTTTCCAATACTGTATGGCAAATGAGACATTTTCAACTGCCATTCATGATAACTAGTTTGCGTGGGGTATTGAATTCACAGAACACAACAGTACAAATATGTTACAATTCAGGACCGAAAATGTCAAGGAATTAAAAAACAGGGTGGTATTGACATCTGTGAAAAGACATGCACACAGCAGAGGTATTAAAATGTGTCAGTGTGAAAGAAGACTGGGAAATTTTAAAAGATGCCCTAACTAGACAGCAGAAGACTTCAGTTCCTCTGTAAAAAGAGAATTCAAAAAACAGGGAGTGGCTATTGTGATTTCACAAGGAATAGCTTAGAAACTTGAGGTTTAATAAAAAAGTTACCAGAAATGCACAAGGAGGTTGGTAACTAAACAAGCATGCTAAGTTAATAAAAGCCTGCAGCGATAAGATACCAATTACAGAAAGTTAGATGAAAGAAAAGGAGTACTTGTGGCACCTTAGAGACTAACAAATTTATTAGAGCATAAGCTTTCGAAGTCTAATATGATAT
Source organism: Dermochelys coriacea (assembly GCF_009764565.3). Taxonomy (NCBI): domain Eukaryota; kingdom Metazoa; phylum Chordata; order Testudines; family Dermochelyidae; genus Dermochelys; species Dermochelys coriacea. The sequence continues at coordinate 75,004,296 of NC_050069.1, forward strand.
GGAAGCAGAACATGCAGAGTCAGCATAGCATGGAGCATGCAAGTAATGAATCCTATCTACACAACCAGGAATACTGCCTTGGGGGCACTATATTACCAGAAATGCATAAACAAACTGGAGGGAATTAGAGAAAAGCAATGAAAAATTATCTGGAGCCAGTGAAGTCTACTTATGAGGAATGCACTAAGGAACAGATACTTGGTTGGGACTCAGTAGAGCTAGGTTCTGGTCCCAGTTCTGCCATTGGCTTGTTGTGTGACCTTGGGCAAGTTATTTCATCTCTCACCTGTAAAATAAGGATAATGATACTTACCTCCATTATAAAGTGCTTTATAAGCGACAGATGAAAAGCGTTACATAACAGTTGGGTAATATTTATAGCTTAAGACAAGCTAATAATCTATAAGTATTTTAGAGTGGCTCACACACCAAAGAGAGTTAGAATGGAGCATGAAGATAACAGAGTAGCAGGAAGAAAATCAAGAAAGGGAGAATGTAGCCTGACTCTGCATTGTCTTCCTGACAATGAAATTCTGAGATGAGAAATCCCCACACAAACGAGGTAGTGTGTACACATAACAGTGTGTACCTGGGGAAGTCGTGCAGATTTCCTGGCAGCTAAATGGAGTGAAAGAGAGATGGTTTCTGGTCTTTCCACTGCTCTGTGCTCCCATACCTAATTTTGCATGGATAGCATGCAGTTGCTTCCCTTCATACCGTGGTACAGAAAGAAGCATATGGCTTGGTATTAATGCAATGTGTAATTAACCTATGAAGGAAGTAGTTGTCAAAAATATTATTGAAGTAAAAAGCTTTGTAGAATTCAAAATAGGGTGAGACATTTTAGTGAATAATAAAAATATCCAATGCTATACCAGACAGAATAAAAATTCAAAAGGAATATCAAAACCCTCAGACTTCAGGATGTTATCCAACCATTAACTACTTAGGGTTAGGAAAAAAACTTCCTTTAAAGGAAAAATGATTGCATTATTGTCCACTTACATTCCCCTCAGAAACAAAGAGTAGTATTTTTGAGTAGCATCATCAAAGAGTCTTTCTTCTTCTAGGGTGGTGGACAATTGTTGGTACTTATGATGAAGAATACGTTTTACTAAGCACTGGTTAGAGGCAGGGATATTGCAAACAATATTGTTCTGTGCAAACTTCCCCACACAGCTTGTCCAGTGGATCTCAAATCTGACCAACACCACACAGTTCTATGGGGTTTTGAGTGCTCTTATCTCTGCTTGAAGTCATTGGGAACCAAGAGCAGTCACTCAGAATTTTGCAGAATACAGACCCTCAACAGTACTTGAGCAAAGATTGACAGCTATTGTCCTACGGCTATTTTATACATGCTGCTTTTGATAAACAAAGGAAATGATGGAATTTCATGTCTGTGGTTGTATAGTCTTCCTGAGATCAAACAAAATTTGTGTGGGGGTGGGAAGTTTGTTTGAGTGCCATGATCTGGCATGTTCAACAATATCTTTTAGCATGTAAATAAATACTTGTGTCTTCCAAGTATTTATTTTTCTTTATATTTGTATCCATTTACAGGCAACAAAATGAAACAGCTGGCAAACAGCAACAAAGAGAGAGCTTCCCAGGAAGCTATTCAAGACTTAGCTGAGCCAAGCGTTAAACCACCACCAAACTCTCCCCACCTATTGTTGCCAAAACATCTGCTATTTTTCCAATATATCCTTTGTTTTGAGTATCATCCAATTTTAAAAAACAACACGTCACAGATTTTGGCCCCAGCAGGTTGAAAATTAAATTAATGTTATGACAAAAAAATAAATAAATAAATAAATAAATAAAAAGAAAAAAAGATACTTTGCCCCCAATACCTCACATTTTTTTGGTATGTTTCTTGCATATCCCAGGGCACCCCATATTGTTCTCTGGTAACAGCCAGGGCTGGGATTTTCAAAAGCTCCTAATAAAAAGGAGTTATATGCCCAATTCCCAGTTCAGTGGAAATTGGGCAGCTAACCCTTTGATAATCCCAGCCAAAAACACTGCAAGCTGTTGGCCATCTAATAGCCTGAGCTCAATGCAACGATCCCCACGGGGAAGGAAAAGGGCTTTGGAAATAATTGTTCTGTTATGTTAAGAGCTAAACATTTTCTATTAATTACCAGGAATGCAGTTTCCACTCCGAGGCTGAGCCATTAACGAGAAACCACATGCAGAAATCAACATGGTTGCCCTTGGCGTTGTTTCACTCTAATGCCAGCTCAGCAAAAACTGCAACAGTTAAAGTAACTATAGTCAAACCTATCTAAGCTTCCACTCATGCATGTAGCAAAATTCAGTTGCCTAATAGAGATTGTTCTAACTAATAGTTGACCAAAATCATATCGGACAGGTTGGAGGAGACTTTAAGATGGGGTGGCCAACCTGAGACTGAGAAGGAGCCAGAATTTACCAAGGTACATTGCCAAAGAGCCACAGTAACACGTCAGCAGCCCCCCCACCCCCGGCCCGCATCAGCTCCCGCGCCCCGCTCCCAGTGCCTCCCGCTGATCAGCGCCTCCCGCTCCCTCCCAGCACCTCCCGATGAGCAGTTTCATAGCATTCAGGAGGCTCGCAGAAAGAGGGGGAGGAGTGAGGGCATAGTAGGCTCAGGAGAGGGGGCAGGAAAGGGTGTAGTGGAGTGGGGGCAGGGCCTGTGGCAGAGCCAGGGGTTGAGCAGTGAGCACCCCCTGGGCACATTGGAAAATTGGTGCCTGTAGCTCCAGCCCCAGAGTCGGTGCCTATACAAGGAGCCACATATTAACTTCTGAAGAGCCGCATATGGCTCTGGAGCCACAGGTTGGCCACCCCTGCTTTAAGAAGTTGCTTAAGAAAAAAAAAATTGCATACAGAAGATGGTTCTGAGAGAAAGTTTAACTGAATGAGCCGGATTCACATCAAGGAAAATTGGAAATTGCAGTTCTCCCCATTTCCTACCCACAGGTGTAGCATGCTCAGGGAGGGAAATTTACCCCTCAGATAAGGTGACAACAAGAGAGTGCAGCTTTCAATGTAGTGCCTCTCCTGGCTGGACTGGTCCCTCCCTCTTCTTTGTCAACCTCTCTCACCTTGAAGATTTCACTGGCTAGCTCCAGCATTAAGGTGGAGCCTAGGGTTTACTTTGAATTGCTAATACAGTTAAAACTACAAACTGCCTCAGCTTCACTAGGATATACCTCATGTTAGTTACCACTTGTTAATGAACACTTGGTAAGAACACACATCTTTTCCTAGTTAAGATAAGGCCTAAGACTGTATCATTAAGTGCTTCATCAGAAATGATGTTGCTGTCAGAGGTAGTCATTTAATATTAGCTGGTATGCAGCATGGCATGGTAAGAGAAGGATCCTCCAGTCAGTGTCAATTGCTGTTAGAGTCCCAAAGGCTTAAAAACAGTCCATATGCTATTTTCAATTTTCATAGGCTAATTTCCCATTTATGCTTCTCAAGATCCTTGACTGAAAACAGGACTTGTACCACAGATTATTTATTCCCATATTCCATCACAGGCCCAAAGAGATATGGGTATTTGCCATATACACATTATAAATCCATGAGCTATATTTTTATTCAAAAATAGTTCATTTGGTACATACCCAAAATAAAATTCTTTTCTCTGCTTTGAAAAATCCAAAATGACCTCTGTAAACAAACCCAGAAAGAGATGAAGAGAGTAAATCCGTAGTGAAGGCAGCCATCAAGCAGCAGAAGAAAGTTTGCCAGGCCAGTCTGATGTCCCAGAAAGAGGCCACCTCTTCCAATGTGAACAAGAGTCCACCCACTGGAGCACGGAATACCGAGGCTATTCCTGCTCCTGCACCAGCTGTGATGAAATTCCTCTTACAACATGGAGAAAAATAATTCATCGGAAAACAGTGAGGCACAGCAAGGCATGCTTTAAGACTTATATGTTTAGAAAACTCATCAATGGTTAAAAAAAATAAAATAAATTCTTGCCTATTTATTGTTAAAGCAAACAGGTTTTAAAAGGCTGAATATAGGGGGACAGGATGGTTCAGGGCATTGTTTTGGGGACATAGAGCTTTTCACCTCTGGAGTCTAAATTCAAACCTGACCCACAACAACAGTAATAACTAGTGGCTGTTTGGCAGCATAGGAGAAGTGAGCTGATTTCAGTCAACTGCCAAGGACACAAAGGTCCATGTCAAACTAGGCTGCCAAAAGAGGAGTCAGTAAGCCCAAAGATAAGCATAAATCTTGGAACGGTTAGCTGTGCATCCATATGTTAGTAATACTATGAGGGTCACATTCTGAGGCCTAAACACGCTGTGGACTGGGCAACAGGGGATGTGTTAATCAATTAACTGATTGATTTTTCTATTTGCTTTATAAGATATTAGCTTTTCTCTTTTTTAACCCTGTCCCCAATGAACTTTTCTCTCCTAGTGCATTGCATTAGGAACTCAGAGTGTGTTTGTATGCTGATCAATTTCTTGATTCCTCAGAGCACTGCCTGTATTATAGGTAGCAACACCATAGTTAAGTTTTCTCAACACTTTCTATTATAACACTCTGTTTTGATTTGTTTATAATTTTGCCAAACTTTTGGGTTGAAATTTCCCATATTGGGCGTCTGCTCAGGCTGACATTTTCTATACATTTTCAACTCACATGGTTCACCGGTTTATTAAAGGAAAATACATTGTTTTGCCAATGATAAAAAAAAAATCTTTCCAACTGTTTAACTGTGACACTCTACTGCCTCCATGCTTTTCAGCAGGGACTTGAAATTTGGCAATGAGGGGGACCTGGAGGCGTATCACCCTGTTATCAGGGATGTGGCTTTTGCCAGCGCTGTGAAAATCCACCCAAATTTGGTCAAGTTATGGGCCTCTGAAAAATCTCAGTTTGCATACCCTCAGTAGAGATTTGTTAGAACTTGACTGCTAAATTCTCTGAACATTCTGTCTTCAGGGAGCATGCTCCAGTTTGAGACTGAAGGGGCAGAGCAGGATTTTCCCTGCAATTGCTCCTCCACATTGCCGGGAGCAGCTATGATGCCAGCACAGGAGCTGAGAACAAGTGTCTCTTTTGTGCTCTCAGTGCTTCCACTACTGGCATCCATGCAGTGAAGAGGAGGACAAGGAAGTGGCCTGGACTACAGATGGGCAAGGAGGAAGACTAGGAGATGGAGGGGAGACTGGGACAAGCTAGAGAGGCCAAAGGAAGAAAGGGGTCAGATTTGCAGAGGGAGAGGGGAAGAAGGATCAGAAACCGTAACAGTACACTCCCATATGAATCTGGAATAAAACCTATGATTCCTGAGTCTTACCATTCCCCCCGCTGTCAGCAAATGGCTGTGGAACCCACTGGGAAAATGTGTGCCTCATCTCCCTCCAGTGGCTGGGCCCCGGAGTCTGACAACCTACTATTGCTATAGTTATTCTGTTAGCTCAAGTGGCAGATGTTTCTGCTGTTGATCTAAAAGTCCAAACCCGACTGATGAACCATGTGGGAGTCAATATAGTTTCACATGATGGAATTTGTTTTTTCAGTTTGCTTTTCTTAAAAAAAATCAAGGAAGTTATGTTCAAAAAGTTATGTTAAAAGACCATTAAATTTGCCAAGTCAAGCTCACAAAAGTTAAGAAATACCAGAATTAAGGTTGCAGTGCAAGGGCAGCACTGGAAGCACTATAACAGGAAATGGTGGATTCTCCATCTCTTGATCTCTTCAGATCAAGACTGGATGCCTTTCTGTAAGATATGCTTTAAGCTCAACACCAGGGTAAGTGGTTGCAATTTAATGGCCAGAGTGATACAGGAGGTCAAACTTCATGATCTAATGGTCCCTTCTGACCTTAAAATCTTTTAATCTTATTGTATGAAATGGGGATACCACCACTACCTCCCCTCACAGGGGTTTTACAAAGATAAATTAATTCATTGTCTGTGAAGGACTTCGCTAATTAATTCATTGTTTGTGATAGAAAAACTGATCAGAAATAAATAATTCAGTCTTCAGAGCAAGGATTGAACATCATGCAACAAATAAGGCTTGGGACCACACAAACAAGGAGAAAACAAATTACTGAATTTTTGCTCATTCAGTGAGCACTGTCCATCCTGTGCACTGAATAATGCAGAGGTGTGGTAGAAAAAATAGTAGGTGACCATGTCACTAAAGACCATATCATAATGAATATGCACAAAAAGGGCTGAGTTAAGGCTATGCAGCCAGACTTAAGGTTGCCATTTCCTAATTTTTGACTGCTTGACTTTGGAGACTTTACCTTCTTTTAACATAGTTTTTCTGAGAGTAACATGGCCATAGCTGACCCAGTTCAGCTGACTCAGGCTTGTGGGACTCAGGCTGCAGGGCTAAATATCACAGTGTAGACATTTGGGCTGCGGCTAGAACCTGGGCACTGAAACCTCATGAGGGGGGAAGGGTCTCAGAGCCCGGGCTCCAGTTTGAGCAGGAATGTCTACACAGCAATTTTCAACCTCACAACCAGAGCTCTGCAAGCCCAAGTCAGACAACTCTGAGACTCAGTGCCACAGGGTTTTTTTTATTGCTGTGTAGACATGCCCTTATACATATCAACTAGTGCTGTCTAGTAGAGTAAGGGTTACATGATGCCTGAATACTTACTGAAATGTTGCTTCACCTCTGAAGCAATAACATTTACTTTTAAAAAAAACTTTTAAAAGGGTACCAAACCTATTTGCTGCTCCAGAAATATACCAGAGAGAAGTTAGCATGCTTCTCAGCCCACATCTCAAAAGACAACAATAAGGAGGAGAAGCTAAGATGGACTTGCTGTTCACAGTTAATCCTTTCAGTATAAACAGGATTTCTAGATGACATGTTTCTCCCAGGAGTTTTCCTGCCTCTGAAAATCAATTGTTCTCTAATTATCTTATAGTGTATTATTACAAAACAAAAGCAAAATCTTTTACTGCTCCTCTTACAGCAATTACCAATTTCTTCCGTGAATAACAATTTGTTTTAATAGGCATGTCTCAGGATTTATTTCACTAACTGAAGATGAAAGTTAAAGACAAAGCGTATCACATATCGTATGAGCTGTACTGTATGATTATCCTTTGAGCCACAGATAGTTCACAATGGCCTTTTCTTTTGGCAAATGAGGGGTTTTCCCTGCTTTGCCCTTGCCTTGGAAACAAAAAAAAAAAAAAAAAAACACAATACAATATGAGGCTTTTTATTTATTACTTTAATGAGCAATATCCAAAAGACAGAGCTTGACCCTGCAAATCCTTACTGCTGCAAGTAATCCTTACTCATGTGAGTAATCTCTGACTTCAGTGGGAATATTTACAAAAGCAGGTTTGCAGGATCCAGCCCAGAGAGGTTCATAAGCAGAGAAGATTCGGATTAAAGAAAGTATGAACAGTCTATATCATTTTACAGTGGGGAAAAAAGGAAACAAGCCTGTGTCTCCTATGCATAGTATGTAGATTGAACTGCAACTGTGGAATCCTCAGGAAAGCCAGGAAGAAAAAAGGTTTTAACTAAATATATAAGTATCTTAATGCTGTATTAATTTAGACAAATCTAAATTCAAAAGTCTAGTATTTTACACTCACTTTGTAGCGGCATGAATGACAATATGAGGTGCAAAGCCATGGAGAATTAAGCCCCAAGTGTTAAGCACACTGTTTTCATAAGCATTCAACATACCTGTTTATTGCAAGTTGTTTTAATTATGGCTCTACATTTGCTAGAGCCAAGCACAGCTCAGCTATGGAAATCACAGGGGCAGGAAGAGATTACTTTCTGATGGAGAGGGCCAGGAATATCTCCCAGACTCATTCACTTCCCCATACTCAGGGATGTATTTTCTGCCTAAGATCACAAATATCAGAGATGACTAGAATCTTATTAGATCATTCACTCCAACTCTCTGCCAGATTCTGTTAGTCCCTAGCTTTTTGATTAACCCCTTGATACATCTGATTTGAGAGTCAGCATATGACAACTATCTCTCAAAAGACTTTCTAACAATTACATTGATCAGTTACATACTTACCAGTTTTCAGAGTAGCAGCCGTGTTAGTCTGTATTCGCAAAAAGAAAAGGAGTACTTGTGGCACCTTAGAGACTAACAAATTTATTAGAGCATAAGCTTTCGTGAGCTACAAAATAAAAATAATCAAAATAAATTTGTTAGTCTCTAAGGTGCCACAAGTACTCCTTTTCTTTATACTTATCAGCTGAATTCCAAAACCTGGTGAAGAAGGGCAGCTGAATTCCAAGGGTGTCTGACTTGAACTGGGTCAGGCCACATCCTATTATTGCCCTAAAATAATGATATAAAAGTTAGTGTTATTTTTAATATGCTATTCACATATCAACTGAAGTTAAAGATAAAAGGGCCAGATCCTCAGCTTCTGTAGAGCAGCAAAGATAAATTTATTTCAACAAGTGTGACAGTAACTGTAGAACACATTTGCTTTTCAGTACACAAAGTCCTGTTGACACAAGAGAGGAAGCTATTAAAGGCTTCCAAGTTAATAATTCAGAGATTAAAAGGGCCCCTCACAACATGTACTGTGAAGAAAGACTCTAAAAGCTCCTTTGACAAGCTGCATGTTAACATCTGCCTAAGAGTACTGACATGATGGATTAGAGAGAGAGAGACAAGGTGGGTGAGATATTATCTTGTACTGGACCAACTTCTGTTAGTGAAAGAGAAACTTTCGAGCCACACAGAGCTTGTGCAGCTCAAAAGCTCATCTCTTTCACCAACAGAAGTTGGTCCAATAAAAGATATTACCTCACCCACCTTATGTCTCTAATATCCTGGAACCGACATGGCTACAACTACGCTGCATACAACAATGGATTATAGTTAAGGCTAAGATTTTGTCATGATTATTTTTAGTACAAGTCACAGACTGGTCATGGGCAATGACCAAAAATTCACGAAAGCCTGTCGGTCCCTGACTTTCACTAGAAATAACTATGACAAAATGGGAAGTGAGGAGGGTCCAGCACCCACAGCTGCTTGGGCTCCGTGGTCCCCCCCCCCATTGACCACGGTGGCTGGGACACACAAACCCCACTGTCATTGGTGGCTGGGAGGCTCCCAACCACCCGCATTGGTTCAGAGCTGAAGGGTCTCCCCACTACCTGCGGTGGCTGAGAGCTGGCAACTGAGAACTATTGGGCCCGCGCCAGCTGACACCTCCAGCCACACTGCCCTGGGGCTGAAGCAGAAAATGTCACGGAGGTCTCTGGAAGGTCTTGCTTGACAAAATCAACCTTAATTATAGTCCATTTCAATCATCCATTTCAAGTTTAATTACCATTGAGAGCAATGCAGTTTCACTCCCAGTGGAAGATGCATAGTGATTTCATTTACTATGCCATGTCTCAGACAATGCTTCAGGGCTGCATTTAAATCCAAGAAAACAGTTTTCATTGAAATTTAAAATCATGAAAACGTTTATATTCTCTGTACGAGACTAACACCACTTTGTGTGTTGATGTACAATAAAAATTGGATACTTTAAAAAATAAATTCAATTAAATTGGTTCTTTATGCCACTGTTTTAAGGCACTAAGTCAATACTGTGCTGATTTTCTTTATGGAAATTTGATTGCATTTTTTTGGATCATGCATCACTATTACAAAACTAAACACGGGGGTGGGATCACAGCTGCAGCCACTGAGCACCTGGAGACAAAAGTCTGAAAGTAAAACAAACAAAAAATCTAAAAAAAAAAAAAAAAAAAAAGAGAGCTAGGCCTTGGTAATCATTGTCTGAAATGGTTGTGGCACCTCTGACTAAACCTTACTCTCTTATTTTTGAAAACCCGAGTCATCCTTGAGGGCTGCTGCACCTATGTACAAGTAAAATGATGAGTGGAGAAAAGGAGTTTGGTGGAGATGAGGAGAGCAAACCTCAAGGATAAATACTTGACAGAAAAAAAGGTGTGGGGGAGAGTCAGAAATAAAATAATAAGTCAGCCAAAAAAGGAAATGTACTATACACATATAAAGAACCTGATTTTGATCACCTCTACTCATGAGACTGCTTCATAGGAGGAAATAAAAGGAAAGGATTCCTCTCCCACAGACCCAGCTGAAGGACTGGGAAGATTTCTGTTTGTTTCTTTTTATTTAAATAGGAAAAAAATAAATCAAATGTTTTTTTCAGAAAGAGCATATTCTGATATTATTTTCCCCAACTACAAATACGACACCACACTGGGATTTAAATAATTTGCAGCTCCATTCTGACTTGCAATCTACTATCCTGTGGGAATTGCAAAGAGAAGCAGTTTTGACCAATTCTGTGGTCACTATTCACTATAACTGGGGGCTGTCTTCTTTGTATTCTAGGGATCTTACAGAACCTGAACATCCAATTTTCCACTCTTTTGCACCTTGTGCAGGCATTTACCTGAAAATGAAAAGTGAAAAAAGAGGGCGTAAAATGCCACCACTTGTGTGAGAAAACAATTCTGATTTGAGCATTTTATACCCACTTTGCACAGGTGCAAGTGATTACACAAGATGTAAAGCAATGGACAATCAGCCCGATAGTTTAAACTCTTGCATGGTATTCCTTACCCCAAGTGAATCATATGGCCTTCCAGTCCACAGAAGAGCCCAGAAGCCACAGCCAGCACACAAGAAACAAACGTCCCCAAAAAAGTCTTGATATTAAAAATGTGTTGAATAGAAGCACCATTCAGAAACCCAATGACTTCTGGAAGCCCATACAGTGCACCTGCTGGGCAAAAGAACTGTAAAGAGAAAGTCAAAAATTATTTCCAAATACATGAATTCAGATCCACCTGCAGCTAATAACTGCAGCTTTCACGAACAATTCATAACTTCTCACAACTTACAGTTACGTGTTCTATAAAGTCATCCATTCTTTCAGTTCCTCCTCCTACATAGCTCAAGACTTCTGTATTAAGCGAATAGATACGTGTACCCCACATATACACCTTTTCCTTAGCTTTTTTGGAAAGTTCAATGAAATGTTTATTTTTCTCTTCCCTCCCCCCCAGCTCCCCGTGAGGCTTCTAGCTGCCTTCTTGTGATTAAATTGAACCCAGTAAGATGGTGATGGGAGACCAGCTTTCTGTGTTGGCTTTGCAGTCTGGTAGAGGAGATGGAGTCTCAAAGGAGAACTGGAAATGTAAGTTACACTCATTTTACACAGAAGTCCGAGCCAAACCCCATTTGAAGTCATTGTCAGTGTTTATTTTAGGATCAAGCCCCAACTCTGTGCAAATTACACTAATTTGCCACTTGTATCCATTTTATGACCAATGTATATCTAAAGTATAACTTACACAACCATTTACACCACTATTTAATTTGCCCGAGACTTCCATAGGAATTGCACGCTCACAGGGCCTGAATTTGGATCTCAGACTGGATATCAATCCCAGAACTCCCTACATAGCCAGTAAAACAGAAATCATAGGGAAATCCTGATCATGCTTAACTACAGTAGCACTTAGAAGGCACTGCCACAACAACAACAAAAAACACAAGAGCAAGGGATTTGTCTGATCTCAGCATTATAGACCTGTGTTGGGCCTGTGACTGTTTCCCAGTGAGGACTATACAGGGTGTATGTTCTAAGACTCCTTTTCTGTAATTAAGCCTCCATCTCTCAGAATTCCACTGATATTTACAGTAATTGAGTAAGAGACATACTTACCACCACTAACCCTGAAGATACAACAATCATGGCCAGCCCTGATCCAAGTATGCAAATCCTGGTCATGTGGAAGTTGCCATTCTGCCAGTTTTACAAATAATTTATTAGCATCAGCAATAGTATAGAACACAAGTACATGTACTGCCCCAAACCCTCTGCCAACACTATATAGTGATATATATTTAGAGATGCATTTTTTCTGTTCATTTGTCCATTTTCTTACATAACCCACTGTAGCAAGTACTACAATTTACAGCATACAAGAGTGAAAACAGGGAAAAGAGTGTTGCAGACTATTCAGAAATATGGGGTTGAGTCTGGGTTTTAGATAAGGGCAAAGGTTCACAGTGGCTCTTAGTTTTCCAAACCAATTTGCCCATGCTCATACAACATAGCAAAGGGTATTTTAGTTTTCCCTGAAGGCCCCAAATCAAGACAGAACTTACTCAAGTTCCAATGACCCCATTGCTTATGTGCTTAAGTACTATACCAAATGAAGCTTTCCTGAACTTTGGCCTGAATCTATTACAATAATTAACTCTTTATATTTTACCCAGTAATGCTAACCATAAATTCATCTAGATAGTTCCCTCTGTTATTTCTTTAATAAAGTGACATATCTTATACTCAGGCTTTTCCATTTAAACATGTTGCAGTCTGCTGGGGTTTTTTGGTCTGTTTGTTTGTGTTTGGATTAACCACAGTCATGCTGTCTCCAGAACTCATCAAAAGCACATCAGCACCCATGTACTTTATAAAATTCCCCAACTGTTGGACTTTGATTCATTGTGTATGTAAGCCAAAGCTGTCCTCTTTGTTTCCCAAATCATAGTGGTACAGCAGACCACATCAGCCTTCCTGTCTGCACCTCATGTCAGGTCTTTTTTTAGTGTACTGTACAGAGCAGCAAAACAGGAAGGTAAGGTACACAGAAGTGAACTCAGCTGCTCTATAGTTGGATAATGAATGTAGGTTGTGGGGTCTTTATGGCAGGAATCCTCTCAATACTTGTTTGTACTGCAACTAGCACAAAGGGACCCAGATCTTAGTGTGGTCTCTGGCACTACTGTCATGCAACACCATCACCACCCCAAGGATAGTGGGCTGAGTTCTGCCTATTGTTTGGAAGCAGTGATACACAAAATGGAAATGTTGTGATACAGTACTATGACAGTTACAATGCCCTGGGGACAAAGTCTAGTTTCTTGGCAGACTTGGACTCAGAGCATCATATAGGTCATACTACTGGAACCCATTTTAATTGTTCTCATATCTCAGAGGTACACTGATCTTCTCATCCCCCATCTCCTGTAGCTGTCAAGTCCACCTCTGCATTTTCCTGGGGTACTTAAAGTTCCCTTCAGCTGAGAAGGCCTTGGAAGCATTATTTCAAAGTCCTGACTTCTCAAGAGACAAACACATTAGGTATTCATACCATGCTCATCACTGATATCTAAACACCTGTCTCTACCTATGGTCATTGTGTTCAGGTATCGAAGTCCAGCCTAGAATGTCTAGATGTTTCTGCTCAAGATGGCAAAGCTTCTTTCCTGTTATGAACCTCTTAACAGTGGGCTTGCCAAGTACTAAAAACCAGCTTCCTTCTTTCCCATGCATCGGGTCCACACCTCCTCCTATCTATCAATAAATAAAGCAGGCAAGCACATAATAAACTGCATGATACTCAGTTTGTCTGTCTTAGAAAGACTGAGCCTGAGTTAACTCCACCAGGATTTGTACCTTTGGTTCCAGCATGTGTAACCATTACAAACCTGAAGCATAGGCATCCAAGTCACCCTTCTAGCTGCTTTTGTATTATCCATTATGCAGATGAACTGTATTTATATCTGCTACCATAGGCATGTACATATTTAGTTCCAATTTCAAGACACAATGTATTAAAATTTGACTCTCAAACCAGCTATCCTTACTCATGCAATAAATCACATTGGCCGTGTGATTACTCCTGAGAGTAGGGGGTTGTATAACTGGGCCCATAATTTGCTACAGAGGTGTATAGTAACTGACATGCAGTGTTACTTTTTCAAGACATGTGGGGAAATATCTTAAATTTTGGTTAATAGAAATAGAAGTCTTTTGAGACAGTGATTGATGGAAACAGCTTTCTAGAAAATTAAACCTGGCTTCATTCTCCTTTCAGATCTGCAGATCAGTCCAGATCGAGTCATTTTCGGATCCAGAAAATGAATCAAATCAGGCCTTTCTTCTGTCAGCAGCATCTGCTCTTCACTATTATCCATGCACCTCTTACAGGAAAGAAGGGACGGTATTTCCAAAACCCCAAGAATCGTTGGAGTGTTGACAAGAATTATTTGAGACAGCACACACTAGTCACTTTGCTTCCCAATGAAGGGTAAAGATGGAAACATACACCAGGGTGGTGTACTCTACCTGTTCAGCAGAGATTGGCTGACTTATGTTGTGGGTTTGGTTTATTGTGACTGTACATAGATCTGGCTTGTTTGTGTCATTGAGAGCTTGTATGAACTAGAATTGGTGAAGAATTCACTTGACGAAGAGGTATTTAGTTGTGGATTGGTAAGTCAAAAATAATTCTAGCTTTTCCTCAATGACTGTACAAGTGAATAAGAAGCCTTTAAAAAGAGAGATTTTTTTAAAAAAAAAAAAAAACGGCAACTGAACATGTGTTGTGTTCTTCAAAAGTCTTGGTTAACTCATATAAACATATAATAAAAAAACAGAATGCTGAAGCATTTGAAGCAATACATTGAACCCTCCATACTGTGTATGCATTGTCCATAAAAAGGTTGCACCTGATATAAGCAAAAACAGGTCCATGCTACAGAATTCAGCTTCTGATCCAAACATCCCCAAACACTGGGGAAGTCCAGCTCAGGCACATGCTTAATTATAAACTACTGAACTGTCTCTCTCATTTCACATAAATTCATCACCAACACCTGCCTACCTACTTAATCACAAATCTTGACAGCAGGGCACAATGAACGTTAAAGCTCTTTGAGACCCCTAAAACGGGCATTGAAGTGAATTAGAATGCTTTCTGTTTTTTAACATTTGAAAATTATATGAGCATTTCTTTAAAAATGACTTAAATGGCACAAGTAAAGAAGGTCAAAAATTTTCATTCATGAACAAATTAACTCTACAACAGGTTTCAGAATAGCAGCCGTGTTAGTCTGTATTGGCAAAAAGAAAAGGAGTACTTGTGGCACCTTAGAGACTAACAAATTTATGTGAGCATAAGCTTTCGTGAGCTACAGCTCACTTCATTGGATGCATGCAGTGGAAAATACAGTGGGGAGATTTTATATACACAGAGAACATGAAACAATGGGTGTTACCATACACACTATAACAAGAGTGATCAGGTAAGGTGAGCTATTACCAGCAGGATAGTGGGAGGAGGGGGGTGCAGGACCTTTAGTAGTGATAATCAAGGTAGGCCATTTCCAGCAGTTGACAAGAACGTGTGAGGAACAGTAGCGGGGAGAAATAAACATGGGGAAATGGTTTTATTTTGTGTAATGACATATCACTCCCAGTCTGTATTCAAGCCTAAGTTAATTGTATCCAGTTTGCAAATTAATTCCAATTCAGCAGTCTCTCATTGGAGTTTGTTTTTGAAGTTTTTTTTGTTGAAAAATTGCCACTTTTAGGTCTTTTAGGTTTAACTCTACAACAGAAATTCATAAGATTCTTTGTTCCTCTAAATACACAGTAAATAAGAGAGAGATTATGCTCCCTCAGCAACAAAAGTATCTCTTGTTTTTATTTATATTTGTTTTCTTCTTTTTCTATTAAAGAAAAACACTCAACTGAAACTCATTAAATCCTGAAATTTATTTCTATTCTGGCAAACAGGTCTGAGGTGAACTTAATATAAGGGAGAAAAAGACCACCAGAAATCAGCAAAGCACAACCACTCTGTAGTGGCATTTTTATCAGTACATATTGTCAAATGAGGGCAGACCAGTCTGCATATATTTCAGTAGATCAGAAATATTTACTGTAAACAGAAAATAAAGTAACAATACTGCGTGCTTGCCTTCTGTGGTGCAGGCTTTTGGTAATTCATAACAGGACAGAAGAGTTTAGATCCGCTACATTCCAGCTGCTATATACTGTTGACTCTGCAATAAAATAATATGGAAAAGTTACAGCAGATTTGTTCAGATTTGGAATGAATGCTTCCTGGTCAGGCCGCAAGTAATGAGCGTTAAATGGCTGGGGTAAGAAGAATCACTAGGTGGGATTTCTGGTTAACTGGAAGAAATGCATGAAAGTCAGATAGATATAGCTTCTATTTGATAATGATCTCACATCTGCATTATCTATCGCCCTAGCTTCTTATACCATGTGCCCATTGCTCTAGTATTTGAGCGTTATATTGGTCCTTTGCTTCCAAGACTTTCAAAAGCACTTTAAAGATTATAACAAAGAATTGCGACCTTCCCTCAAACCCTGAGAAAAAGGAGAATAGTCAGAGAGGTGGAGAATGAGGTCCTTTTAGGGAAAATGTTAGTGCTACCCTTAATTTGTGTATTTGGCGCTGGGATATCACAGTGATAAGTGCATTAGGAATACATGAGGTACTCTTGACAGAGCTATGATAACAAGGAGCTATTTCATCAACAGCATTGAAATACAGCCAACTTGAGGGGAACCCAGGAGTTATTTATCAGCACACAGAAACACTATGCAAAAATTCAGGGCAGAGAGTGAAGAATATTTTTTCCAACTGAAACTGCAGGCACAATTTAGGGAGGCATAACAATCTGAGTTGGAATTCACCTGATGTTTACCTAAAGAGTATTGGGGTCTTTAATGACCACAAGTAACCAAGCTCTTGGCTTTGCTCCTCAGAGTGATAAAATGTATGTTGTAATTAATTACTAAAATGTGTGTGCTGTTTTCGCTTGGATTTATAATTCTGCTCCAAACTCAAAATGGCGAGAAGGGCGGTAGGAGAGAGCGTAAAGAAAAAGAAAATTACCCATTGACGTCAGTGGAGACAGGATTTCACCTGATGTATTTATTTATGTACATCTTGTATGCAGCAGAGTATATATATATATATATATATATATAATTTTATACAATATAAAAATATTTTGCATTACATTTGCATGCATGTATAGCCCTGTATACAATGTTCATACGGTGTATATGAAGATAAAAATCTACTGAACAGGCATAGAAATGAGTGGAACATACCTAAACAACAAATTCTGGAGAAAGGGGATCAGGCTAAAAATCAAGCTGTTCCTCACAGATGGAATAAATATGCCTTATTCCAAGTTTACCTTTTGGTTTACACAACAGATTATATCTATGTGATCTCATAAACAGAGAGACAGTCAGTCAATCTCCTGTATTTCTGTGGCTGAGCTTTACTCTTTGCTTTTCTTAGGTGCCAGGTGGTGTTTTAGGTTCACAACCCCTTTTCCAGTCAGACTTAAATCTAGACATAACCCCTCCAAAAGCTGGTGAACTGTGTGGCAAATTAATGAAGTCACACAGTGCAGTGCAGATGTAAAAATTGTAATGCAACAGAGAACATTCAACACTTTGAAAGGGCTTGTCTACCCGCTACAGGGGTAGTGCTTTCGAGGGACTCTCAGTTGGCCAATGTTTTTATGTCCCTTTTCTGAAATTAAAACTCTGCTTAATTCCTTTGGATAGGCAGTTCTTTGGAGGACTGGTTAGGCCCTGTAATATGCTTCCACATGAACCTATGGAAATTTTTAATTAAGAAATTTCTTAGTGACCAAAGTCACTGCATGGAGCTCAGTTTGATCTCCACGGGGAGGATGAAGGGCTTTTTCATCCATGTCAGAACTCAAACTTGAGTCCTAAAGAGTCTAGAATGTTTCAAACCTCATGATTAGACAACTAAACCACCTACTTTGCTTTTTTTTTTAAAAAACATGGGTGAGTATGAATTTTCCCTTTTATTCAAATCAAGGTCCTTTTAGGGTACACATCTTTGTCTTGCATAGTATGAACAAGGAAGAAGAGCACTACTGCTTTCTATGACAGATTCTCTCTTCTCCAAAATCCATGCTGGGATCTCTCTCCTTGATCTTAGGCCTTCCTCCAAAGCTGACTCCTCCAATGAATTCTGGAAGGTGGTCACTGGTGAATTCTACCATCATTGCCTCCACAATATTAGATGTTGAAATCCCTCACAATAGAGCAGAGGAGAGATTTCTGGAAGGAGAATGAAGACTTGCTTGTGTAACCTTAAGGTCAGAATCCCCAGAAGGAAAGAGTGCTGCCACAGAGTGCATAGGCTGCTTACCCATAATTCCTTTACAGAAACTTGGCATCACCATAAATATACATGAACTTTGGGGGTTACTCTGCTCCCAGAGAGAGGAAGGAGCTCATTTCCAAGAAGCTAGGATCCTAAGTTCTCTTGTCTCCCATTCACATAGGGGTTCTGCAGCAAGTGATAATGCAGATTGAGAAAACTTCTCTTTGATAGGCAACACAGAGGACAGACAGCTCCGGTGAGGGCCTGCATACCCAAAACTGAATTGCTAAACTGGGTCAAGTGGTGGTGCCTCCAGGCAAAGCACCTCTCTTGGGACTGGAGGCAGACTTGTAAAGAGGCACTTGAACTACTGCTACTCACTGATCCAAACCATTAGTGGGGTGTGGTGGATGGGTGAGTTGATATGGCCAAGCAACCGTGGGGCAATCTTACCAGTTGGTGGGAAAAGGAAGTTGATGGACTATTGCCAATGTTAGTGTGTGTGGTGGTGGGGGGAGTATTTCACTCTTGATTTGCATATATGTTCTGTTGTCATGATTTCACATGTTCACTTTGAAAATACAGAAATAAAACAGGTTCCAGACATTAAACAAAAAGATATATTACACGTTATAACCCCTGATTAGGAGGCTATAATTCTAATTTTTGATTTAGGGAATATTGAACCACTGAAGGTTCACTCTCATAGTTCTGATGGCACACCAACAGCTATCTCTGTAGGTATGAAGTGCCCAATTGCCATTTTATCTAGGTGACTCTCCTGTGGAATTTCAGCTTTCTGTACCAGATGGTGTACAGACACCAGACAGCTGCTCAGTTGCTTGGCACCCCAGTTCAAATCAGGCATAGATGAGATGTTTTCTAAGAAACATATAGTGTACATATAAAAACTGTATATACTTAATTGTATCCATCTCCCTCACTCTCCATATATCACTTATCTCCCTAGATTATAAGAATTTGGGAGGCAGGGATCATGCCTTTACGTCAAGCACAACAGTGCATTGTCTTCCTTGGGCACTACTGTAATACAGATAATAGTAACTGTGCATCATTATACCCACATGTCATAAATATAAAGGGAAGGGTGTCATAAATATAAAGGAAAGGGTAAACACCTTTAAAATCCCTCCTGGCCAGAGGAAAAACCCTTTCACCTGTAAAGGGTTAAGAAGCTAGGGTAACCACACTGGCACCTGACCAAAATGACCAATGAGGAGACAAGATACTTTCAAAGCTGGAGGGGGAGGGGGGAAGAAACAAAGGTTCTCTCTGTGTGATGTTTTTGTCAGGAACAGAAAAGGAATGGAGTCTTAGAACTTAGTAAGTAATCTAGCTAGATATGCATTAGATTCTGTCTTGTTTAAATGGCTGATAAAATAAGCTGTGCTGAATGGAATGTATATTCCTGTTTTTATATCTTTTTGTAACTTAAGGTTTTGCCTAGAGGGATTCTCTATGTTTTGAATCTGATTACTCTGTAAGGTATTTATCATCCTGATTTTATAGAGGTGATTCTTTTACTTTTTCTTCAATTAAAATTCTTTTAAGAACCTGATTGCTTTATCATTGTTCTTAAGATCCAAGGGTTTGGGTCTGTGTTCACCTGTACCAATTGGTGAGGATTATTATCAAGCCTTCCCCAGGAAAGGGTGTATAGGGCTTGGGGAGGAGGGATATTTTGGGGAGAAGACGTCTCCAGGTGGTCTCTTTCCTTGGTCTTCGTTTAAAACGCTTGGTAGTGGCAGCATACTGTTCAAGGACAAGGCAAAGTTTGTGCCTTGGGGAAGTTTTAATCTAAGCTGGGGAGAATAATCTTAGGGGGTCTTTCATGCAGGTCCCCATATCTGTACCCTAGAGTTCAGAGTGGGGAAGGAACCTTGACACCATACTGTCTAGATCATGAATCACAAAAGGAATGCGGAATTGATTCCTGAATACAATAGAGCACTGGAGGTTGATATGTAACTTTATTATGTTATTTGTATAACAAGGAAGTTTCAAATCAAATTTAAGAAGATAATCCAGTATGTTTTCAACTATATTGTGGTTTGTTTTTTTTTAAACTGCTGAGAAGCTATGTTCATTACTGTCAGTTAGCAGTGCTAGAAGCTTATAACTCTGACAGATTGAAAGCAAAACAGTTTAATGGAGAGCTTGAATTTTATATTCTATCTATTCAAGATGTCACTAAAACCCCAATCTGTTACATTACCAGTCAGGTTAAGATTATTATGGGATTTAAAAACAACAAATCAATGTTAAATACCCACATGCTGAGTGACAATTTAACAGACAAATGCAAATATCATCAATAATAGTGACAAAAAAATCTCATTATCTAGAAACATCTACAAACATCACAATAGCATGAAAATCTGCAACCAGGTTCTTCCAGTATTTCAAATGGCAAACCGTATTTTTTAAAGGAAAAAAAAAATCAAACAAGAAATTTGTGGTAAAAATTCTCATCCTGTGGAGTTTCACACATGATGCTGAATTTTATATAAATACATGGTTAAATTAACACTTTTGGTATGAGCATGAAGTTTAAATATTGCAAATAATATGTACTGTTTCAGGGCAATAATACAGGGCAGAAGATCTGAGATTTTTCTGGTTTGGTAGAAAGTTCTTTGGTTTGGACAGCCATGCTAAGAGATAATCCTACATATACAGAAAGCAAAGAAGAAAGAAACAAATGTTTAGAAAACAAAATTAAAATAACTGTAAATTGCTTGTAAACCAGACAGACAGTCCCCATTCAATCTGGGAACACATTTTTTTTTTTCCAGAAAGAGGTTCTATCTTATTTCACTGAGATTTCTCACATCCGGGAAGGCCTCAGGGCCACCAAGGGGAACAAACCAGCCATAAGACCAAAAACCCTCCTTTCAAGGTTTCAGCCCAGTCATGCAAATAGTAGCTATGGAAGTACTCATTCTAATCAGAACCACCACCTGCGACACTTGCCTTTCCTAGACTGTAAAAGACAAACAGAGACCTCATGGGCCCCTAGTAACAAGGGGAATCTGTCATCCATGTAAAAACATGGAAGTCTAACCAGTGCTAAAGAAGCCATCACTCAAAGCACTTAATGTCTAGCTTCCCTTTTTAAGCAAGTTAATCAAGAAACTAGCAAAAATATCATCTCGTCAGTATCCTAGATTCTTCTCCCTCAGGCTTCAGGCTAGGGCACACAGAACAATTGTTGCTCTTAGGGAGTGACTTTGTCCTGTCCGCAGCCAAGGTTAAATGTGCCCAACTTCATCTTGCTGGACCTCACTGCAAATTTAATAATGTTGAAAACCAAATATTCCTGTCCTACCTCTGAAAGGTGGAACAGATGAATGGAAAATGGGTCAAGTCCATCCTCTCAGATTGAACTTAGAGGGTTGTTATAGGAAAATGCTAGTTCACTCTCAAGCCTTCCTCATAGAGTCTCCCACAAGACTCAATCCTCTCCCCCACGTTATTCAATATCTACATAGTGCCACAGCAAGACTTTGAAGACAACACTGCCTGAAGTGCTAGAAGCACACCAAGACATCCAGCTCTGTATCTCCTTCATGTCATATGTAAACAGCACTACTATTAATTTGTGTTATCATAGCGCATAGGAGTCACAGTCATAGACAGGACTCCATTGTGCTAGGCACTGTACAAACACCCGAACAAAAAAACAGAAGCTCTTTGAGGCAGGGGCTATTTTTTTGAAAACAGCACATGGAGCAGCTGGCTAATGCTAAGGCTGAATCTAGCATCAAGACAGAGGTGATACTACTAAGAAAAGTGAAGTCCCTCAAAGAACTTAAGTACTCAACAGCACTTCCTACCAATGAGGGCATCTGTCCTCGTACTGTTAAATTGATCTAGCAGCCTCGGGGTCCTTTTGGATGCCTAAATAGCTAAACACCTACTTGTGACTAGCTGAAAGGTTGTACTGCATCCTGTCAGCCACAGATTTGGCCACTATGATCTACATTTTCATGAGTTCCGGTCTGGATTATTTTAATTCATACTCAAAACTAGGAATGAAGCCACATGCTGTGAAAATGCTGCAACCTTTCCAAATACACCAACACATCTGTTTAGCTGTTACCATGAGCTCATGACATGGTGACCAGTTCTCTACACTGGCTCTGAATTAGATACAGAGTCAAATTCAGTTAAATGAAGCTAGCAGGAGCTGTGGATGCTCACCACTTCTGAAAATAATACCACTCTAGACATTCAAATTTCAAGATCATCTCCTCCAGTACTGCTAACTGCTTCATTATAAATTATATCAGAGAAACACAATATGGATAAATTTAAGCTTTGATCTTTATAGAAGGTATTGAAAACCAGTTATAATCAGATTAGTTTAGACTATTTGCCTAATGTTTTGGCAGTCTGAATAATTAATTACACATAGAAAAGCCTATTACTGTGATGCTTAGCAATCTATTTTGTTCAGTTTTGAACTGAACGCAGGGTATTTTTATATCTTCAGGGCCTGATTCAATGTTCATTAAGTAAATACGAGTCTTCCCATCAATCTCAGAGGGCACCCAAAAGCTCTAAACAACTTTCTTGCAAATTTATGTTAATGTCTCTTTTGTTTGTGGCACGTTATAGTATTTAGTAATGTATGCTGAAATTAAAAATAGGGCAAATATAGGAAACAATATTCCCCCCGCCCCCATTTCACATATGCATTTTTGCTCATCCTCAGCGAACCTGATACATTAAGTATTTAACCTCCTTATGCCAGGGGAAAACATTTAAAGGAGTTATTTTAATGAGTGCCACAAATAGAATGCACTATTTACCAGCAGAATGAGGGAATTCAAATACCCATTTTATCACAGTGTGAGCCACAGAACAGCCTATTTAGAAGATCTTTAATTCAACACTGAGAATTGCTTTATTTTTTCCTTTGAAACAAACAAGCAGACTATATCACAGGCAACAAGGTTCCCCTTAAATACAGCCCACTACCAATGACCTCTGTTCCAGATACCTGCAGCTCCCAAGGTCAGGATCTTCCTGAAATGTGCAAAACTGACCAGTATATCTATACATAAGACACAAAAACAAAAACCCTCAAGAAATAGGTATCTTGCAGAGAAGAATTTTCATTAACGTTTGAGGAATATACACATCTTCTTGTAATTAAAAAAAAATAAAGTCTCAACTTTAACTTTAAAAAGGGACAAACTATTGTTTAGGCCCAGTATGGAAGAGCAAGGAAATTAAGTTTTGAACAGAAATATTTTTTATTTCAACAGACACACCTGAATAGTCTCACCTCCATCCCCCATTATGAACCCTTAATAATATTCAGCACTTCTATCACTTTCCTCCCCTAAATGCTGTACTATTAACTAACATGCTGGTAAGGGCATGATAATTAAAAAGTGAAATTCCCCAAGCTGTTCAAGCTGGAGTGTCAGACAAAGCAACAGAAAAGTGAAAACTTTGATTTAATAATTTATGGTCCCAAATTTTAGTGTGATGGTGTCAATTTAAAGGATAAACAACAAAAAGGTTCAGAGTGGACAATAAAATTTATGTCTATAGACAATGTAAAAAGAAGCAACATTGATGTGTTGGCTATGATATCTTTGACCAAGAAGGTTTCAAGAGTCCTCTAGAATTTCATCTTTCCTGAACACCAGTTAATTTGCCCAATGTCCTCAGCAACCCTGAAAAACATTTTCCTCGTCACAACCATTCTTAATTTTAAAATCTGACAAGGTCCCTTTATGTTTTTAAACAATACAAATTTTCTTATTTGTATTAATAGTAACCATCAAGTTTATTAAAACTGAATTTTAAAAATCTAAAATTTACTTTTCACTAGTTTGCTTACTTTACGCATTTTTTTTCACTCCATTTGGACAATAAGACAGTTTGGTTTCACTCTGGTTTTGTGTACAATCACAATGTTGCTGTGTAAACATTTCCTTACCAACAAAACACATTTTTAAAATTTATGTTATTTCTATTTTAAAAAGTTATGCCTTTTAAAAGGTAATGTTTTTTAGTAAAAGCTAGATTCTGTGGTTAGATTACTTGAGAATATTCCTTTAAAATATGGCTGAATACTGAACTGCTGCCAAAAATATCCATCTCAGAGTGGACTGAAATTCAGTCCAAAAAAAAATTATTTGTCAAACATAGTGGTATAGTTTGGATAAGACCACATAAGTTACCCCTGTAATAATTGTGTTTTATGATTTTGCTACTTTCAGGATATTCATTTTTTACTATGAGAAATTCACAGGTTACTAGGCCCAATCTTGCAAGTTGTGTTTTGGAGTTTTGCTTCCTAGCCAACTGTTTGCCTTCCACAAGGGATACAAGGCCTTCAGAGGCCTCTGGGCACCATATTTCTTTAAAAAAAAAAAAAATCAAAGTGATGCCACCCTATGTGATTGGGTTCTCTCTAGGGCAAGAGCTGAACAGCTGCCTTTACAGGTACCAGGATCACTTCCTAGAGAATCTTTATCCAGCTAAAACAAGAGGGAATCAGGCTACCTTTTATTTTCTTCCACTAACGCATTTTTTTTAAAGTTACATACCCTCTGAATGACCTTATCACATAATGAAGACAGCCAACATACTAAATGACTTACTTATAAATACATAACTTAAGGATCACTGTGGAAAGAAAAAAAAAATACACACAGAATGCAGCTGATGAAAACATCTTCCTTGGTTATATCTACATAACCCCTCCTTAGGGGTATTTTAGGGTAAAAATGATATACAACATGCATTTTTATCTGTGATGTACAGTATATATACACACACCACAAACCATGTTTATATATTATACATACTGTATATATTTAAAAGCAGGAGGTTGGGTTGTTTCCATAAGAAATGATGGAAAGTCATAAATTAGTATAGAAAAAATACATTAGCACTTAACATCAGGAAATCGCAAATAATGGTTAATCAGGCACTATCCATTAGGTTATCTGTTTATAGAGTTTGACAACAGCATAAATAAAAATGATCTTGCTTTACGTTTCATCATTTGTTAAAATGCTAACGAAATTAAAAAATTATCAATGAAACTACTTAAACAGGAGGATGCTACTTAAAGAGCAGGTATGACATACCTATTAATCCACAGAATGAAATTAACTGTATATTCAATTGTAACAGTTTAGCATTATAGTTGAAGCATTCAGACATGTTAAGTACACGTATTATTATTATTTTTACTAAATAATGCCATCACCACCAAAATAAAAAAAGTTGCTGATTTTAACCACTGAACACACCACATTCATTCTTATAGAAAGAGTAATATTGTTTCAAAAAAGATAAAAATAGAAATGCAAAAAGCCTTTAGTGGGCATGGTTGAATATTAATAAAATGTATAGTCTTGGCCATATGTGATCCTTTTCTGTATTTTCTTCCAACTTGGAAGCATAAAGAAGAT
This sequence comes from Dermochelys coriacea, assembly GCF_009764565.3. Lineage (NCBI taxonomy): Eukaryota > Metazoa > Chordata > Testudines > Dermochelyidae > Dermochelys > Dermochelys coriacea. Next base: position 75,029,717 of record NC_050069.1, read on the forward strand.
ACTTTTATGTTTTCAACATTTGGACACGATATATGCCTTGAGTCATTTCAGCCAAAAACCAATCTCTGCAACAGAAAAAGAAAGTCTGAAATGTACAAAAAATTGTTCAGCAGGCATGCCAAGGAGCATCTTGTGATACAAAAGACAAGTTATCAAGCACTCTGTTTTAGAGAATGAAGTGATCACCAAAGCAGTTCAGAAAAAAAGTGTGCATGCCTGATTCAGGCTATTGAGGTACATTTCAGGACTTGAAAAATCCTTCTGAAGCATCTATTACTATTGGAGAGGACTAAAATACACCATTGCCCCCGTCTGATATAGCAATTCCTAAATTCCTAGAATATTTTGAAAACAGATTCTTTAGAGCCGCATTTCTTATGAATACTTTATCAATATATTATTGCCCTTCACAGGTCTGGCTGGAATGCACTTTGTGCAACCTGAACAAATGGGAGAGAGATTTGCAGTACCTTTGCAACTGAGATTAGCCAGAGTTTAGACAAACTTTGGCCATACTACCTAAATCAGGAGCTCCAAGGGACTAGTGTACAGCTTCTAAACTGCCTCTATACTGATAGAATTCTCAGATGGTCAGTTTTACAGTCCTTTTGCATCAGTGTTTAAGCAGAGAATCAGGTCCCACATATTTGCTCTATTCTTATTATTTAAATGCTCTCAGAGGCTGTTGCAGTGGGGAAATACATTTCCACCTAATTAAATCAAACCCCCACACATTTAAAAGTATCCAATTAATAATCCAAATATTTATCTTATTGTAAGTTACAGTTTGGGCTTAGGGCAAAATACATTACTTGCATTGTAATGGTTGGTCACATGTCACCCACACACTCCATTAATCAAAATTAGGGCCGCCAAGCAATTAAAGAAATTAATCTTAATTAATAGCATTGTAAAACAATAAAAGAATACCATTTATTTAAATATTTTAGATGTTTTTTACATTTTCAAATATATTGATTTCAATTACAACACAGAATACAAAATGTAGAGTGCTCACTTTATATTTTTGATTACAAATATTTGCACTGTAAAAGCCAAAAGAAAACATTATTTTTCAATTCACCTAATATAAGTACTGTAGTGTAATCTCTTTATCATGAAAGTTGAACTTACAAATCTAGAATTATGTACAAAAAATAACTTCATTCAAAAATAAAACAATGTAAAATTTTAGAGCCTACAAGTCCACTCAGTCCTACTTTTTTGTTCAGCCAATCTGTCAGACAAACAAGTTTGTTTACATTTGCAGGAAATAATGCTGGTTGCTTCTTGTTCACAATGTCACCTGAAAGTGAGAACAGGTGTTTGGCATAGCACTGTTGTAGCTGGTGTCGCAAGATATTTACATGCCGGATGCAGTTAAGATCCGTATGCCCCCTTCATGCTTTGACCACCATTCCAGAGAACATGTGTCCATGCTGATGATGGGTTCTGCTCGATAATGATCCAAAGCATGTTCATTTTCATCACCTGATTCAGGTGCCACTAGCAGCAGGTCGATTTTCTTTTTTGGTTGTTCGGGTTCTGTAGTTTCCACATCAGAGTCTTGCTCTTTTAAGACTTCTGAAAGCATGCTCCACACCTCATCCCTCTCAATTTTGGAAGGCACTCCAAATTTTTAAACCTTGGGTCGAGTGCTGCAGCTATCTTTAGAAATCTCACATTGGTACTTTCTTTGCATTTTGTCAAATCTGCAGTGAAAGTGTTTTTAAAACGAACATCATGTGCTGGGTCAACATCTGAGACTGCTATAACATGAAGTATATGGCAGAAAGCGGGTGAAACAGAGCAGACATACAATTCTGCCCCCTGTCCCCCCCAAAGATTTCACTTACAAATTTAATTAATGCATTTTTTTTGTTTAACTAGCATCATCAGCATAGAAGCATGTCCTCTGGAATGGTGGCAGAAGCCAGTAGTGGCATATGAATGTTTATCATATCTGGCATGTATATACTTCCAATGCTGGCTACAAAAGTGTCATGCAAATGCCTGTTCTCACTGTCTGGTTACATTGTAAATAAGAAGTGAGCAGCATTATCTCCTGTAAATGTAAACAAATTTGTCTGACCGACTGGCTGAACAAAAATGTAGGACTGAGTGGACTTGTAGGCTCTAAAGTTTTACGTCTTGTTTTAGAGTGCAGTTATGTAACAACAACAAAAATCTACATTTGTAAATTGTACTTTCACGATAGAGATTGCACTACAGTACCTGTATGAGGTGAATTGAAAAATACTATTTCTTTTATCATTTTACAATGCAAATATTTGTAATCAAAGATAATATAAAGCAAGCCCTGGACACTTTGTATTCTGTGTTGTAATTGAAGTCACTATTTAATACATTTCAGTTGGTATTCTATTGTTTAACAGTGCGATTAAACCTGCAATTAATTTTTTTTAATCGCGATTAATGTTTTTGAGTTAATCACGTGAGTTAACTGCGATTAATCGACAGCCCTAATCATAATTTTTACATGTATTCACAGTAACAATGAACGCTTAAGACTGGCTGGACATCCATAACCCTACTTTACAATGGTTTAAGGACTCTCACTCTTGGCCCAATCCTGCAAGGTGCTCCACAGCTTCAAATACCATTGACTTTAAGGAGATTTGAGTGCGCCGGGCATGTTGCAGGATCAGGCCTTATGTCAATACTTTGCACTTTCTTGCAAAATATAAAAGAATACAGAATATTAGAAATAGCACAGGTTGTAGAAATAAAGGGCAGCTCATTACATTTTAAACAGTAAGTTACTACAATACATGAAATTAATACAACATATGTAAATTTTTCTCCTGTTATGCATTTACCCAGTAGAATTTAATTTAGCACATTTGGTAGGTATCAGAGTACAGTACAAGTTTAAGTTACAGTTAAAGATCACTTCTATTATAACAATTCTCCAGCATAATCTGAAAATGTGCTACATGTGGAGCTTCTGAATTTCCTCCTCCCTGTGGTTTGTTTTAAATTGGTGCTCTATTTACCCTAGTATTGTACTTACAAAAAAGCACAAATCCAGTTAATTCCAAAGAATTTTTTTTTTTATTACAAACCACTAACCATTGAAAACCTATGCTTAAAAATCCTATTATATCATAATACTAACATAATAAAACATTATTTAAAACCTGGTTTAAAGAGTTACCCCCCAAAAAAGCACAGAAAATAAATTACCAGACAAAAAACTGGACACTTATCAAACCATAATGTGACCTAACTGGAGGACAAGCAGTTATGTTTTGAATCCTTTAATAGTAGAAAATCATCCTTAAGGGTCTCACCTATTGACCTATGTACAATAATTTATGGCCACTTTAAAAGTTTATTTAATGATAAACTATACATTCCTACAACTCTTGGCTTTTTTCAATAGGACAAATGGAATACTGCTTCAAAATTTCCTTACTTAGATTTCATTATTATGAGTAGTTTTGTAGCTACCCCTTTGTACAACCAGTGTGGCTATTTGAAAATCAAGTGCAGCTTGTTTGCAACATGCAAAATGGATCTTGCTCTCAAAAACTAACTAGCATGCAGATTTCCACAGAGATCCATAATCAAAGAACAGACAAGGAGAAATAGACATTGCACAGTCAACTTGGACAACATGTGGTGCAAACAGAAAGCCAACACTTCTATATTCAGAGACTCAGTGAAGAGTAAGTTTCTCAGTGGCTCCACACTCACACTAGTCGTCTGTCAATCCTGTCACCAACCATATGACAGTCTGGCAACGAATCTCAATCTCTTCCAGTTGTTTAATCTAAAGAGAGATTCCTGAAAGTTAACATTTATTTCTGAAACAGAGCTGCATAGTTCCATTTCTATTTTAATAGATTACATATAGACTAGCAGTACTAGCATAATGAAAGTTTATTTAGTGAATCCAAAACATCTAAATTAATTTAAAATTAGAGAATAGGAATACATAGTGGTAAATCACTTCAGTCAAATTTTCTGTCATGTACTGTGATGTGTTATATAACATGGACATGAGGTAACTGACAGCTATCATTTCACTGAGTGAACTCTGGAAACGTGTCAGATGTGTTTAAGGACTCTCAAATACAGCCTTTCTATACTGACAATCACCACCTAAAACTTTCTATTAAAAAAATAAACTTAGTTTATTGCTTTTCTTACAATTCTTTCTTCACATTAGGGATAGGCAATAAGGATACCAAACTTGAAAGTTCTCTGGCTGTTGATGGCTTTTGATTAAATTCACTTTTTCAAGAGAATTACTTATGAAGTTTTGAATGACAAGTCACGGACCTATTCCCAAGGTTACAATTTTTTAGTAAACTGGACAAATCTTTGCATTTTCCACACAAGAGATTAGAGTGTCTCATTTCCAAGGTAATATGAACAACACTGAGAAACCTATAGCAGAACTAACCCATGAATGTCACCAACTACAACTAAAGTGAGAAAGGAATAAGTAAAATTAGAACGACTGTTGAAGGGGAAGAATTCATTCTCACCAATGAGATTGCACCATTGGCACTTGAAGCATGGAATGCAGATGAATAAATATGGCGTGTCCACACAGTTCTTAACAGTAGTATAAGATGTTTTAATAAAAATTATATGGCCTGAAGTCTCTCACTTATGTGTAAGCTGAGGTAAGGAGAAAGAGAGACAGACCAAAAAGGAAACCAGTTTGAAGATTTAAAAAAGCGGTTAAAGTAAGTGCAGGGGGAAAAAAGGTGACATGAAAAAATAAGGTAGCAGCTGCAGAAGAGGGTTCCTAGGATGAAAAGACAGCAGCAGGACAGAATTCAGCAGTCCAGTTTAGAAATTGCTCTGAAGTTGCTTAGGCCAAGTTAATGTCATTTCTAGAATGAATACTTAAAACAATTTTTTTAATTTTATTTTTTAAAAAGGGTTTTGAACTGCAAGTTTTTCCAAACAAGTGTAACTGCAGGTTATGGAATTTGCTCCTCTGCAATAATCCCAATACCTTCAGTTATCAAATAAAATAAGCGTATAGAATTAGTGGTAAGAATAAAAGGTGCATGTAGACCCACTTCTATATTGTGTTCAACTTTTTGCTACCTCCGCAAGGTACTATACATATATTACATTATTATAGAAATGGCACAGCCTCAGAGGATACTTTCCACATTTTATTTACATTTTAAGACTAACTTTAATCTCAATCACATATCCATACACCTATTTCCTTTGTTTGTTTCACTAAAACTTAAATGCATTGTTTATTAGAACAAAGACTGTAAACAAATATTTGCCATGTCCATTACATGTAACACACAGGAGCCGCTTAACAGAATCCATTCCCCCTTTTATAAATACAGGTATCAAAACAATCCTGAACATACTTTGTTTCACTAATAGTAGTCGGCACCCACACCTTAGCAAAAATTAAACAAGATGAGCAACAGTATTCACTGTATCTGCTACTTTAAAACAATTTTAACTGCAGCTCTTTTACTAAGCCAGATGGATAAAGCATGCCATTTATAATTTTTCTTCTTGAGAGATTAATTTTCGGAAACATACATTAATCCACAGCAATCTGACACTTTCTGTCATGCTTTCATCTTGTAAAACCTGAATTTTAAGCTACTTCAGGCTTATGCTTAAATGACAGTGTCTTGATAAGAGAAAAAAAATAAATTGTGCTGCCTTTTTTTCCTCCCATAGTGCCTAAAAACATACTGGGCGTACATATATTATATATATATTCTTACAAATGTCCAGGTCATGTATACCAGCTGAAATTCTTTTAATGTGTGGGTGGTTTGCATTGTGAGATTTAATCAAGACATTAATATGAGTAGAAGGTTGTTGTTTTAAGACAGAAGTTTGAGAATCAGCTAAAATTAATTGCTGTAAGTTTGTCCTTCTGGAGGTTGTGGAAGCTTCATATTTTCTTTGGACATCATTAGACGTCTTAGCTCTTGAAGTACAACTTTAATGCTATAAGAATTTTGCCATTTTGCTAACACTGGTATGCTCCGTGTATCCACCTGCAAAGAAAGACAGCACAAGTTAAATAAGGACAATACGTTTTTGTACCATAAAATACAAAATTCTTGCAGAATTAGTTTTAGTTTATTTAAAAACTGGTAGCATCTTTTGCAATCTCTTCAGCTCTTCCCAACTGTGTTATAAATACATAAAATATTTATAATGAACGCTTAGCACATACTTACATATAAATTCAGATCCTACAAGGAGACCAACACAGTTGGACCCCTGCATAGCATGCTCAACATCATCAACTTCAATGGTGGGTGAGAGGGTGGGCCAAGAAAAAGTCAATCTATGCATAGCTCATTGCAAAATTGGGGCCATATCTTAAACTAGGCAGGTTTTTAATCCATCATATCAAAAGTTCTTTTAAATGTTTTATTGCAACATTTAGTATTTAAACAGAACAATCATATGAAAGTATTACTTGATTACAGAACCAACATGCAATATGTGGTTCTCAAAGTTTGCCTAATAAAGAATTGAAAGCCATTTGCTACACAATATTCTATGCTAAATCTTTATACAGGAAAATGTACCTACTATAAATAGCTTTTGACTGCGATTTGTTTTGAATACTTATTGTTATATGGCCCTTCTGATGCCTTTTACTTCTCCCAGTAAATATGACTGGAAATAGTGAAGTAATTTGACTTATAAAGTTCCATAAGATCAGGACATTTCTCAATTCTGCTTTGTTTCTTACGATAAATATTCTTATGGACCTCTTAAAGCACAGAGACTTTATTGCATATCACTTGATAGTTTAAAGGTGCACTACAAAGGAAAATGTGTGCGCCCTTTTCCACTCCTTTATGGTATATACAGCATAAAACAACATTTTTGTAGGTTAGTTTTACTTTTTAATATTAAAAATAAAAGAGAGAGAGAGAGAAAATCAGAGCCAAAGTTCTAGCCATAGCAACTTTACCTCCAGATGAGACCTAGATTGTTTAACTTCAAGCTACCTGGTTTCAGAATACAGAGGATAATGCTGCTTATATTTGCAGGAGCAACTGGGAGATTAAGATTACCAATGATTACTTTCAACATTAAGAAACTAAATACTGAGGGCAAAACAGTGTCAAAAGGAAAGCTACAGTCGGTTGTTTATGCAGTGATTTTTGCACCAATTAAGGAACACCTTTTTAAACAAAAAGGAAATCTTTTACAGCAAGGTTTGAAAGTTGCATTGGTCAGACCACCATTATAATTACTAGGTCATTTTTTAAAAAGTATTTGCTCTAATGTGTTAGAGATAACTAGAGATGCAATTCTGAGGAGTGAGGTGAAGCCAATGTGACTGCAAACAGCTTTCACCCATCTTAACATTTGTTTGCAGGTATAAGTACTAAATCAATCCATTATCGGACGAAATTCAACAGAGAAGAAATATACCCTCCCTTCCCCCCCATCTCAGGAGAGACTTTCTGAGCTGCAGAGTAGTAGTTCTGGTGAGGACAGCATCTAGTCTGGACCGCTCTCTCTGAGGCACAAGTGTCCCCCTCTTATACACCGTTCCTCCCTCCAGCCTCCTGAGCTAAACTGAGGAGAGGCCTTCCCTGATTGCTGTTAGGCAGTAGAGAAGCAATGCGCCACTGAGGCCCTGGAGCCCAGTAACATCACAGTTTCATTTCAAAATTTGAACTCTGGACATGGTACTGTTTGAACCCACCCTCCATATCCCACACAATACAGCATAGGGCCCAAGACACTACCCTCCCCAGGCAAGAATTCCAGAGTGGAAGGAAACTTGCACAGTGGAAAGACCTGGCTGTTCGAGGGAAGTGTACTAAGAACAGAAATAAAAGTCAGGCTCACCATGTTTTATGGGCACAGGGTTTGGTTGGGAAGGAGATCAGGAGGGAGAGAAGGGTAGATTTTAAGGAAGCGTAATAAGTTGTGGTTTTACCAGATAGGGAATTTTTATAAGCCGGAATTAAAAATGATTTGCAACAAATGATTGTCAAAGGCTGGGGCAGACTGCAGCTGACTGTGGAAAGAGGAAGATTCCCAATAAAGAAGCAGGAGGGTGACAAGAACCTAGGTTTGCTGATTTAAGGGAGGTCAGATAGGCAAGCATGGATAAGGAAACAGTTTAGGTGGAATTTCAGTGGGTTTGAAAAATAATTCTTCATGTAATTGTGAGACTGCGGGTGACGGTTAGATGGGGAAGTAAAAAATGGCTGGAGAGGCAGTTGCAGATTGTTTCTATCTAAGACAAACAGGAAAACTGTTGAACTTAACAATCCACTAAACAAGATGAATACCCATTTTCATCATGGGCATTTTGATTGCATGGTATATCCCTTTTCCCCACACTTCATCTGTTTAATCTTCTTTTTTAGGCCATGTATAGACTGGGGATTAGCCTCATTTACAGCTATCAGTGACCAGCCACTAATGTAGCTGCACTAGCACACCTCTAATATAGTCAGTCAAAGCTACTATTTCTACTGGTGGAGTTTATTACAGTTTCAAGCAAAACTATTTTTACCAGTGCAAATATTGGCTTTCTAGTCTTCACTAGGGATTTTCAGCTAACAGACAAATATCTTCAAGGCGGGGACTGTCTCTTCCTGCACAGCGCCTAGCCATATTTTCAGCACTATCACACTACTACTAAAATGACTTAATAGTTATTTTAATTCAATCCACTTTATTTTTGGCAAGTCACCATCTTTTGTTGCATAACACATCTTGCAGGCAATAAATATTTTGGCTTAGTTTTATTTATACCCTGCATTGCAGGCCCTATTTTACATGTAAAGAGATTACACAATCAATCTACTTATGATATACCTCTTTATAAAGTAATCTGAAAAGAGTAGGCTCTCTCATTGGCTCCAACAGTGTTGTTAGGAATGCTCAAAACCCAATACCCAGGGAGTACCCACTTTATATTAAAATTGTATTCAGGTATAAGGAGGCAGCATTTCCAGGGAAGTCCCAAGGCTAGTGAAGCTGAAAACTGAGAAATAAAAATAGTTTTGTTCTATCAGTATATCCAATATAAATCTTTAAATAATGACAATAGCAGCAACATTACACACGATCCAAGAATAACCAAGGAATTCTTCTATGCTTTTTAAACATCGAACATTTTGCAGCATTCTTCTAAAGTTTATTCTGTGTTTATAATGCTTCCAATAGCATAACTTTAAAAAAGTAGCAAACTGCTTAGTCCACTATAAACAGATTCAAAATGATGACTGGACAACAGAGTTTACAGAATTATAGTTGATAAAATCCCAAGTATTTAAAAAGAAGAAACAAACACTTCCAGCTGTAAATGGTATTTAAATAAACAGAAGTGATTGCAAATCCTGTGAGATACCAACAGACTGTTAAAGAATACTCAAAAAAAAAAAAAAACAGACATCCTCAAAAACCATGGGAAAATAAATAGTGTGTCAGAACACAACCTGTGTTTTATCAATCTATGATACACAATAGGCTCTAAAAGGAGAGACCCCACAGCATTAAAAATTATAATTTATTTTATGGCCATGACACCCTCTACAGAGAATAAGTAGTTTTGCCTAGTTCTACTCATATATTTGTGCCAGGTTTTCAAAACTAGATTCCCAAATTCTGTGTACAAATCCAGCAGTTGCATATGCAAACGGATCACTATGAGAGTAAGTGCTCATACGCATATTCCGTATAGGTGGCCACCTTTTTGAAAAGGAGCCTATATCGTGAACTGAAGTGCAACTGGAATGAATTTTGCTAACTCTGCTTTTGCATTTTTAAACTGAGGGTCAATGTGGATAAGTGATCAATCTTGGTCTTTTAAAAATGTATTAGTTTTAGAAATTTCAGGAGCTCCTTCTCCAAATACAGCTCCTTCTGTTTCCTTCCATTCAGAAATTCCACAACCTGCTATATTGCTACTGCAACCTTTGGATCCATGCACTGATTTAAAAAGGCTGTATTACATTTCTGGAAGAGGACCTTCCTTGCTAGGAAGCCTCACAGTGACAACACAATCTGGCATATGACAACAACAGGAGGCCTGGGCAGCAAAAGATTGCTTGATGATAAAACAGCGTAGACTGATGTCCCAACTCCTCCAACAAATTTTACAGCCTTGAACAACAGGATGGGGAAGGAGACGAGAGCTGATCTATGGAACAGCCAGTCAGGAGGGTGGGCAGGAGACTGTCACAAGAGGGAACATCTCACAAAGCGGCAACAAGGAATTTTCCTGAGAAGTTATGAGAGATTTAAATGGAATGGAACCTTAGGTCACAAAGTAGAGGAAAGATGTGCTCTTCAGATCTAGGCTCACTTCCCGTTTCTGCCAGACTTCCTGTGGGATCTTGGGCAAGTCATTTAAATCTTTTAGTTCCTTAGTTTTCCATCAGTAAAACCTCCATAATAATGTCTTTTGTCTGTTTTGTCCATCTTGCTCATAAGCTCTTCAGGGCTGGAGCAGTCACTTAATACATCTATACATAGGCCTAACATGAACGAAGCCCTGATTTAGAGCAGATCCTTTAGGAACTACTATAATACAAATAGTTACTAAATCAGTACGCACATTTTATATACTGAGGAAAAAATGTTTCTTACCCCCAAAACTATTTAATTAAACAAAAAAATACTATAACATTAAATATTATAATGTTGTATTTGAAGCATGCTAAGCATATCAGAGTCCTAGATTCAAGATTACTTCATTAAGTGAGACTCTTTGTGGTGAATGGAACCACCCACCAGCACAGAAAGGGTTAAGGAAAGCCTTTGGGCCCAGCTAGCCCCACCCAGTTATTCCTGAAGCCAATACGGCATGAAGAAGGGAGAAAAGAAGAGAGCCTGTCTCAGTACAGGGTTGACTGGCGAAAAGGCAGGAGCTACCTAGCTAGCCATCTCCCTGCTTGAAGGGATGGAGCACTGGCCTGCCAGCAATCTCCCCAGCCAAGGGGAGACTATGAAAGAACCCCCAGCAGTGGAGGTAACTGACTGAGCAGACCCCAGAGACATTGTGGAGCTTACCCTCACCAGCCTGTGGCTACCCTGCCCCCAAAGGAACCTGGGACCAGACCCAACAGGGAACCCTACGGTAGACTGGACTAGAGGAGTCTTGCCTCAAACTGAACAGATTGGTAGGAAGTAGCCCAGGGTAGCGAATTCTGATTTCCCAACTCCCCCGGTTCAAGGGCTGACATACACACGGCCCTGGGCTGGGACCTGGTGGACAGGGAGAGGTCAGGTCCCCCTACCTGTCCCTGGCAGTAAGAACTCCAACTACTCAGCCCAGCTGAGGGCTGAAAGCCAGGTGATCTCACCACTAGGCCACCCAGCCACCCAAGACCCTGTTACATTCTTATTAGGGTCCTACCAAATTCACAGTCCATTTTGGTCAATCTCATGGTCATAGGACTTTAAAAATCATAAAATTCGTGTTTTCAGCTATTTAAATCTGAAATTTCACAGTGTTGTAATTTTTAGTGGTCCTGACCCATAAAGGAGGGGGTTTGTTTGTTGTTTTTTTGGGCAAGGGAGTTTGCACAGTTATGGGGGGAAGACAGGGGTGTGTTGCAGTACTGCTACCCTTATTTCTGCACTGCTGCTAGCAGGGGCGTTGCCTTCAGAGCAGTTGGAGAGTGGTGGCTGCTGGCCAGGAGCCCAGCTCTGGAGCAGCAGCGTAGAAGAGCAAGCAGAAGCAGCAACACAGAAATATGGATGGCATGGTATATATTGCCACCCTTACTTCTGTGCTGCTGCCTTCAGAACGGGGCAGCCAGAGAGGGGCAGCTGCTGATTGAGGGCCCAGCTCTGCAGGCAGCAGTGCAGAAGTAAGGGTGGCATGGTATGGTATTGCCACCCTTACTTCTGCACTGCTGCTGCTGGAGAAACACTGCCTTCAGAGCTGGGTGCCTGGCTAACCACCGCTCTCCAGCCACCCAGATCTGAAGGTAGGTCAAAAGTAAGGGTGGCAATACTGCAACTCCCCTAAAATAACCTTGTGCCCCCCCAACTCCCTTTTGGGTCAGAAATTTGAGAAACGCTGGTCTCCCCTGAGAAATCTGTATAGTATAGGATAAAAGCACATAAAAGACCAAATTTCACTGGGGCGGGGAGAGATTTCACAGTCTGTGATGCGTTTTTCATGGCTATGAATTTGGTAGGGCCCTAATTCTTATTTAGGGAAATAATGCATAGATACTCTCCCGTTTTTAGATAAAAGAAAGGATGAATTTTATCTTTCAAAGATGACTGCTGGTGGTAATTTGAATCCGTGGAAAATACAAACAATGAATTAGCCTAATCTAGCTAACCTTATCCATAATTACAATGTATATATAATACAAATGCATATTGTTAAAATAATCTGAATCAGGTGTTTCTCTCTCAAAACCAACATTTATTAAACTAAATTTATTAAATTCTAAAACTGGCCTGAGACTTTTTTAAAAAACAAACAAACAAAAAATAACTTTTAACTAAAAAAATATAACCACTAAATTCATACATATACTTCTACAGTCCACATAATCTGGGGATTTACAAGGATTTTACAAACATGAACTCATCCTCACAACATCTCTATGATGTTATCCCCATTTTACAGATTTGGAAACTAAGCAGAGAGTTTAGTCACTCATCCAAGGTTAAAAAGTGAGTTAGAGAAAAAGCCAGTCAGAGAACTCAGGTCACCATCTGATTCCCAATCCTGTGCTCTAACCTCCAGTCCACCCTCTTACTTTAAAACTGAAATGGAGCACTTCTGGTTAGGGTTGTGCCATAAATCATACAAGATACCAAGGTGATGAGCACACTAAAAATTTGACGGATTACATAAAGAACAGTAATATTTCAGAAACGAATCACTTGTATTGTTTTTGGTTGATAATTCAACCTAATGCCACTTAAGGCTATTTGGTGAGTTAAAAAACAAATCATTTATACACAGAAGCCTTTACAAGTGATTCTTTTATAGAGCTGGTTGGAAAAATTCCAACAAAACAGTTTTTCCATCAGAATTTGCCAATTTGTTGAAATTGAAATGTTGTGATGATTCAACGAAGCTCCTCTGGAAACTGGGCAGGGTTCTGACAGAAACCCTGCCTGGTTTCCTACCAGCTTGCCTTCAGGTCCTGGGATCGCAGGGTCCAAGGCTACAAGACAGCCTGCCAGGCGCTGCCTCTGAGTAGAAGACCCCAGAGTTTCTAGGATCAGTGGCTCTGCAGCAGTACACCAAATAGACCGCCTTGGAATTATGGAACCCAGAATTTAGGGTCCACACTTCAGGGGACCACAGGGCTTAGGGTCCAGCCTCCCTTTTGCAGAGCATTTCAAATTTTTTGGGTTTTATTCTGAAACAGAAAGAAACCAAATTTGAAAATAGCCAAATCCTCCAAGAAACAAAATTACATTTCTGCACCCATCTCTATTTTATTTAGATTGGACACTCTAACTTAAAAGTTTGTTATAAACCATATGAAACTAAGATAAATATTCCTAGACAAACAGGAAAGGTATTGTTCTGCATTACCAAATAAGGGAGCTCATTACTTGTTTTAATTAAGGGGAGGATTCTAAAACAACACTGTAAGCATCATACATTAAAGCTCTTTCAAATGGCACCTTCAAATTGGCTGCTTCCCATACCAACATTTATTTATACATGTGCTTATTATGCACCACACCACAACCTCGGTAAATGGCAATATTTCTGGGTTGCAAATACTGGCTTTTATGGGATAGAAAGGCTCTGAGGAACAACAAAACTGTTTGCTATGCAAAGGATTATTCTCAAAGGAGTCATTTTGAAGGATTTCTGAAATATTATTTACAATGCTAGTTTAGGCTTAGCAGTTAACACATTGTGTTGCTCAATAAAAGAGCTCAAGTAGGTCCAGCACTAGCCTAAGAATTGCAGAACATAATGTCTGCATGCCTCCAGTAGAGAAGGTTCAGTGCCTTCCAGCTCCAGTGGCTGACAGCTCCTCCAGCAGCGGCAAGGGCTGACAGCCGGGCTGGAGCAGCTACCAGTCCCTGCTGCAGCAGTGCGGCTTGAAGTAAGACCCAGGGACCAGGTTCATTATAGTGAGGGTGTACTGTCCATAGGAATGACAGAGTAGGTCATGCTCGTGGGGGAATGGTACTATGTGAAAGAAAGCATAGAGTCAATTATAGTAAAAATCTTAAATGACTCAAACTGTACCACAGAATCTCTATGGATAGCAATTCCATGCTTGAATAATAAGAGTACAGAAATAGGAATATACTACTGATCACTTGACCAGGATGGTGATGGTCATCGTGAAATGCTCCAGGAGATGTGAAGTGCCATAAAAATAGAAAACTCAGTAATAATAAAGGATTTCAACTATCCCCATATTGACTGGGTACATGTCACCTATGGACAGGATGCAGAGATAAAATTTCTAGACACCAGAAATGGTGCAGCTTTTTGGAGCAGCTAGTCCTGGAACCCACAAAGGTAGAGGCAATTTTTGATTTACACACAATCTGGTGAATATAGCTCAACTGCTCAGTAATAGCAACCATAATGTTAAATTTAATTATATCTTTGTGGGGTGGATAGGAGAGAAAGGATATTAAAGAAGCCCACCATAGTAACATTTAATTTCAAAAAGAAGAACTACAAAAAAAAAAAAGTGAGGGAGCTAGTTGAATGGAAATTAAAAGGAACAGTCAAGAGTTTTAAAAACACCATAATAGAGGCACAAATTAAATGTATACCCCAAATTAAAAAAAAAAATAGTAAGAGGACCAAAAAAAAAATGCCACCATGGCTGAACAAACGAACAACTTAGAGGCAAAAAGCATCCTTTAAAAATTGGAAGTCAAACCCTTCTGAGAAAAATAGAAAGGAACAAACTTTGGCAATTAGTGTAATTAGACAGGCCAAAAATGTATTTGAAGAGCAAGTAGCAAAAGACACACACTAACAGCAAAAAAAATTTTAATATACATCAAAAGCAGGAAGCCTGCCAAACAACCCATTTAGCCACTGGATGATAAGGGTGCTATAAAGAAGCACTCAAGGAAGACACAGCCATTGTGGAGAAGCTAAATTAATTCTTTGCTTCTGTCTTCACTACAGAGGAGATAAGGGAGATTCCCATATTTGAGTCATTCTTTTTAGGTGACAAATCTGAGAACTGTTCCAGATTAAGATGTCAGTAGAAATGGTTTGAGAACAAATCAATAAATTAAACAGTAATACAATAGAACCTCAGAGTTATGAACACCTCGAGAATGGCGACTGTAACTCTGAAATGTTTCATAACTCCGAACAAAACATTATGGTTGTTCTTTCAAAAGTTTACAACTTAACACTGACTTGATATAGCTTTGACACTTTATTATGCAGAAGAAAAATGCTGCTTTCCCTTTATTTTTAGTAGTTTACTTTTAAACACAGTACTGTACTGTATTTGCTTTTGGGGGTGGGAGGTGGAGAGAAGGGGTCTCTGATGCTGTCTGATTGCGTACTTCTGGTTCCAAATGAGGCGTGTGGTTGACTGGTCAGTTTGTAACTGGTGTACGCAACTCTGAGGTTCTACTGTAAGTTTCCAGGCCCAGATGGTGTTCACCCAAGAATTTTGAAGGAACTTAAATATGAAATTGCAGAACTACTAACTGTGGTATGTAACCTATCACTTAAATTAGCCTCTGTACCAGATGACTGGAAGACAGCTAACGTAATGCCGATTTTTAAAAAAAGGCTCCAGAGGTTATGCTGGCAATTACAAGCCGCTAAACCTAACTTCAGTACCAGGGAAATTGTTTGAAACTATAGTAAAGAACAGAATTATCAGACACAGACGAACATGATATGTAGGAGAAGAGTCAACAGCTTTTGTGAAGGGAAATCATGCCACAACACTTTATTACAATTCTTTGAGGGGATCAAAAAGTCTGGACAAGGATGATCCAGTGGATATAATGTACTTGGACTTTCAGAAAGCCTTTGACAAACTCCTTCATCAAAGGCTCTAAGCAAAGTAAGTTTCAGAATAGCAGCCGTCTTAGTCTGTATCCACAAAAAGAACAGGAGTACTTGTGGCACCTTAGAGGCTAACAACTTTATTAGAGCATAAGCTTTTGTGAGCTACAGCTCACTTCATCGGATGCATAGAATGGAACATATAGATAGACAGACAAGTTGGAAGTTACAAACCAAACTGTGAGAGGCTAATTAGTTAAGATGAGCTATTATCAGCAGGAGTAAAAAAATAACAAAAAACACTTTTCTGGTGATAATCAAGATGGCCCATTTAGACAGTTGACAAGAAGGTGCGAGGACACTTAAGGAAATAGATTTAATATGTCTAATGACCCAGCCACTCCCAGTCTCTATTCAAACCCACGTTAATGGTTTCTAGTTTGCATATTAATTCAAGCTCAGCAGTTTCTCGCTGGAGTCTGTTTTTGAAGCTTTTTTACAGACAGCCCCCCCCAACCTGAAGCAAATACTCACCAGCAACCACACACCACACAACAAAAACACTAACCCAGGAACCTATCCTTGCAACAAAGCCCGATGCCAACTCTGTCCACATATTTATTCAAGTGACACCATCATAGGATCTAATCACATTAGCCATGCCATCAGGAGCTCGTTCACCTGCACATCTACCGATGTGACATATGCCATCATTTGCCAGCAACACCCCTCTGTCATGTACATTGGCCAAACCGGACAGTCTCTACGCAAAAGAATAAATGGACACAAATCTGACATCAGGAATCATAATATTCAAAAACCGGTAGGAGAACACTTCAACCTCTGTGGCCACTCAGTAAAAGATTTAAGGGTGGCAATTTTGCAACAGAAAAGCTTCAAAAACAGACTCCAATGAGAAACTGCTCAGCTTGAATTAATATGCAAACTAGATACCATTAACTTGGGTTTGAACAGAGACTGGGAGTGGCTGGGTCATTACACATATTGAATCTATTTCCTTAAGTATCCTCACATCTTCTTGTCAACTGTCTAAATGGGCCATCTTGATCATCATTACAAGTAGCTCATCTTAACTAATTAGCTTCTCACAATTTATATGGTAACTTCCAACTTATCTGTATCTATCTATCTATCTATCTGCGTGCGTGCGTATCTTAGTATATGTTCCATTCTATGCATCCGATGAAGTGAGCTGTAGCTCACGAAAGCTTATGTTTTAATAAATTTGTTAGTCTAAGTACTCTAAGTAGTCCTGTTCTCTAAGCAAAGTAAGGAGTCAGGGAATAAGAGGGAAGGTGTGCTCATGGATCAGTAATTGGTTAAAAGATAGCAAACATAGGGTAGGAATTAAGGCTGTTGATTAATCGCAGTTACATCACACAATTAACCCAAAAAAATTAATCATGATTAATCACAGTTTTAATTGCACTGTTAAACAATAGAATACCAACTGAAATTTATTAAATATTTGTGGATGTTTTACTACATTTTCAAATATATTGATTTCAATTAAATCACTGAATATGAAGTGTACACGGCTCACTTTATATTACTTTGGATTACAAATATTTGCATTGTAAAAACGATAAAACAGTATTTTTCAATTCACCTCATACAAGTACTGTAGTGCAATTTCTTTATCATGAAACTGCAACTTACAAATGTAGATTTTTTTTTGTTACATAACTGCACTCAAAAACAAAACAATGCAAAACTTTAGAGCCTACAAGTCCTACTTCTCGTTCAGCCAAACGTTAAAACAAACAAGTTTGTTTACATTTACGGGTGACAATGCTGCCCACTTCTTATTTAAAATGTCAGAAAATAAGAACAGGCATTCACATGGGACTTTTGTAGCCAGCATTGCAAGGTATTTACGTGCCTGATATGCTAAACGTTCATATGCTCCTTCATGCTTCAGCCACCATTCCAGAGGAGATGCTTCCATGATGATGCAAAAATAATGTGTTAATAAAATTTGTGACTGAAGTCCTGGGGGGAGAACTGTACGTCTCTGGCTCTACTTTACCCGCATTCTGCCATATATTTCATGTTATAGTAGTCTCTGAGAATGACTCGGCACATATTGTTCATTTTAAGAACACTTTCACTTCAGATTTCACAAAACGCAAAGAAGGTACCAATGTGAGATTTCTAAAGATAGCTATAGCACTCGACCCAAGGTTTAAGAATCTGAAGTGCCTTCCAAAATCTGAGAGGGACAAGGTGCAGAACATGCTTTCAGAAGTCTTAAAAGAGCAACACTCCAATGTGGAAACTACAGAACCTGAACCACCAAAAAGGAAAATCAACCTTGTGGTGGTGGCATCTGATTCAGATAATGAAAATGAACATGTGTCGGTCCGCACTGCTTTGGATTCTTATCGAGCAGAACCTGTCATCAGCATAGACGCATGTCCTCTGGAATGGTGGTTGAAGCAGGAAGGGACATATGAATCTTTAGCACATCTGGCTAGTACATATCTTGCAATGCTGGCTACAGTAGTGCCATGCAAACACCTGTTCTCACTTTCAGGTGACATTGTGAACCATCAGGCAGCATTATCTCCTGCAAATGTAAACAAACTTGTTTGTCTGAGCAATTGGCTGAACAAGAAATAGGACTGAGTGGACTTGTAGGCTCTAAAGTTTACATTGTTTTATTTTTGACCATACATAATTCTATGTTTGTAAGTTCAACTTTCATGATAAAGAGTTTGCACTATAGTACTTGTATTAGGTTACTTGAAAAATGTTATTTCTTTTGGCTTTTACAGTGCAAATATTTGTAATAAAAAATAAATATAAAGTGAGCACTGTACACTTGTACTCTGTGTTGCAATTGAAATCAATATATTTGAAAATGTAGAAAACATCCAAAAATATTGAAATAAATGGTATTCTATTACTCTTTTTAATCGCTTGACAGCCCTAGGAGGAATAAAAGGTCAGTTTTCACAGTGGAGAGTGATAAATAGCGTGGTCTCCCAAGGCTCTGTTCTATATATTCATAAGTGATCTGGAAAAAGGGGTCAACAGTGAGGTGGCAAAGTTTGCAGATTATATAAAATTATTCAAGATAATTAAGTCCGAAGGAGATTGCAAAGAGTTAAAGGGATATCACAAAACTGGGTGACTGGGCAACAAAATGACACATGAAATTCAATGTTGATAAATACAAAGTAATGCACATTGGAAAACAATCTCAACGACACATACAAAATGACGGGGTCTAAATTAGCTGTTACAACTCAAGAAAGATCTTGGAGTCATTGTGGATAGTTCTCTGAAAACATCTGCTCAAGATGCAGCAGCAGTCAAAAAAGGTTAACAATGTTAGGAACCATTAGAAAAGGGAAAGATAATAGAACAGTTAATATCAGTCATAAATCCATGGTACGCCCACACTTTGAATACTATGTGTAGTTCTGGTCACCCCATCTCAAAACAGATATATTAAAATGAGAAAAAGGTACTGGCAAGGGCAACAAAAATTATTAGGGGTATGGAACAACTTCCATATGAAGAGATTTAAAAATTTTAAAAATTGGGGCTGTTCAGACTAAGTGGGGCTTTGAGCAAGGTCTATATGGTTTTTAACCTTTTTTCGTGGCAACCCAGTTGAAGATTGTTGATGCGCGTGACCCAACAAAGCTGGGGATGAGCGTTTTGAGAGGGGCTCAGGGCTGGGGTAGAGTGTTGGGGTGCCGGGGTGAGGGCTGCAGGGTGGGGCCAGGGATGAAGAGTTTGGAGTGCAGGAGGGGCTCCGGGTTTGGGGAGGACTCAGGGCTGGGATGCGGGCTGCTCTCAGTCAGCAGCGCAGCAGGGGTGCTAAGGCAGGCTTCCTGCCTGTCCTGGCACCGCGGACAGCGCTGTGCCCCGGAAGCAGCCAGCAACAGGTCCAGCTCCTAGGCAGAGGCACGGGAGCAGCTCCACACAGCTCTCGCCACAGGCACCGCCTCCCCCAGCTCCCAGTTCCCGGCCAATGGGAGTGCAGAGCCGGTGCTCAGGGCGGGGGCAGTGCGCGGAGCCCTATGCCTAGGCACCAGACTTGCTGCTGGCCGCTTCCAGGATGCAGCGCAGTGTCAGAACAGATAGGGACTAGCCTGCCTTAGCCGGCAGCACTGCTGACAGGACTTTTAACGGCCCGGTTGGTGGTGTGGACCAGAGCCGTCGCAACCCAGGGTCTTACATTCCGTGACCCAGTATTGGGTCACA
The DNA here is from genome assembly GCF_009764565.3 of Dermochelys coriacea. Taxonomy (NCBI): domain Eukaryota; kingdom Metazoa; phylum Chordata; order Testudines; family Dermochelyidae; genus Dermochelys; species Dermochelys coriacea. Next base: position 75,049,914 of record NC_050069.1, read on the forward strand.
ACTTGCAGTTTGAAAACTACTGGTCTAGAACATCATGAATGGTGTGAAGAAAGTGAATAAGGAAGTGTTTACTTCTTCACATAACACAAGAACCAAAGGTCACTCCATGAAATTAAAAGGCAACAGGGTTTAAACAACCAAAAGGAAATATTTCTTCACACAACACAATCAACCTGTGGAACTCATTGCCAGGGGATATTGTGAAGGGCAAAAGTATAACCCAGTTCAAAATAAGAGAATTAGATAAATTAATGGAAGATAGCCATTGATGGACCTATTAGCCAGCCCATGCTTTGGGAACCCCTAAACCTCTGAGGCCAGAAGATGAGATTGGATAATAGGGGATGGATCATTCAACAAATTGCCCTATTCTGTTCATTCCCTCTGAAGCATTTGGCAGCAGCCACTGTTGGAAGACAGGATACTGGGCTAGACAGACCATTAGTCTGACCCAGTACTGCCGTTCTTATGTAAGGGAAAATCTCTAGTCCCCAGATAGACTATTAGAGACGAGTTACTATACCTGAAAAAGTGACGATCAGACAGGGCAACTTTCAAGCTTGCTAGTGGGTTCTGTAGTCTACTATTTACAGTCCCACATAGGCCATACAGCAATTTTGCAGTTCACCAGGAAGAACTCTTAATTTTGTTGTTGTTTGTAATTTGGTTCAACCGTTGAGTTTACTTAACCCAACCCCTGTTTAGACAACGGCCCTGCACAGGCAAGTCATATTGACATCAGTTGGCAACGCAATGGTACTGGGAACTATCAATGCTAGTCGAGTTGCAGGAGTGTGGTCTTAGTTTGTAAAGACACAGATTATCACTACTCCGTGACCAAGGACAATAAAATGACACTGTCAACAAAGAAAAAAAACACCCTTCTATATGAAAAATTTTCTCCTACAAACACCATCTCTGATAGAAACAAGAAAAAAATATTATTTTTCGTTTTACTCTGATAGCACTTTGCAAAGTCAGTTTCAATGTTTCTCCTGGAGTATTAATTTCCTGGGGACCACCCAGGAAAACATGAATGTACAGAAATTTGAAGAAGGACTCAAGGGCAGATGTAGTATCTGAAACTGTATTTAAAAAAATTTTTTTTTTAAATTGTTCCATTTTCAAGTTGATAGTGTTCCTTTACATACATCTTAAACTCTACGTTTAAGATGTTTTCAGACTGCTCCCTTTTCAGTTTAGGGAGGAGTTTATGCAGTGTTTCTTGGATCAGTGACTACATAAAAACGGCATTTTGTTACTCAGCTCTCCTTCCTGTGTGCATTTGGCACGTTTGTTTATTGTAAATTAACTAAGTTTTTACATTTTGAATGCACAAGTGTTGTTAAAGTCTTAACTTGTCTTGGAGAACCTTTTAGTGATGTTGTGAGAGAGGTACAGAACCAGACTGAGTTTTCAGGCCTCCCAGTTAGAAAAAGCCATCACTTCACTTGAAAACCATGCATATTTGATATGGAATTTATTGAGAGGCCCCCAATTTTCAAAACAAAACTGCTTGTTAAGTTTAGAACTTCATCTGGAGTCTTAGCTAGCAGATAAGAACATATTTAAAGACTGCAATTTCATTCTCTGTACTTCCCAAATTTAAAATGTCAAGAGTCACAAAGTAATTTATAATTAGTGCTTTGCATTAGCTGAAAGCACCAGCCAAAACTGTTCAGAGATGTAAATGATCCTTAGTGGTTAAGTAAGGTAGATATCAAAAGTCTTGAGCAGTACAGCATTCCATATTCTTAGGTAAACTCAAGCCTCATTGAAGAGGAATACTGTAAAGGAGCTGCACATAAACTGCTTAAACACAAAGCTTTTTTACTCAACTTAAAAGAACAGCTTCAATTTATACCTGCGTATTGTTTGCAAACAAAATCACAAATTAAAATCTTTGTTTAAAGAAATCATTTATAAAGTACAATTTAAATATGAAGGCTCTTTCCCACCCACCCTTAACACTCAATGGAATTTTTTTTACTATAAATAATTGCAGAGTACAGATTAACAAGGAGGTTGATTTTACCATTTGAACTTACCATTCCATTGGAATTATTTATTCCATTCATATTGATTTTAGTTACATATCTAACTGTTGGAGGTGCTTCTGGATATTTCGGTCCACACTCTACTTTCAGACTGTATATTCTGTTTTCATAGTTTGTCTAAAAAGAAAAACAAAAAAAGATTAATGCATCTTACTGAAAGTTGTTATTTAAAAAGTACTTTAGAAATACACAAACACAGCAAGATGGGTTCTGGAGAGGGAATATATAATGGGATGATTTTAACTCTGCTTTTATTATTTTACAATTGAGGCCTTTGATTACTTTTTGACACATCAATGCTTCAGTTATCTTGATTAGCTGATCAATATGCGATATTTTTTGAACAAAGATTTAACTATGTTAAAATAATCATTGCGTAAAAAGGCACCTATTATAGGTATAGAAAGCACCACATACAAAAAACAAACAAAAGACACTTTTAAAAAACTATATAGAGAAAAAGAGGACTAACCCACTGGCAAAGCTAAGCCACACATTCGCTTCCTCCCCATCCCTGAACTCTGGCCCAAGGTCAAACCTAAACCATCGGGCAAACCACCCCTACCAAAAGGTAAATCCTCTAATGCAGAAAAGATCAGGACGGGGAAGAGGTAGATGAATATAAAACAAAAAGGAAACCCTAGAAACACTCAAGAACAAAGACCAAAATAAATGGAATTTGCAACAAAATCCTGTAGAAGCAGTTAAGTAGTAACTATGGTAGAACTACTCCAGGAAAAAATTCCACAATTTATAGCTTATAAGTAAGAAAGCTCTGCCTGAACATAGAACAAAGAAAACCAACCCAACTGCCAAAGAGGACATGATCAAGTCCTCACAGCTAGATTATGAAAGGATTTATATATTATGATATTCAGTTGTACCTCACACTGGCAACCAACTCTCTCTTTCTCCTCTACACAGGAGCAACCATGGAAGCAGCTACTTTCTGTAAAAACTGGTTACCTACATTCCTACTACTGTTGTTCTTTGAGACGTCCTGCACATGTCCATTCCACATGTTTGCACCTTGTGTGCACTTTGTCTGAGAACTTTTTCCCTCAGCAGTACCTGTCGGGGTAGCTCAAGCACCCTCTGTTACCACATGTCACTGCATGCTTGCATAAGAAGAGCCACCCCTGACCCTCCTCAGTTCCTGTGTACCTGGCAGACTCTAACAGAGAGGAGGAGGAGGAGAACAGGTTGTGGAATGGACATGCAGGGAAACAAGCAGGGAGAACTGGAAGTTCTGGCACAGTCAAGGAATTAGGATGCGATTGAAACAACAGAGACTTGGTGGGATAACTCACATGACTGGAGTACTGTCATGGATGGATATAAACTGTTCAGGAAGGACAGGCAGGGCAGAAAAGGTTGGGGAGTTGCACTGCATGTAAGAGAGCAGTATGACTGCTCAGAGCTCCGGTATGAAACTGCAGAAAAACCTGAGAGTCTCTGGATTAAGTTTAGAAGTGTGAGCAACAAGGGTGATGTTGTGGTGGGAGGGAGTCTGCTATAGACCACCAGGAGGATGAGGCTTTCTTCCGGCAACTAACGGAAGTTACTAGATCGTAGGCCCTCGTTCTCATTGTTGGGCTCAACGAGTAGTGATCAAGGGTCCATGTCTAGTTGGCAGCCGGTATCAAGTGGAGTGCCCTAAGGGTCGGTCCTCAGGTCGGTTTTGTTCAATATCTTCGTTAATGATCTGGAGGATGGTGTGGATTGCACCCTCAGCAACTTTGCAGATGGCACTAAACTGGGAGGAGAGGTAGATATGCAGAAGGGTACCGATAGGATACAGAGGGCCCTAGACAAATTAGAGGACTGGGCCAAAAGAAATCTGATGAGGTTCAACAAGGACAAGTGCAGAGTCCTGCATTTAGGACGGAAGAATCCCATGTACCGCTACAGACTAGGGACCGAATGGCTAGGCAGCAGTTCTGCAGAAAAGGTACGTAGGGGTTACAGTGGACGAGAAGCTGGATATGAGTCAACAGTGTGCCGTTGTTGCTAAGAAGGCCAATGGCATTTTGGAATGTATAAGTAGGGGCATTGCCAGCAGATCGAGGCCTCTTCTGGAGTACTGTGTCCAGTTTTGGGCCCCACACTACAAGAAGAATGTGGAAAAACTGGAAAACGTCCAGCGGAGGGCAAACAAACATTATTAGGGGACTGGAACACATGACTTCTGAAGAGAGGATGAAGGAACTGGGATTGTTTAGTCTGCAGAAGAGAAGAATGAGGGGGGATTTGATAGCTGCTTTCAACTACCTGAAAGGGGGTTCCAAAGAGGATGGATCTAGACTGTTTTCAGTAGTAGCAGATGACAGAATGAGGAGTAATGGTCTCAACTTGCAGTGGGGGAGGTTTAGGTTGGATATTAGGAAAAACTTTCTTTAGGAGGGTTGTGAAACACTGGAATGCGTTACCTAGGGAGGTGGTGGAATCTCCTTCCTTTGAGGTTTTCAAGGTCAGGCTTGACAAAGCCCTGGCTGGGATGATTTAGTTGGGGATTGGTCCTGCTTTGAGCAGGGGGTTGGACTAGATGACCTCCTGAGGTCCCTTCCAACCCTGATATTCTATGATTCTATGTGCCCCACATCTTTGAGAACATCAGTTACAGAAAGATAGGTAACAGTTTTTAAATTTGAGTGCTTGTTCATGTCCATTCCACTGCAGGTGACTCACAAGCAGACAAATACGGAGGTGGGCTCAGAATCTACCTGAACAGTGATTATGGGACAACGTGCCTGAAATTAGCATTGGCTCTGGACTGACAGGAAATGTCATAATGAAAAGAAAGAAGTATGAACTGATGACCAGGATATTGCTTTACAAATGACTGTGATCAGCACTTGTGCCAAGAAAGCCACTGAAGTTGCCCGTGCTCCAATAGAATGCACCAATACTCTAACGGCGGGGCTATATTAGCCAAGTGGTAGCCTAAACAAAAGCACAAGGATATCGAAGATGAGATTCTCTGAGTGGAAACTGATTGGCCCTTAGCCCTGTCCACAACTGCAACAAACAACTGTGTGGAAGATCTACAGGACTTAGTACACTCAAGGTAGAAAGCTAAAGCCCTTCTCACATCCAATGTAGTCTCCTCTCACCTCTATGCACATGGGGTTTCGGGAAGAATGCTGACAAACAGATTTCCTGGTTAACATGAAAAATTAGAGACCACCTTTGTGAGAAATTTTGGATGAGGGCACAGATAAAATTTATCCTAATGACAGGAGGCTCTGACACTCGGGCTCTCAACTTGCCCATCCTTCTGCTGAGGTAATGGCAACTAAAAATGCTACCTCTATAGAGACCTGGAGCAAAGAGCAAGTTGCAAGGGGTTCAAAAGGTGGTCCCATTAACTTTGCTTGGGCCAGTTCAGATCCCCTGGAGGTATAGGATCTTGCACATGTGGGTACAATCTGATCAAGCCCTTTATGAAACTGGTAGTGATAGGGTTGGAGAAAAGGAATCTACTATCCAATGATGTCTGGAAGACTTATATAGCTCTGTAAGAGGACATCTGGCAGCTAACTGCCAAACTTTGATGCTTTAGGTATAGAAGAGAATTAAGTACTAGGCTCAGAGATACATGCTTTGGGGTTTCAGAGTAGCAGCCGTGTTAGTCTGTATTCGCAAAAAGAAAAGGAGTACTTGTGGCACCTTAGAGACTAACAAATTTATTAGAGCATAAGCTTTCGTGAGCTACAGCTCACTTCATCGGATGCATTTGGTGGAAAAAACAGAGGAGAGATTTATATACACACACACAGAGAACATGAAACAATGGGTTTATCATACACACTGTAAGGAGAGTGATCACTTAAGATAAGCCATCACCAGCAGCAGGGGGAGGAAAGGAGGAAAACCTTCCATGGTGACAAGCAGGTAGGCTAATTCCAGCAGTTAACAAGAATATCAGAGGAACAGTGGGGGGTGGGGTGGGGGGGAGAAATACCATGGGGAAATAGTTTTACTTTGTGTAATGACTCATCCATTCCCAGTCTCTATTCAAGCCTAAGTTAATTGTATCCAGTTTGCAAATTAATTCCAATTCAGCAGTCTCTCCTTGGAGTCTGTTTTTGAAGCTTTTTTGTTGAAGTATAGCCACTCTTAGGTCTGTGATCGAGTGACCAGAGAGATTGGGGATATGCCTTTCTTCTGGGACCAAACAGAATAGTGCCTCCATTTATGCACATAAGTGCCCCTATTTGAGGGTTTTCTACAATTCAGAAGCACTTCTAGGACATTCTTAGAACAGGATCTCTCCAAAGGCGTTTATCACTAACCATCCACACAACCAGGTGGAAGTCTCACAGGTTGGGATGGAGCATGTGGCCGTGATCCTGAGAAAGCAAGTCTGGATCCAGCAGGACAACGGAGGCTTGAGTGACAAGGTCAGCAGGGGCAAATAACAGCGTTGAAAAGGGCAAGCCAGTGCTATAAAGATGAGATGAGCATGGTCTTGTTTGACTTTGAACAAGACAACCCTGGGCAGCAAGGGAATCATAGGGAAGTCATACAGGAGGAGGTCCTTCCAGGGTAGCAGAAAAGCATCTGTCAATGAGCCTGGGCTGACAACTTCCCAGGAACAAAAACGATGGCATTTTCTGTTGGACTCTGTTGCAAAACAGGTCCACCTGGGGAATCCTCCAGAGCTAGAAGATGGATCTGATGATGTCTGGGCATAAAAACTGCTTGTGGTGATCAGTGAAGGTCCTGCTCAGTTGATCTGCCAACATGTTCTGCTTCCCTCGAAGGTAAGCAGCCCCAAGATGAATTAAACTGGTTATGCAAGAATCCCAGAGACAATCTGCCTCCTGGTATAGGGAGGAGTACAATTTTCGCAACTCTCTGTTTAAGACAGACATTGACGCAGAGCTGTCTGTTAGAATTATCAAATTATTTCCTGCTGTATCAGGAGGAAAGCTTAACAGGCTAGTTGTACAGCTCTTGACTCATATACATGTCTGGGAGTTATTAGATCCTTAGGCAACCAGAGACCTTGATGCTGCAGGGATCCCATATGGGTCCCCAAAGCCAGGGCTGATGGTGTCTAATTAAAGTGAGGTTTGGTAGCTGTGGGATAAAGGCCCCCACCCTCAGATTTTCAGAGGTCCATCTACCAATCCAAAAAATGACAAAAATGACATTGGCACTCAAACCACATTGTCCAAATGACGACTCGGGGCATGTACAAACGCTTGCCATACGTGCAGCTTGGCATGTTGAACCACATATGTACACACTGACATGTAACCCACGAGGTTGAGGCAGCTGTATGCTGTGGTGAAAGCTTTCAGCTGCAGCACCAAGCCCCAGAGTGCCAGGATTATGGCAGCAAGAACATGGCCTTTGTGGAGTCTAAGAGCTCCAATAAACTCTTTCCTCTGTACTGGTTTTAGAATATTTGTCTCAATTTACTAGGAGCCCTAGTGCCTCAAATGTGGACAGGACTGTAGATACACTAGATAAAACCTGAGCCTCGTACTGACCTCTAATCAACCAGTTGTCCACCTAAGGGAACATATGGACTCCTGATTTTCATATATTTGCTGCCGCAATTGCCATACATTTTATGAACATCCAAGGAAAGACAGATCAAATGAGAGCACTGAACTGATAATGGGCTCCATTTGCCACAAATCTGAGAAACATCCAATGGTTGTGCCATACTGCAACATGGAAGTAAGTGTCCTTGAAGTCAAGGGCAGCATACCAGTCCCCCAGGGAGGGAATAATTGAGACTAGGGTAACCATGCAGAATTTTATTTTGTTCAGGAATTTTATTAAACTCTCATATCTACAATAGGCCTGAGACCTCCCTTTGCTTTGGAGATCAGAAAGTAGTAGGAATAGAGGCTTCTCTCTCTGAGGCACAATGGGACTTCCTTTATGGCCTTTACCTGAAGTAGTGATTGGACCTCCTGCTGAAGGACAATTCTGCGAGAGTTGTCCCTGAAGAGGGATGGGGAAGGGGAAAGAGGGGTAGAAATGAACAGGACGGCATATCCTAGTTACACTGTGCTTAAAACCCCTCCAATCCAATGTTAAGTGCTTGGGCCCAACACAGGAAGCAGAATAAGCGATTTGTAAACAAAAAGGTGGGAAACAGATGGAACTACAATAACTGGTACATTGCTCTTGAGTAACATCAAAATTCCCGTTGGGATGAGGCGGCTAGATGGGATAAGCCCACTGATGCTGAAGAGGAGGGCAGCGGATGTTGTGCCCTATAACTCCCTCCCTTTCTCCTCAGCGTATCTTGAAATCAGGGAGGAAAGTCCTGGTGTCTGCATGGATGTTGAGGATGGAACTGCTTTCTCTTTGTTGCTGGAGTACAGATTCCAAGAGATTATAATGTCGCCCTGGAATCTTTAAGGCTATGGAGCCTATTGTCCATCTTATCCGAAAACATAGAGGGACCTTCAAAAGGGAAGTCCTAGATGGTCTGCTGGACTTCTTGGGGAAGCCCAGATGACTGTAACCACAAACATCTTCACGTAGAAATAGCTAATGCCATGGTTCAAGCTGCCACACCTGCGCCATCCAAATTGTCCTGGAGAGCAGTTCTGGCAACCAGCTTGCCCTCATCCATTACTGCAAACTCCTGCCTACAGTCCTTTGATAGCCTGTCTTTAAATTTTAAAAAGTTCTCCCAGAAGGTAAAGTCATAGTGTCTCAGGAGTGACCATTACTTTGTAATCCTAAACTGCAGACACCCTATAGAATAAAGTTTGCATCCAAAGAAGTCTAGCCTCTTGGCATTTTTGCCTTTCAGCATTGATGCTTGGTGTCCTTTATCTTTCCAATTTGTTAGCAGCTGCAGCCACCAAGGAAGCTGGACCAGGGTACAAATACTCTAGATCCCTTAGAGGGGACATAATACCTCCTTTCAGCTCACTTTGCTATAGGAGATAAGGAAGATAGTGTCTGCCACAGCCCCTTGACCTGGTTCCATAATGGCTTTGTTAATCAGCAGAGCACCCTGGCAGATGCTACCGATACCTGAATATCCACCAACTCATGGACACACTTCCTCTGCCTGAATGTCAAGAACAGAGACCACCCTTCTCAATAGATCTTGATGATCCCTAAGGCCCTCTGGCAGTGGTGAATCACTTGCTGCCACAACAGCCTCACCTGGTGACGACGAAGAGTACACCACAGGATTCTGAGGTGGTAGCTGCTCCATCACTTGTGATGGGGAAGCTGGTTGAGTGACTTCTGGCTGCAGGTCTTGGTACAGATTTTGGTACAGAATACCAGAGAATGATGCCCCCAGAGCAGTCTTAATGACAAAGAACAAGATGGTTGTAAGGAGGGCCTATCAGGAGAAGGGAAGCCCCAGGGTGTCCAGAACAACCACTGATATTGGCTTCAGATCCAACTTTAACTAGGCAATTGCCCCTTAGGATACAGAGGCTATTGCTGTGACTGTTGCATGACCCTTGGTCCCCAAGTCTCTGCTGGAGGACATGCCTGCTGTCTTGGATGGGACACAGATAAATGCACTTCTGAGTTCAAAGAGGAAGAATCTGAAACATCTGTGAGAGCCATATAGTCACACCCTACACACTATTGTAATAAACTTTGTACAAAGCACACAAAGCATTGTGAGGTATCATTTGAAGATTCATAACTTGCTTGTTATTATTGTCCTGGTAACATGTACAGCCAATTGTATGTGAAATTATAAGATAACTCTGTATGATGTTTGTGATGGGGCAGATCAGTCCCGCACTGGTACAGAGGGGGTTAATCCTTCCCTCCTAGCAGAGGAAGCCCCACCCCTGAGGCTCTGCTGGGCATGCTCCACCTGGAAGTCAGGTATAAAAGACTGCAGAACTGCTCAGTCAGGACTGACTGTGAAGGAGGAAGGACACTTGGAAAGGGCTCCAACCCAGGAGCTCTTATAGCCCTTATCTATGAGAATTGAAGAGCCAGAAACCTGGATGAGAGGCCTGCCACTATTGAAACCTAGGGAGTGTCTGGTGCTGAGGAGCATAGAGACCCCAATACCATATGGATCACTGCTGCAGGAGAGCTGGTAGGAAGTAACCCAGGGAAGGTAAGGGAGTGGTACCTCCCACCCTTATGAGGTCAGTGTGTTTCCCGCTGACCCTGTGACAGATTGCTCCACTGCTGGCAGGGCCTTGGGCTGGGGCCTGGTGGAGTCAGGTAGTCCCAGGCCCCCCTACCAGAGGGGCTACACCCCCTTGTGATGGCCCCCAAGCGCTAGCCACTAAGCCCCCTGTTTTGCCTTCAAAGGTGGCAGTATTGACTCTGGGCACTAGGCTGCGCTACCCCACTAGGGGAGGGGGAATTAGGCGGACTCTGGCCATTGGGCTGCACTACCCTAGAAACACATTGAACGGACTCTGGCTGCTAGGTTGCATTACCCCACTCGGGAAAAGGCAGACTGATCCTGGCCATGGGGCCACACTGTGCTGACTACCTGGGGAGGGGAGTTAGAAAACGGATGTAGGTATAGAGAGGCAGGGTTACCTCCTACCCCCCTGACTTAAGGGGTTGATGAGGTACAAAGCCTGTCACAATGTTATTAACACATGTTCCAAACCCCACAGCCCTGCCCAAACTGAGACTGGTAAACAGGTCTCTCCTAAACAAAGGAATGTGTGCTCTGCTTCATTTGCATTCAAGCAGTAAACAGAGTCATCAAGCAGGAAGGGAAACAAAGAGAGCTCATAACAGGTGAGGAAAAAGCCAGCAGTAAACAGCCTTCCACACAGACTCTGTCTCCTGGTGCCCAGCTGGAAATGTTTTTCAAGTGAGCAAAACTATAAAAAGGAGGGACAAACAACCCAGGGTACTCCTCTCTCTCCCTGCCCATCGCATTCACTGCGCCTGAAGCAACAAAGGAAGCATTCATTGGACTCAGGGGTGGAAGGGAGGGAGAGGCACTGACACCTGTCAGAAATGGTCTAGTTATTACTTAGTCCTGCCTTGAGTGCCGGGGACTTCACTAGATGATCTATTGACATCCCTTCCAGTCCTACACTACTGTGATTCTATGACCTAAGAAGTTTGGTCTGTAAGGCTGCTGAAAGCACGTGGTGGGAAAACTCTGCTTTGAATTTAACGTAGTTTGTTAAATTAGGCACCAATAACATTTTATATTAACTTTTCTTGTAACCATTTCTGACTCTTAAGCCTCATTACCTATATTAACTTAATCTGTCTCTTTATAGTTAAACTTGTTTTATCTGATCCACTGTTTTAAACTGAGGTGTCTGGGCAACTCCATTTGGGGTGGTGACAAGCTGTGTGCATATTATTCTCAAAGGAATAACACACTTGTACTGTCCAAGAGAAGGCTGGGCAGTACAAGATGTACATTTCTGGGGGGAAATCTAAGACTGAGGGCGTGTTGGGGTCACCCTACAGTATAACCAAAACTGGTGAGAGCCAGAGTGTAAACCAAGTTGGCTGGCAGGCTGCAGTTACACACAGACACTCAGGGTCTGGCTTGCATGCTGGAAGGCTGTTTCTGAGAAGCCCAGGTGGGTACTACTTACAAGGCACTGTAAGGCACCTAACATTGCAGGGCAGGGGTGACACAGCTGCTCATTAGACTAGAGTGTACCCTGGTATGTCACAATGTTTGACATCACGGGGGGGACAGAACAAGTTGGGACTGGGGATAGGCAACCTGAGCCAGGGGATTGTGATACCGGGGATATCATTGCCCTTTGACTGCACCGGCCTTTCCAGAAGCATGGGAGGTAATGGTACCATGAGCTCCTGACATGGAGAGGTTGGCACGGCAGGCATAGATACTGACTGTAAACTTTCTTGTATTTCTGGGGATACTGCCACAGGGAGGTTAAGCAGATCCCTTGCAGTTGCATATACCTCTGAGGTGGTTGGGAGCAGCAATGACTGATGGTTCTGCACCAGAGATCTTTTGGGGGACGTCTTTGATGGACCTGGTACAGGCTCTGGATGTGGTGATTCCTTAACTGAAGAGTGCTCCAGTGACAGACTCTCCCTCAAATGTGTCTCAGGGTATATCTACTTTGCAATGGAAAACCTGTGTCCAGCCCATGCCAAGTGACTTGGGCTCACAGGGCTCAGGCTAAGGGGTTATTTAATTGTGATGTAAGCATTCGGGCTTGGAGCCTGAACTCTAGGACCCTGCAAGATGGGAAGGTCCCAGAGTCTGGACTCCAGGTAGAGCAACGGCACATGACAGAGGGTGCTTGAGCCATCGCAAGGGGTACCAATGAGGGAAAAATTTCTCTAACAACTGTGCCTGAGACATGCACACGCCTATAAAGGAATGAAAACGTGCAAGTACTCAAAGAAAAACTGTTGTAGACTCTAACAATGTCAAGAGAAGCCCCATTTGAAGGTTATTACTGCAGTCTAGCATGGACATGATCAAAGCATGGACTGTGGTCAGTTCTACAATAACTGAATTTTCTGAAAAAAGAAAAGGAGTACTTGTGGCACCTTAGAGACTAACAAATTTATTAGAGCATAAGCTTTTGTGAGCTACAGCTCACTTCATCGGATGTGAAAGCTTATGCTCTAATAAATTTGTTAGTCTCTAAGGTGCCACAAGTACTCCTTTTCTTTTTGCGAATACAGACTAACACGGCTGCTACTCTGAAACCTGAATTTTCTGAATAATCTACAGCTGTTGATAGCAATAGCCACTTAAGGCCACTGACATACAGGCCTCCATCCTGAGAAAGCAAGTCAGGGTTGAGCCAAGTTCCATATTTCTCACCAGTGCATATAATATACACATGAATGGGAACCCAAAATGGCAATATACTCCTCAAAACTTTCCCCTACCTACAAACAACCATCCTTAACCTTGTAGGTCACAGCTAGCTGTCACTCTCTCCAAGCAAAAATTTCAGCTAATTAGTCCAGTGACCAAGAGACTGTCCACAATGAGGCTAATAGACACAATAAGGGTAATAGCATCAACACCACAATCCATATCATTCGATTATCTCCCCTGAGAGGGCTCTATATACACAGAGCAGGAAAAGGGACAAAAACAGTGGGAAAAATCTCTGGGCACTCTGAATACAGGACAATGCCCATAACCACCCTCTAATTCCTCCCTTCTAGGAATGGGTACAGTCATCAAGGGGCATCCAGATTCTTTCTTAGGGACCACAGTTTCATCACCAGCACCTGAAAGTTAATAGCATGAAAGACTGCTAAAAGATCTGAGTGTCATCAGGAACAATTTTTTTATTCAGTGCCAGGAGGAGATTTCCAACTGCATTAATCAGGGCAGTCTTGATATGTAGACAGTTTAAAAATTCCATTAAGATAAGAGAACCTTGAAGCTGTACAGTCACTGTTTTCCAATATTCTTCCCTGAAAGAGGGAGTTCTAAACAGATTCAGCACCAGAGAAATTGATCGGTAGTTTTGGCTTGTGGCTACAATTCCTAAAATTTAGCACAATCCTCTATTATTTATAGAGAAAACAAGGATACTCTGGAAATCTGAGGGCCGAATGAAATGAAGCATGTGACTGCTAAAGATTTAGGTTTAATCAGTTGCTCTTGTGGTGAAAAAAGGCACACAACAGAATATAAAACTAGTTGTTTAAAAAGACAAACAGATCAATCCATCATCCGATTGGGAACTGGAGCAGCAGTATAAATGGGACACAGCTTATTTATAATTGCATAGAACCACTGGACATGCATGGAATATCAATCCCAGCTCCGAATGATCTCAGGACTTCCTTGTGAAATGACTATCCCTCCATGTTCCTATTCACCGGTCAACCACCATTTGTTCAGTGGCCATGCTGCCATTGTTTCCTTACTCTGCAGCTATAAGATACCTTCATCTTCAAAGCAGAAAAGCTCTTAAAGTTCTGAGTAACAGTAGCAATTTTCTCTGTTTTCTGTCAGAATCTACACATTGCCTACTGTAGCTCTTCTCTGATTCGATCACCTCCAGTTGTCTGTACCCCCTGAAAATGCATATGGAGTTGTTTGTGCTAATATGACACAGCTAGCTTGAGTGTCAGGTAAAGAATGATTATGTGTAGCTGCTTTCCACAGTCGCATATAGCTGCTTTGTGTGCATGTTTGTGTCCCTCTGCACTGGAGAGCACAGGAAGACACAGCACCACTCTGATCCCCAGTTTCCACTGGATGGAACATAAAACTGCTTATTTTCACACAAATTGGGAAATAGATACATTTAAACATCTCTAAGGATTTTCTGCATAATGAAGAGTATGGCACTAACAGCAATGGCGTGGGCCAAACAGTACAGAAAAATGCTGTTGGGGAAACTGGTACAATTTTGATGATCACCTCAATCATGACCTGCAATAACCTTGCTATTACTATCTCTATTTAATAGAGACTGCCAATCATCCAAAAGTTTTCAATATGGAATAGGGTAATACTAACTGCCTATTCACTTGTGACCCAAGTGATCAATACTTTTTTTTGGGGCCATGGTATTAACTTCATCACTGGAATCATAGCACTGAAAAGCTGGTTCCCAGTATTCCCCAGTTCATGTGGGCACAGATCAATGAAATTTGATAATCTTCCTCCCCCAACATTCCTTTTGCTCCCAGTTGCTCACCCTCATCCTGAGCCCCTTAACATTTCTCCAACTCCTAGCTTAGGGGATTGACCCCACCCTCTCAATTCTCACTCCTACTAGGGTCCTACCGTTTCCAACCCCCTGAGCTCATTTGGTCCACCACCACTCTTTGCCCATGCACCCTAATTAAATAATAAAACATTGATGGACAAAAAACCATAAAGTTTTAAACTAAGAATTTGAACTTGCATCCCAGCCCACATGGTCTCTCCTGCACTCTAACCATCAACATCAAAAGGTTTGCTGGTTGTCTACCCCATGGCTCAAATTGAAGCAGATAACACTAGGCTGGTAACTTGGTACCTCTCTTCCCACAAAGCGGTCATCTTGTTCTCCAGAAACTCACTTTATTTAAAGAAAGTATTGCTAGCCCTTATGGTACTGAAGAAAACCTTCAAAATGTAAAGCACAAGCCACAAAGTGACATCTGCCTAATTCCACACACGACAACTCGAAAGTATAGCTCAAGCGTTAACACCACCATTTGTTTTTTAGGGGTGTTAAATCAGATGCCCAATGATGATGATTTAAATGTCTATATGGTAAACGAGTTCACTACTGATCAAAGCATGTAAGAGCAGGGACTACTGAGTCCCACCAAGGGAAGCCAATCCTGCAGAGTTGAGTGGGGCATCTGAGCCCCTGCCATGACCAGGCCAGCCCACTTCCTCGGGGTAATGAATGTCTAGACTGCTCTGATAATGAGCAGGGATCCAGGAAGCACTCTCCTGTTGGCTGCTGCTTCTCCCACAGCTGGAGGCTGTCTGCAGATCCAGGCAAATACTACTGAATCAGTTAACAGGTTACATTTTAAATGCTCTTCTCTAGAACCATGAGATTAGGGCAGGGAGGGTTTTAAATAAAAGCTTAGATTCTGACATCACAACTCTGGAAATCAGTGTCCAAGGCACGTAACTACTGTGCCCTTGCCACAGTACTCCCTCTAATTTTTTATGTCCATGTGCAGAATGAATTTTATGTGCACCAATATGGGAATGTGTGACACACCACCTTCATATTGGTGCACATAACAAAATCCATATGGTGGGGGTGGGGCTGAGAGGTTCAGGGTGCGAGAGGGGGCTCAGGGCTGGGGCAGAGGATTGAGCTGCAGGTGGGTGCAGGCTCTGGGGTGGGCCAAGGATGAGAGATTTGGGGTGCAGGCTGCCCCAGGGCTGCAGTGGGAGAGAGGACTCCCCCCAGCTCCCTCTCCCACTGCAGCAGCTTGGGGCCAGCGGGGAGGGGTGCCTCTTCCTGCCGCAGCAGGGCTTAATAGGCAGCTGCGCAACTTAGAAGGAACTTAACCTTGGTATATCCAAACCTCAAGAGCCCAGCAGAACACATGTGATGATATTGTGAACCTCTGCACAATCTACTGCAAATGACAACAGATTCCAGTTTCCCAAGTAGGCTGAGTTTGGATTGTTGATGGAGCTTGGACAGTGCCATCATTATACCCCTTCAACTATCAATATGAGCCTTAGTTTACTTCTTCCAGTAAGACTTATAGCAGGGAGGGACTTACTACACAATAAACTATAGCACTGCTATCATGGTCACTCAACTCTAGCAGTAAAAGTAACCTATTAGCACAATGCCACTTTGAGTATTGGCCCAAGTCTCTATTTACGTACAAGTATGTTTTGTACTCTATCATCGAAGCTGCTTTTCAGCAGATTTCCTTAGCACAAAAATACCCCATTCCAAGACCTGCCTATTCACTTTCGGTAATGCTCGTATAAAGAGAAATAAGTAATTTAGGATTACTAGTTCTTCTGCAGGGTGTTTCGTTGTTAAATATATTCTAAAGAAATTCAGAGTTCAGCTGGAACTTAAACTTTTGTTAATGCTAGTTTGTCTCAGAGGTCACTGTTAATTGTCTGGTCTTTGAAAGAGACTTTGGCTGGATTTTATACATGAGCTATGTTCACACAATGTGCAGTGAATTATGTGATATAGTGGAAAATACTACTTATCCTTTCTCAAATTCTGTAAATTTCTCATACTATAGGTGTCTGTCAATTTTTAATGATCTTGTTTTACTGTAGAGCTAAATCTACAAGGAGCATATGATAAACATCACCTCCCATGTAGCAAAAAAGTGATTGAACACTCCAACAACAGTTCCTGTATAGAATTATTTTGCTATCTTAGGGCATAGCTGCATTTCCATCATTAATATGCAGCTTTAACTTGTGCCTCTATTCCAGGCAGCAATAGCTTCAAAGCACAACCCCTTCACACGGGTTACTCAATAGACACAAAAATAACTGGAGAGATGTGGATACACACAGGCTATTGTTTTGCTGAAGACATAAATATATGCCTACACCATGTGAACCTTATGCCTGTGCAATGTTCCTGTGCAATTCCTTCTAGCCTTTCTACAGATTTTAAGGAAATCAGAATTTTATGTGGATAATTTCCCGACACTGAATATAAGCTTGCTGGCACATATCTGAGCATACTAGAATGTAGCTTCTCATATTTAACTCAAGTTACTTCATCAGGCTATGATTAGTTATAAATTGTAGACAGATTGTGACAGAACAGTTGTAAATTAAACTATCGTTGCAACTATGCATTTTTCATTTTAAACACTTAAGTGAATTGCTTCTCTAAAAATCTTTATAGGATTTTGTACAACCCACAAACAAAAAAATAGAAGTTTTAACCTACTGTACTGACCCTTGGTGGTCCAATAATCATGCCTGTCCACCTTGTAAGTGTCATATCTTCATCATCTTCAAGGCCCCAGCTTACTGTACCATCGCCTACTCCTTTTTGACCTTCTTCAAGTTCTTCCAACAAGCGAAAATTACGAGGGACTTTAACTATTTAAATAAAGTGAAGTAATGTAAATAGCAATGTTAACAAACATAAGTCAGTGATTATTAAATTTATAGTCTGAATGACATCTTAAACATCCAAATTTAATATCATTTCAGTCATAAAAATCCTCAAAGCATATTTTGAGTATCTTAATATAAAATATTTTTAGGCACCCAGTTTGAGATTAAGTCATTATTTGAACACACCAAGATTTGCAACATAATTAAGTATTGTATAGTAGCAATATGTTCAAATAAAGTCTTAAATGCCAATGTAAATGTGTTTAAGAAAACAGTAACTTTGGGTCTAAGTGTATCACCAGATACATTCGTAAATCTAAATAACCATATGGTAACAGATTTCTCCCTGCTGCTTTCAGCTACTGTGCCACAAAGACCATGAAATTCAGATTATGGAATTTTCTGTACTGCTAACAATAGTTTTGTACTTAAATTGGGAAAATACCAAGACCCACTGTTCCGGACTGGTGGAGTAGAGAAGTTATGCTAGGATTATAGCAGCAGTGTTGGGACTGCACACATTGGACAGCATGGTAAATGGAGTGCTAGGTGACTCCAGCACCTAATAGATTGCCATTACAGAAAATAAATATACATGTATTGTAACAACATTCCAATTGTCAAAGAGATCTAATTATATGGAACCAAATGCACACATACCTATCACTGGCATTTTGATTACAAAAGGGCTTGAAAAATTGTATGATATCTGACTGATATAAAAGACAAAAGAAGTGGGCCACAAGTGATGTCCAGAGGTCACAACTTCATGATTCTTGTCAGTTTCACTACTGCTTAGAGGATTCCTGACAGTTCCAGTGAAATTGCCCAGCATCTTGTCATTGGCTAAGCTATAAGCAACAAGAGAAGCATGGATGCTACCTTTGCAGCCTCATACAGACAAAATTACATCAGTTTAAATTTGCTCAGTTTTTAGAACCATGTGGGCTAGAAACTTTTAAAATATGAAAGGGCTAAATGGGACATTTTAAAAAGCTCACTTTTCTTCACAAAAACAGTAACACTTAAAAAAAAAGTGAAAGGAATTACAAGAAACAAAATTCTCTGAGCTAAATCATCACCTGGTACAAGTTTGCATAGCTCCACTGAAGTCAATGAACCTACACTGATATACCTGGCCCTCTATCTTTTCAGTTTGTTTATTTTCTGCTTTTGACAACACCTTGTAAGTAGACTCCAAGGCCAGAAGGGACCATTGTGATCATCTAGTCTGACCTACCTGCATAATAGAATTTCCCAAAAATAATTCCTAGAGCATATCTTTAGAAAAACATTCAATATAGATTTTAAAATTGCCAGTGATGGAGAATCCACCATGACACTTGGTAAATTGTTCTCATGACTGATTACGTTGAATGTTTTTAAAAAAAAAAATTAAGCCTTCTTTCCAGTCTGGATTTGTCTAGCTTTAATTTCTAACCATTAATCATGTCATACCTTTCTCTGCTAGACTGAAGAGCTCATTATTAAATATTTATTCCCCATGTAAGTATTTGCAGACTGGAATCAAGTCACCCCTCAACTTTCTCTTTGTTAAACTACATAGATTAAGCCTTGCATCTGTCACTACAACCCAGGTTTTCTAATCCTTCAGACATGGCTCTTCTCTGAACCCTCTCCAATTTTTCAACATCCTCCTTGAATTGTGGGCGTCAGTGCTGGACATATTATTCCAGCAGCAGTTACACCAATGCAAAGTACACATGTAAAATAACCTCTCTATTTCTACTCGATATTCCTTGTTTATGCATCCAAGGATTGCACTAGCTCTTCTGGACAAAGCTACTGCGAGCTCATGTTCTGCTGATTACCCACTATTATCTCCAAGTCAGCTTCACTGTTCTCCTGTATAGCCAGGTAAAGCTCCTAACCTACAAACAATTACACATGTAAGTTTACTCATTTAAGAAATCCCATTGACTTCAGTGGAACTAATCTCATGTAATTAAATTACACACACTCTTAAGTGTTTGCAGGATCATGGAGTAAATTAGAGTTTCCAGTTTGGGCCTTTTACATTGCAACAGGAGGGGGAAAAAAAAACATTTTAAAATAGGAAAATTATTTTAAAACCAAAAAATTGGCAGATATTTCTGGGGCAAATGTAATTCCTGAAACTACACTGAAATTATTCAGTTTTTTAAAAATGGGTCAAATTCTGCAAAAACAGTAAGTTAGGCCACTTCACTTGCTGGGAAATGCTTCACAGGTACTAGTGGTAATTAGATTTTTTTTCAATCTTTTTTCAATCAATTTTACAGTAAACCGGTTATGTAGCTTAATGTGTTAAGGCAAAGAACTATTCACTTCTTAAATCCAGCATTCAAAATCTAGTTTTAGGTCACAATTACCTAAAGTGAAACAGTCATATCAGAAATAAATCACAAATGTTACACATTTTGAATATAGCAGCCTATTAGGAGAATGAGAGGTCAGAGCAGAAGTTTATAGACATGAAACAAAGGTTTGTGGGGAAATTTACACAATTAGCTCGGATGTGTTTCAGTCTAAACACTGCTACCAATTAAGTGTTACGAGATTAGTGTTCTGTACTCCTGGGCAGTCTCTTTCCCATCTATTTATCTTGGGATAAATTTCTTAGCATAATGAAAATATGAAATTAATATTTTGGTACCATAAATGTATATTTTTTTTTAATGTTCATGCAGGTGAAGACTCAATCTCTACTGATTTACACTATCTATTCCTTGAGGGGGAAGGGAGAGAAGATTTGTTAAGCACCTATACCACACACTACCTAAGGAAAAGACTGTACTAAAAAAAGAATGAAAAATGCACACAAGCAGATTTTTTTACCTATATTTCACTATGCATATCCCTAACAGATAACATTGAATAATCATGATCTGGTTTACAGTAACATTCAAAAACAATGGTAAATTCCAACAGAATATGGGCCCACATACACACACTACGAAGGTAAAACCTGCATTTACAATTTTACACTACACTATAAATCCCTTTTACATTAAAATTTCCAAATTTCATACAATAATTTTCCAGAGGGCAAATAAGCTATATAGTTTTAGAAAAAATGAAAATATATTTTCAAGCACTCCATTTTTTTTCTTGTGTTAACATTTTTTGAGGGTGAACGGGGGTTGGAATAGGGTTCTTTTAGGTAAACAAGAAGTCCCTACAAACTCCAAATACATTCTTATAGCATTTTAGCTACAGGCCAGTTCTAAACACCAAAAACTGAGAAAAGGGGTTGGAAACAGGCTGGGTTGGGAGCAGAGCCAGTGGTCAGCAGAGCTCTGACTTCGTAGCCACAGGAAGTTAAGGTTGGTTTACTATAGTGTTCAGGGTGCAAAATTTTTCACAGACCTGAGTGACACTGCTAGGTCAATCCAATTTTTAAGCACAGAACAGACCCATTTCACATCCCTCTCCACCCCATCTTCCATTCTCCTAAACTCCATAATTAATAGAAAAGTTATTTTGTTTCAATTTATTTAGACTCACAAAAACAATCATAAAAATAAAAGGGGGAAATAAATGGAAATATTAAATAAAAATGTATAGGGTTAGTGTAGTACTGTCAGGAGCAGAGGGGGAAAATGTTTGCAAACATAAAACCTACAGAGGCACTCAATCTGATTTACAGGGCTCCACTTTTTTTTTTTTTTTAAATCAAGCAATTTAAATAATCATTGACTTAAATCAAGTTGAAGCTTTGTAAAACTGATCTGAAAGTTTATACTGTTATAAAACTAAATTTCAAATGCTGTTTTTATGTCACTATTGGTAAGTATCTTTGAATTTTACAGAATTTTTACAGGCAAAAAACAAAATATTGCAAACCAATACCTGATCCTACAAACATTTAAGCAGGTACTAACTTTACTCATATGAATTCATGCAACTGACTAACAGGACTACTGATCTGCTTTAAATTAAGAACATACATAAGTATTTGCAGCATCACTCATTAACATTGTATTTTTATTAAAAGCTTCTCTTTGGGGCAGAAAATCTTTATCACTTCAAAACAAAATTGCTTTCAGTATTAACAATAAAAAGTTTAGACTTTCAATAAATGAAGTTAGTGATTTTTTTATTTTAAAATAAACAGGCCAAATTTTTCACTTAGGCATCTAGGCATCTCTGGATGGCATTTTCAAAAGCATCCACTAATATGAACTACAAACCTTGATGAGGGAATATAACTTAGCTGAAGCGTTTTTGCTTTCTTGACTTGTGAAAGTTCAATATATTAGAAGATGGTATTGGTGCAAATAAAGCATGAGCTATTAATTTTGAGTTTGAGTTTATCAGTAAGGATGATGAGGCCCTGAACTTGTCTTTAGCATAAAGGAACACTTTAAGTGTCTTAGCAGAATTTCAGATTTCACAGAGTTTTTTTTTCCCCTAACAATTCAGAAGCAATTAGGTTTGCTAAAGGGAAAAGTTGCCTCTTGAGCAGAGCTGTTAACTCCACTTCTGACACCCTTTCAGCTGCAAGTATTCCCCCTCTTAACAACTATCAGGGGAAAATGAGATCTGAGGCCTAGAGTTCAAGATCTATTAGAAAAAATTCAGCTCTACTCTGGAGGCAGCTTCTTTCTCTGACAAACCTCCTACAGTTCACCATTAGGAAATCCCAGTCTGATGGATCTGCGCAGGACAGACCATCAACCTCCTCCTCCCCTCTCCACCTTGCCTCAGAAAAGTGGACCAGAGAACAACTTTGTTCTGATGATCCTTCTGTGATTCATCAAAGCAGATATGCCCTCTGACAAACCTCCTGGCAGAATTCTATTCTGATGAATCGGAGGAAGCTTATGAAAGCACGCTTCTACTCTGCCCTTATTCTTCACTCCGAGACCAAAACCTCACTTACTGCCCCATGTTCCAACTCCCAACCACATCATCTTCACCCCAACACAATTTATAAAAGGTGATAGTATGTCACAGTGATCCTATATATAATGCTTAAAAGCTGAATGTGGCATGCATATACAGCCACATGATAGTGATGTGGGTACATGGAGGTCAGGAAGAACAAGTTGTGGAGTGGATGAGAGTACACTAGTAATACGAGAGTACAGATACGAAGAGGCATAGGAAACACTGGAGTACTGCAAGGCAGCTAATACAGATCTATGCTTACTGCTATCCACATGAACATAACAGTGCTGATAACTGTATTTAGGTTCTATCTATACTGCATTTTTTGAACCAGTGCAAACCTCAGAACAAGCATAGGACTGGCATAAGACTGACATTTAACCCACAGCAATATCGTTACACTGGTGCAGGCCTCCTAATATATCTACTCTGATGTAGTTAAAGACAAAATGTTGGGAAAGTCTCACACGTGAGACTTTCACCTTATCTCTATTAGTAAATGTTCGCTGAAGGAACTAAAATCTAGCAACATTGGTGCAAATGCATAACATGCAGGCAGCTAAACTGATTTAGTTTAATACTGTTTAAATGCATCCATCTTACATTTTAAATGGATATCATTACACAAGTGCAAGTTTTCTGATATATGTAAGGCTTTTGTTAATTTAGGGCTTGTCTACACTTGACACACTACAGTGGCAAAGCTGGAAGGTTATAGTTGCGCAGCTTTAGTGCCTCAGTATAGACACTCACTACAGCAATAGGAGGGGGTCTCCCATCAATGTAGTTAATCCACCTCCCAAAGAGGCAGTAGTTCAGTCCACAAAAGAATTCTTCCATAGACCTAGTGCTGTCTACACGGGAGGGTAGGTCAGCTTAACTACATCATTCAGGTTATGGATTTTTCACATCCCTGAGTGACATAGCTGGGTTGACTTAACTGTTGATGTGGCTTTAGAGTTAAGTTGATATACTGCATGTTCTAGGAATGCAAACTAAAAAACCCACAAGGAAATAAGCAGGTAAGTCTTTTAATAGCTCATCATTCTACACCTCAGGGTTGTTCGGGAAGAGAGTGGAGACAGGTGAGCTGAAAATTGTGGAAAGGAGGTAACAGTTTGAGAGGAGGAGCTAATGATTGTAGCACAGATGGAATGTTGAATAGTTTCACTGCTTATTTCCATGCTTTTTACTATTTGCATTCCTGGTATACGAAATGGCACATTCTGGGTTTTGGCAAATTGCCAATTTTATTAGATTTTTGTACAGCAGAATGTGACACAGGAGTTGTGAACTAAGGCTTAGCTGAGGGCCCAGTCTCCATCCCAATCATTTAAAAGACATCAAATTAAATTTGTAACTTTTTAAAAAAAGTTTATAAAGCTTAATGTTTTCATTCTATCTTTTTAGAGTCCAACAAAAAAATTTTAACTCCAGCATTGCAACCCTAAAACTGAAACCAACTATACAAAATTGTAAGTGAAACAACTTTTCACTGGCCAAATAAAGAATGAAAAAAGTAAACAAGGACTATAGTGACAAGTAAACTAGAGTTTAAAATTCATTTTTAATAATCTACAGTGGTGGTAGTTGTATAAGTAAAGATTTGTTTGTTTTCAATTTATAATTTTAAACCTGATAATATCCTTTTAAGAGAAGGTGTAGGAAGGAGATTTCATGGGAAAAGGATATCACTAGATGGTGGAAACAGAAGTCAAAATTCCTGACCCTGAAATTGTATCCATGAGACACTCCCCTCATAGTGACACACAATGGAAGCCCATTCATGCAAATAATGTTGCAGGGTCTTAGTTTAGCAAACTAGAATAGTTGCTTAAATAGATTAGGAATCACTGTAATAGCAAGCATAATAAGTCTCAACCTTAGTGAGTCATCTCAAGGAGAGTCCCATATGCATTTACTATATTTCCATACAGATGGAACCGTAACCTAGGTTTGTAAAATCAATCACAGATCACAAACATTTATATATCTGCATAATTGTAGGTGTTGCCTAAAAATACTATAGCAGGAACTATGTACCACCCACTATACAGTCCAGGCTACAACACAATTGCTTTGTATCCAATTTTCATGTACTCCTTGCTTTCTGAAAGTCACATTTTGGCCTGATGGGTTGCCTTTGATCAAAGGTGTAACGATTTAATGTTTGCACAACCACTTCATGCATTGGAGTTCAGCAAGGGATAAAAATAAATACTTTTCCTTTTTAAAAAATTCTAACCAGCGTGAAAGAAGTTTGAAACTTTAATCATAGTATTGACATTGCTTTTGCTTGGACCAGAAAAAGGTGGTTTTGATTTACTTAAGTTGTGAACATTTAAAAGCTTCATACTGAGCATGAGCAGTAATGTTTCCCCCATTATTTCTGCAACTTTTTTCTTCTTGGTTGCAGTTAATGTATTTCTAACACAATTGTTTATGTTAAAAAGGGATATAGGGCTTAGGATATATGGCCTTGCAAATTTATCTGATTGCCTAGTTTATTTTATTAGTATGTTTAATTCCTCATTTTTGAGAGGCCTAATTCAATGACACAACTGATAAACTAATTAATTGTATGTTAAATTAAATTGAGCTCTGCCGTTGTAAATCAGAGTTGGATGTTCCATTCCTTTCAAAATGTGAAACAGAAGTATTTATAGCCATGCACTTGAAATGTACTACACATGTTATTTAAAAGACTACAAAAACAAAGTGTGCACTCTTCAAAACTAGCTTGACCACTTTATATTCATGTTAGTATTTATGCACTGATTTTCTTCAAAATATGGCTTGAATTAAATCTCAGTAAGATCCAAGACAAATTGGGCGGGGGAGGGAAAAATCAGACACTGAATTAATTTTAGTGACAATTTTTCAAATGAGCAAAAGCATTTGGAAACAGGACATGAACCAAGACTGTTCTAAACATAGTTTCTTCAGTGGTATGCTCTTACCCCAGGATTAGCCTCACAGCTGCCCCCACAGATTGTCCTCTTGACATCTAATCATGCCTAAAACCTTCAAGCCACAAACAGTTTAAATTTATTTAAATTGTTGTATCAGTATAAATTGCTTATGCAGCTTAAATACCTTGTGGCAGTTTGAGATACAACACAAATTGCAGAACATTTTTCAGGGAGGTCAACAAAACAACCATGGGGCTATATAGCTGGATGAGAGGCACTTCTGCTGCTGTAAGGATGTTTTTACACATGGAGATTTTCAAAGTCACAAAGGGCTTGTAAATAACCCAACTCCCATTGAAATGAAATGGGAGCTGGGCACCTAGTTTGAAAATCTCCCCCTCAGTGTTTCAGGAAGAGATTGCTACCTGGTCATGGAATGAGGAACACCAAGGGAGGAAGGAGACAGGCATAGAGAATAGAGGCATAGAACACAGAGGAATACATATATAGAGGGAAAGAGAAAATGCAGACTTATTTCTGTTTGTGTTTGAAGTTTAACATTTTATGTATTTAAGCATGCAAAGTTTTCAGTTTAGTGTAACACCACTTCTCCTCCTACAGACTTATTGAAGTGTAGAGGAGGGGAGACCTGCTCTGAAGAGTCATAAGATGTGTCAGAGGCTAGGTCTGTACTTGAAAGTCTTATCAGCATATCTGCATCAGTCTTGGGTGTGGTTTTGACACCCCTCTTAGTTATGCTGGCATGATCTTCAGAGTAGACAGCTACGTAAACCTACTTTGACTGAAAAATGGTCAATGTAGGCTACATCTACACTATGAGGCTATGCCAACACAGCTAGGGTGCTACATTCTCCATAGTGTAGAAATACCCTCAGCAAGGTGCTCTACTGCTGTACAATGCTTCACACACTCATGCTCACCCCCCCCAGTTTACACCTCCAACCTAATTAACTATGTTCCCTAATTATTAAAGATATGCAAGAGGTAAAAACAAATTAGGCTATGATTGCACACTGATTTCTCCAGTGGGAACTGAATAAGTGGGGTTTTTTTAAATCTTTTAATATTTTTTCAAATTTTAGGGGGAAAGAATTGTGTGTGGATACTGCAATTTGGGCAGGGCAAATGGAACAGGAGTATGTAGTGGTGTGGAACAGGTTGAATGCTCTAACAGGTCTTTTTGAGACACTTTTTTTTTTAAGATGCAATTTTGATAAAGAAAGGTAATATTGGTTTGAGGTGCTAGCTGGACTCCTCCAAAACACACTTTCAAACTTTTCCTCTGTTAATAAAATCTCTAATTAAATATAGAGGTAAGCCTTCAAATCTAAAACAACCATCTTTGGCTAAAACCTACCAGTTATAAGTTTACAAAGTTGAAACTAATGGTTACCAGTTGACTTTTACCATTTGGTAGGTACTAAAGACCTGATAACTTTCTCCATCTCATTTCCTTTTAAAAACTAAATCACCAATAAATTAAAGGCAAAACAATCATTAAGGCTGTATTTTTAAGCAATTAGAAATAGAATATAAAAAAATTAAAGAAATGCACAGTTTAAACCCTGATAACTGTATCATAATACACGTGAGTTAAGTTATTTCATCATGGCTCTTAGATACAAGTGCATCCAGAGTTGCAGAAAACATGTATCTGAAAAATAATATATTTAATAACTATTATAATGCAAACAGAGTGTAGATTATATATTTAGATTTCAGAGTAGCAGCCGTGTTAGTCTGTATTCGCAAAAAGAAAAGGAGTACCGGTGGCGCCACCGGTACTCCTTTTCTTTTTATTATATATTTAGAGACTGCTTTTGCATTGCCAGAATTTTGGTTGTATTAACATAGTTACATATTGTGTATTTTAATTGGTTATAAAAATCATTGTTTCCCCCCCTCTCTTGCTCCAATTTTATAAAAGGCTTTAAATATTTGTTTTTTCCCCATGGCTGGTAATTTTATGCCCTCCAAAAAAATGTACAATGTATTTCAAGGAACTGAATGCAATGAGTCCCATCTAACCACAACATTTTAAGTGTACTTTAACAATAACCATCCTTTTCCTAAAGAAACATCTTGACCTGAGTTTTCAAAAGCTTTTAATGTTGCCAGCAAAACTAATGTAGGGTTCTGAATGGGTCTAATTACAAACAGAAATAATTGTAATATTGAAGGCCAGACTGAGGAGCTGCTTAACAGCTATAACATCTGCACATGAACTAAACAGATGAGGGTGTTTTGAAAGGTAGATAACTGGTTATGGCGAGGATGCTATCAAACAACAATATAACTGACC
This sequence comes from Dermochelys coriacea, assembly GCF_009764565.3. Classification (NCBI taxonomy): domain Eukaryota; kingdom Metazoa; phylum Chordata; order Testudines; family Dermochelyidae; genus Dermochelys; species Dermochelys coriacea. The sequence goes on from NC_050069.1 coordinate 75,077,580, forward strand.
ATGTTGAAGTACATATTTTCTTTAAGGCATATTCAGGGACAGTTACTGTCAAACAACATTTCTTCTTCTTCTAAAATACTCTGTAGTTTTCCTATGTGCTCAGATAGCTGATTAGTGGTTTAAGTCTCAGGAAAGGAATACATGGGGTGGAACCCTGGCCAAACTGAATTCAACGGGAGTTTTGCCATTTACTTCAATGGGGCCAGGATTACACCCCCTAGAATTCATCCAAACAAAAAATACACATTCTGGCAGTTTCAGCTCCAACCTTCCTCTCTGAAATAAGGATGAAATTCAGCCATGACAAAGTAAGTAGAATCCCATTGACCTCACTGGAGTCACATCTGCTTATGCCTGCAGTGCGTTTTGCCTCAAGAGAGTACCATGCAGTTTCCTGGGAAAGGGACATGTGTGTTTGGCTGAGATCCTAAAAAAATAACTTCCCTTGTTGGCAGTTCTCTGACTCTGTCTGGCTGCCCCCTCTACTGAAAAGATGGCTGATTTTCAGTGGTGCTAGCGAAGTATGGAATAAAGCACTTTAGGATCTCTGGAGATGAAAACGTATATACGTACAGTTAAGCACCAACTATGTTTTACTATAAAAGTAGCTGCATTTCAATAATGAAAATAATTGATGTAAATGTACATATACACATACAAACTTTACAAAATACCCTCTATTTGTTAATATGCAAAGCGCTCTGGGATAGAAAATGCTATGTGTTTTAGCAGCTTATTATTTCTACCTTACAGAACTGAGTGACCAGTTTCAGAGTAGCAGCCATTAATCTGTATCCGCAAAAAGAAAAGGAGTACTTGTGGTATTTTCGAGACTAACAAACTTATTTGAGCATAAGCTTTTGTGAGCTACAGCTCACGAAAGCTTACGCTCAAATAAATTTGTTAGTCTCGAAGGTGCCACAAGTACTGAGTGAGTACGCAGCAGGAAGAGGACAGTTTTCTGATTCAACACCATGAATTTTTAGTGACTGCCAGAATGAAACAACTGTTTTGAATGCAAAAAGTTGCAAGAAGCAAAGATTCGCTCACAAGCAAAACCAACTTTACTTCCTGTTTATTACAGGAACTCAGAGACATGCAAGAGTGCAAAGAATCTGGAAACTCTCTCTACCCCAAAAGTACTTGGGGGGAGAAGGGGGGGGGGGGACTTATTTTAACTCAAACACCAGAAGGCATTTCTACAAAGAGTAACAAAATACAGTTCTCCCACAACTAAGTAAATATATAGTTCCTTCAGAATACCCATCCATTTCACATGGCAGTCTACCCCAATTCAGCCCACATAGGGTAATGCAGCCTTTTCCGTTGGAGCCAAGGTACAGCTGCACCAGGTCGCTGCAGTGGGAGCTCCCTGAGGTACTGAGAGCTGCTCTCTCCCCTTTCTACAGGATCTGCCATGCACACCCTATTTCCTAAATCTGGCACAGTGAGGGGGGCTTTTCTCCCCCAAGTTCTACCTAGTATTCTCTATTCCTCTTCCACTGTACACCACCTGCATAAGACAGAGGGGAGTTCTACATCACAAGGTTCTGGTCTGCAACCCTAGCTCTCCAAAAGCTCAATAGATGAGACACTAACTCAAATCAGCTTGACCCCCCATACTCTCTGAATAGAGTACTGAAATCAGTTCGTTCCCCTGCCCCTGGGCTCTTCCCTGCCATTCCCCCTATTCGTTCACGTTGATGCATTTGCCTCCTAAACCCTCACTTGGGCATTACACTGAAGCCCAGATTTATACTCCGCCCTGCGCCTAATAATACCTTTATCGAATAATAAGGTGTGCTCCGCTCCCCCAGGCTGGGCTACTAAGCTACGCCATACCACCCAAACAGGTCACCGAGGTGGGATACCGCATCCCCAAGTACTACCATACAGTCCGTCTCCATCAGCAGCAAACTAAGAGATGGTACCCATCCCCCTTGACTGTACAATAAGCCGCTCTGCATTAGGCACTGAGATGGATTTTGTCCCTCCTACTCGGCCCTGCCTTTTAGGCACCCACACCCCGGCAGCGGGCACTAAATCATCATCTCCCCGTGGCTCTGCCCCGCCGCTTCCCTACCCTCTGTACGGGCAGCGAGCACCGCTCCCTTCCCGCCCTACGGATTCGGGCTCCGCTCTCTCAGGCTCTGCCAGGCGAAGACCACAGGCCCGACGCCCTCGGGCCCGAGATGGGACCCCCCACGCCCCGCCGCCCTTTACGCGCCGCCCGAGGCCCGGAGGTGGAACTCCTGTCCTGCCGCACCTAGCCCAGGTACTGAGGAGGAATGCGCTGCCGTGCCGCCCCCTGCACCGGGGCTCCGCTGCGGACCCCCAAGTTCTGGCTGGCGCCGGGCCCTGCCGCCGCGGCTCAGCCCAGACACCAGCTCCCCTTGGCTGAGGAGAGGGAGAGACAGCGACAGCCCCACCCCGGGGCTCTCGCAGCCCATAGAACGGAAACCCGCTTCCCCACACCCGCCCCAGGCCCATCTCGAGCCCCCCTCACAGACCTGTAGAGCCAGCCATCTTGTCCAAACCCCTCCCACCGGCCCGAGCCTGCGCAACGCACGTCACCTCCGCCTCGGGCAATGCGTCACTTCCTAGTAACAGCCGCAAAACTCGCCAGTCTGGCCGAAGAAACAGACACTGGTCCCACGTTCATAAGAGGGCGTAGTGGCGGGAGGAGGGCCTGTGCCTCGAAACTTGGTCAAGTGAGGGTGATACCATCTCTCGCCACAGGGGAGGGGAACCCTGCCTGCCTGCGAATCTGATGTAGGCTCTACGTGGGTGAATTCCCGGTATTGTGGGAGAATCGGGCTCCTGTCAGAGTCTGCTCTGTCCCTGCAGAGAGGCTCACAGAACCCCTAGAGAGCGTGCGTCCGTACCCAGAATCGAAACGGTTGGTTTCGTCCCCCTTTCTGGGCCGAGTTGGGCTCTCCTGAGCAACTAAGGGTAGGAAAACCTGCCAGAACCCACCCACCCACGTGACCGGTTTGGCGCGGAATTTTCTCGGGGTTCGCGGGCTGGCCGAAGGTGCTTGCGGAAGAGAAGTGGGGGTAAGAGCGCGAGACGCCGCCATGTCCCCCCGCGGATATCTGCGCGCGAAGGGGATCGAGGGGCGGGCGGCAGGGGGCTCGCGGCGCTGAAGAGGGCGGCTCCGTGTTGTGCCGTTACTTCGCGGTAACGCGGTGGTCTCAGGGCCCGGCTCGCAGCGGGTGCCGGGGGGCGGCGCAGAGCGGGGCTGCCTGCTCCCGGTGCAGGGCGCGGGCGAGGGGGCTCGGTGCGGGCTCCGGGCCGGCGGGGGGTCGCGCTGCCTCAGTTTCTCTCTCCCCCGCGCAGGGAGCAGCCGCAGCCGGTAAAGCAGCGTCATGTCCTCGCCGGCCTCCACGCCGAGCCGCCGCGGCAGCAAGCGCGGGCGGGGCAGCAACCCGCCGACTCGTAAGTGCAGTTTTTCCCTGCCGGGCGTAGGTGCGTCGGGATTGGGCGGGGGGCAGCTGACTGCGGCCGCAGCCCTGCGAACTCCACTAGGAGATGAGCGTCCGGCCGGGAAGGCCTGGGCAGGCCAAGCAGTGCCCGGCGTGGGGGATGTGGGCAGCCCCCCGCTCTCTGTTTGGCGCTTAGCAAGGGTATGTGCGCAGTGCGGAGAACATAACGGCCATGCTGCGTCAGACCAAGGTCCATGTAGCCCAGTGTCCTGTCTTGATAGTGGCCAGTGCCATGTGCCCCAAAGGGAACGAACAGAACAGGTTATCACCAAGTGATCCATCCCCTGTCGCCCATTCCCAGCCTCTGGCAAACAGAGACTGGGGACACCACCCCTGCCCATCCTAGCTAGTAGATATCGATGGACCTATCCTCCATGAACTTACCTAGTTCTTTTTTGAACCCTGTTATAGTCTTGGCCTTCACAATGTTCTCTGACAATGAGATCCATGGGTTGACTGTGCAGTTGTGTGAAAAAATACTTCCTTTTGTTTGTTTTAAACCAGCTGCTTATTAATTTCTTTTTGTGGCCCTTAGTTCTTGTGTTATGAGAAGGAGTAAATAACGCTTCCTTATTTACTTTCTCCACACCAGTCGTGATTTTATAGACCTCAATCATATGCCCCCTTTGTCGTCTCTTTTCCAAGTTGAAAAGTCCCAGTCTTCCTAATCTCCCCTCATGGAGGCCATTCTATACCCCTAATCATTTTTGTTGCCCTTTTCTGTACCTTTTCCAATTCTGATACATCTTTTTTGAGATCAGGTGGTCACATCTGCACGTAGTATTCAAGATGTGGGCATGCCATGGATTTATATAGTGGCAATATATTTTATCGCCTTATCTATTCTTTTCCTAATGAATCCCAACATTTTATTAGCTTTTTTGACTGTCACTGCACATTGAGTGGATGTTTTCAGAGAACTGTCCACAATAACTCCAAGATCTCTTTCTTGAGTGGTAACAGCTAATTTAGACCCCATCATTTTATATGTATAGTTGGGATTATCCAACATGCATTACTTTGCATTATCAACATTGACTCTCATCTGCCATTTGGTTGCCCAGTCATCCTTTTGTAGCTCTTCGCAGTCTGCTTGGGATTTAACTATCTTGAGTAATTTTGTATCATCTGTAAATTTTGCCACCTCACTGTTTAGCCCTTTTTCCAGATCATTTATGACTATACAGTACTGGTGTGGCGTAGCTGTGCTGCTGTAACCCTGGTCCGTAGCATAGGCATCATCTATGCTGAGGGAATTCCTCCTCCCCAAGTGACAGTAGCTGCCCACCTACCAGCATCTACACCCAGGGTTGGGTCTTCCTAGGTATACTCAGGAGTGTGGCTTTTTCACATCCCTGAAAGTCTAGGCCTAAGCAGCTGATGCCCAAGAACAGATGGAGACTAACTTACTTTCACCCATGTTTCTGCTGCAGGATTAACACCTTGGGAAGACCAATAAAAGCAGCCTTTTGTCATTAAAGCAAGAATTTAAGTCTTTGGACATGCAGGATGCAAGCAGTTACTAGTTTAGACTCTTTTCAGAGGAGCACGACAACTTAAGCATTATTGATCTTTGTTAATCTCTGGGCTAAACTTGTTTTTTTCTATAAGGCCTTATCTGCACTACAGGGGCTTTGCCAGCACAGCTATACGGGAAAGTAGGTAATGTCATTTGTAAGTTCAGCTTGCTGTGGGGCAGTCTTTTCCATTTCTGTGAAACTCTTCTGTCAGCATAGCTGTGGCTACAACTATGGGTTTTTGCTGGCACGGCTAGGGCTATGTTTTTTCACATCCATCACTGGCATAGCTTGTAGTATGGACCCGGCCTTAGTCTTCAACAATGCATTGGTGCAAGAGGATGATTTTTCAAAAGTGAAACAGAGGCAAGTTTACAAATATGATGTGTGAAACTTAGCACTGCACTTGAAAAGCTTTGATACTCACCAGTATGTAGGTCGCTTACGCCTCTCTGTGCCTCAGTTTCCCAAGCTGGAAAATAGGGATAATGATATTGCTCTCAAAGCACTTTACAAAGGAGTCTACTCATGAAAAGCACTATATGAGCTAGGTTTTTAAAGCACTACTAGTAGCAGCTCTAATTTCTTGGGCATTTAGGAAGATAATTGCAATATTAATTATTTTAAATTGTCTTAAGCTATTTTCCACTTTTGGAATCTCACAAATACTCTTCATTTTCATTTCAGCAAAATATTGCACTTGGCTGATATAAAATTGAAAAGCAAAGATCTTTGCTATTGTATCATATGATCTATTTTGTGATTTGGTCTTTTAACATTAATCTGTATAGAATGTTGCAGCTAATATATAAAATAGCTGCTTACCAGCTTTCATCTTGTTCCAGCACACACTGAAGATGCTCAGGCTCCTCCTTCACAAAAACGTTGAACAGATGACTCCAGATCTACAGGAGATCTACAGCCAGTGCCAACTTCCCCAGCAGTTGACAGGCAAAGCCCAAATGCTCAAGATGTTCTGTTTTCCAACCCACCACAATTTCGGAAATCAGGTATGCTGCTCGGTAGTAGGAGCAAAATGCTGATATCTGCGTACTATTGGCTATTAAATGGCCTATATTGAAAGATTTAATGTAGGCTTTTATGTAGCTGTCAATTTAAAAACAAAAAGGGCTTTTTTGAATTAAAAGGATTGTTTTCAATTACAGGTTAGTTGGTGTCTCACTTTTAATTTAATTAATTGATTTTTAGCATATAAAACATACACCCAGTAACAATAAATTCATCCTAAAACATCCCTTTTTGACCTGAGTGAAGGTTGCTTGTTAAGCTCTGCAATATTTTAAAATATTGTTGGGGTTTAAAATACACTATTTTAGCAAAGTGTGTTCCTTCTGGCTTGGAGAAATAAAAATTTTAATCTATACAGTACATTCTATGGCTAGTACAGCCTTGTAAAATACAGTTATAAAATTAACAAGACTTACAAACTTTGGTAGTCTGCCATCACACTGACTGATGACAAACACTACTTGTTTAAAATATTAATGAATACACTTTGCCCTAATTAAGTAAAGTATAATTAAACATTTTCTTTGTAGCAGTTCCACTTGTTTTTGATATTGGTTCACTTCTGACCTATGGCACTCCCAGCTCTAAATTGGAGGGTACTCCAAGGAGTGATGTGCGAGGAACTCCAGTCAGGCAGAGGCCAGATCTTGGATCCGCCCACAAAGCCAGGCAGGTGGACTTGCATTCTTATGTGATAGGTAGGTGTTTCAGATTTTGCTGGTAATTTTTCTTTTAAAATGTATTTTATATTATCCATGCTGATGGCTTTTTTTCTTCCCAAAACCAGCAGAGGATGCACTGGCAACTGAACAATCTCTTGGACAAAACCTTGTAATCTGGGGAACAGATGTTAATTAGCTTTATGCAAAGAAAAGTTCCAGGTAGGTGAACAAGTGTGAATACCTCCATTTCTTTCACAAAAAGCTTATTTGATTCTGGCAAATGCCAGAATTGAATTATTTTTAGGATCAATCCCAGGTTGTTTGAAGAACACTGATGTTTTCGTACAATGTTCTTAACAGGAGGAAAAGTAAATTTGTTGTCTGGAGTTTTCCTCTAATTCCACCATAGAGCTCATAAATCTGGATTCCATCCCTTGGAACTGCTCTTCTCAGAGTCTCTAATGACCATTTACTAGCTAAAGCTCAGAACCAGTACTCTATCCTCATTTTCCTGGACCTGTCGGCTGCCTTCAGCACAGTCAGCCATGCTCTTATTGAAGTCTCGTCCTCCTTGGCTTCCATGGCTTCTATCCTTTACTGGTTCTCCTCCTACCTCTTTAATCACTTCCTCAGCATGTCCTTTAGATGATCCTCCTCATCCTCCCTCCAACATTCTGTAGGAATTCCAAATGGTTCTGTCCTGAGTTCCCTTCTCTTCTCCCTCTCCACCTTATCTCTGGGTAATCTCATCTGCAAATACAAATTCAGCTCTCCCTTCTAGGTAGAAAACTCAGCTGTACCTCTCTCTACTTCAGACTTGTCTTTGTGTTGAAACTAAAATTGCAGCTCATATCTCTGACATCTCCTTGTAGATGTCTAGCTGTGAGTTCAAACTCAACATATCTAAAACGGAGCTCTTAATCTTCCCCTCAAATTCTCCCAGCTACCTTGTTTCTTGATCATGTAGAAAACATAACCTGCATAACCTCTCTAAGATACAGCCTTCTCTGTCCATCCATCTAAGGACAGGTCTACACTTAAAATGCTGTAGGGGTGCTCCTATACCAACGGGAGAGCTTCTCCTGTCAGCATGGTTAATCCACGTCCCTGAGAGGCAATAGCTACATTGATGGGAGAAGATCTCCTGTTGACATAGCATTGTCTACACAGGGGATTAGACTAGAATAACTGTTGCTCGGGCGTGAATTTTTCACACCCCTGAGCAATGCAGTTGTTCCTGTATAGGTCTGTAGTGTAGACCTGGCCTAAAACTTTTCTCTTGATTACTGCAACAGCCTTTTCTCTGGCCTTAAGAAATCAAATCTTCCCTGCTTAGGCCAGTTCAGAATGTTGCCACAAATATTTTCCTAGTATGTTGTTTTGAGCAGATCACCCCTCTCTTTCCGTGTCTTCACTGGCTCCCCCTTCTCTGCTGCATTGAGCATAAGCTACTTAGTCTTCACTTTCAAGGTCTGTCATGACGTATCCTCACCTTACCCATCAACTCTCATTAACTATTGAAAAAGTCTACTTTCTTTTCCAGTTGGACCGCTTCTATCATCCATTTGTTAAATTTTCAAATAAGTGTCTGTGTTTTTTCCCATGCTGCCCTTTACACTTAGGAGGAGTTCCCTGTAAATATCTATAAAGCTATCTTATTATCCTTCTCTAAAGCTCTTCTTAAGGCTCTCTTTTTATAACGACTAGGCTGCTGGTGTGCTGAGGCCACTGCCTGTCATACTGACCAAACAGTTACCCTGTTTCTTTTTATGTCCCTGTCTGTATCCATCTGTTGTCTCTTGTCTTGTACTTGGATGGTAAGCTTTTTAGGAAAGCTCTTTTTATTCTGTTCTGTACAATGTTCGGATTTTGGTTCAGGAGTAAGGTTTGTAGGCATTAGGATGTAATAGAGGTTAAAATCCTCAGTAAAATGTCATACTTTTTAATGGTAATATGTTTAGCATGTTATCCTGTTCCCAAAATTGTTTTTAACCTGTATTTGTAAAATTATTAAAAATTAATTCGATAAAAAGGGATAATAGCTTGATGAGGCTTTTTCAAAGTGATTGGTATGCTTTACTGTATGAAATTTGAAAGATATTGTTGGAATTAAGGAATCTGTAGTGTGCATGAGAGAAATATCCTGTAGGGGGATGCGTTAGGGGTATCCCAACCCTTTGGGAGTTTTTGAGTACCTGCAATATAGAGAGTATTTTTGAGGGTAATTTGAGCCAGGAAAATGTCATCCAGTGTAGGAATGGTGTAGCAGTGAAATCACAGCTCTGTCCCTTTGGGCATTCTTAAATATAACTTTTTTTTTATCTTATTCTCAATATTCAGAGATTTCTTCAGCATTTTATTGATCCATTAGCTAAAGAGGAAGAGAACGTTGGCTTGGATCTTAATGAACCACTCTATATGCAGTGACTTGAGGAGTACTACTGTAATATAGCTAAAACTAACTTGTTTTTCAGACTTAAATTCTGGTGATTTAATGTGGCATTTTTAAACATGGGGAACCATTTCTAAACGTAAATTGTGACCACCTGAGATCTTCTGACACAAATCTATACGGACAGCTGATCTGCTATCCACAGGTAACATCAGGCCTTTTTTAAAGGCTTTCTTCTAGTTGAGTTCAATTTTTTTTAATTGCATTACTTAAGCATAAATTAGTCTGTAATTGTTTTAGATTATCGCTCAATGAGGGAGCAGTATTTATAGCTACATACCCCAGTGCTTAAGCACTTCTATAAATATCTAGAAAGATAGTATAACATTTGTGTATACAAACTTCTGCATAAAATATATTTTATTACATAAAGGTCTTAAAATATTTACCAGACATTTCAGAACCACATACGGATACCAGAGAGCTCAGGGAGAGTGCTGTCCAAAGCAAATTCCCATGAGAAGCTCAGAACGCTTACCCATTCCACTCTCCAAATTTGTTGACAAAGGGGATTTTGCTGGAATTCCTCCCAGTTTGTAGTCCATGGATCCTGCTCAGTGCTCCAGCTTATTTCTCTTTGCCATGTAGGTGTGTGGAGGGAGCAGGCAGCTTCAAAAGACAATAAGTTCAAGGCTGAATCCCAGAATGACAAAGTAATGGTCACTGGATCTTCATCAGTCTTTCTGTGCCTGTCTTAAATCTGTTATATACCTAGCTACAGCTGCAACCATGGGGCTGCCTCTGCAGTTCTTTTCCTTGCCTTTCTTTTGAGTCCCTCCACTCCCAGCGAATAGCTCCAGGGTCTGATTCTGCTGCTGCTCATAATTTTTCCTATGAAGCAATCAGGGAGGATTTGATTTAAATCAAATAGATTTAAATCATGATTTAAATCACTAGTCAAGAAGACTCAATTTAATCATGGTTTTCTACATAAAAGTGCGTTCTTGTTGGTTGTTATAACCTTAATACATACTCTTCACAACTCGGAGATAGATGTAGGTTTCATTTTTAGAAGGTACACACTATACATTTTTAAACACTGATTTATTTTGAAAACTTTTCAGATTAGTTTTACAGCTGTATAAGAAAATGAATGATTGATTGTTTGGTTATTTCAATTATCAAAGCAGATAATTGAAGCAGATACTTATGAAGTCATTGGCCGGTAAACTATCTCCAATTCAACAGGTTAATCATTAATATTTGGAGGATTTTCTTGCCATGCTGTATTAGGAGGAGAACATTATGAGACAGACATTTAAATTGTTTTATTTAACTAAAACAACAATGTTAAGTATTCAACAGCAAACATACAATATTTTAACAAAACAAGCATACGTCCCTTGCTTCTCACATTTATCTCCAGACTTATCCTTGTCCAGATCTCTTCCGCCCCCAACAATCTTCTATTCATTGAACTTTATGAAACTTTGCACTTTTAGAGAGCAGTAAGGGATTGACTCTGCGTACACAAATTTGCAGAGGGACAATAGAGTTGAGGTCTGTTGTTTCTCACTTGTATATTGTTATTTATTTAAAAATATTTTTGCTGTTAACAAGAATGTTATCTCTGGAGACACAAATCCACAGTTTGAGAACTGCAAAACTAAGCATCTCTGATGGTATCATCTAGACTGAGCACTGAGTCCCATTGGGTAGATAGAAAGATTAACCTAAATAATTTATTCAGAAGCCCGTGGAACCCCATAAAATTGGGTCCCTAATCCATGAATTATTGGAACTCATTTACAAAAACTTTTCTTAAACATTACATGAATATATTGTCTCATACTATAGAATTAGAATGTATAATCCGTATTCCATAATAAAGCATTATAACTCAAAGATATATCTTAATTAAAACTATTTTTCCTCAAATTATTTTATCAAAAAAGTTGGATTTTTTTTTTTTTTTAAATCATTGATTTTTTTTTATCCACCCTGGTCTGGAATAGTGTCTGTTGAATATTTACTGAGTACATCATAATTGGTGACTGAAAACTGTGAAGTGGAAATATTGTCTGATTTATATAGTGATATCTTAGTTTTGGTGTAAAATACCTTAGAGTTCTGAATATTTCCCCCTTTCTTAAATCAACAAAAGTTTAACTACAGCTACCAATAGGTACCGTCTGTGTAGATGGAAGGGCGTATATATTTTTGCCACGTTTGTATTATACAATTTCTAAAAATTAATGATTACATCTCTTAACCTATACTTCAAAGGGAAACAAGCATCTTTATCATGGAACAGCTTTTGAAAAGCTCACATGTACTTAGAGTTTTTAGTTCTTGAACAGATGAGGAAGCATGTTGAAATTATTTCAATTAATGCAATTTAAATTGGGTTGCGGCTTTATGAAACTAATTTAAAAATTGTACTTTTGAAACTTTAGGTTAGAATTTATAATGAATTAACTATAAGTGCTTTCTTTAATGTCACTAGTCTGGTCTATAGCAGTTTTGTAAAATTTAAATTAAACACTGAAAATTATGATCCTGATACTGCAGTTGCCTAACCAGGTACCTAACTTTGCTCATGTGAACAGTCCGATGTACTTAAATAGTACTACTCGTGTTTAAATTTACGTGTTTGTTTGCAGACTAAAATAGTTTTTTAATAATTTTTTCCTCTTACTAGCATAAAATCATTGCTTCATTGTTGATACTAAACTGTTAGTGCACTGAAAGTCTAAACAACTGAATTGTCAACTTCTTATATGTGCAAGCCAAAATCGAGAAGGCTAAAGTTAGGCTCGAAGGGTAGGATTTTCTAATGCACTTTAGGTGATGATCCTGCAAACACTTAAGGCCATAACTTTACTACCATGAGTAGCCCATCTGAAATCATGAGACATGGTAGTAAAGGTAAACACATGCTTAAGTGTTTGCAGGATCAGGGCCTCAATGATAAAAGCACAAGTAACATTGACATCAGGAGGAGCATAGCCTGGTCAAAGTATTTCAACTTTTGGAAAGCTTTCTAGAGAATTGCTGCTCCATGATGTCGCTAATTCTGTAGAATTGAAGTGAAAAGTAAAAATGTAGCTAAGTCCCTTAAGCCTCCAGCGTTTGAACTAAGCTTATTTTTGATTTCATATCTGCATTGTAATTCCCTGGGGGAAGGAGGTTTAGGTATCTACAGAGCGGTTCCTATTTGAGTTAATCCAAGAGTGAGCAATGTAAAATCGGTCTATTAAAACCCACATTGATGTCATTCATGACCATAAAACCGATTCAAAACGTGTATGAAGAAACTGAGCAGAAAATGTTTGCAGAGGAACGTGTGGAAATGCTGAAAGAGCTCTCCAGAAAACCAGATATTTTTGAAAGACTTTCTTTGGCTCTGGCTCCAAGCATTTATGAACATGAAGACATCAAAAAAGTAAACAAAATTTTACAAGCCTACCGCAACACCTGACTAGATAGTATAAATGCACATCTCCATTTAAAATATATACTTTCTTTGGAAATGATACTCATATATGGAGTCTTTTTATATAACAAAAAACACAGGCCTTTGTTTATTTTAATTGGGATTTACAGTAAGTTTCAGTTATCAGAGGGCCTTGGGAATCGGGAAACTTTAGATAATGCAACGGGGGTTTCAGGTAATAGGGAAGGAAGCCTTTAGCTTCATTCTCCTCTTCTATTGGCTGGCTTTAAGGAAACTGGCCAGCCAGTAATTCTACTTTCTTTGGCCATCTCTCTGCTCTGCAACAGGATCCAGATAACTGAGAAATGCAGTCACAATTAACAAACATTGGGAAACATTATAGACCGTCCACCGAGTGGGGCTCTAAATCTTTAATTATTATAGTGGGGCAGTAACACACCTATAGTTCAGGTTGAGAGTAGCTTACTGTTTAAAAGCTTATTGGTTTGTATGTGCACTTGTGCCCTAGGGTAGCCAAAGAAATGCTTGTGTAGGTAGCCTTTTATCGGCTGCCCCAAATAAGTCCATCTATTTTTCAGTACTATTTGTATTGTTATAATTGTGCCCATTCAAGGATTTCTTCATTTTACTTTGAATATTCTACACAGATACCTGCATGGAAAGCTATTAAGTTTGCTTTGGATGGACTTATGTTTCCAATTCTCCACTCTAAGCATCTTCCTGTCTGGCATGTTACTTCTAAAATTATTTGGTGTTTTTGCTAAAAATAGAACCTATTTGGCATTGATCTCAGCTAGGATCTGGCACACGCTGCCCCTTTGGGGAAGCAATATTTTAAATTATTCAGGGTAAAAATTGAATCTATAATGTGGCTTGAGCCCATGCTGGCAAGCCAGAGAAAAGTCATTTGTGTATGTGCAGCGGGAATGGAGCTGTTACAATCCAGACTGTTCTGCAGCCGCCGCTGCAGATTCTCAGAAGAGCTGATTCTCCTTAATGGGCCATCAAGCAGGCTGGCTAGCCTTGATGTAAATCTGTCGAGGGGGTGTTACCCAGAAACACAACAGGTTTGAGATACAAACACACAGCTAAGTTTCATAACTTCATATACAATGATGATACATGCATACTAACCGGATAATCATATTTAGCAGACTATAACTTTTCCAATTATACCTTACATGACACATGTACAAGATTGATCACAATTGCGCAACAGGGGTCATACATGGTCACCTTTCTTTTATACAGCATCACACCAACTGTAGAGTCTTTGTTGATAAGAGATCCAGAAAGAACCTAGCTCAGTGTTTTAAATTCAAAATTGACTTTGCAGGGCTGGCGGTTTAATTTTAAAAAGTAATCTAAGCAGATTTGACCTGGAAAATCTTTGAAGCTTCAAAGATAGAACTCCATGACCCTTTTTAGTGATACTGACAGAAAACAGTACTCCAGCTTTACATGTGTTCTGTTAATGATTTCAGAGAATTTTCATTTGAAGTTTCAGTTCACTCAGTCAGAGATTGGCTCATGTAATTATCAAGAACTTTGGTGTCTGATTTGGAAAAATTCTTATTCTTATAGCTTTCAGAGTAGCAGCCGTGTTAGTCTGTATTCGCAAAAAGAAAAGGAGTACTTGTGGCACCTTAGAGACTAACAAATTTATTTGAGCATAAGCTTTCGTGAGCTACAGCTCACTTCATCCGATGAACTGAGCTACAAGTGAGCTGTAGCTCACGAAAGCTTATGCTCAAATAAATTTGTTAGTCTCTGAGGTGCCACAAGTACTCCTTTTATTTTTATAGGGCATTCTTCTTCAGCTGTTTGGGGGATCAAGAAAAGATTTCAGTCATACCAGAAGAGGCAATTTTCATGCTGAGATAAACCTTCTGTTTGGTGATTCTGGCACTAGTAAATCACAGCTGCTTCAGTATGTCTATAACCTGGTTCCTAGTGACCAGTACACATCTGGAAATGGCTCACTGCATATGTAATGAAGGACCAGAGACAAGGCAGCTGGTTCTGCAGACAGGTGCTCTGGTTCTCAGTGATGATGGCGTTTGCTGCATTGATGAATTTGATAAAATGAATGAAAGCACAAGATCAGTACTGCATGAAGTAATGGAACAACAGACTTTCTATTGCCAAGGTAAGACTCTAGCTCAACATTGTACCACACTACCCAGGTTAATATCTGTTAGATGATTAATAGGGCTATCAAACGATTAAAAAGATTGTCTGAAGCATGAAGGGGCATACGAATGTTTAGCATATCTGGCACATAAATACCTTAAAATGCCGGCTACAAAAGTGCCCTGGAACTGCCTGTTATCACTTTCTGGTGACGTAAATAAGAAGAGGGCAGCGTTATCTCCCGTAAATGTAAACAAACTTGTTTGTCTTGTTTGAACAAGAAGTAGGACTGAGTGGACTTGTAGGTGCTGAAGTGTTACATTGTTTTTGAGTGCAGTTATGTAACAAAAAAAATTACGTTTGTAAGTTGCACTTTCACGACAGAGATTGCACTACAGTACTTGTATCAGGTGAATTGAAAAATACTACCTTTCGTTTATCATTTTTACAGTGCAAATATTTGTAATCAAAAATAATGTACACTTTGATTTGAGTTACAACACAGAATACACTATATATGAAAATGTAGAAAAACATCCAAAACATTAAATAAATTTGAATTGGCATTCTGTTTAACAGTACAATTAAAACTGGGATAAATCACAATTTTATTTTTTGAGTTAATCATATGAGTTAACTGTGATTAATTGAGAGCCCTAATGATAAAATAAGATAATTGAAAAGGTAATGTAGGAACTGGAGAGAAGACTACTGACAGAAATACAACCTCAAAGTTGAGTAAGAGTATAGATGTTGGAGCTGTATTTCAGTGATAATATTTAGCATGTTGCAGACTCGGCATATATGGCTGCACGTAATACTCCTTCCAGATAACCTTGTTCTATTTTGTACCCAAGCTTTTGTAATGAGGTATGTTCTCTTGATCTAGAGAACCCTTTTTATAAAGCATTTTTGGTGAACCCAGCAAGAGTTAATTCTTTAAAGGCTTTCTTGTTAGAATAAGCAAGTCTTTGGACTCTTAACATAGCTGCTGGAATCTTCCTTCCACTAGGAAAGGTTGTTTGCTCTCAAATGTGTTTCCTTTTGACAGGCTGGAATTATTTGCCAACTGAATGCTCGCACCTCTGTCCTAGCAGCTGCTAACCCTATAGAGTCGCAGTGGAATCCAAAGAAAACTACTATTGAAAACATCCAACTTCCTCGTACGTTGTTATCCAGGTATTACAATTAGACTTATGTTTCCATGCTGCATGCTTGGTTTTTACAAAACAACTTTCTACCCGTGTGTGTGTGTGTGTGTGTATATAGTGTGCGTGTGCAGGAACATGTTGATTGGGGGTGACATTTGCAATGTAGAAAGCAAAAGGTTTTTTTTCTAAATTGACTTTAAAAGCAATGTTCTTAACTAATACTGTAGCAGAGGACTGTAAATGGCTGACCGTTTCTAGTGTATAGTGCTTGGTATTGAATAATGGGATTCGGCAGTGTCTCTAAGGTTTTGTTGTGTCCATTGTTCTGCTTGCTTCAAGATTCTGTCACTGCACAGGCACTGGGATTTTCAAATCTTGAGTATTTTACATTAGTTCGAAGGACATGTCTACTCTGGAGGTGGAGTGTAATTTCCAGCTCAAGTAGATATACCTGCTGTAATGGTCATCAAGCCACAGTGCTAAAAATAGAAGTGTAGCCACATCAGTGGAACAGGATAGGTGCTCCAAGCATGATCCCATCTGAAACTCTTAAGTGCATACTCGGGCAGCTAGCCAGTTCTGCCAAGGCAGCAACACTGCCTTTTTTATAGCACTAACTCAGAGCTAACCTAGGTATGTCTACCCAAGCTGGAGGTTACACCTCAGCTCCAGCGTAGACATATCCTGACTTGCCTTTTCTTTCCTGTCAAGCTGTATTAGTAGCTGGAGTAAGTGTTTAATGAACAATGATAGAGGCATCACATCTTCAGAAGAGTATAAAAAATTAGTCTTTCAGCCATTGCACGCTTTACCAATCAGGAAGCCAAATATAATAATATACAAGTGTAGGTTTGTATTCTAATGTCAAGTGTCACCCCATTTTCTGTCTTTTATAGGCCTGAGCCTATTGATGATAAATTAAGATTTTTAACCTCTCAAAATATGTACCATACCTCATACCATGAGGCACCTAGAACTCTCTTAGGCAGTGTAGAAAATAAGTAACTATGGATGATTGAGTGTCTAATTCCATTAATTTAATAAATTACAGGTAGTTGTCATCTTTTGAAATCTGACTAAAAATATGCCCATCGCATCCTCCTCAGAATACAGTTGCACTCAGGAATTATTCAATACATTAAGTAGACAGACTTCATGTAATACATGTAAATACATTTCCCCTCAAGATCAAACCAGAAGCGTATGTAGACTCCATCACCTCATCAGGCAGAAGCTTGAATAAATGAAGTTTACGTGATGCCTTGTAGGTCCCAGCCTTCAGACATTCTTAGGCGCATGATGAGAGAAAATTCCCTGGTTGGAAGCCCTCTGAAAACATTCTGCCTTCAAATACTCAACTCTGTAGACTGAAAGCTAAATCACATTTTTTTTTTCGCCCTTTTTTACGTTCTGAGAGTATCCGGTACTCGTGATGTAACGAATAAAATGTCAGATTTTAGATTTCACACAGCTTCCACTTGGTTGATCAAAATCATGAAACCAAGTAATGTAAATGGTGGAAAAAGTTTATGCACTAAGTATTGAATCTTTATTCCATGCAGATTTGATCTGATCTTTCTAATATTGGACCCGCGAGATGAAGCCTACGACGGACATCTTGCTCACTACTTGGTTGCGCTGTACTACCAAAGTGAAGAGCAGGTGGAAGAAGAGTACATGGACATGGCAGTATTGAGGGATTACATTGCGTATGCTCGTAGCTATGTTAATCCTAGACTAAGTGAAGAAGCAAGTCAGGCCCTTATTGAGGTAAAAAGTTGTGGATGTGAAATTTTAAGTACGTGATTTAAAAAGAAGGGGGGGATAAAATGTACCAGAACTGTGTACACCATTTCCTTTATTAGCTCTTGAAATCTTTTTAAAATCTATATTCTGTATTGACTACTCTCCTTCCTTTTAATCCTGCACAGAGGTCATCCTGTGCTAACTAGTCTGTCCCTGAGCAGGTTTCCCATACTCTTACAGGGCCATCACATAATCTGAGTATAACTTGAACCTTCTCATGCTTTTGTGTAGATATACCTGTACAGATAGTAGTGATAGGCTTTAGCATTCCACATTCTTTTGTGGTTTGAGACCAGATTTAACATTAATAACTGTCTCAGTTTCACGGTAACTGCAACTGTATTTCTCTCTCCATGATTCACTCTGGAAATGCCCAATCAAGTCTCCAGCCATCACCTGTCTCTGTATAGGGACCCTTCTGACAAGGGATATTAAGGATGCACAGCTCCCTGCCATCTACTGTGATATCCCCAGCCAGCATGCATTGCTTTCTCTGAGGACAATAATAGTGATGTTTACCTGTTACCCCACAGCTTTTCCAAGCAAACATTTATCCACAGGGCAAAAGCATTATAGAGAAAACAGAAACAATAAACAGATTTAAATCCCCACTAAAGGTCACTAATTTTCCAAATGGGGAGGCTGATGGGCCCATCTCCGTTCCACCTTTCTGCAAAGAGGTCCGGCCTCCCCTTGGACAGTGAGTTATGTTCATTTGCTGAATCAAAACGAAGGCCATGAGTCATGCTCATTCTTTTATATCAAAGCCCTTTCTTTGTGTAACACAGCCTGACCCAGTCTATGCAAACCACCACCAGGAGTGGAACTGCTCTGGAAGAGTTCAACATTCATGAATTTAGTACAATGATCCCCAAAGATACTGTGTAGGGTGCAGGAATAATCTGCCCAATTTATTATGGCTTTGTTATGGATCAAGCACAAGGAGAGACCTACTAGCTGTGGTAGATGTCAGTCATGGCAAGGAAAATAGTGAAGATGTTTTTGGCATTCATGTTTAAGGGGATACACAATATTTGGATTTTTTTCCCAGGCTGATAATCCTCTGAAGGATGGAGTCTGGATACATCCTACATAATACATCTGTGAATTACTTGTACATAACATTCCCCCCTTCCTTCTCCTTCAGGCTTATGTGGACATGAAAAAGATTGCAGTGATAGAGGAATGGTTTCTGCATATCCCAGACAGCTTGAGTCTCTGATCCATCTGGCAAAAGCTCATGCTAAAGTACATTTTTTCCAACAAGGTTGAAACAGTTGATGTTGAAGAAGCAAAATGCCTCCATCGGGAAGCTCTGAAACAGTCTGCTACTGATTCAAGAACTGGCATTGTGGACATATCCATTCTCACTACAGGTTTGTGTTCATATAAGGATAAATTAGTATCTAATGGGTCTGGCTTGAGCAAACTGTATGCTATTTCAGTTTGGTGATGTTATCTTCAGTGATTGGTTTGTGGATTTGTAAATGCTTCAGATTGGATATTGAGCAATCCAGGTAATAAATGTCAAACCTGGATGTTATGTCAAGGTCAGTATATTCATTTTACAATGAAATCTGATTTTTAATTGAAAAACTTTATTTGAAATCTGCAAAACTTTCCCCAAACATGGCTAATACCTAAGACGAACAGTTGATACAGCAGCCTATATTGTTAGCCTCTTTCGGCTACAAAGAATTCAGTTTCTAATGTTGACATTCTCATATTTAAAGCAGAACATTATATCCTTTGTAACTTTTTATGTACTTTTTTCCAAGGGATAGGTGCCACAGCCTGTAAACGTAAGGAGGAGCTGGCTCAAGCCTTGAAGAAGCTTATCCAGGCAAAGGGTAAAACACCTGCTCTAAAATACCAACAGCTTTTTGATGATCTCCGTGCACAGTCTGATGCAGCAAGTTTCTGCTTTCTTTGTATACTACTTTGATTTTTAAAAAAAACTTTTCCATCTCCTGGGGGATCTTCTGTGTACTCAGCAGGGTCCTCAGTACCGATTCTAGTTGTATCTCAGTTGAATAGGAAAACTAAATGGAAATCTCGAGTAACAGTGGAGAAGTTATTTTACCTCTGTATTTGGCACTGGTGCAACTGCTGCTGGAATACTTGTGCAGTTCTGATCCCCACAGTTCAAGAAGGATGTTGATAAATTAAAGGGGATTCAGAGAAGACCCCTGAGAATGATTAAAGGATTAGAAAACACGCCTTAAAGTGATACTCAGAGCTCAGTCTATATTGCTTAACAAAGAGAAAGTTAAGGGGTAAGTTGATTTGCAGTCTAAGTATCCACATGGGGAATAAATACTAAGTATGGGCTCTTCAATCTAGCAGAGAAAGATATAATATGATCTAATAGAAGTTGGACAACTTATAAATCAAGGTTGGATGTTTTTCTAAAAGATACACTCTATAAATTGTATGTATGCCGTTTGTTATACAGGTAATCAATGTTTACAGTGGATCCTTCTGGCCTTGAAATCTATTTACTTGTTCACCTGACACATCAATAGGTATAAGATTAGCCTGCTAGTCAGTTGGTCATCAGGTGTTCCTGATTAACTAGCTTAATTCTGGTTTCAATTAGTGTTTTTTTTCATAGACGCAAGTTTCACCTGTGGAATAGAAGAGATTTTGTTTACTTACATGCTTGTCTTGCTGACAAAAATAAGCTGATTATTCTTGTCAGCTGTAGGTGTCTATTCTGGTTTGCACATCAACAAAATCATAAGCTATGATCACAGAATCTCTTATTGCCATTGAGGATACACAAGCCAGAAAGAACCCACTTTAACAGCTTAAGAAGACAAAACTTTCACCTAAAACTTGGCAAACTTGATATGGAAGTTGGTGAGACAAGCACAATCCCATGATTTTTGTTGGGGGCTTTGTAACATAGTCTTTTGTATATGTTCTCAAACTTTTCTCTTTTCTTTAAGGCTGTCACAAAAGAAATGTTCGAAGAAGCACTTCGTGCCTTGGCTGATGATGATTTTTTGACTGTTACTGGAAAGACTGTTAAATAGCATTTCATTACAGCAAACTTAACAGCAGAGTTTTACTGTTTTTTTCCAAGTACTTCCATTGAGACCTGTATCACGTTTAAGAATATTATTCTCCATGGCAAAATTCATGATGGTGACCTGTTGGTGAACACCACTATCAGCACTGTAAATAACTAGATTCTGAAGGACTGCAAAAAGGTTAAATTACACACCGCTATATTTGTTTGAATAAAATGGGTTACTAACATTTTTGTGTATTTTCAATAAAGTGCTTGGTAAAACAAGCTCCCAATTTTTATGCATTTTAAAGTCCAAATGTCAAAATTCATCTAGGACCACTGCTTTCTGACATAAATGCAATTTAAATCAGTGCATATTATGCTTTAGTACTTTTATTACAGAGAGATTAGTGCTTGTGACTTTTTTTTGGAAATTAAAATCCATTGGTTTTATTAATAGCTTATTTGCCTTTCTATGCATTTCAAAAAGTGAAGCTAAACCTTGGTGAACACTTCAACCCAGTGCCCAGCAACTGCAAGCAGACTTCATTTTGTTTTCTAGAGTTTAAAAGAACCAAGTAACTATTTTTCCTTTAGATTAGTTTCTCTTCCTTCCATCAATGTTTGTAATTGCTATTCAAAGATGTCTTTCTGCTTTGAACTTGAACTTTTACCATAACAAGCTACAGTTATGTCCAAGTTTCACATTCGGTCACTTTCCTACAGTAAACCTATATTGCTGTATATATAATTTATAATTCATAGGACAGCTCAGACTGTCTTCCGGGTCATTTTCTCTCTTCTATTGCGGTGGGAATGTAAATCAGAGGATGCAGCATGTAGGCATAACACTATTACTACAGACATTTTATATATGTGGAAAAGTGGCCTTTAGCTATTTAATTATGCTCCTCATGTGCTTTCAGAGCATAAGGTCAGTTCTCACTGTTTCAGATTATGCACAGCTTCCCTACCTGTAAACGAGAGCAAGAGCATATTTGAACATGACCAAAGAAAGTTTCTCTAGAAAACTGAAAACAAGCTAAAGATGAATAAAGTTCAATACATTAGAAACTGATCATTTAATCCTACTGTATTGAATTTGTCAACATTCAGTACAGTAAAATAATTTAAGGAGGGTAGTCCAGAGTTCTGCAGCACTAAGTTATTGAAAAGGGGTAAATAGCAAGGAGGACAGAACTTGTAAAGGACTACTGTTAGTCAGCAGTAGCACTTAAGCTAGGCACACAAAAACTAATGCTGATATATGCCTGGGAATGAAAGTATGTTAGAAGGAATAATGTGAAATATTGATATAGGCTGCTGGGTTCTAAATTTAACCACTAAGAAGAAAGTTGTGGGTGTCTTTACTTGAACTAAAACAGAACATGCCCGGTTACTGCTGTAGGAGGAGAAATCCCTAAACTAAAGATCTGTCTTCAAGAACAGAAAGAATTGTACAGAAATAGCAGGCTTCATTTGCTTACAACCTAAAGCTACATTTTACCTATAACGAACTTAAAATGCATGTTGAAACGTGCCTCTCAAAAACACTGCCAGGAAAGTTTTTCCCTAAAATAAATACAAAACACTAATTAATCATGTGGTTTTCCAACTTTTGAACTTCAGCTCCCTTTCAATTCAGCAGTTTTCCCTACTCTCCAGTTGCTGATATTTTTGTCCCCCATTTCAAAAATAGCAAGTAAGGCTTATAGTACTTATTTTAGGAAATAAAGCTGGAGCCTAATCAAGCTGTTAGAAACCTTTTCCTGATCTTCAGCCTATGTTTTCATATTCACAGCATTCATAATCAATGTATTATCCTAAAAATAATTCCCCTCTAATCCTTACTGTTCTAAAGAATATCTTTAGAAGAAAGAGGTAGCTGCTTCCCACTTGTTTGACTCTTATACTTTTGCTCAAATGTCCCTATTCTGTGAAGGAAGCAAATTGGAAATTCTCTGGCACTGGGGAATAAATTTCCAGATCACTGCATGCTACTGTGAGGTGGCTCTTAAAGTTTCTATGTGATCTTACACATAAGTACCAGATCTATTTGAAGAATTTATTCTTAGTACACAATAATTGGTGACACCTTACATGTGAACACAAACAGATGGGTGAGAACCTCTCAAGTCCCACATTAACTAGGTCAATAAAATTATAGAAACATTTTAGAATTGTATTTGAAAGGTGTTCTTTGCTGAAGGTTCTGATTATAAGATTAGATCCTTCCCTATATGAACTAATGCTTTCCCATCACAAACAACAATCCTAAAATATACAGGAGAAAGGGGAAAAACTGGGAAGAGAAAGGCATAAGTATCTCCACAAATGGTTGCTAGAACAGACTGAGAATTTCTGTTCATGTGAAGTCTCCATAAAGGAATAGTGTTATGTTTTCAATTAATCCAATGTTCACTCCAATTTATTAAGATGTCTTTATGCTACCCTGCCATGTGCGTGATTAAACTTAGCTGTAAATGGAGAATGGAATGCACAGCAATGGGAGAGCAGTCTCTTGTCTGTCCAAGATCTGACATTCCTAATATCAATAATAAGCAAGAAAACCTTATTCAGGCTCTTTTATGCATAAAGTAGTAAAAAGGTGTCATAAATATAAAGAAAAGGAGTACTTGTGGCACCTTAGAGACTAACAAATTTATTTGAGCATAAGCTTTTGTGAGCTTATGCTCAGATAAATTTGTTAGTCTCTAAGGTGCCACAAGTACTCCTTTTCTTTTTGCGAATACAGACTAACACGGCTGCTACTCTGAAACCTATAAATATAAAGGGAAGGGTAACCGCCTTTCTGTATACAGTGCTATAAAATCTCTCTTGGTCAGAGGCAAAACCCTTTCACCTGTAAAGGGTTAAGAAGCTAAGGTAACCTTGCTGGCACCTGACCCAAAATGACCAATTAGGGGACAAGATACTTTCAAATATGGAGGGGGGGGGAAACAAATGGTGTGGGTGGATTGATTGATTGATTCTTTCTTTCTTTTGCTGGGAATGGATCAGGAATGCAGTCTTACAACTCCTGTAAAGTTAGTAAGTAATCTAGCTAGAAAATGCATTAGATTTTCTTTTGTTTAATGGCTTGTAAAATAAGCTGTGCTGGAGGGAACGTATATTCCTGCTTTTGTGTCTTTTTGTAACTTAAGGTTTTGTCTAGAGAGATTCCCTGTGTTTTGAATCTGATTATCCTGTAAAGTATTTATCATCCTGATTTTACAGAGTTCAGAGTAGCAGTCGTGTTAGTCTGTATTCGCAAAAGGAAAAGGAGTACTTGTGGCACTTTAGAGACTAACAAATTTATTAGAGCATAAGCTTTCGTGAGCTACAGCTCACTTCATCGGATGCATTTGGTGGAAAAAACAGAGGAGAGATTGATATACACACAGAAAGAACATGAAACAATGGGTTTATCATACACACTGTAAGGAGAGTGATCACTTAAGATAAGCCATCACCAGCAGCGGGGGGGGGGGGAATTTTACAGAGGTGATTCTTTTACCTTTTCTTTAATTAAAATTCTTTTTTTAAGAACCTGATTGCTTTTTCATTGTTCTTAAGATCCAAGGGTTTGGATCTGTGTTCAGCTGTACCAATTGGTGAGGATTATTATCAAGCCTTCCCCAGGAAAGGGGGTGTAAAACTGGGGGGGGGGGGATATTCTGGGGGAAGACATCTCCAAGTAGTCTCTTTCCCTGGTCTTTGTTTAAAACACTTGGTGGTGGCAGCATTCTCTTCAAGGACAAGGCAAAGTTTGTACCTTGGGGAAGTTTTTAACCTAAGCTGGTAAGAATAAGCTTAGGGGGTTTTTCATGCAGGTCCCCACATCTGTACCCTAGAGTTCAGAGGGGGAAAGGAACCTTGACAAAAGGGTATAAGACAAATGTTAAAGTTACTTTCCACATCCCCATTAGAGGACATAGCATTGGCAATTACAATGGGACAGCACAAATTTCCATTCTCTTGGAATAGAATGCTTTCATAAAAGGGGATAAATGGGGAACTAATAAAAATAAGCATCGTGTCATAAGATTAGTTCAGAAAAGTCAGGAGGAATGGAATAACAAAGCAGTTTAGGTGGGAAAATGTCATTTCCGTTCATCACTAGTTTCTAATTTTGATGCCTGTACTATTCGTTTCACTGGGCTGTTGCTATGTGAACTCTCCCCATCAAGCAAACAGAAAAAGCAAGTTCAAAACTTCCTGGGACTTTAACAGGGGAGGGGTATTCACCTGTCTATCTGGATGCAGTTCAAAATGGTGGCCACGGTGGGTATTGGGAGATATCCCTTGGAGGCCACTTAGGGGAACATAAGCAATGCAGAGTTTACCCTGTGTAAGGTGGTGTTGGTGTATGGTTATACTTTTGGTATGTATTATAATAAATGTTGGTACAATTCAAAATGGAGTTAAAGAATTCAAGATGGGGCATGTTGTAGAAAGGTTTGAACTCCATCGTGGTATCCTTTCTTCATGGCATTTTCGCACCAAAACTCTGTTTCCTGCCAGAACTTGAGGGACTGAGAGCTGGCTGGAACCGGTTGGGGGCAGTGTCTGCCAGAGTGTGCTTCAGGAATTCGTGCCACATAGAGCATATAAGGAACTGTCCGCGGTGACACAGGGGCTGTCCACCATGGAGGCAGCCACGTCCAGTTTCTTTGCACGGGCATCAGATCAAGACTTCAGTCACTAATACCTGTTAAGGACTTTGATACTTACCTGATATCTGATTCCTGTATTCTATCAAAGGATCCAGTGAAGACTTTGCCATCAGCCCAGATCTGTTGATCTCCTGCTTCGGTGGTAGAGAGCCAGATCCTCTGATGTTCCTGAGACTCTGAGATGGTCCATCAGCTGCAGGTGACCTCCATCTACAGTGAAAGAGAGACAGTAATTGTTTTTGGGCACTTAATAGTTTAACCCAAGGACCGTTTAAGGGTCTGGGCTCTATGCCCCTTGCTGGAATTTATTCTTGGGTATTTGTAGTGATCCCCCTCAGTGGACCTGCCCTCCTGGCCCCAGTTGCAACTATCCCTTAATAAATCTTCTTTCTGTTTAAGGTTATATTCTCTCTATCCTTTTATTTCAATGCAACACGGGTGGAAGGCATAAGGATTTCTAAGTCTCCCAGTTGATAGATGCTGGTAGGAGTTGAACCTGTTATTTATATGTCACCACCTTATAATTCCATAACAGAGATTTTGGGGTAGCAACTGACACTGTTTCTCTAACTTCTAATAGTTTATTATGTTGGTGTAGCAAGTGAGTTAAAATGGCGGGAGGAGCACTACAATGTGTACATCTCCATTGTTGGGTCAACATAAGCTGCCTGATGTGGACAAAACTGTAGTGTAGACATGACCTTAGTGATGCAACTATACTCAAATGCATCATTCAAAAAGAGATAATGTATGATTCTGTCTTTATCACTGTCTGATCTTCCATTCATGTTGGATTTGGGTGGGTAAACTAATACTGAAAAATCTTTGGCTGTAAGTGAATCTTAGACCATGTCTACACTATACAGTTTTGTGTACTGCATATTGTAAAGCATACAGTTTTGTGTACTCCGCTGATAGAAGGAGCATAGTGTAGACACACCACAGCAGTTTAATTACAGTGGTGCCTGTACATTGATGTAACTTAAGTCAACTTAACTTTGTCGTGTAGACATCCTTACAATCTTAACAAAAATTCTTTGTAGTTTTATAGTGAGGGATAAAACAAGCATGTAATGAAGTTACCATTCCTGAAATGCATCTGAAGAAGTGGTTTTTTACCCACAAAAGCTTATGCCCAAATAAATCTGCTAGTCTTTAAGGTGCCACTGGACTCCTTGTCATTCCTGAAATGGTCACTTTTCAAAAGGTGACAGTGGTGAGAACTGGTACATTTAAACAGGAACAGATTAGCAGGACAAAGGTTGTAGAGGGTTAGCGTTTCCCAAGTTCTTTGACACCGGAGTTTATCGGCCAAATAAAAATTCAAAAGCTAACTATTTAGTTTAGCAGAATTTAATTGAAATGATGGACTGTTTAATCACTCATATTGTAATAATGTCTACAAGCATAAATATATTTTTTTGTGTTGGCACTGGAACAATTTTACAGGAGCATGTTACAATGTATAAAAATCAGACGTTCAAAGAGAAATCAGAGTACAGTGTAGATACAAATCCTTCACATCAGGACTGAAACAAATTCAAAACAGCTTTTCATTTCTCCTGTTAATGATTAGTCTTAATTTAGGGTATATACCAAAGATGTGTATTGGTTCTTGTTTTACAGTTAAATTTTTGTCCCCCTCCCCAGTATGAAGGAAGAAATATAGAAATTCTGCTAGTTGCATGTGACTGTGTCATTATAAAATAGTTGTTTTTGCTTTGAATAAAGCTAATGTTAAAAGTGTTTATATTCTTTTACTGATTTTCAGTTTTAGAATAAATAATCCAGTCAAAATGCATACAGGAAAACATGAGTATCAATCCTACTATTTCCCATATGCTAAGCAAGTAGGCTACCCTATGAGCTAATTCCCCTTTTTGCAGAAGTATGCCAAAGCAGTTGGTAACCACAAAAATGTGTGCTTCTCCAGCATATATTTTACAGTAATAGTTCATATTTCAACTGTACATAACTTCAGTGTTGTTGCTGTTGTGTTGATCTTTCTACTCACAACAGAAAAAATGTACCTTTTATCTAGCTTCCGAACAGTAGGTAGTAAAGGTTATTAATATTATTCACTTATTTCTTTACAACTGCAATGTTTAGTATTTCATTTTGGAATTAAGCCATGGGGGAAAGATGAGAACAGCAGAATAAAAGGTTTTTGGGATATGTGTAATCATTTAAAGAGTTCTGATTATGTTTTAGAGTTATTTTTATTAAATAATCAATGGGACAAATCATTTTGTATTAACTGATTTTTCAGTAACAAAAATCAAGTAATCAATTGTGTTTTAATAGCTTTGTTTGTGTATGAGCCTTCTTCAGATAAATAAATATTAATTGCATTTTCTTCTGTTTGTTGCACAGACAAGTCTTGAGAAATAAGAAATGCAAATTAAAACAAAAAACATCACATACAAGAAAATGGAAGAGTAAAGAAAAAACGTTTTGCAATTAATTGCTATTTGCCCCCTTCCCTGACACAACCCAAAAAAAAAACTTGCTGGAGAATGCGGGCATCGATCCCGCTACCTCTCACATGCTAAGCGAGCGCTCTACCATTTGAGCTAATTCCCCATCTGTGGCTTTTATGGGCTAGGTTGTTCATAAAATGTTTTCAAGCAGTTGTCTTCAAACACTGCAAGCTCTTCAATCAGAGAATAAAATGGTGTCTGATGATTCACCATTTAGCACTACCAAGGACTCTCAGATAGTTGCTCAGCCTACTCAGGAACTACAAGGCTTTCAAAGACTACAATGTTTCTGTCACCTCTGAGAGGCTGTCATCAAGATCACCAACTGTCATCTTCACCTGCTCTCATCCTTTTGTCTGTTCAATTCGTTTTTCCACATTCAAAAGTAAGTGTTCTCTTCTTTAAAAGCAAGCACATCTGATTACTCTCATTGCAGGCTATATTTTGACCCTAGAAATCTTCACAGCATTGCTTTCACTTGTCTCTTGACCACTGAGGTTTACCAACATGCATCTTATTCTCAGAATAAAACACAATGTAACAGTTAGTGTCACTGGCTTAATATTCTTTGATCAATAGCAGCAAAATCTGCAACCACTCTCAGTCAGTCTCCCCAGCCACGCCTATCACAAGACCACAGGAGGGGTCTCTTTTTGGTAATTAACAACTCAATTACAGTGGTTGTACAAGAAAAGTTTCTTCTATTTTTGAAAAGACATGCCAGTTTGCAAGACATTCTATGTATTTAAGATAGAGAATACTACGTGCACACAGTTAATGGATTGGCTAAATGCAATTGTAAATGAGATATCATCCTTGAGCAGGTCCCTGGCCCCACACCCACAGCCCTGCCCCGCCTCTTCCCACCCCTGCTCAACCCCCGCTCTGCCTCTTCCTGCTCAGTTCCGCCCCCTCCCTCAAGCACGCTGTGTCCCCGCTCATCCCCCCTCCCTCCTAGCCTCCTGCATGCCACAAAACAACCATTTACAGCAGGTGGGAGGTGCAGGGAGGGAAGGGGAGGCACTGATCCACTGGGCCTGCCAGCGGGCGGGAGGCGCTGGGGAGAGTTACGGGGAGCAAATAGTGGGGCATTTTTTCCCCGTGGGTGCTCCAGCTCCAGCCCACCCACGGAGTCAGCACCTATGGAGCAGGTATGTTTCCAGTGGGGTCCCACAGTGATCAATTCTTGGACCTACACTATTTAAAATTTTTATCAGTGACCTGGAAGAAAACAAAATCATCACTGAAAGTTTGCAGATGAGACAAAAACTATAAAAATAAAAAAATAATGAAAATAATGAAGAGATAAATTGGTAAATTTGGCAAACAAACAAACAATATGCATTTTAATACGGCTAAATGTAAATGTATTCTTCGAGGAACAAAGAATGTAGGCCATACTTACAGGATGGGAGATTCTATACTGGGAAGCAGAGACTCTGAAAAGGATTGGAGATGGTGGTGGATAATCAGCTGAACGAGGTCTCAGTATTAGATATGAAAATGCTCACATTCCATGACAATTGAACACAGTTTATAGAAGAATAAAATAATGTTAAATAATGCTAATCTGTTCCACCTCATAGTTAGCTGTAACATTGAGTACCTTTCCCTGAACTGAAGAAAAGCTCTATGTAAGCTTGAAAGCTTGTCTCTTTCACCAAAAGAAGATGGCACAGTAAGAAATTACCTCACTCTTTTTGCCTCTTTAATATAATGCTAAAGGTGTTATTATGGACACCAGTTTCTCTTGGAATTGCCACATACCTCCTGGTCGCCTTGCTTTTTCGATGCTATAAGAACAGACACATGACACAACCCTGTCCTAACCATATTTGCAAATGGGATGACCTGATTAAAAATCATACCTGACATAGCTTTCACAAAAATAATATTTATACCTACTATAACTCAACCTATTATACCTCAACTTAGCTGAATTGCATTATCCTTTGTATTGTGAACATTCTTTCAGTACTTATAAAAGAAAATAATGTGTGCTGTCAAAATTATGTTTATCTTCCATAACCAGTTAAAAATATAATTCAAGCATATTGTGCACATCCCTTTCTTAAAATGTGGTGGATTGATTTAATATGTACACGTATTTTGATCCCTTACAAAAATGTTAAGACCAGGATGCATCTAGATTTTAAAAAGAAAATAAGGACAAATGTTTAGAGGGGTGAAATATCAGAGACAAAAATCACAAGCAAGAAGTGGCAACTCTTGCTGTCCTTTTGTTTCATTTTTTCAGCTGTCAAGAATTACCTCTCTCTTGTGTGCATGCACCAGTGATAATCTTCAAGATAGGAGAATATTACAAAACCAACCTTTCCACAAAACAAAACCCCCCAAAAACCACTTTATAAAATTAGAAAGCCTCAAGAAGTAACTTAAAATATGCATATTCTTCAGAACTGAAAAAATGGGTCCTTTTGAAATAAATGTTCTCTGATTTAAAAAAAACTTACTGGAGAATGCGGGCATTGATCCCGCTACCTCTCACATGCTAAGCGAGCGCTCTACCATTTGAGCTAATTCCCCTTACTAAGGGAAAAAAATCAGCTCTCTCTCAGTCACTATTTTCTACACCTCATTACCAGAATGACTCAGCAGAAATGACACTGCAATGTGATCAGCCACCATAAATCCTGAGTTTCAAGCACAAGTTAGTTCAGAATAAAACATTCTGCTTTGCAGCCAAGAGTAAGAATACATAGCTCAAATTGTTAGCTGATTGGTAGTGGGACTAAAACCCATATTCTTTACCACAATAGACTCCAATGAGACTGCAGAAATTGTTTATTTTAGGACAAGTCCTGAGATCTTTACAAGCAAGCAAAAACAAACTGCTTTGGATTTTATTCATCTGAGTTTTGCTTGAGTAAAATATGAGTCAAGATCTCAGCATTTGACTGTTTACAAATTATCTAACTGAGCTGTAACTGGATCACACACCTTTTCAAAAAGGTCTGCGTATCCAAACAAGTTGTAAACTCATCTGCACAACTGAACAGTTATGACACTTAAGCTGTATCATGTTGTTTGGACTTAGAAATACAATACATGTACTGAACTATTTGTATTATGTCTTCATGGGATTTAACACAATATAAAATTATACATCAACATTTCAAAAGCTACAGGCAAGTAAAAAGCAAAGATTTACAAAAGCTAAATCCTGAACTGTTCCACATCTATTCCCCTTAGAGATGTTGTGGCTTCTTGTACATCTATGTTTTCCTTTCGATGAAACAAATTCTTCTCATATATTACATTCATCAGTGTTATCATTCATCTTCTAATTATTGAGCTCTTTGGAAGTAATTTCTGTCATATCAACATACCAATCTCTTAAAATTAGGACTCGAAAGGTTCTCCAAGCCTGAAGTATCAGTCTCTTGCATAACCCAAGATAATTGCAATTCATCTTGAAAAGATTTTTGTAGTCCTATTTACTGATGAAACCTCATATAGCAAACATTTCATTTTCATATTGGACTCCTGGACACTTGTTTAAATGTGTTCTACTTGTACAATGAAGGGTTCTGGTAATATGGGAAACAGGATGGTAATTTGTTATATTATTTGGCAATATATTAGTACTAGAAATTCCTGGTCAAATATTACCAATGATTACTCCTGGGGGAATTCTGAGCCAAAAAATTAAAAATTCTGCACATATTTTAAAATTCTGCATATTTTATTTTGCAAAATAACTGTATATAATCATACCAGTTTCAACTATTTTGGTAATTTATTTCAAAATACCTGTCAGCAACTATATCTGTAACAATACAGACAAAAAAATCCCCCCAGCAGAAGAGAGTTAAAGAAACCCATATGACAACTCAGTGCCTGTTTTTCTGCTCCCTCCCCCTCAGAGCCCAGCCAGGGAGCCAGATACTACACCGCTCCCCGCAGAGCCCAGCTACAGGGTGCCCCCAAGTCCAGACAGTCGCCCCCACCCCTCGCAGCCAAGCTGCACACCCCTCCCCAGCCCAGACACTCGCACCCACTAGCCTCCAGAGCCCAGCTGCGGGGTGACCCCCCTGCCCAGACACTCAGACCCCTTCCCCCAGAGCCCAGCCACAGGGTGCCCCCAAGGCCCAGACACTTGCACCCTTCCCCCAAGACCCCAGCTGCGCTGCGCCACCACCACCACCACCACAGCCCAGACACACACACACCCTTTCCCCAGTGCCCAGCTGCAGGAGTAAGTATTATAGAAATATACTGAATCATAAAGTAGTGGATGAATCAGAATTAAATTTGTAACATATGCCTTTCTTGTACAGTATTGTGCTTGGATAGTTTTTGGCTAGAGTTTCAGAATATTCATTTTGAAAACAAAGAAAGAATTCATACATTCAGAACTGGGTGAGATTGCATGTGCAGTTCTGCTCACTGACTTGGTGTTCCAGCTCTCTGAAAAAAAAAAAAAAAAAGAGTCAGAGGTCAGTTTCAGAAAGGAGGATTTCCCTCCCTTTTGCTTACAATTATAAGGCATGACTATTCTCACATTGGTGTAAAAAGAATAACTCTTTACATCTATTTCGTTACTTCAGATTCTCATCTCATACTGATGTATCTCAGACCATTAGCCTTTCTTTGCCATCAAGATAAATGGGATACTAAAAGAGGCTGTGATGGGATGAATTAAGGATGGAAGGGCTGGGTATTGTGGGATGGAGTCCTGGATTTTTACTTATTTCACATTCAGAGTTTGTATAGGAATGGGAACTTTGCCAGCCTACTGTGCTGCGACACTGTAACACATGTGACACTGATGTCCACAAAAATCAAATTTCCAGCTCCTTCTCTGCTTACTCCTCTACCTCCTTGTGGTCAGTGCTACCTATCCTCTATGTTTACACATTTGGGATTCTCCAGGCTAAACCTAAAGCACTTGGACAGGTATTTGCTTATTCAAAATGTCTATTATTAATTATTTATAGAAAAACTATGGTGTGTTTTCACTTAACATGTACAAGGAGAAAGAAGCAGCTGGAGAGCCAAATAGCTGTGAGTTTGTTTGTTTAACCCTTCCCCCTCCAAAAAGGGAAACTTGGGAATTTTGTTTCTGTCCTGAATAAAGGAGAAATGCAGATGTGGGAAAGAGTTTAGGGTGATTTTATTTGTTTGCTTTGACCCAGAAGAAAGAGAGAATTAAGGAGTTTTGCTTAATCCTGAGTGTGACAAAGCTCTCTCCTTGCCTCCGTGGGTCCCGCGTTTCCTGGCAGATTTTGCGAGCCTCAGAGGCTCACTGTGACCATCCACGTAACCTTTCTCTCTCTAGAGATAAGGGTCACAGTCTACTGAGCCATTTTCATCATAAGCCAGCGAGGGAGGTGAGGAAAAGTTATCCTTCCTTGCATAGTCTCTGTTGTCTCCCAGCCTCAGTGATTAAGCAGGGGGCAAAGTGGGGGGGGAGCCCGGGCCCACCCTCTACTCCGGGCTCCAGCCCAGGGACCCTAACAGCATCAGCTATGGTAGCTGACCTTTTAGAAACATGACATGTACAATTCCCTGGGCTATTTCCCCCACAGCAGCCCTCACTTCCTCAAGCTCCACTTCACCCTTACCTCAGGGCCTCCTTCCTTGTGCCTGATATGGTGTGTACTACTCAGCCTCTCCAATCGCGCAACTTCTTCTCACAGCTCCTGATATGCACCCCCACCTGACAGACTGGGAGGCTTTTAACTAGTTTCAGCCAGCCCCTGATAGGCTTCAGGTGTCCCAATCAACCTAGCTTCTCCCTGCCTTCTGGAAAGTTCTTAATTGGCCCCAGGTGTCTTAATTGACCTGGAGCAGCTGCCATTTCACTTATCCTGGTACTAGGGATTTATTTAGCCTGGAGCTAATCTATCTCTCTCTCCCACTACTACTCTCCCATAGCCTTCTAGCTTGGAGGGAGGTGGGAACCTGCTACTCCTGCTGCTACTAGGCCCTAAGCTCTCCCTGCTGCTCCAGCTGCTCCCTTGGCTGGGCCAGACAACCCCCCCCCTTTCTCTGCTACCTGGCTGCTGGACCCCCCACTCTCGGGTGCTGCTACTGCTCCAACTGCAGCCCCGGGGAGGGGGCTGCTAGCCCACTCCCCAGAGAGGAGGAGTGAGGGACCCCAGCCACTGCTGTTGTGGACACCACCACCACCACCTGAGAGGGGTCCTTTCTGCCTGCCTGGACCACCACCTGGAGTTCCTGGAGCTGCTGCTGCTGCAGAGGCCGCTGCCTGGAGCTGCTGAAGCCCGAGGAGGAGAAGAAGAGGATCATCTACCAGTGGGGAGTATGTAGAGTCTCTGCAGACCACCGTGCAGGGGGCCCTAAGACTGAGTAATTTTCAAACTGTGCTCTTGTGGTGGGGGTCTTGACTGTGTTTGTAGGGACACGGGGTGTGGCATGGAGCTGCCCCCCGATCCATCTGTGTGTCCCCCCAATCCCCATCACTACTACCACCACCGCTGCCCCCTCCACCACCCCCACTGGCTGTATACCATCTGCCTCAGCTCCTGCCTCTGGACTCAGCTGCTTGCTTGGCTTGCCACGCCCTATTTCCACCCTTTGGGCCAGAAGCAGCAGCCAGCCTAAAAAGACTTGTGCAAGCGCTCGTGGGTGCACGTGCCCCCCCCCGGACTGCCTACCCCCAGCTTTGCCCTTTACTACCTGCCCCATTTGCCACTTGTAGCTTTGCCCCCCCTTTTGCCGCAGCCCCCCTTACTAACTTCAGTTTGTTTGCCTGCCCCGCCCATTTCCTTCTGCAGCCTTTGTTTGTTTGCCCCGCCCCAGCCTCTGAAGCTAGCCCCTTGGTTTCCCTGTTCTACCTCCAGACCACTTAGCCCCTTGCTCCGTGTGTGCATGCCCCCTCCCATGCGCTTGTGCAACTCCCCTGGCCGCCAACCCCGAGGATCCACCCCTCTGCGGAGCGTGCCGGGAGAAGTGGGAGGAGCTCCGGACCCTCGAGGACCATCGGGCCCGGGGTGCCTTTGTTCGATCCCGCATCCGTCTCCTTTGGGAGATGGATCGCGGCTCCCGCTTCTTCTACGCCCTGGAGAAAAAAGAGGGGGGCTAAGAAACATATCATCTGCCTACTGGCCTCACGGATCCAGTGGAGATGTGCGGGAGGGCGAGAGCCTTCTACGCAAGCCTTTTCTCCCCGGATCCGACCAATCCTAACGCTTGCAGAGTGCTGTGGGAGGAGTTCCCGACGGTCAGCGCGGGTGACTGAGACCGGCTAGAGCTGCCTCTCACTCTGGCCGAGTTCTGGAAGCCCTCCGTCGCATGCCCACCAATAAATCTCCAGGCATGGACGGGCTGACCGTGGAGTTCTACCGTGTGTTCTGGGACGTCCTGGGCCCAGACCTAGTCACCGTCTGGGCCGAGTCTTTGCAGAGCGGGGTCCTCCCTCTTTCGTGCAGGCGAGCCGTGCTTACCTTATTGCCGAAGAAGGGGGACCTCCGCGATTTACAAAATTGGCATCCCATCTCGCTCCTCAGCACGGACTACAAAGTCGTGGCAAAAGCAATCTCGCTGCGGCTAGGGTCCGTGCTGGCGGACGTGGTCCACCCAGACCAGACCTACACCGTCCTGGGCCGCAGCATCTTCGACAACCTATATCTGGTCCGGGACCTTTTGGAACTCGGGTGTAGGGATGGTCTGTCGTTCACCCTCCTGTCCTTAGATCAGGAGAAGGCGTTCGACAGCGTGGATCACGGGTATCTCCTGATCACTCTGCAAGCATTTGGCTTCGGACCCCAGTTTGTGGGTTTTCTCCGGGCGCTGTACGCCTCCGCAGAGTGTTTGGTCAGGCTCAACTGGACCCTGACCGAACCGGTCAGCTTCGGGCGAGGAGTACGGCAGGGGTGCCCCCTCTCGGGCCAGCTGTACGCTCTGGCGATAGAGCCCTTCCTCTGTCTCCTCCGAAGGAGGTTGACAGGGTTGGTGCTGCGGGAGCCGGAGCTGCGGCTGGTCCTGTCGGCGTACGCTGATGACGTGCTCCTCGTGGTCCAGGACCCGGGCGACTTGGCGCGGGTGGATGCTTGCCAGGCCATCTATTTGGCAGCCTCCTCCGCGCGGGTCCACTGGGTCAAGAGCTCTGGCTTGGTGGTAGGGGACTGGCGGCAGGCGAACTCCCTCCCACCTGCGCTTCAGGCCATCCGGTGGAGCACGGGTCTGCTGCTCTATCTCGGCGTTTACCTTTCTGCCACGCATCCCTCTCCGCCAGAGAACTGGCAGAATTTAGAGGGCGGGGTGATAAAGCGGCTCCGGAAATGGACAGGAATACTCCGGTGCCTCTCCCTTCGACTAGTCCTGTCCATGCTCTGGTGCCGGCTTAACACCCTGGTCCCAGCTCCGGGTTTCCTGGCCAACCTCTGGACATCGATTCTGGAGTTCTTTTGGTCAGGACTGCACTGGGTCCCTGCAGGAGTTCTTCATCTACCTCTGGAGGAGGGAGGGCAGGGCCTAAAATGTCTGCTCACTCAGGTCCATGTCTTCCGCCTCCAGACCCTGCAGAGGCTCCTTTATGGTGCAGGTAGTCCGGCGTGGAGCATACTGGCGCACGCCTTCCTGCGCTGCTTCCGAGGGCTCCGATACTACCGGCAGCTCCTTTATCTCCATCCGAGAGGTCTTCCGCGAGACCTCTCCGGGCTGCCGGTCTTCTACCAGGACCTCCTCCGGACCTGGAAACTCTTTTCAACGACCAGATCCGTGGCGGCCACCGAGGGGGCAGATCTCCTCACGGAGCCCCTGCTACACAACCCCCAGCTCTGTGTGCAGGTGGCGAAGTCTCGCTCGGTGCGCCAGAGGTTGGTCCTGGCAGAGGTCACAAGAGTCGGAGACCTCCTGGACTATGACCGGGGAGACTGGCTGAATCCCATAACGCTCGCTCAGCGCATGGGGATTTCCAGACCTTGTACTCCCCGGTGCATACTTCAGGAGGTGAAGGCCGCTTTGCCGCCCGCTACTCGGGTTCATCTCGACCGGGTCCTGCACGAGGGCACGCCCTGCCCACCCGTTACCCCAGGATCGCCGGACCTTTTAATTGGACCCCTGCCCCGTGGACCCAACCGACCCCTTCACTGGAAGCCGGCTGCACGAGATGCAGCCGGTCTGCTTTCAAACCGCGCCAAGAAAACATCTCTACATGCTCGTGCTCCACACCCTTCACGCCCGCACCCTCGTGTCCCGCCCTGATACAAAATGGCGGGACCTCTTGCCACCTTTGGAGGGTGAGGAGCCCCCGTGGGCCAGCCTATATTCCACCTTGGTCCCAAGGCCCGCCAGGGATGTCAGTTGGCGGCTCCTTCATGGAGCCGTGAGCACGGGCGTGTACTTGGCGTGATTCACCTCAATGCCAGACACCTGCCCCTTTTGCGGCGTGAGGGATACCCTGGCACATATAAACTTGAAGTGTGCCAGGCTGCAGCCCCTATTCCGGCTCCTCACCAATATTTTATTACGTTTTTGGTTACACTTCTCCCCTCACCTTCTCATTTATGCACTCCCTATCCGTGGCTCCACAAAGTCACGGGATCTCCTGATCAACCTCCTCCTGGCCCTAGCAAAAATGGCCATCTATAAAACCAGAGTGAGGAGGTTGGCCGATGGAGTCTCCTATGACTGTGGGGCCTATTTCCGATCCTCGGTCCATTCATGTATCCGGGCAGAATTCCTCTGGGCGGCATCCTCTGACTTCCTTGACGCCTTTGAGGAGCAGTGGGCGCTGTCCGGGGTTCTCTGCTCGGTGTCCCCATCCGGTTCCCTTCGTTTGACCCTTTGATCGCACTCCTGTCCCTGTTAATTTCATTAGTTGTCCCCCGGAATTTTTTTGGGTATCTAGGTCCTGTGGATCCCCCTTTTAGGCTGGGGGGGATCCTTTAGCAGTGGACGGGCTTCGCCCGCCCACTTTCCGGATCCCAATAAGGCTACTTTTCTATAGTCATCTGGCCTTGCCTCGTCACATGAGACAAAAGGAATCTATGAACTCCACTGTTCCTCTGACCCTGGAGAGGCGGAACTTTAGGACTATATTTATTACATGCCCTAAAGAAAACACTTCTTGTTTCAGTTTCCTTTCTTGATTTGACTGAGATTCTTTATGGCAGAGGGACCACTCATGTAGGAACATTCCATATATTCCCCCTCTTTTCCCACTGCCTCTCCAGTATTCAGAATACTACCAGTGAGCACATTAACTGAACTCCAGTCTTTGCAGAATAGCTGAGTATATATATTATATTATATACTATATTATATATATATATATAGGTATATATATATATAATACCTAAATATATATATTTTCCCCTTATAAATGGGATTACCTTTGTTCTATTGTAATACTCTGAAATTACCCCAGGACACTGATTTAAAATAGATTCTGTAGAACCAAATACTTAAATAAAACTCAACTCCTCCACTTCCCATGAGACATAAAATTCATGGCATGACATCGTATATTTTAACTCTTTTCTGTATGGGGGAAGGGGCCTTACAAACTAACTCAGATCTTTGCCATGATCAAAGAAACAGACGTTAAAAATGGAAGCCTATTAAACACCTAATCCTGCACTCATTGAGGTTGATGGACTGTACCCTACCAATAGTATATTCTTCAGTGCTTTGACCAGCCTAGTTTTGCCACCAAGACAGCTGCAAAATTTTACAGTAGTTTTCCCAGAGAGAAGTCCCTATTCTCCCTGCGTGTCCCCAGAATTAGGGTTGGACTCCTTATTACTCTTTTCCCCCAGCATAGGTCTGTGTCTCAGAGGTTTCAATCTCACTCTCCTGTCCTGACAAGTTCGCAACGAGCGAGGTATTGTGGCATAAGGGCAATCAGACACTAGCAAAGGGAAAAAATATGAAAGGAATTAGCAAGGGACAAAGGTTTGACTGGAAATCTGAAATGCACATGTCATATATGGGTGTATGTGAGATGATTATGAACATAATCATCCACAGAAAGGGAAATTTAGGTTAGACATTAAGGCCTGTCTGCACTGGTGGGGGGGATCGATCTAAGTTACACAACTTCAGCTAAGTGAATAATGTAGCTCAAGTCAACGTACTTAGACCTACTCACTGCAGTGTCTTCACTAAGATGAGTCGACTGCTGCCGCTCCCTCGTCGACTCAGTGTGCTCCTCGCGGCACTGGAGTACAGGAGTCAACTGGAGAGCGCTCAGGGGTCGATTTATCGTGTCTAGACTAGACGCGATAAATTGATCCCCGCTGAATCGATCACTGCCCGCCGATCCGGCGGATAGTATAGACATACACTAAGAAAAACATCTTACCTCTAAGTGTAGTTAAGCACTGGAACAAATTATGTAAATTGTGGAATCCCAGTCATTGGATGTTTTTAAGAGCAGTTTAGCCAAACATCTGAAAGGGATAGTCTAGATCAGTGCTACTCAAAGTGGTGGTCCATGGACCGAGCCATCAGCTGCCAGTCTGCGTGCATATCGGGGAAAAAAAATTGCCGGTCCCCCACATCAGATAGCTTGAGAAGCAGTTGTCTAGATAATACTTAGTTCTGCCTCAGTGCAGGGAACTGGACTAAATGTGCCTTCCAGTCCTACATTTTTATGATATTAATGTGGCAATGGGATTGGAGGGGTCAGGACAGTCTGCAAACCTATTTCTGGCCCTCCAATAAAAGCACCGCAACCCTCACCACTTTCTCTGTAACATGCTTCACAGTATCAGAGCTCCTTTGTTCCTGTGCAGTTCCATCTCAATCATTACTCTTCTTGTCAGACAAGCAGGAGATACAGTTTAAACAATACACAAATCCACCGCTTTCTCCTTTTCTTGTCACACATCCACAGTAAGAAGCATCACACCCAACCCTCTCTCTATTACATTTTTCCACACTCTGACATGCACTGGTATTTGGGACCCTCTGAATCTTGTTGCCAGAGAATCTGGTACACTTTAGAGTCTGAACTACATATAGAGCACCCAATGATTTAACTGAGAAGAGCCCAGCAGAGACAAAAGGCCCAAGTTCATACTCAAGATAATATGGTAATACAGTAATAGTTTTAGATTTAATGCATATCCACTTCCCTCCCTGCCACCCAGTACAATAATAAAATGAATATAAATCAAGGGAAACCAACTTAGAAAAAATGTCAGGAGAAAAAAGAAGGGGATGGAAATCTCTGGAGGTGGCATGGAAGCCCAGAGGTGAGCTGGAAGACCACTGGGTAGTCAGGGAACAGGAGGAAAAGTCACAAGCAGGCACCCTCAAAGTGATAAGCACTCTAAACTTGACCTCACTTTTCCATCTGCCAAATCCAGTATCGCCAACTTTGAGAGCAAAATCATGAGTGAGACCCTCCAAAATCATGAGATTGGCCTGAAAAATCATGACTGTAAAAAAACCCCATTTTATTGTGTTTTTAGATCATTCTCCTCATTTTTGAGCCCCCCCCCCTTCCCATCACCAGGGTGTGTGCATGTGACAATTACTGTTGCCCACTTTTCCACCTGTACTGGATAACATGATTTTGACCCCTGCTGCAGGTGCTCTCACCCCCACATCTGCCTGTCTTCTACCCAGCAATTAATCCTGTCCTCCAATCCATCAGTTATGTTCCCCACCCATCCTCCCTCAATTCAGCCCCCAGCTCCCATCATCACTACCCCATCAGTTCAGCCCGCTACCCCATCAAACCTCACTGCCCATAGCTCACCCTGTCATCACTCACTCCATATGCTCAGAACCCACCATCAATACCATCCCCCACCCCATCAGATCCCACCATACTCACTTCAGCCCCCCTGAAGCCTCCAAGCCATAGTTCAGCCCTCCCAGCCTCACCTCTCCTCCTCTTAGGGTTCTTCACCCTCTCCAGGCTTCGGGGGGCTGCAGTGGGGTCCCCTCTCCCACATCCCAGACTGACAGCTAGAGCCCCACTGCACAAAATCCTGAGATTTGAGAGTTCTATTGTGAGATCATGAGTGAGGCTAAATTTTGCTTAGAAATCACATCTCTCATGATAAATTCATGACAGATGGCATGTCTGCAAATCCTCCTGCAATGCCAAGCACTTCCAAATCCCCTTTCCCTTGCGGCCAGCACTGACTAGTACTCCAACTTCCAAACTTTACACTCTCCTTCCTTCCATTAGCAAGCCTCATTCTCAATCTGACCTACTTTTTCCACACCCTGCACCAATGACAACATGTGCCCCTAGAAGAAAGGAGTTCTCATTTTCCATATCAAAACATGGTCAGCTAAGGAGAGAAGCAAATTATGCACAGTGAGAAAATAATCGTTCTTACAACTGGCAGTATCACTCAGGCTGTGTAGCGATTTCAACAGTTGGCTGGTGGGAAGCCCTATTAGCCGAGAAGCCTGGCAAAAATAAGTAAGACCATTGCACTTTCTATTCAGTGAGGTCTTTGGGTAGTCAGTGGGACTCTTCCGCTGAAAGCTCCTCCAGAAGTTTCTTTGCTTTATCACATAATAACTAGGAAAATAAAATTCAGTTACTATATCCTGAGGATGAAACCATGGACCAAGGGCAATTTTTTCAAAAGTGCCAAAAATGACTTGGGCTCCTAAGTCTAATTTCTAAAAGTCACTTAGGCTCCTTTGGCTATTGGCACGCAACTATATAAATGGGAAACATCCAGATCTGCCACAGACTGTGTGCACAATAAAATACTGGATCTTGTGTTAACGATTTCATAGCAATTAACCAGCAATTCCCTTCCTGAGTCTTAAATATTTCTGTATACCCGTCAGACATCTTGAATTGTAACCATTACTAACACACAGTGGTAAATAAATTTGAACAGATTTTTCCCATTAATTCTCACTCCTTAATTTGTTTCAGGCGTTTTTTGTATGAAAACAATAGAAAGATTATATTAAAAATATCTGTGTTGAGGAGATCAGCAGAGAGCTAGAATAAATGGCTGCCTATAGCCTGAGCTTTGAGGGGATAGCAAAGGAATCTGTCTCCACTGACCCCCAAAACCTACTAAATTCCACAAAAGAAAAGCACAGAGTTGCAAGGATGGATTTGCCAAGCAAATCAAAAAATTTAAAAAGATACCTACCTCACTGAAAAGAGTGTTTCTGGCTCACAGCGTGGAGAAACCTCTCAGACTCCACATGAAGACTTTGCAGCCAAATCAGACAGAAATGCCAGAGCTGAGAAAACTCAAATGGCAACCAAAACAGACGTTCTGGAGATGATCTCTGAGCATAAGGCCATGAGAGATGATCTGATGAACAACTTCTTGCTGTAAAGTAGGAAGTTGAAGACTTGGAAGAGCAAGTCACTGTGCTACAGACTGGCCTCAGAGAAGCAAGTGAGAGAAAAACAGAGCTGCAGAGCCACAGGGCACTGATGGAATACACAGAGAGAGTGAAATGCAGCTTAAATTAGTTGATATAGAAAACAGATACAGAAGGAGCAACATCAGAAATATAGGGGCTGCCTGAAACCACTGAAGGACAAAGCCCAATCTGGTATGTAAAAAACTTTAATTGTGGAGTTGTTACATCTGAGCTGGCTGGAAGAGGTAAAAGTGGAGACAGCACATATGGCACTGCTCTCCGTGCCTGGGCCTCATAGATTCATACACTTCAAGACCAGAAGCAACCATTATAATCATTTAGTCTTACCTCTGGCACACCGCAAGCATCAGAGCCTCGCCCATCCACTCCTGCAAGAGGTCCATATCTTCTGGCTGAGTTACTGAAGTACTCAAATCTTCATTTAAATATTTCAGGTTACAGAGAATCCACAATTTACTCTAGTTCAAACCAGCAAGCGACTCAGGTCCTATGCTCATAATAATAAACCTATACACCTAATTGTGAAATTTTACAGTTAGGTGTATAATTGTTTTAGTTGATCTTGGTCCTGCTTTGAGCAGGGGGTTGGACTGTATCACCTCCTGAGATCTCTTCCAACCCTAATCTTCTATGAATCTATGATTCATGATTATTAGCAGAAAAAAATAAATTATTAAAAAAGCCAGAGAGCATTCAGAGCTCATGCTCCAACTGAGGCTCCAGCCACAAGCTGCAATTTTTCCATGATCTCTCCGCCCTAACTTTAAAAAAAGAGGAGAGAGCTGGGGGAAACGACAGCATCACTTAAGAGGGCAGAATTCTGCTACAGATGGGGATTCCCATTTAAACTCTTATTCAGCTTCCAAAATTAGCATTTTATACTAAAAGCAGCAAAAAGAGTCCTGTAGCATCTTATAGACTAACACACGTATTGGCGCATAAGCTTTTGTGGGTGAACACCCACTTTGTCAGATGCATGTAGTGGAAATTTCCAGAGGCAGGTATAAATATGCAAGCAAGAATCAGGGATAATGAGGTTAATTCAATCAGGGAGGATAAGGCCCTCTTCTAGCAGTTGAGGTGTGAACACCAAGGGAGGAGAAACTGCTTTTGTAGTTGGCTAGCCATTCACAGTCTTAAGGATTAAACAAAGATTGTGAATGTGAGACATCTGGAATGAACAACTGAACAGTAACTATGCTAATGTTTTAAAGCAAATAGTATGAAGGTTGCTTTAATCGAGGTAATCAGTAGAGTGTTCTTCTATATTTAATATGTGGAGGAAATAAAGGACAATAAGGCGGGGAATACCAAGGATGGAGGAAATAGAGAGGGGGTGGGGAGGAACCCTCAGGGGTACTGCATAAATCCTCCTTGTAACTCAAAAGATCAGATAGTAATCTATCCATAAGGGCGAGGGTTGAAGATTGTACCTCCATTGGATTGCAAGAGAAGCAGTCCAAGTGTTCATGACAGCATAATACAAGGGTTTAGGGTTCAGAAAAGCAACGTTATCCGAGGGCTGTTTTACATGTTATGTTGGTATTTTATTTATGAAATTAGAGTAAAGGTAATGCAGGAGAGGAGAGAGGATTAATAAAAGAAATAGATATGAAACTTTATGAACAAAAAACATATCATCAAACAGCTGAAGAATCACAATAATTTCAAGTTTTTCAGTACACTAAATAGTTACTCTTACAATGGTTCTTCCTTTTAAAAATGATATCTTTGAATGTCAAAGGGCTAAATAATGTCATTAAAAGACAAAGTCCTGATAGAACTTAAAACAAACCCTCAGATTATTCTACTTCAAGAAACTCCTGTTTAGGAGTGGCAAATAATGGGCAGGAAAGATACTGATTTCAACAGACCTTTTGCTTCAGCTTAAAAATAAAAAAAAAAATATTTGCATACATGGCTGATGAATGCACTGATGCAAATGGGCATCAAGTATTAAGTCATTGTGTACGTTATCTTTATGTCAGTGGTAGGCCAGCAGATGCATTTCTAGATGTCCAAGTTATAGAAGACACATCGGTTGCATCTGTGACAACTCACAACTTGAAGAGTTAAATGCTTGTCAATTGGACCCCAAACAGATGGCTGCTTGTACATTTGATGGAGCTGCAAACTTCTCTGAAAGACATGGTGGAGTACAAGCTTTGCTCAGAGAAAAGTGTAACCCTAATCTCTCCTATTCACACTGCAGAGGCTATCTACTCCAACTAGCGCTAGTTCAAGCTGTATACTCTTCAAAAGACTTTTAAAAAGCTATAAATGTAATGTCTTCATTATATTCTTTTTTCAGCTAGAGTCCAAAAAGACTGAATATCCTGGAAAATATAGAAGGTGCACTGGGACTGAAGTTCAAATTAGTTCAACCTGAGAAAACCCTCTGGCTTTCTCATGCCTTGGCAGTTGTTTTAAAATTACTCCAGCTGTTATTACTGGCTTTGGAAAG
The DNA here is from genome assembly GCF_009764565.3 of Dermochelys coriacea. Taxonomy (NCBI): domain Eukaryota; kingdom Metazoa; phylum Chordata; order Testudines; family Dermochelyidae; genus Dermochelys; species Dermochelys coriacea. Next base: position 75,122,167 of record NC_050069.1, read on the forward strand.
TATCTACCAAGATGGGATGGATCTAAGTAGTGAGGCTGGTGGACTACTTTGCCTGCTATGTTCAGAGAAGACTATTGCCATTCTCTCTCTTGTAAGTCTACTGTTGAAACCACTTGGGTCATTAAACAATGCCATCCAGGCATCTGCTATAACTGTAGTAGATCTTTGTCCAGCAATAGAAGCTACATTTGGATCAATCAGAGAGCTATCCATTGAAAAAGTACTGGAAGAAGCAAAGAAGTTGAAGATGACGAATGAAGGCATTTATATTGAATCCTTAAGTGAAGAGGACAAGAAGTGTTTGTTAAGACAACTGAAAAGTATACAGACTTGATTCTCAAAAATCTACAACAGCGACCTCTAGATTCTACTCAACCTCTATGTAGCTTTTACAGATCCCTGTCTTATAAAACACCGACAGTTGAGTAAGTACCAGTAATGGGGCTGCCACGTGCTCAGGACAGAATAGAGAATTTGAACACAGAGTGGAATGTCATACGACGAATGAATGAAGATTTGACTTCAGCTTCTTTTTTTATCATCACTAGTGGCTCGACATGATCTTTGTGCTATGTTTCCTGGGATGAAAGAAGTAGAAATTCATCTCTTGCTTCTCCCAGTCACAACAGCTACAGTTGAGCATTCTTTTTCATCACTGAATATAATTCTGTGTTCTGAAAGAAGTTGACTTCTGCCTAATCATGTGAATGAACTAATGAGCATATCAATTGAAGGACTGGAAGTACCGGACACATGAGAAGCTGTGTGAAAGATGAATGTATTGCATTCAAGAAGTTCATTAACAGAGTTGTGCAAAATTCTAACAAGAAACCAAGAAGGATGGAGATGTAGTGCTTCATAGAAGCCTTGAGTAGCCAACTTTAATTTGTGTGATGATTTTAAAAATGAGTTAAATCTAATAAAATGGTCATGAAACATTTTTCAGTTTTTAATATGGTGCCATACAGTCCACCTTCACTCTCATCCCTCATCAGCCCTGACCACCAGCCCCCCAGTAAATTTGAACACCCCCCTTAATTTCAATTCCTGGGGAAAACAGTGGACAGATCTGATAAAACAGACTAGGGAGATAGGGAAGCAGGTAGGTACATCACTGGCGTTCTCGGTGCCAACAATTCAGTCTCCCAGATTGCTGGAGAGAATTGCACCCAGGGGAAGAGATTACATATTTTATTCACACCTCAGTTATATACTAGAACAGAGTTAATATTAATCTCCAGATCCTTAATGAAGCAGGCAAGAGCTACAGAAATTGGCAGCATTAAGATCATGTACCAGTGGAAATAACATTGGATCACTTGAATGGGTCTCAAAAGGTCACTTTTTTGAAAAATGAACTGCTTGCTTCTCCAAGAAAAAGATCAGGTTGCAGCAACTAAATGGGACAATGTTCAAAATTTTCAAATAAATGACACAGACAATATAAAAAGAGGCCTTCTCTGCGTGGCAGGGAAAGCAGTATTTAGGCCTTCAGTTGATAAGCAGACTCTTTCAATTGAAAGAAAAAAAAAAAAAAGCTCAAGAACAAACAGAACTAGGAGATAAAAATCTTACAAGACATTCTTAAAAACACAGGTTAAAAAAACCATATCAACCATTAACTAATATTAGGGGGAAATTGAACATATTGATAACAAATTCCACTGAAAAAACCCATAAGTATACAAAGCACAACTTTTATGAAAAAGGAAATAAAGAGTAATAGACTATTAGCTGAAAAGCTTAAAGGGTTTCAAGAGCAATTATTCCACCAATTAAAAACAATCAGCAAAAAACAGTTACAAACTAATAAAATATGTGCTACATTTGCTTTTTATTATAAAAATTTCTATACCTCAGTTACTCCAAGCTCTGAACTCATATATTTAAACATATATGGAAGTAGAAGCTTGCCAAAGATAAGCAAAATTGATAAAGAAACTTTAGATAATGAAATAACAGAAGAAGAAATCCTATAGGCAATAGCAAGTATGAAAAATGGTAAAACTCCAGGTCCTGATAGCTTTCTAGATGAATTTCACAAGGTTTAGGAGGTATTAGTCAGTTCCTTGAGAGGTACCTTCAACACTATTCTGTTAGGGGAGGAACTTCCACAACGTATTAAAGAAGCTACTGAGGCTGTTCTCCATAAAAATGGAGAAGACCTCGTATAAGCTCATATCGCTGTTGAACCATTACAAAGATTTTAGCAAAACAATTTGCTCGGCAAATGCAGTCCATGCTCTCAGCTTATATAAATCCAGATCAAACTGGCTTAATTAAGGATAGACAAATGTCAGACAATATGCAGAGAGTACCTGAAATCATCCATAATGCCAGATTAAAAAAAAATGAATATCTTTTGTTATCACTAAGGCTAAGATTTTGTCACAAATATTTTAGTAAAAGTCATGGACAGGTCACGGGCAATAAACAAAAATTCACAGATGCCCCTGACTAGTCCCTGACTTTCATTAAAAATATCCCTGACAAAATGGTGAGGCGGGTCAGCTCAGCACCCACTGCTGCTGGGGCTCCTAGGTCCCCTACCATTGCAGTGAGTGGGAGCTCCGGGGTCCCCACCACAGGGCAGCTGAGCAGCTCTGTAGGGTGAGTGACAGCTGAGCAGCTCTGCAGGGCCCTCGCCACCCACAGCAGCATGGAGCTCGAGGTGATTCCCCACCCGGGGCAAGTGGGAGCTCCAGGATCCCTGCCACCCATGAGTGCCCCCGCCACTGGAGAGTCCTCCCGCTGTTCCCACTCTGCCCCATGGAGAACAGAAAATGTCACAGAGATCAATGGATTCCATGACTTCCATGACATAATTGTAGCTTAATTATCACCAGGCACAGAGAAAGTCTTTGATAGAGTAAAATGGACCTTTCTGTTTAAAACTTCCTTCCCATGGACTTTGGCCCTCAGTTCATTAAATGGATAACTGCTGTTTACTCCAGCTCAAAAGCAGTTATTACACAGACGGACTAGGCAGGCATATCCAATGTTTTCTCTACTGTTTGCACTGGCCATGGAGCCTTTTCTGCAGAGGATAAGAACAACAAATCCATCGTAGGAATAAAATTTGCAGGTACACATCAGAAAAAACAGTATTTTAGTACTGCTTATCTTAGTAACTGTTGTTCTTTGAGATTTGTTGTGCACATATACATTCTACTAACGGTGTATATGCGCCCAGTGCACTCAAGTCAGTACCGCTAGGCAGCACATGTACCCCGCTCTCCTCATGCTCTTACATGAGGATATAAAAGGGGTATGTCCCCAGCCTCTTCCTCTGTTTTCACACCACTGTTCGTAGTATCCAAAGTGGCGGGAAGTGGGGAGGATTGTGGAATGTACATGTGCACAACACATCTCAAAAAACAACAGTTACTGTAAGGTAAGTAACCAGTATTTCTCCTCTGAGTGACTGTGTACATATACGTATTAGGGCTGCACAGCAATTAAAAAAAATTAATCGTGCTTAATTGCGCTGTTAAATAATAATAAAAATACCATTTATTTAAATATTTTTGATGTTTTTACATTTTTCAAATATATTGATTTAAATTACAACACAAAACACAAAGTGTACAGTGCGCACTTAATATTTTTATTACAAATATTTGAAAACAAAAGAAATAGTATTTTTCAATACACCTAATACAAGTACTGTAGTGCAATCTCTATATCATGAAAGTTAAACATATAAATGTAGAATTATGTACAAAAAAATAACAAATAAAAAAATAAAACAATGTAAAACTTTAGAGCCTACATGTCCACTAAGTCCTACTTCTTGTTCAGCCAATCGCTCAGACAAACAAGCTTGGTTTCAATTTGCAGAAGATAATTGTGACATTCTGTACCTCGGGGTAACACCCAGCAGTCCCCCCAGAATCACAAACCAGCTCCAGAATGGACCAAAAGGGAGACACTGGATCTGATTGCTGTATGGGGAGAAGAAACTGTGCAGGCAGAACTCGGATCAAAAAGAAGAAATGCTAATATATATATGCCAAAATCGCACAGGGCATGATGGACAGAAGCTACAACAGGGACACACAGCAGTGCCGCGTGAAAGTCAAGGAGCTCAGGCAAGCCTACCAAAAGACAAAGGAGGCAAATGGTCACTCCGGGTCAGAGCCCCATACATGCCGCTTCTATGATCAGCTGCATGCCATTCTTGGGGGGGACCCCACCACTACCCCACCACTGTCCGTGGACACCTGCAAGGGGGGAGTCTCATGCAACAGGGAGGAGGATTTTGTGGATGAGGAAGAGGAGAATTTGCAGCAGGAAAGCAGTGAATCTGTTCTCCCCGGCAGCCAGGACCTTTTTATTACCCTGGAGCCAATACCCTCCCAAGGCGGGATCCCCGACCCTGAAGCTGGAGAAGGGACCTCTGGTGAGTGCACATTTGTAACTACAGTACAGGGTTTAAAAGCAATAGTGTTTAATGTTTGACTTGTCCTGAAGAATTGGGATGCATTCGCGGCCAGTACAACTACTGGAAAAGTCTGTTAACATATCTGGGGATGGAACGGGAATCCTCCAGGGACATCTCCATGAAGCTCTCCTGGAGGTACTCTGAAAGTCTTTGCAGAAGGTTTCTGGGGAGCGCTGCCTTATTTCGTCCTCCATGGTAGGACACTTTACCATGCCAAGCCAGTACCAAGTAGTCTGGAATCATTGCAGCACAAAGCATGGCAGTAAATGGTCCTGGGTTTTGGTTGCATTCAAGCAACATTTGGTCTTTATTTTTCTGTGTTAGCCTCAGGAGAGTGATATCATTCATGGTCACCTGGTTGAAATGGGGTAATTTTTGTAAGGGAACAGTACAAGGACCCGGTTCATGCTGGGTTGTTTGCGCTTGGCTAAAAGGGATCATCCCAGAGAATAGCCACGCGGAGTGGGAGGGGTGAAGGGATCATCCTAGAGAATAGCCATGCAGTGGGGTGGGGGGAGGTGCGTGTTGCATATCCACCCGAAAACCACAGCCCTTCCTTTTAAATGTGAAACCCAACCGGCATTGCTTGCCGAATTGGAAAGGATGGTGCCGAATGGGAAAGGATGGTGCTGCAGTTTGAAACCATTCCAACATGTTATGAAGGCGGAAGAAGCCAACCCCACGTACCAAAAGGCTTACCATGGCTGCCTGGAAACTGAATTCTGTTGTCCAGCTGTTTGTGATGTGTCACCATACCGGCAGGCACTCAATATAAAGGGCAAAATGCAATCTTGTACCTAAAGCACACATGCTGTCTGCTGTGAATTGCTTGATTCACTGTGAAAGAGTCTCCCTTTTGTTCTCAGAAATGTATCATCTTAAATTTTACCCTCCCTTTTTATCTCCCCCCAGGTGCATATGTTTCTATGCTCCCCCTATCATCTCTGTCCCTGATGTTATCGCAGATTAGGAGGCGAAAAAAAACGTACTCGCAATGACATGTTTTCCGAGCTCATGCAGTCCTCCCACACTGATAGGGCACAGCTTAATGCATGGAGGCATTCAGTGACAGAGGCCAGGAAAGCTTTAAGTGAGCACAAAGAGCGGAGGCAGGAGGCGATGCTGAGGCTAATGGGGGAGCAAACTGACATGATGAAGCATCTGTTGGAGCTGCAGGAAAACCAACAAGAGCACAAACCCCCGCTGCATCCATTGTATAACCGCATGCCCTCCTCCCCACGTTCCATATCCTCCTCACCCAGTCACCCAAGAACGCAGGGTACGGGGAGGCTCCAGGCATCAAGCCACTCTATTCCAGAGGATGGCCCAAGCAACGGAAGGCTGTCATTCAAACAGTTTTGATTTATAGTGTGGCTACAATAAGCAATGTGGCCTTGTCCTTCCCTCCTCCCGCACCCCACCTCACCTGGGCTACCTTGTCAGTTATCTCACTTTTTTATTAATTAATAAAGAAAGAATGCATGGTTTCAAAACACTAGTGACTTTATTTCCTTTGCCAGCTGTGATCAAAGGGGGAAGGGTGGCTGTCTTTCAGGGAATTAAAATCAACGAAGGGGGTGGGTTTGCAGCAAGGAGAAGCAACTGTCACACCATAGCCTGGCCAGTCATGAAACTGGTTTTCAAAGCCTCTCTGATGCACAGCATGCCTAGCTGTGGTCTTCTAATCGCCCTGGTGTCTGGCTGCTAAAAATCGTCCACCAGGCGATTTGCCTCAACCTCCCACCCCACCATAAATATCTCCCCCTTACTCTCACAGATATTATGGAGCACACAGCAAGCAGCAATAACAATGGGAATGTTGGTTGCGCTGAGGTCTAACCGAGTCAGCAAACAGCACCAGCGAGCAAGGGATAGGCTGGGTCCCCAAGGATAACTATTGGCATTTCAACATCCCCAATGGTAATTTTCTGGTCTGGGAAGTAAGTCCCATCTTGCAACTGCTCCAACAGCCCTGAGTTCTAAAGATGTGAGCATCATGCACCTTTCCCGGCCATCCCATGGTGAAACGTCCCTTGTGATCCACCAGTGCTTGCAGCACCATTGAGAAGTACCCCTTGCAGTTAACGTACAGGTAGGCAAGGTGGTCCAGTGCCAAGATAGGGATACGTCTATCACCCCACCACAGTTCGGGAACCCCATTGCAGCAAAGCCATCCAATATGACCTGCACATTTCCCAGAGTCACTACCCTTGATAGCAGAACATCAGTGATTGCATTGGCTACTTGGATCACAGCAGTCCCCACAGTAGACTTGCCCACTCCAAATTGATTCCTGACTGACCGGTAGCACTCAGGTGTTGCAAGCTTCCACAGGACTATCACTTCTCATCTGTCAGGGCAGCTCTCATCTTGGTATTCTTGTGCTTCAGGGCAGGGGAAAGCAACTCACAAAGTTCAAGGAAAGTGGCCTTACGCATGCGAAAGTTTTGCAGCCACTGTGAATCATCCCATACCTGCAACACACATGTCCCACCAGTCTGTGCTTGTTTGCCGGGCCCAGAATCAGTGATCCACTGTATCAACCAGTCCCACTGCTGCCATGATGTCCCAACTGCCACAGTCCATGCTTCCAGGAACGTCTGTGTCCATCTCCTCATCACAATCGTCCTCGTTCTGGCGTCTCTTTAGCCCGGTTCTGCACATACTCCAGGATAATGTGTGAGGTGTTTACAATGCTCACAACAGCAGCAGTGAGCTGAGCGGGCTCCATGCTTGCCGTGGTATGGCATCTGCACAAGTAACCCAGGAAAAAAGGTGTGAAACGATTGCCTGCCGTTGCTTTCTCAGAGGGAGAGAGGGAGGAAAGCCTGATGACATGTACCCAAAACCACCTGCAACAATGTTTTTGCCCCATTAGGCATTGGGAGCTTAACCCAGAATTCCAGTGGGCAGTGGAGACTACGGAAACTGTGGGATAGCTACCCACAGGTCACTGCTCCATAAGTGGATGCTAGTCACGGTATTGAGGACATACTCCACCAACTTAATGCGCTTAGTGCGGACATACGCAATCGACTATATAAAATCAATTTCTAAAAATTGACTTCTATAAAATCAACCTAATTTCGTAGTGTAGGCATATCCTAAATTTGTAAGGGCACTGAAAGTGTTAAGATCATCTTAGAATGCATTTTGCTTTTATTTCATTTGACCAAATCTGACTTGTTATGCTTTGACTTATAATCACTTAAAATCTGTATTTGTAGTTAATAAATCTATTTGTTTATTCTACCTGAAGCAGTGCATTTGGTTTGAAGCGCGTCAGAGACTCCCCTTGGGATAACAAGCCTGGTACATATCTATTTCTTTGATAAATTGACTAACTTCATACAAGCTTGCAGTGATTAAGAAGAAGCAGAAAGCATACAGGGAGTGGAAGATGGGAGGGATCAGCAAGGAAAGCTACCTAATTGAGGTCAGAACATGTAGGGATAAAGTGAGACAGGCTAAAAGTCGAGTAAAGTTGGACCTTGCAAAGGGAATTAAAACCAATAGTAAAAGGTTCTATAGCGATATAAATAAGAAGAAAACTAAGAAAGAAGAAGTGGGGCCGCTTAACACTGAGGATGGAGTGGAGGTTAAAGATAATCTAGGCATGGCCCAATATCTAAACAAATACTTTGCCTCAGTCTTTAATAAGGCTAAAGAGGATCTTAGGGATAATGGTAGCATGACAAATGGGAATGAGGATATGGAGGTAGATATTACCATACCTGAGGTAGAAGCAAAACTGAAACAGCTTAATGGGACTAAATCGGGGGGCCCAGATAATCTTCATCCAAGAATATTAAAGGAATTGGCACCTGAAATTGCAAGCCCATTAGCAAGAATTTTTAATGAATCTGTAAACTCAGGAGTAGTACCGAATGATTGGAGAATTGCTAATACAGTTCCTATTTTTAAGAAAGGAAAAAAAAGTGATCCAGGTAACTACAGGCCAGTTAGTTTGACATCTCTGGTATGCAAGGTCCTGGAAAAAATTTTGAAGGAGAAATTAATTAAGGACATTGAAGTCAATGGTAAATGGGACAAAATACAACATGGTTTTACAAAAGGTAGATCGTGCCAAACCAACCTAATCTCCTTTTTTGAAAAAGTAACAGATTTTTTAGATAAAGGAAATGCAGTGGATCTAATTTACCTAGATTTCAGTAAGGCATTTGATACCGTGCCACATGGGGAATTATTAGTTAAATTGGAGAAGATGGGGATCAATATGAACATCAAAAGGTGGATAAGGAATTGGTTAAAGGGGAGACTGCAATGGGTCCTACTGAAAGGCGAACTGTCAGGTTGGAGGGAGGTTACCAGTGGAGTTCCTCAGGGATCGGTTTTGGGACCAATCTTATTTAATCTTTTTATTACTGACCTTGGCACAAAAAGTGGGAGTGTGCTAAAAAAGTTTGCAGATGATACAAAGTTGGGAGGTATTGCCAATTCGGAGAAGGATCGGGACATTATATAGGAGGATCTGGATGACCTTGTATACTGGAGTAATAGTAATAGGATGAAATTTAATAGTGAGAAGTGTAAGGTTATGCATTTAGGGATTAATAACAAGAATTTTAGTTATAAGTTGGGGACGCATCAATTAGAAGTAACGGAAGAGGAGAAGGACCTTGGAGTATTGGTTGATCATAGGATGACTATGAGCTGCCAATGTGATATGGCTGTGAAAAAAGCTAATGACAGGTTTCAGAGTAGCAGCCGTGTTAGTCTGTATTCGCAAAAAGAAAAGGAGTACTTGTGGCACCTTAGAGACTAACAAATTTATTAGCGCATAAGCTTTCGTGAGCTACAGCTCACTTCCACCAAATGCATCCGATGAAGTGAGCTGTAGCTCACGAAAGCTTATGCTCTAATAAATTTGTTAGTGTCTAAGGTGCCACAAGTACTCCTTTTCTTTTTGAAAAAAGCTAATGTGGTTTTGGGATGCATCAGCAGAGGCATTTCCAGTAGGGATAAGGAGGTTTTAGTACCATTATACAAGGCACTAGTGAGACCTCACCTAGAATACTGTGTGCAGTTCTAGTCTCCCATGTTTAAAAAGGATGAATTCAAACTGGAGCAGGTACAGAGAAGGGCTACTAGGATGATCCGAGGAATGGAAAACTTGTCTTATGAAAGGAGACTTAAGGAGCTTCGCTTGTTTAGCCTAACTAAAAGAAGGTTGAGGGGAGATATGATTGCTCTCTATAAATATATCAGAGGGATAAATACAGGAGAGGGAGAGGAATTATTTAAGCTCAGCACCAATGTGGACACAAGAACAAAAGGGTATAAACTGGCCACCAGGAAGTTTAGACTTGAAATCAGACGAAGGTTTTTAACCATCAGAAGAGTGAAGTTTTGGAATAGCCTTCCAAGGGAAGCAGTGGGGGCAAAAGATCTATCTGGTTTTAAGATTCTACTTGATAAGTTTATGGAGGAGATGGTATGATGGGATAACGGAATTTTGGTAAGTAATTGATCTTTAAATATTCAGGGTAAATAGGACTAATCCCCTGAGATGGGATATTAGATGGATGGGATCTGAGTTACCCAGGAAAGAATTTTCTGTAGTATCTGTCTGGTGAATCTTGCCCATATGCTCAGGGTTTAGCCGATTGCCATATTTGGGGTCAGGAAGGAATTTTCCTCCAGGGCAGATTGGAGAGGCCCTGGAGGTTTTTCGCCTTCCTCTGTAGCATGGGGCATGGTTGACTTGAGGGAGGCTTCTCTCTGCTCTTTGAAGTCTTTAAACCATGATTTAAGGACTTCAATAGCTCAGACATAGGTGAGGTTTTTCATAGGAGTGGGTGGGTGAGATTCTGTGGCCTGCGCTGTGCAGGAGGTCGGACTAGATGATCAGAATGGTCCCTTCTGACCTTAGTATCTATGAATCTATAAGACGGAGGTTCCTAGGGTTGCGTCTGGGATCAGAGATATTGGCTAGTGTCATTCAGTTGAACAATCCAAGGAGCAGCTTACATGCCAGAGGCTGTGCATGAACAGCCCAGGAGTGGGGGCCTTTCAGAGCAAAGCAGGGTCAGGCTGCCTCCCAGAGTCAAGGATTGGAATGACCTAGCAGATCACCAGTCCAGCCAACACCACAGGGGAACATCACAGTGGCGCAGCAAGCAGGGTGTATGTGCAGCTTGTTACTCTAAGTGGAGTTCACACTTTAAGCACTGGTATTTGTGATTTTAAGTGCAGTGGCTAAGAACAGTCGGGAGGAGGTCACAGTTTTGTTATTTTCTCTTTGCTTATTTCGGGAAAGGGAAGTAGGATCAGAAAAACAGGAAAATGAGTGAAAGCAGTGAAGCGAAGTTGGAGCTTTTTAGGCTGCAGGTTCCAGTTAAGGAGAGGGAGCACCAGAGATTACTGCAAATGAAAGAACTGGAGATAAAGGAAAAAGAGGGAGAGAGAGAAGAAAAAGAGGCAGCCAGAGAGGCAGCATACTGAAGAAAAAGAGAGAGAGAGAGAGAGAGAGAGAGTGCGAAAACATCAACTGGACCTGCAAGAGAAGCAGAACCAGAACCCAAACAACTCACATCACTCCAAAAATCCACAAATAGGAACACTTATGTCCTGCATACAGTGAAGAGGATGATATTGCTGAATATTTGACTACCTTCAAAAGGCTGTGTGTAATGCATGAAATCCCTGATAAGAGAGTTCCTACCCTGATTGTGAAATTAACTGGTAAAGCTTGAAATATATTCAATGTAATGCCAATTGAAGATGCTTTAGACTACTGTAAATGTAAAGATATTGTTTTGCAAAGTTTTCAGATTACTCATGAAACGTATAGAGTTAAATTTAGGAATCTTAAGAAGGATATTGGTATGAGTAATGGGGAATATGTAAACAAAATGAAAGATTTGTTGGGAAAATGGGTGAAGGGTAAAGAGGTGGCAAGTTTTGAGGGAATTTTGGATCTTGTTGCTCAAGAGCATTTTTTAAGCATATGTAAGGAGGATGTAAAGCAGTGTCTGTGGGACAAAGATGTAAAGTCTGTGGATGAGATGGCTTTTTTAGCTGATGCCTTCGAACAGAATCAGGCATCTATTGAGGGCAAGCCGCAGAAAGAGGGGTTTAAAACTGGTGGAAAGGGAGGATCCCATTTTGCCCCTGGGAAGAGAAAAGGGGACTGGGAGCCTAAACATTCTCTTACCCAAAAACATTCCTCTAACCCTCATCCCAAATCTCCTGTAAAAGCAGAAGAGCCCAAAAGGTGCTATCAGTGTAATTCCACTGATCACCTGAGGAATAAATGCCCTATGCTAGGAAGAAGCAGGCAACCAATAGCTCATGTCTGCAAAGGAGTCCCGTTTTTGTTCCCACAGCTGACTGTGACTCTGGTGCCAGATGCCTCTACCAAAGGTTGGGGGGGCACATTTTCATGAACTTCAGACTCAATCCTCTGGTCACCTCAGGTTTCCTTCCATATAAATGTGTTAGAACTCAGAGCTATTTCTTGGACCTGTGAGACACACAAGCCCTCAATCAAAAACTAGGTGGTACAAGTTCACATACAACACCATGACCATGTACAATCTGAACAAACAGGTTCACGGTCATCTCCATTGTGCCAAGAAATTGTTTTCCTATGGAATGTATGCCTTCATCACAATGTTTCTTTTCCTGAAAGCTTTTCACCTTGCAGGAGTGAGAAATACCCTAATAGGTTCTCTCAGCAGAGTTTTCACAGACCATCATAAGTGGTCAATCAAGAAAGACAATCTCCACTGGGTTTTCACCTCTGGGAGTATCCAGTAATAAACTTATTTGCAAGCTACTTCAATAACAAATGTCAGAGGTTTTGTTCCAGGTCTGCTCACAGACTGGCTCCATCACAAGCGCTTTGTGGTCTGGTATATCTCCTCTATGCGTTTCCTCCAATTCCTCTCATCCTGGTTGGTCAGGAAATTTCAACAGGAACAGGTACCCCTGATCCTCATTGCAACAACATGGCCACATCAGTATTAATTCACTGATCTTCATTGTCTGTGCACCAATATCCATGCACTGATAACTCTTTGACTAGTTTCAGCTCTTCTGTCTCAGAGTCAAGGCAAGTCTCTGCATCTGAACCTCAAGTCTCTCCACCTGACTGTGTGGATGATCTGTGGTTGAAAACTCCTGAGAAATCATGTTCCCATGAGGTCCAGGCCATCCTGATGAGCAATGGAAAGGTCTCCACTAGAACCACATATGCTGTGTTGCCTCTAGACAGAATCCTTCTAGCTGCATTTGTACTGATAGTGCCAAAATGCTTGTGTTAGGATTAGGATTCCATCCTACTAAGCAGTGTACAAGCTCAAGGCAAAATTCACAGTTTCACTGTTTCCCTTGTACAATTGGTCAGTCAGTCGGCCTGTTTATGTTGGTCATTCACACGGCAACAAGGAAGAGAAATTTTTTTAAAATGTATGAAAATATGATTGTAAAACAATCATTTTCAGAGCAACTCAGAAAAAAAGTTAAACTACTTATAACTCATTTTCTGAAATAGTCTAGATTCCTAATTGTTTGAGAGTTTTGTCATTAAAGTGAAAAAACATGGGTCCCTCAAGTTACGCCTTTAAGTACCTTTTAGGCACTGAAGTCAATGAGACCCAATTGCTCTGAAAATACATCCCCTTATTTAGGGGCTTAAATATAGACTTGGGCAACAAAATTAGGAACCCAAATTTGAAAATTTTGTGCTCACTGAGACTTGTCAAAAAGCCCCAAAAAACACCACCATAAGAAGTCTGTCACCACCAAGAAGAGAAGCCAGACATTCTAACTCCCAGGCTTGCTGGTCTTTAACTACAGTACTATATCTTTTCATTTTGCTGGGGGAATTCTCCGCCAAAAAAATAAACATTCTGCAAAATTGTGCATATTTTGTCAAAATAATGCAATATAATCACACCAGTTTCACTTATTTTGGTAATCTATTTAATCTACCATACAGGGAAAAAAATCACAACTGTTCATCATTTCCTAAACACATGAAAGTTTAGTTACAAATACTTGATAACCAATACCCTGCATTCCAGTTATAGTCCTGGATTTTCATTTAAATTAAATTACAGAACACCAAACACCAAAATAAAAGTAAAGTAGAATATAAATCATATAGTTTTGCTAATCATTGTCCTGCATTTTTTTAATGGGCAAACAAAATAGATCCTGAGCTGTAATCTAACCTCATTGCGATGCTCTGGCACAGGAAAAAAGCAAGAAAGCACATAGATCTTCCTAGAAGGCTCCTTTACACCACTCTGGCAATGTAAAGGAACCTTAAACCTTTTTTTCTTTTTAGGCTCCTATTGACTAAGGATGGGAACAATTAACTGACAATGGGAACATTAGCAGCCTGCCTACTTAGTTGTTATATTTCTGCTCTGCCTCAGGGGACAGAGCCTGCCTCACAAAGCCCTACCCCTCCAAGTGGAAGGGTGGGGGGAGGGGCACTCGCTCTTTTGCACACAAGCATGTGCCCAGCCCCACCTCCTTAACGCCAAGCCCCTCTACCCCTGGGTGATTTAAGTCTCTGCTGGTTGCTCCAGACAGATGTGCCCCAGGCTGCCAGAGGACAGGCTTGTGTTCCTCACAGATTTCTTTGCTCCCGCATTTTTCTTCGGGGGAGAAAAGAAATCTATGGATGGTATAAATTCTAAGCCCCTACCGGGGCACAGAATTCCCCCAGGAGTACTTTTCATAATGACCATTCTGAGAGGAGAAATCTTACTGACTGACAAAGAGTTCATTGTGCGGTGATACTATATGGGGAGTCAGCAACTATTTCTAGATGCAGTGATCAGTCATTTCACACCTGGATCAAAGACAAATACAGTACATGTAAAAGGAATTGGCAATTTTCACTGTCATTAGAAAATGGCCACCACTGACACTATTTAGCTTATTTAGGGAAAATCTATTATACTCCACACAGGTGCCGAATTTCCAAGTGCTGGGGGGTGCTCAACCCCCGGCTCTGCCCCAGACCCCACCCCACTGCACCCCTTCCCCCAAAGCCCCAGCCCGCCCTGCCCTTCCTCTTCCCGCCCCTGCTTCACCCATGCGCACCCTGCCTCTTCCCACCCAGTTCCGCCCCCTCTCCCGAGTTCCCCGCAAACTTGCTCCTCTCCCCTCCCTCCCAGCCTCATACACACCGGAAACAACTGTCCATGGTGGGTGAGAGGCACTGGAAGGGAATGGGAGGTGCTGATCCATGGGGCCCGCTGGTGGGCAGGAGGCACTAGGGGGGTAAGGAGGAGCTGATACGGGGGCACCCTTTTTTTCCCCTGGGTGCTCCAGTCCCAGAGTACCCAGGGAGTCTGAGCCTATGGTACTCCACCTGCAAAGCAGTGTAATAGGCAGTACTCCCAGCCCCACCTATTATTAAGGTTGCCCAACACTTCCCATGGTAAGACCCCGTTTTCAGTTGCTTATAACTTTACCAAACTTCAACTGTTCAGGCTGTTCACAATTTCCATGTTAAGTGTCTCACTACACTGACTCTGGGGAAATTTTCAGCCAAAACAATTCATCTGTTTCAGAGAACAAGGTTAGGGGAAAATATATGATCTCTGAACATAACAAAAAAATCTTGTGACCTGTTCTTTGGAAAGTTCTACTGCTTCCATACTTTGGAGCAGGGACATGAAGTTTGGCAGGGGGTGGCTTTTGTTTCAGGGATGTGCTATTCACCAACCCCATGAAATTCTGTCCAACTTACGTGAAGTTATAAGCCTTTGGAAAAAAAAATCACAGTTCCCCCATGCTCAGTAAAGGCTTGCTAGAGCTTAACAGCTAAAATCATCAGATTCCATCCTCACTGAGCATCCTTAAGCCTCTGACAGTTCTCAGGTCTGACTAGACTGCAAATGTACCATCCCCTCTCACCTCCAACATGTGCCGGGACTGCACATGTGCCATCCCTAGGTACCTAGCTATTCTGGCGCCCGATGCAGCTCCCCCCATGGGGGGGGGAAGAGGCCCAGGCCTCCGCAGGGAGTGGGGGGCTGGCGTGGGGGAAAGGGGGGAACTTCCCTCCAGCTCTCACCAGCAGCGCAGCTGGGGCCAGGTCGCTGCACTTCCCGCTGCCAGTGAGTGCAGGCCCGGCCCTGCTGCAGTCCTAAGGGGCGGGAAGAGGGGGGGCTGGGGTGGAGCAGGGCAGGGGCTTTGGGGAAAGGGTGGAGTGGGGGTAGGGCTGGAGAGGAGCAGGAGTGGGAAGAAGCAGGGCTGGGGTGGGGGCTATGGGGAAGAGGCGGAGCAAGGGCTGAAGCAGAATGCAGCTGCATACGGAACAAGGAAATTTGGTGCCCCTAATTTCCTGGTGCCCTATGCAGCTGCGTACTTTGCGTATGGGTAGGGACGGCCCTGGCCATCCCCATAGAACAACTGATCATGCTTTCCAGCCCTGGGTTATAGGGATGAAGCCAGACTTCCTTGTATTGGCTCCTCCAGGCTGGGATAGGGCCAGACATAGGAAGTGAATGCAGGGAGCTTTTCTGGCACCCTGGCAGCGGGGGAAAAGTAGCCATCTGATTGTAATGCAGAGGGAACAATAGTTGAACCTAGGGCATTGCAGGACACCATGAGGGGAGTAGATTGGGACAAGGAGTCTGAGGGCAGAGCATGGTATTACAGCAGAGGTAGGCAAACTACAGCCCGCGGCACCATCCTGCCTGGCCCCTGAGCTCCTGGCCCGGGAGGCTCGCCCCCGGCTCCTCCCCTGCTGTTCCCCCTCCCACGCAGCCATGCGGGCAGCAACTGAGAGTTCCTGCCGCGCTGAGCAGCATGGTAAGGGGGTGGCGGCGGTGGCAGCGCACATGGCAGTGAAAAATTTGGGTAGGAGGTTCTGGGGGGCAGTCAGGGGACAGGGAGTGGTTGGGGCGGGCGATTCCAGGGGGCAGTCAGGGGACAGGGGGCGGTCAGGGGTCAGGGAATGGGGGGTTGGATAGGGTGTGGGAGTCCCGGGGGCCTGTCAGGGGGCGGGGGTGTGGATAGGTCGGGGCAGTCAGGGGACAGGGGGGGTTAGATAGGGGGTGGGATCCCGGGGGCAGGGGGGGGTTGGATGGGTCGGGAGTTCTGAGGGGGACAGTCAGGGGGCAGGAAGTGGGAGGGGGCAAATAGGGGACAGGGGACAGGCTTTTTTGGGGGCACAGCCTTCTCTACCCAGCCCTCCATACAGTTTTGCACTTCGATGTGGCCCTCGGGCCAAAAAGTTTGCCCACCCCTGGATTAGAGGCTGGCACAGGAGCAGGGATTGGGACTGACTGGGCAAGGAGACTAGATCTGGGAGCGGGGTTGGGGTAAGGGTAGGCTAAGAATGACTGCATAAGGAGACTGGGAGTGTCGGGAGACTAGGACTTGAATGAGGAGCCAGTGGTGGGGTAGAGACAGGAATGGGACAGAGAAGGTTGGAGTGAGGGGGGCAGAAGAGGTCAAGCTTGAAGGGAGAAGGTAGAAGAGTCTATGACGAACAAAGCACACTTGTCTCCAGAGGCTGGAATAGAACCCAAGATCCTTGAGTTTCACCATTCCTCTACTGTCAGCAAATACCTGTGAAAGCCACTGGCTAAGTGTCCCATTCCCATCTAGTGCTGGTCCACACAGAAGATAACAATCTTACTGTCATCAGCTATTCTGTTAATTCACATGGCAGAGGTCTATGCAGTGTATCTAAAAGTTCCAACCCTGCTGGTGACACATGATGGGATTTCTGTTTTTTCAGTTTGCCTTTTTAAAAAACCTGGATGATTACATGCAAAAAGCCACTTTAAAAATTATCATATCTTAATTTAAAAGATTATCAAAGTCGAGAACTCAAAAAGGTAATAAATGCCAAAATTAAGGTTGCCTGTGAAATCCCTCATGCATATGCATGATGATATAGTCTTTATTTACACAATCACATACCAATTTTTCCAACCTTTTGAGAGGATGAAGGTGTTCCCACAATCTTACAATCCCCACCTTATTTGTTTCAGAAGTTGGAAGGTATACAGAGAATCGGGCAGGGGATTGCAGGAAGAGAGAGTACATTTACATGGTTATGATAATTGAATGCCACCCTGGAGAACTGGGTCCCACAGCAACCAGTTAATGGCTCTATGCTACTTAATATTTTTATCAATGATCTGAAAGAAAACAAAATGACACAAAGATTGGGGGAGTGGTAAATAACAAAGAGAACAGATCAGTTAGTAAATTGGACACAAGCAAACGATATGCATTTTAATACAGCCAAATGTAAAGTTATACATGTAAGAACAAAGAATATAGACCACACTTACAGGATGGGAGACTATGAAAAAGACCTAAGGGTTATGATGGATAATCAGCTGAACATGAGCTCCCAGTGCAATGCTGTAGCCAAAAGGCCTAATGCAATCCTTGGAGAACCACCAGAGAAACACAAAATGGACCTAGGATGAACTCTAATCTAAACAGCTACTTTAACAGTATAACCTCAATACTGCACTTCAATTTTAGCACCTCTTGGTTTAAAACCCAAGACCTGGGGCAGAAATGAGCTTGTACTGTTACCAATTGAGTAATCCCAACACTGGTACAAGAAAATGTACAGATGACAGTGTACAGCAAAGGATAATTAGAATGCTTTAAGTTAATACTAACTTTATATTTGTGTACCATTTATTAAGAATGGGTTGGCACTGCCACTCACCTTACAACTTCCCTCTCTGATTTCATCGGCAGAGCTGACGTCTCCACTAGCTTTGTAAGAACTTCAAAGAAGAGAGTCTCTACGCTAGAAGGGTCATGTATTATGCTCTCTTTGGGCCGAACTGAGGAGAAAATACAGAAGATCAGTTTAAAGGGCATTCCACAGACTATCTCCACCGTAAACATTTCACCCAAAGAGGTATATTAAAACAAAATTTAATATTACCCAGCAGTGTAATTAACATAATGTTAATTAACAAAGAATGTTACACTGCCTAGGTGCCAACTGCCAAAGAAGATGCAAATTCTAGAAATTTTCCTGAAAGGAAAAAGAAAAATTACTTTGGCAGTCTGGTTGAATTGCTGGCTTGGAAGTCTTAGACTTGTCTGATGAACTAAAAAACTGTATGTTTACAGTATTTAAGTTTTCCCTTCCAAGGTCTAAACAGAAGGTCATGTCCGGGTGTGACACTGCATCCCATATTCTTCACAGTGATGTGATTATGATAGGATTATGACATAATTATGATGTATTTTATGCAAGGTAAGTCATGTGAGGTGTCATTGGAAAAGTTAATTTGATTAATATGATTATCCTATTTGTATGCATGTATCATTTTTGTATCTGAAGCTATGAATATTGACTATGTACCTGTATTTCAAATGTAGTTACACCTGTAAGCAGGTCCCTAGGGGGGTGCAGGACCAGGGACAACCCACCACCCCCATCCAGCCCAGACCCCACCTCACTCCACCCCTTCCCCAGAGCTCCGCCCTGCCTCTTCCCGCCCCTGCTCCACCCCCAATTCCACCCCTCCCCCAAGCCCTCTCCCTTGAGTGATGCCAGGAGCAAGCAGAGCAGAGTGGGCTGGGCCCCCTGCTGCTGCTGGTGCCAGGCCCCCCGCTAACTCCCCAGGCTGCCCAGGACCCCACTTCCCAAGTTGCAGGGCCTCCCAAAGTGCAGGGCCTGGGACGGTTGCCCGGTCTGTCCTATGGACAGGACAGCTCTGCCTGTAACACCCACTAGACAAGATGCTTACAGTCTAGATAGTGGGTGGGGGAGGGCCTATTCATGGCAATGGGCCATTAGAGAAAAAGAAAAAAAAAGAGGCTTTAGGACGGGGTGGCCAACTTGTGGCTCCGGAGCCACATGAGGCTCTTCAGAAGTTAATATGTAGTTCCTTGTATAGGCACCGACTCTGGGGCTGGAGCTACAGGCACCAACTTTCCAATGTGCCAGAAGTTGCTCACTGCTCAACCCCTGGCTCTGCCACAGGCTCTGCCCCCACCCCACCCCTTCCCAGAGCCTAATATGCCCTTGCTCCTCCCCATCCCCCTCTGAGCCTCCTGCATGCCTCAAAACAGCTGATCAGGAGGTCGCGGGGACAGATGGGGAGGTGCTGATTGGTGGGGCTGCTGGTGGGCAGGAGGCACTGGGAGAGAAGGGGAGCTGATGGGGCTGCTGACGTATCACTGTGGCTCTTTGGCAATGTATATTGGTAAATTCTGGCTCCTTCTCTGGCTCAGGTTGGCCACCCCTGCCTTAGGAGAAGCTTATCTCCCACCTGGAAAGCCTTCCTGAGAACACTACAGACAGCCTCCAAGTAATGGTTGCTATGATGCTACAAGGACATGATGAGAAAAACCCATTTTTGTTATGGAAAAGGTTATTGTTTACAATTCCAAATAATTTATGTGCAGCATTCCTGTATACACACAAGTTCCGTTATAGTAATTTCTCTTTTTGCTGTTATTTCTTGAAGCCTGGTTCAATTTCCCTTTCTTATTGTTGTAAATTTGTATGTAGTCCATTACTAGCATTAGACTCAGTAAATAAATATTATATTTTAATCTGTTTTCTCCTGCCTTGTGAGGGCTTCTTTATTTTAAATAACAGTAAAGATACACAGAGAGGGAAAGAGTACCGCATGACTACCTTTGAAGCATGCTACTCAGTATTCAAAGAGTCATCCAATGAGAATACCATTCTTAGTTAAATTGAACACTTAAAATACATACTAATTTGGTAACAGCAAAATCCTAGGCAATATAGAAGTGGAAAGGAATGCACAAGTATCTCCCCTTAACTTCTTATTTCCATTCTTTTAAGGTTTGGTGGATGAAGTGTATCCTGCCATAATCTTAACGGACACTAAATGTAGTTTTCATCTGATAACCTCCTGGGTTTTTTATATAGTTTTAGTGTTCCTTAAAGCATAGCTTCCCAGTGTCAGGGAGAAGAGCTGTCCCTGCCTGGGAATCAGACAGAAACTACACTGCTGAAGCTGCTCCTTACTATGTTGACTCTTCTGAAGAGTGTGGGAGGCTGTGATATGCCTCAAAATCTTTGTCTACACTGCATTTTATCCTCACTTAAAAAGTTACAGAAAGTACACCAAGAGCTACTCTCCACATTTTGGCAAGTGGTGACAAACTGTCGTCTGGAGGGAACTTCCATGAAGTAGTCTGTAACACCACCCACTTCTCCAAACACTCAGTAGATTCTCATGGACTTCTGGAAATTGGATACAGTCAGGAGCAGGGTGTTTGCCAGCATCACATCAGCGGGTCTGTGTGTTGTGCTCCCCCCTTCTTTCTCATCAGTATGAAGGATGCATCTCAACCTACAACTATGTCAAATGTGGGACATCTGCAAGTGCAACAGACACCATCAGGGTTAATATTGGGGGACCGAAACAGTGACCTCTCAGCTAAAAGACTGAGTCTTTATAGCTTGTGCTAAAGAGTCAGGCTCTCAAGCTGAGAGTTGTCACACACTCACATCCTCTGCAGACTGGGCACAAAAAGGGGACACTTAACACACAATGACAGGTGAATTATACAAACAAGTGGGTGACAAATGACTGAAATGTGAAACTATTTTGGAAATTCACACCAGAATTTTCCAGATCACAATTTTTAAGTACAAAACTTGTTCTAAAAAAAGGTCTTTTCACTGTGGGAATCACATGCAACCGTAACATCTCCCCACACAGGTGAATAACAAGGTATGAATCCCTTGACCTCCTGACATTAGCTGTTCATAGGTTTTCTCCTTGACATGCTAAGGTAGTCTCTCGCTGTATCTCACTCCTCCTTTCAGATTCTTGGGTTGGAGCTATTAGGAACCACTTGGTCTGGCTCCCAAGAACTTGAAACCAAGATGAGCCAGCAGAATAGTTCTCTCTCTCTGTGCAGGGCCCTAGAACTCAACGTTCTGTCAAACTTACCTTACAACAATTAAAAGTTTTCAAGCTATGAACTGTATTCTCTGAATCCTAACCTATATCACTGGATTGTCAAGATGCCAGTTTCCTATTTGACTGCTGACTAAAATTTTATATTCTTTTAAAGACATTTTCCAAAGTTTTTTTATATTACTGACTTATTAGTATTTAGAATATTCTTTATATTACTCTGAAGATTTCCTTTTATATCAATATCAGTTTCTCTAATCCACAATCTCAATTCTTCTCCCATTATCAATGAGAGTTTTGCCAGTAGAAAAAAGGAAGAAGGATCAGATTTTTTCCTTTCTTTCACTGTACAGTTCTTACCCATAGATTGAGCAAAGTGCTGGTCATCTCTCAGAAAGGTTACAAAGTCTGTGAAATTCACCTGCCCATCACCTGCCAGATAAAGAACAGTTCAGCCACGGAGAAAATAAAAGACATGATAGACTATATAAAGTAATAAAACCATCAATTAGAAAATATTATCATCTATATTAATATGGATTTATTTTAGTTTTCTTTCATGGTTACAATGGATTTTAGCATCTTTAATTTGAATAAAAATCAAAGTATTTAACCAGGTGCCTAGTTATAGAGACACAACCAATCTGATATTCCATAAACAGAGAAAATAATATCAGCAGACACTCCAGAAAAAATAGAAAAAAAGATAATGGGGACAGGAAAAATGAAAGCCAAATAGATATAGAATGGGTTCTACTCAGTTTGGGATTAAGTTTAGTATCATATATGCAAATCTGGGGCCTGATCCTTACAAGTGCTCAGCACGTCTCCAGACCAGGCCTATTATTATTATTATTAATTATTTGAATGACTGTAGTGCCTAGAAGTCTTAGTTATGGACCAGGACCCCATTATGCCTTGTACAATCACAGAACAAAAAGACAGTCCCTGCCCCGCAAGGGGCATACAATCTACAATCTCTATTCTCACATGCACAAACCCATGCCATCCCAAGTATCTCGCACTGACACATGCACACATGTATTCACATGCATACAAGCACATGCTCTGCCACGTTGTGCACAATACTAACCATGTACACACATGCTCTACCAATAAATATGTATTGCTATTCTGAAAACATACCATCAATATCAGCACGATTCAGTGCCTCACAGATTTCTTGATGGGTTACATTAATCCCCACACTGTGCAAAATCAGCTTCAGGATACACATCTTAATGCTACCCTCTGTGCTGCTGAAAACCTTGAAGACAACTTTGAATGCTACAAACATATGTAAAGCACAGCAAGTTAGTCAGATTTTTCATGTGTCCACTGCAATGAAACAAGAAGTTTATGTACTGTACTTTTTGAAACAAATGGCTACTATTAACATTGTCTTTATCTACTCTCTTCATCCTATCTAGCACCAGCCACCTGTTTGTCCCTTTCCAAAAATCTATTTAGGGTGCAAGGGTCTTCTCCACTATAGTCATCTGGGCCTGCCCTTCTGCATCTATCTGCATAATTGATTCTCCTTCTCACTTTAAACTAAAACTTCTTTCCTTTCTTGACTATATCTCAATTCCTTTCTTACTCTATTATTTTTTATTTTAAAATATTTTAAAAGCCTTTTATTTTTATTTGTAAAGCAATGTGTAATACACTTGCTCATTTTCATTCCATTACTACTAGTAACAGCCCCTTTAAATCACCAATGCAAAACAATTTTTAAAACTACGAATTTACATGACTGAAGACTGAGTTGAAGAAATGAGTCAAGGAGGTTCTACATTACCTGCTATTTGCTTTTGAGTCAAGGGTTCCTCACGCGCTGCTGGAATATCCAGAAGACTGAAGAGAACAGATAGATTTCTGCTCCTGCTGCAAGGATACACATTTAACAACATGACTACTCCTCGCTGTCTTCCCATCCATGGACAGACTTAGCCCTACCCAGCTTATTAGATCTAATAAGATCACAGTCCAAGATGACAATAATAATTCAGTATGTTAATTAGAATAGTTCTAATTTGGTATCATTATTTTTAAATCTGTCTCTTTGACACAGAGCTTTCAGAACTTCCATAGTGGTGCTAGAGCCATGAAAGAGACATGGAGTCTTAAGGGGGAACCACATATCCTAGCATTAGTCACAATGTATTTGTGTGGCTGCCCACATATACGTAAGCAGAGTCCGAATGAGCTCTCCCCTGATATCTAGCGGTGAGCTATGGAAAAAGATGTCAGAAACTAATCTCAATTGCACGGACACACCCACCCAGCCTAGGTGCTCAGCATGATGGGATTGCTTGCCCAAATGATCACTTGTGGCTGGTGTTGAATCCCCAGTCTCCTTGTTATTGGGGCAGGAGTAATAAAGGGTTGTTATCCTTTTAGTGTGAACTGAGGGTCGCAGAACTGTACCTGGCATACCCCAATGAAGCAATTTAGCCTCAACTGAATGGCACTCACTAGGCAGGGGACATGGGTTCCAAAGCCCAATGAGTTGAGAGCTGGGGGGGGGACAGGTACCTGTTATTGTGGGCCCTGTTTAAGGGTACTAGACACCATTTGATCCTTCCTCTCTCCACAGCATAATAAAAGAGCTAATTTAGACTCATTGGATAGTCTTGTTACACACTGCAGAGCTTAAATCACGGATACCTAGGTCTAAGGCCTTGGCTACACTTGTGAGTTACAGTGCAATAAAGGAGCCCCGGGTGCACTAGCTGACTACCCATCCACACTGGCAAGGCACGTAGAGTGCTCTGACTCTACAGCTACAGCACTGCTGTTACTTCACCTTGGCAAGTGGAATAACGTTTGCTGCGCCCCGCTGGAGGGCCGCAGTGCCAGTGTGAATGAGGTGTTGCATTACTGCACTCTGATTGAACTTCAGAAACATCCCATAATCCCCTTAAGTGGCTAATCTTGTCATTGTTTTGAACTCACTGTAGGAATGCAGATATGCCTTTTCAAAGCTCCGTTTCTGACAGCTGGCTGCTTATCTGCTCCAGGACAAAGGAACCATTACTGAGGAATGCTGCTTGCTTTGAGTGAGTGAGAGAGAGGCGGGGGAGGGGAGGGGGATCTGCTGCCGTCTGAACTTACAAGACAGCATGCTGACACACTCTCAGCCCCCAAAAACCCATTCTCTCTCCCCCCACATACACACAACACGCTCCCTGTCACACTCCACCCCCCCCCGCATTTGAAAAGCATGTTGCAGCCACTTGAATGCTGGGATAGCTATCACAATGCACTGCTCTTTGTGGTGTAGCAAGAGCTGCTAATGTGGCCATGCCAGTGCACTTCCAGCTGAGTGTGTAAACACTTGGCAGCATTTTCCCTGCTGCGGTCTCCGAAGGATGGTTTAACTCCCAGCGCTCTACAACTGCAAGTGTAGCCATGCCCTTGGTATTAGACTTATTTTGGGAGAGTGTCTTTATTGCAAGAGACTGCCCAGTGTGCACCAGCAGTGAGGCTCCCCCACTAACAGCTGAAATCACTGAGAGCTGTGTTAAGTGTGTGTATGGGGGGCCCTGATGACCTCTTGGCGAGTGTCAATTGGGCAGCTGGCGGAGAGGCGTGGCAATCGGCCATTGGAGCAACGACCAAGTGCCCGAGCAGTGCAGCATGTAGGGTGCCTCCTTAATTCCCCACCCTCGCCTTCCACACAGGGTGGGAAATAAACTCTGCAGATAAACCTCTGAACTCTGGGGCTGCACTGGCCAAGGACAGCAACTGTGAGTGGGGTACAGAGAAGGGACAGGCACGTTAAAGGGACTTTTCGGTTGCTGGACTTAAGACCCTGAGGGGAAAAGGACATTGCCCAACTTACTTGGGGGTGGGTCTTTTGCTCATGGTTTGTGTTTCTGAACACAACTTGGGGTGTTTTCCCAAATTAATGCTAAGTTAATTCCCTCCTTTTATTATAAGTTTTCGCTACACTCAGACTCTGTGCTTGCAAGAGGGGAAGTATTGCCTCTTAGAAGCGCCCAGGGGTGGTGTGTAATTGTCCCAGGTCACTGGATGGGGGCTCAAGCCGGTTTTGTGTTGTATTGTTGAAAAGGAACTCCTAGATACTGAACCCGGCCCTTGTTGCTGCTGGCTCCACCTGGCAGAAGGGTTTTATATAAAGGATTGGTCCTAAATAATTTAAAACAGAACAAATAAATGGCTAACAAATGTTTTTCTACATAGCTGGATAAATGGTAAAAGTATGTCACAACTAGAAACATCAAAACTGGCCAGAGATATATTAAACTCTACATATCTGATTAAAAAAAATACAGAGGAAGCTCATCTGCTAAAACAAGAAATCTATATAGCAGGTCAGGCTTTTTCTATTCACTTCTTTGTTGGTACATTCAACCCAGTATCTATCGAGAGTGAAGTTTTCTCTGCATCTCTTATGTTCAGATCTGAGATGTGAACCTCAGTTTCGGTATTCAATAGGGATGGAAGCTTCTGTTCCCCTAGTATTTCAAGATTTGAGGATTGCACTAGTGCCTCAGTTTTTAAGAATGTCAGAGGCTCTTCCACTGATGTTTCAAGATGTGAAGATTGCTCCTGAATCTCAAAATGTAACAGAGACAAAAATACGAGTTCCCCTTCTTCCACCAGTTCCTCCACCTCCTCCTCCTCCTATAGTATGTCAGGATTTGAGCTTTGTAAATGGGCTTCAGTTTTTAATGAGGACAGAGGATCATTCTCCACTGTTAGTATTTCAAGATTTGGGGTTTGCACATGATCCTTAGTATGTACTGGAAATTTAGGATCCTCCACCTCTTGAAGAGACAGCAGAGCAACAGACACTTGAATCTCCACTTACTCCTTTGCTGTTTGTCTGCTTTTTCATAGTGCTGTAATAAAGAACAAAAACTCACCATAATTATGGCCATCTACTCTCCAAAATTAAAATTATACTCCTCAGCCAAGAAAACTGCTGTCTCAACACAGCACCCAGTGTAAACCTTCATCACGAGCCAAGTAACACTCTCCTTAAGCAGACTGCTCACTCAGCTGCTGCTACTTTATGTGGGCAACAGCTTGCCCCTGGCAAGAGTAAGGCCAAGAATATCCCAGAAGCAAAGATGTGGTTATGACCTAACGACACAGGTTGGTGCAGAACATTTGCTGACTAATCTTAATATAACAGACATAGAATGAACCACTTATGGCCCTCCTTACAAAAAGATGCAGAACAATGACAGAAACAGGACTAGATGCAACTAGTATATTTTGTGCATACATTCCACTTGCATACAGTTACTACTGCACATAAGCTGTTCAACTGCACTCCTGCAACACAATCTAAAAGGACATTTGGAAAAATAGTAGTCCTATTGGAGGTCCGAGAGTCATAGCCAAGGCATGATAATATATAGAAATTATACATATATATATAGTTTTAAACTATAAAATTAGACTGTGAAGCATTATTAAATTATGTGACTTGTGCGCATGGTTCTTTTCCACCAACCAAAAAGGGTCTCTGTCCTGAGAAGTTTTACAACAGCCATCACAAATACATCATCAGTATATCTATGATGAATTAAGTACATTAATTCAACTAAAGAGACAGTCACCTAAAAAAAAAATCACATTTGTCTGAATTGTTTTTCAAGTTAACACCAAAGATGAATATCCAATCTAATAAATCCAGGGCAGGGGAAAGCAACTCACAAAGTTCCATGAAAGTGCCCTTATGCATGCGAAAGTTTCGCAGCCACTGGGAATCATCCCAGACCTGCAACAGCTATGCGTCTCACCAGTCTGTGCTTGTTTGCCGGGCCCAGAATCGGCGTTCCACCGCATGAACCTGCCCCATTAGCACCATGATGCCCACATTGCCAGGGCCCGTGCTTTGAGAGAAGTCTGTGTCCATGTCCTGATCACTCTTGTCACCGCGCTGACGTCGCCTACTTGCCGGTTTCACTTTGCCAGGTTCTGGTGCTGCATATACTGCTGGATAAGCGCATGGTGTTTAATGTGCTCCTAATTGCCAAAGTGATCTGAGGGGGCTCCATGCTTGCCAGGGTATGGTGTCTGCACAGAAAAAAAGTGCAGAATGATTGTCTGCCGTTACTCTGACGGCGGGAGGGCGACTGACTACATGGCTGGCTTACAGGGAATTAAAATCAACAAAGCGAGTGGCTTTACATAAAGGAGAAACAAACACAACTAGAAAAGGAGTACTTGTGGCACCTTAGAGACTAACAAATTTATTAGAGCATAAGCTTTCGTGAGCTACAGCTCACTCAGAATGGCCCCCTCAAGGACTGAACTCAAAACCCTGGGTTTAGCAGGCCAATGCGCAACCCACTGCTCAACCCACTGATTAAGCTGCATATCTCTCTCTCTCTCTCTGTGTGTTCCATCAGTGCTCTGTGGCTCTGCAGCACTGTTTTTCTCTCACTTGCTTCTCTGAGGCCAGTCTCTAGCATAGTGACCTGCTCTTCCAAGCCTGCAACTTTCCGCTTTACTGCAAGAAGTTGGGTCATCAGATCATCTCTTATGGCCTTAAACTCAGAGATCATCTCCAGAACATCTGTTTTGGTTGCCATTTGAGTTTCCTCAGCCCTGGCATTTTTGTCTGATCTAGCTGCAAAGTCTTCACGTGGAGTCTGAGAAGTCTCTCCATGCTGTGAGCCAGAAACACTCTTTTCAGTGAAGTGGAGGCAGATTCCTTTGCTATCTCCTCAAAGCTCAGGCTTCAGGCAGCCATGTTATTCTGCTCCTCTGCTGATCTTCTCAACACAGATATTTTTAATACAATCTTTCTATTGTTTTCATACAAAAAACGCCTGAACGGGGGGAGAATTAAGGGGGAAAATATCTGTTCACATTTATTTACCACTACATCTTAGTAACGGTTACAATTCATGATCTATGAGGGTATACAGAAATATTTAAGACTCAGGAAGGGAAAGTTAATTGCTATGAAGTCGTTAACACAAGATCCAGTATTTTATATACATTTGAAAGAAAATTGTGCACCCTGCCTGTGGCAGATCTGGATGTTTCCCATTTATATAGTTGGGTGCCAATAGCCAAAGGAGCCTAAGTGATTTTTAGAAATTAGATTTAGGAGCCCAAGTCATTTTGGCACTTTTGAAAAAATTGCATTTGGTCCATGGTGCTCTGATAGTTTCATCCTCAGGGCATAGTGACTGAGTTTTATTTTCCTACTTATTATGAGATAAAGCAAAGAAACTTCTGGAGGAGCTTTCAGTGGAAGAGTCCCACTGACTACCCAAAGACCTCAACGAATAGAAAGTGCAATGGTCTTACTTATTTTTGCCAGGCTTCTTGGGTAATGGGCTTCCCACCAGCCAACTGTTGAAATCACTACACTGTCTGAGTGATACTGCCATCTGTAAGAACGATTATTTTCTCGCATAATCACTTTAATTTGCTTCTTTCCTTAGCTGAACATGTTGTGATATGAAAAATGAGAACACCTTTCTTCTAGGGGCACAGCTGCAGGGTGTGGAAAAAGTAGGTCAGATTGAGAATGAGGTTTGCTAATGGGAGGAAGGAGTATGGAAGTTGGAAGTTTGGAAGTTGGAGTACTTGTCAGTGCTGGCCACAAGGAAAAGGGGATTTGGAAGTGCTTGGCATTGCAGGAGGATTTGCAGACATGCCATCTCTCATGAATTTATTTGCTCGAGATGTAATTCAGACTCTGAAGTGTGTCAGATTCTCCGGCAACAAGATTCGGAGGGTCCCAAATTCCAGTGCATGGCAGAGTGTAGAAAAATATAATAGAGAGAGGGTTGGGTACGATGTTTCTTACTGTGGATGTGTGACAAGAAAAGGAGAAAGGGATGGATTTGTGTTGTTTAAACTGTGGCCCCTGCTTGTCTCACGAGAAGAGCAATGATTGAGATGGAACTGCACTGGAACAAAGGAGCCCTGATACTGTGAAGCATGTTACAGAGAAACTGGTGAGGAATGGGGTGCTCTTTTTGGAGGGCCAGAAATAAGTATTCAGACTGTCTTGAACCCTCCAATCCCATTGCCACATTAATATCATAAAAATGTAGGACTGGAAGGCACATCTAGTCCAATTCCCTGCACAGAAGCAGAACTATGTATTATCTAGAGTGACCATCCCTGTCAGATGTTTGGCTAACCTGCTCTTAAAAACCTCAAATGACAGGGATTCCACAACCTAGGTAAAAAGAAAAGGAGTACTTGTGGCACCTTAGAGACTAACAAATTTATTTGAGCATAAGCTTTCATGAGCTACAGCTCACTTCATCCGATGCATTTGGTGGAAAATAAAGTGGGGGGAAGAAATAACATGGGGAAATAGTTTTACTTTGTGTAATGACTCATCCATTCCCAGTCTCTATTCAAGCCTAAGTTAATTGTATCCAGTTTGAAAATTAATTCCAATTCAGCAGTGTCTCGTTGGAGTCTGTTTTTGAAGTTTTTTTGTTGAAGGATAGCTACCCTAAGGTCTGTAATCGAGTGACCGGAGAGATTGAAGTGTTCTCCGACTGGTTTTTGAATGTTATAATTCTTGACGTCTGATTTGTGTCCATTTATTCTTTTATGTAGAGACTGTCCAGTTTGACCAATGTACATGGCAGAGGGGCATTGCTGGCACATGATGGCATATATCACATTGGTAGATGCGCAGGTGAACGAGCCTCTGATAACGTGGCTGATGTGATTAGGCCCTATGATGGTGTCCCCTGAATAGATATGTGGACAGAGTTGGCAACGGGCTTTGTTGCAAAGATAGGTTCCTGGGTTAGTGGTTCTGTTGTGTGGTGTGTGGTTGCTGGTGAGTATTTGCTTCAGGTTGGGGGGCTGTCTGTAAGCAAGGACTGGCCTGTCTCCCAAGATCTGTGAGAGCGATGGGTCATCCTTCAGGATAGGTTGTAGATCCTTGATGATGCGTTGGAGGGGTTTTAGTTGGGGGCTGAAGGTGATGGCTAGTGGCATTCTGTTATTTCCTTTGTTGGGCCTGTCCTGTAGTAGGTGACTTCTGGGTACTCTTCTGGCTCTGTCAATCTGTTTCTTCACTTCAGCAGGTGGATATTGTAGTTGTAAGAATTCATGATAGAGATCTTGTAGGTGTTTGTCTCTGTCTGAGGGGTTGGAGCAAATGCGGTTATATCGTAGAGCTTGGCTATAGACAATGGGTCGTGTGGTATGATCCGGATGAAAGCTAGAGGCATGTAGGTAGGAATAACGATCAGTAGGTTTCTGATATAGGGTGGTGTTTATGTGACCATCGCGTATTAACACCGTAGTGTCCAGGAAATGGATCTCTTGTGTGGACTGGTCCAGGCTGAGGTTGATGGTGGGATGGAAATTGTTGAAATCATGGTGGAATTCCTGAAAGGCTTCTTTTCCATGGGTCCAGATGATGAAGATGTCATCAATGTAGCGCAAGTAGAGTAGGGGCATTAGGGGACGAGAGCTGAGGAAGCATTGTTCTAAGTCAGTCATAAAAATGTTGGCATACTGTGGGGCCATGCGGGTACCCATTACAGTGCCGCTGATTTGAAGATATACATTGTCCCCCAAATGTGAAATAGTTATGGGTGAGGACAAAGTCACAAAGTTCAGCCACCAGGTTAGCCGTGACATTATCGGGGATACTGTTCCTGACGGCTTGTAGTCCATCTTTGTGTGGAATGTTGGTGTAGAGGGCTTCTACATCCATAGTGGCTAGGATGGTGTTTTTAGGAAGATCACCAATGGATTGTAGTTTCCTCAGGAAGTCAGTGGTGTCTCGAAGATAGCTGGGAGTGCTGGTAACGTAGGGCCTGAGGAGGGAGTCTACATAGCCAGACAATCCTGCTGTCAGGGTGCCAATGCCTGAGATGATGGGGTGTCCAGGATTTCCAGGTTTATGGATCTTGGGTTGCAGATAGAATACCCCAGGTCGTGGTTCTAGGGGTGTGTCTGTGCGGATTTGTTCTTGTGCTTTTTCAGGGAGTTTCTTGAGCAAATGCTGTAGTTTCTTTTGGTAACCCTCAGTGGGATCAGAGGGTAATGGCTTGTAGAAAGTAGTGTTGGAGAGCTGCCTAGTAGCCTCTTGTTCATATTCCGACCTATTCATGATGACGATAGCACCTCCTTTGTCAGCCTTTTTGATTATGATGTCAGAGTTGTTTCTGAGGCTGTGGATGGCATTGTGTTCTGCACGGCTGAGGTTATGGGGCAAGTGATGCTGCTTTTCCACAATTTCAGCCCGTGCACGTCGGAGGAAGCACTCTATGTAGAAGTCCAGTCTGCTGTTTCAACCTTCAGGAGGAGTCCACCCAGAATCCTTCTTTTTGTAGTGTTGGTAGGAAGGTTTCTGTGGGTTAATATGTTGGTCAGTGGTGTGTTGAAAATATTCCTTGAGTCGGAGACGTCGAAAATAGGATTCTAGGTCACCACAGAACTGTATCATTTTCGTGGGGGTGGAGGGGCAAAAGGAGAGGCCCCGAGATAGGACAGATTCTTCTGCTGGGTTAAGAATACAGTTGGATAGTCATCATACCAAAAGGACTGAAGGTAAAAAATCCATTACAATCTACATACCACACAGACTATGCTGACAGCTTGTGCCACACACTCTCAAAGAAACTGCGGAACCACCTGATCAACATCCTCTGCAGCGAACAGGGAAAGATTAAGAATGAGCTCTCAAAACTGGATACTCTCATAAAGAACCAACCTCCCACACAAACTTCCTTGTGGCTGGACTTTACAAAAACTAGACAAGCCATTTACAACACACACTTCACTTCTCTACAAAAGAAAAAGGACACTAAACTATCTAAACTACTACATGCCACAAGGGGCCACAACAGCGGTTCCCGTAACCCACCCAGCAATATTGTTAATCTATACAACTATACTCTTAACCCAGCAGAAGAATCTGTCCTATCTCGGGGCCTCTCCTTTTGCCCCTCCACCCCCACAAACTCCCCATTGTATTTTCCACCAAATGCATCCGATGAAGTGAGCTGTAGCTCACGAAAGCTTATGCTCAAATAAATTTGTTAGTCTCTAAGGTGCCACAAGTACTCCTTTTCTTTTTGCGAATACAGACTAACACGGTTGCTACTCTGAAACAACCTAGGAAATTTGTTTCAGTGCTTAACTATGCTTAGAGGTTTGAAGTTTTTCGTAATGTCTAACCTAAATTTCTCGCAATGGGACACATGCACCCACATATTACATGTGCATTTCAGATTTCCAGTCAAACCCCCTCTGTCCCTTGCTAATTCCTTTTGTATTTTTTCCCTTTGCTAGTGTGTAATAGCCCTTATGCCACAATACCACTCAAGTTGCAAACCTGCCAGGACAGAAAAGTGAGACTGAAGCCTCAGAGACACAGACCTATGCTGGGGGAAAAGAGCAATAAGGAGTCCAACCCTAATTCTGAGGACAGACAGGTGAGAATAGGGACTTCTTTCTGGGAAAACTACTGTAAAAGTTTGCAGCTGTCTTGGTGGTAAAACTAGGCTGGGTCAAAGCACTGAAGAATATACTGCCGGTAGGGTACAATCCATCAACCTCAATTAGTGCAGGATTAGGTGTTTAATAGGCCTCCATCTTTAACATCTGTTTCTTTGATGATGGCAAAGATCGGAGTTAGTGTGTAAGGCTCCCTCCCCGATATAGAAAAGAGTTAAAATCTACAATGTCATGCCATGAATTCTATGTCTCGTGGGAAGTGGAGGAGTTGAGTTTTATTTAAGTATTTGGTTGTACAGAATCTATTTTAAATCGGTGTCCTAGGGGTAATTTCAGAGTATTACAATAGAACAAAGATTATCCCACTTATAAGGAGAAATATATATTTCTGGGCTCTATCCCAGCTATCCTGCAAAGACTGGAGTTCAGTTAATGTGCTCACTGGTAGTATTCTGAATATTGGAGAGGCAGTGGGAAAAGAGGGGGAATATATGGAATGTCCCTACATGTGAGTGGTCCTTCTGCCATAAAGAATCTCAGTCAAATCAAGAAAGGAAACTGAAACAAGAAGTGTTTTCTTTAGGACATGTAATAAATATAGTCCTAAAGTTCCCCCTCTCCAGGGTCAGAGAAACAGTGGAGTTCATAGATTCCTTTTGTCTCAGGATTAAGCAAAATTCCTTAATTCCCTCTTTCTTCTGGGTCAAAGCAAACAAATAAAATCACCCTAAACTCTTTCCCATATCTGAATTCCTCCTTTATTCGGGACAGAAACAAAATTCCCAAGTTTCCCTTTTTTTGGGGGGGAAGGGTTAAACAAACAAGCTCACAGCTATTTGGCTCTCCAGCTACTTCTTTCTCCTTGTACGTGTTAAGTGAACACACCATAGTTTTTCTATAAATAAGTAATAATAGATACTTTGAATTAGCAAATACCTGTCCAAGTGCTTTAGGTTGAGCCTGGACAATCCCAAATGTGTAAACATAGAGGATAGATGGCACAGAGGAGTAGGTAGAGGAGTGAAGCAGAGAAGGAGCTGGACATTTGATTTTTGTGGACATCGGTGTCACATGTGTCATGCAAAGTAGCCTGGCAAAGTTCCCATTCCCATACAAACTCTGAATGTGAAATAAGTAAAAATCCAGGATCCCATCCCACAATACACACCCCTTCCATCCTTGCTTCATCCCATCACAGCCTCCTTTAGTCTGTTTTAGTGTCCCATTTATCTTGATGGCAAAGAAAGGCTAATGATCTGAGATACATCAGTATGAGATTAGAATCTGAAGTAACAAAATTGATGTAAAGAGTTATTCTTTTTTGCCAATGTGAGAATAGTCATGCCTTATAATTGTAAACAAAACTGACCTCTGACTCTTTTTTTTCAGGGAGCTGGAACACCAAGTCAATGAGCAGAACTGCATGTGCAATCTCACCCAGTTCTGAATGTATAAATTCTTTCTTCATTTTCAATAATGAATACTTAAACTCTAGCCAAAAACTATCCAAGCACAATACTGTACAACAAGAAAGGCATATGTAACAAATTTAATTTTGTCTCATCCACTACTTTATGTTTCAGTATATTTCTATAATGCTTACTTCTGTAGCTGGGCACTGTGGGTGTAGGGTGTATGAGTGTCTGGGCGGAGGGGGGCACAGCTGGACTGTCGGGGGAAGGGTGCAAGTGTCTGGGCCTTGGGGGCACCATGCAGCTGGGCTCTGGGGAGGAAGTGTGAGTGTCTGGGCTGGGGTGCAGGGCGCAGCTGGGCTGCGAGGGGTAGGGGAGAGTGTCTGGACTAGGGGCACCCTGCGGCTTGGCTCTGGGGGGAGGGTTGTGTGCATCTGGCTCTCTGGCTGGGCTCTGCGGGGGAGGGAGCAGAGATACAGGCACTAGGTTGTTGTAGGGGTTTCTTTAACTCTCTTCTGCTGGGGTTTTTTTTTTTTGTCTGTATTGTTACAGATATAGTTACTGACAGGCATTTTGAAATAAATTACCAAAATAATTGAAACTGGTATGATTATGTAGTGTTATTTTGAGAAATAAAATATGCAGAATTTAAAATATGTGCAGAATTTTTAATTTTTTGGTGCAGAATTCCCCCAGGAGTAAACACTGGTAATACTTGATCAGGAATTTCTAATACTAATATATTACCAAATAATATGACAAATTACCATCCTGTTTCCCATATTACCAGCACCCTTCATTGTCCAGCTGAACATATTTAAACTATTTCCCCATGATAATTTCCCCCCCCCCACACACACTGTTACTCTCACCTCCTTGTCAACTGTTGAAAATGGGCCATCCTGATTATCACTACAAAAGGTTTTTTTCTCCTGCTGATAATAGCTCACCTTAATTGATCACTCTCATTATAGTGTGTATGGCAACACCCATTTTTTCATGTTCTCTGTGTAGATATATATATATCTTCTTACTGTATTTTCCACTGCATGCATCCGATGAAGTGGGTTTTAGCCCATGAAAGCTTATGCTCAAATAAATAAGGTGCCACAGTACTTCTCATTCTTTTTACACTTAAACAAGTATCCAGGAGTGCAATATGAAAATGAAATGTTTGCTATATGAGGATTTATCAGTAAATAGGACTACAAAAATCTTTTCAAGATGAATTGCAATTATCTTGGGTTATGCAAGAGAATGATATTTCAGGCTTGGAGAACCTTTCGAATCCTAATTTTAAGAGATTGGTATGTTGATATGACAGAAATTACTTCCAAAGAGCTCAATAATTAGAAGATGAATGATAACACTGATGAATGTAATATATGAGAGGAATTTGTTTCATCTAAAGGAAAACATAGATATACAAGAAGCCACAACATCTCTAAGGGGAATAGATGTGGAACAGTTCAGGATTTAGCTTTTGTAAATCTTTGCTTTTTACTTGCCTGTAGTTTTTGAAATGTTGATGTATAATTTTGTATTGTTTTAAATCCCATGAAGACATAATACAAATAGTTCAGTACATTTATTGTATTTCTAAGTCCAAGCGTAATGTGAACACTTGTCCAAAAATCATTTCACAAATATGAACACCTTTGCTGGCAGACTCAACAGGGAGACTAAGGACTGAATGGGGTTGGGAGACTTAACTACCCTTTTACTCCAGAGGTGGTCTCAAAGCTAGGGCTGAGTCAGATTGGTGGGACAACATGAAGAAGCATGCACTGTCCATGATGTACTAGTTCTTTGGAAAGATAGGGACTTATTCCTCATATGTACTGTTGCATGTTATTGCACCTTACACAATTGTTATAGTGAAATAAGTTATTTGTTACACCCATTTTTCACTGCTGGCCGGGATGATATATTTGGAAAGTGTGTATTGAAGTGACTAATAATTTAACTACTTCCCTTGTTTGTTAAATAGCCATAATTCCTTTTCTTTCTGCATTGCATGGAGTATTTTTAATTTAAAAATTAATAAAGTTTTTTTAAAAAGGGGACCATGAAAAAGTACAGAAAAATAGGAGCAGAGGTTAATGGGAATATAGTCTTGAGATTCTCCAATAACCAGTGGCCTCAATTTTTGGGTCCAGGCAAGCCTTGAGAAGTGCAGGAGCCAAGGGAAAAACGAAGGTACCTTTTGCAGCTCCCAGTTTTGGGACTGGCTGGGAGCCGATTTTACCCCTTGTATAATTTATACCTGACTGCCCACAGCCCCAAAGGGTCACTGAAGTGGGCAGGAAATCTTCAGGAACAGTACAGCCCTGCCTGTTTTTCCCAGCCACACCTACGATATTGGTGGCTGTGGAGGGTATTATAGTGATTTGCTGGCTGGTTGCTACCCAGGGATTACTGTTATGCTGGGGAAAATTTCTGTGTAGCCTGTTAATAACTTGTCATTCAAATCTGTTGAGATAATTATATAGGTTTTTTTAAGAGCAACATGATACAGCTTAAGTGTCATAACTGTTCAGTTGTGCAGATGAGTCTACAACTTGCTTGGCTACGCAGACCTCTTTGAAAAAGCGTGTGATCCAGTAACTGCTCAGCTGGATAATTTGTAAACAGTCAGATGCTGAGATCTTGACTCATATTTTACACAAGCAAAACTCAGATGAACAAAATCCAAAGCAGTTTGTTTTTGCTTGCTTGTAAAGATCTCAGGACTTGTCCTAAAATAAACAATTTCTGCAGTCTCAGGAAGAATATGGGTTTTAGTCCCACTACCAATCAGATAGCAATTTGAGCTATGTATTCCTTTACTCTTGGCTGCAAAGCAGGATGTTTCATTCTGAAATAACTTGTGCTGGAAACTCAGGATTTATAGGTTTCAGAGTAGCAGCCATGTTAGTCTGTATTCGCAAAAAGAAAAGGAGTACTTGTGGCACCTTAGAGACTAACAAATTTATTAGAGCATAAGCTTTCGTGAGCTACAGCTCACTTCATCGGATGCATTTGGTGGAAAAAACAGAGGAGAGATTTATATACACACACACACAGAGAACATGAAACAATGGGTTTATCATACACACACTGTAAGGAGAGTGATCACTTAAGATAAGCCATCACCAGCAGCAGGGGGGGGAAAGGAGGAAAACCTTTCATGGTGACAAGCAAGGTAGGCTAATTCCAGCAGTTAACAAGAATATCAGAAAAAAGAAAGGAGTACTTGTGGCACCTTAGAGACTAACAAATTTATTAGAGCATAAGCTTTCGTGAGCTACAGCTCACTTCATCGGATGCATTTGGTGGAAAAAACAGAGGAGAGATTTATATACACACACACACACATGTTCTGTGTGTGTGTGTGTGTATATAAATCTCTCCTCTGTTTTTCCACCAAATGCATCCGATGAAGTGAGCTGTAGCTCACGAAAGCTTATGCTCTAATAAATTTGTTAGTCTCTAAGGTGCCACAAGTACTCCTTTTCTTTTTGCGAATACAGACTAACACGGCTGCTACTCTGAAACCTAAGAATATCAGAGGAACAGTGGGGGGTGGGGTGGGAGGGAGAAATACCATGGGGAAATAGTTTTACTTTGTGTAATGACTCATCCATTCCCAGTCTCTATTCAAGCCTAAGTCTCTACGTAAAAGAATGAATGGACACAAATCAGACGTCAAGAATTATAACATTCAAAAACCAGTTGGAGAACATTTCAATCTCTCTGGTCACCCGATCACAGACCTAAGAGTGGCTATCCTTCAACAAAAAAGCTTCAAAAACAGACTCCAACGAGAGACTGCTGAATTGGAATTGCAAACTGGATACAATTAACTTAGGCTTGAATAGAGACTGGGAATGGATGAGTCATTACACAAAGTAAAACTATTTCCCCATGGTATTTCTCCCTCCCACCCCACCCCCCACTGTTCCTCTGATATTCTTGTTAACTGCTAGAATTAGCCTACCTTGCTTGTCACCATGAAAGGTTTTCCTCCTTTCCCCCCCCTGCTGCTGGTGATGGCTTATCTTAAGTGATCACTCTCCTTACAGTGTGTGTATGATAAACCCATTGTTTCAT
This sequence comes from Dermochelys coriacea, assembly GCF_009764565.3. Lineage (NCBI taxonomy): Eukaryota > Metazoa > Chordata > Testudines > Dermochelyidae > Dermochelys > Dermochelys coriacea. Next base: position 75,160,443 of record NC_050069.1, read on the forward strand.
GTTCTCTGTGTGTGTGTGTATATAAATCTCTCCTCTGTTTTTTCCACCAAATGCATCCGATGAAGTGAGCTGTAGCTCACGAAAGCTTATGCTCTAATAAATTTGTTAGTCTCTAAGGTGCCACAAGTACTCCTTTTCTTTCAGGATTTATAGTCTCTGACAAAATCACAGTGTCATTTCCACTGTCAGTCTGGCAAAGCAGAGCTAGAAAACAATGACCCACATCTGGCTAGACTATTTTCTATGCACAGGGGAATTAGCTCAAATGGTAGAGCGCTCGCTTAGCATGCGAGAGGTAGCGGGATCGATGCCCGCATTCTCCAGGGGAGTGTTTTATCTAAACCAGAGAACATTTGTTTCAAAATGACCCGTTTTCTCAATTCTGCAGAATATGCGTATTTTAAGTTACTTCGTGAGGCTTTTCAATTTTAGAAAGTGATTTTTGGGGGGTTTAGTTTCCTGGGAAGGTCGGTTTGTGATCTGTTTTCTTGAAGGTTATCACAGCTGCATGCATAGAAGAGAAAGGTAATTGTTGACAGCTGAAAAAATGAAACAAAAGGGCTGCAAGAGTTTCCACTTGTTGCTTGTGATTTTTGTCTTTGATATTTCACCCCTCTAAACACTTGTCCTTATTTTTTTTGTAAATTCTAGATGCATCCTGCTCTTAACAGTTTTGTAAGGGATCAAAATAAGTGTACATATTAAATTAATCCACCACATTTGAAGAAAGGGATGTTCACAATATGCTTGAATTATATTTTTAACTGGTTATGGAAGATAAACATAATTTTGACAGTACACATTATTTTCTTTCGTAGGTATTGAAAGAATGTGCAGAATGCAAAGGATAAAGCAATTCAGCAGAGGTTGAGTTATAGTAGGTATAAATATTATTTTTGTAAAAGCTAAGTCAGGGATGATTTTTTAATCAGGTCATCCCATTTGCAAATATGGTTAGAGCAGAGGGTTGTATCATATTTCTGTTTTTATAGCATGGAAAAAGCAAGGTGACCAGGAGGCAAGTGGCAATTCCAAGAGAAATTGTCCATAAAAACAAATTTAACATTATATTAAAGAGGCAAAATGAGTGAGGTAATCTCTTATTGTGCTTTCTTCTTTTGGTGAAAGAGAGACAAGCTTTTGATCTTACATAGAGCTGTTCTTCAGATCTGGGAAAGGTACTCAATGTTACAGCTAACTACGAGGTGGAACAGATTAGCATTACTTTACTCTTCTATAAACTGTGTTCAATTGTCCTGGAATGTGAGCATTTTTATATCTAATACTGAGCTCTCATGTTCAGCTGATTATCCACCACAATCTCTAATCCTTTTCAGAGTCTCTGCTTTCCAGGATAGAGTCTCCCATCCTGTAAGCATGGCCTACCTTCTTTGTTCCTCGAAGAATACATTTACATTTAGCTGTATTAAAATGTATATTTTTTGCCCCCAATTTAGAAAATCAGCGCATATTGCTCACAACGCATTGACCTGTCCTTTTCATTATTAACCACGCCCCCAGTTTTTGTCTCATCTGCAAACTTTGGGTGATGATTTTGTTTTCTTCCAGGTCATTGATAAAATTTTAAATAGTGTAGATCCAAGAACTGATCCCTACTGGAAACATACCTGCTCAATTAAGATCTCATTTACAATTACATTTAGCCAATACATTAACTGTGTGCTCATAGTAATCTCTATCTTAAATATATAGAATGTCTTGCAGACTGGCATGTCTTTTTAAAAATAGAAGAAACTTTTCTTGTGCAACCACTGTAATTGAGATGTTTCAGAGTAGCAGTGCATCCGATGAAGTGAGCTGTAGCTCATGAAAGCTTATGCTCAAATAAATTTGTTAGTCTCAAGTACTCCTTTTCATTTTGTAATTGAGTTGTTAATTACCAAAAAGAGACCCCTCCTGTGGTCTTGTGATAGGCGTGGCTGGGGAGACTGACTGAGAGTGGTTGCAGATTTTGCTGCTATTGATCAAAGAATATTAAGCCAGTGACACTAACTGTTACATTGTGTTTTATTCTGAGAATAAGATGCATGTTGGTAAACCTCAGTGGTCAAGAGACAAGTGAAAGCAATGCTGTGAAGATTTCTAGGGTCAAAATATAGCCTGCAATGAGAGTAATCAGATGTGCTTGCTTTTAAAGAAGAGAACACTTACTTTTGAATGTGGAAAAACGAATTGAACAGACAAAAGGATGAGAGCAGGTGAAGATGACAGTTGGTGATCTTGATGACAGCCTCTCAGAGGTGACAGAAACATTGTAGTCTTTGAAAGCCTTGTAGTTCCTGAGTAGGCTGAGCAACTATCTGAGAGTCCTTGGTAGTGCTAAATGGTGAATCATCAGACACCATTTTATTCTCTGATTGAAGAGCTTGCAGTGTTTGAGGACAACTGCTCGAAAAAGTTTTGTGAACAACCTACTCTGTGGAACATCCAGGGGGGAATTAGCTCAAATGGTAGAGCGCTCGCTTAGCATGTGAGAGGTAGCGGGATCGATGCCTGTATTCTCCATGAAATTTTTTTTTGGCTGTGTCAGGGAAGGGGGCAAATAGCAATTAATTGCAAAACGTTTTTTCTTTACTCTTCCATATTCTTGTATGTGATGTTTTTTGTTTTAATTTGCATTTCTTATTTCTCAAAACTTGTCTGTGCAACAAACAGAAGAAAATGCAATTAACATTTATTTATCTGAAGAAGACTCATACACAAACAAAGCTATTAAAACACAATTGATTACTTGATTTTTGTTACTGAAAAATCAGTTAATACAAAATGATTTGTCCCATTGATTATTTAATAAAAATAACTCTAAAACTTAATCAGAACTCTTTAAATGATTACACATATCCCAAAAACCTTTTATTCTGATGTTCTCATCTTTCCCCCATGGCTTAATTCCAAAATGAAATACTAAACATTGCAGTTGTAAAGAAATAAGTGAATAATATTTGTGGTAAACTCAGGATAAACAGCTACAAAAAGGGGGGTTGTAATTAGTCCCAGGGGATTAAAAGGCCCTCCCATCCACTGAGGAGAAAGAACCAGGGGTCAATAAGGTTCAGCTGGAAAAGGGGTTGCTAGGGAACCAATTAGGTTCAGCTGACTCAACTACTTGGGACCTTTTTAAACCCTCCCCTGAGTGGTAGGAGGAGGAGAGTGAGGGAGTGAGAGGAGCAGGGAAGTTGCCAGTAGACTGTTTGCAGCAAGACACCAGACCTTCCCAGTAGGGAGGCTGCACTCGCTCCCCAGAAGGGAAGGAAAACAAGCACAAGGGACAGAGAGGAGTAGCAGAATCCTGTGCCACCTATAAGGATTCGCCTTGCCCAAAACCTGAGTCTCCAAGGCTAAAAAGGACTGAGCCTACTGAGGCGAACAAGGTATTTGCCACACGTGGTGTCAGATGTGGGATGTAGTGAGTGAGTAAGGCTCTGTGGCAAGCCATCTCAGGGCAGGGTAAATCACACACACACACACACACACACACACACACACACACAAAATGGAGGATGTAGTGAAGGCATTGGTACAGGCCACTGTGGCCCAACAAGAGGCTACCAGGGTGCAGATGCTTGCCCAGCAAGAGTCAGTACGCGTCCAACAGGAGACGAACCAATTACTGATGAACCAGGCGGTCCAAGATTAGGCCACCCTGAATGAAGTAGTGAACCAGTTAAAAGCCCTGATCATGCTGACACACGGGCCCCAGGGCATCCGGCCGCTGTGGGCAAGCAACTATTTACAGAAGATGACTACGGATGACGATATAAAGGCATATCTCCTCACCTTCGAGAGGACGCCACTGTGGGAGGCCTGGCCCCAAGACCAGTGGGCAGATATCCTGGCTCCCTTTCTGTGTGGGGAGCTCCAGAAGGCCTATTTCGACATGACCACAGAGACGGCTATGGATTACCCCCAACTGAAGGCGGAAATCCTGGCAAGGTCAGGTGTGACGTCAGCCATATGGGCCCAGCGCTTCCATGAGTGGAAATACCGGGACAGCAAACCGCCGAGGTCCCAGCTATTTAATTTAATCCACTTTGCCCAGAAGTGGCTCCGCCCCGAGACCCAGGGGCCAGAGAAGATAGTGGAAATCCTCGTGTTGGACAGGTACATGACGGGGTTGCCGCTGGACATATGGGGGTGGGTCCACCAAAACGATCCCTTCTCCTATGATGAACTAGTTGTCCTCGTAGAGAGACACCTAGCAGCCCAAGAACTTTTAGAAGTTAGACGCTAGAATTGGAGACTAGTCTCTGCACCAAGGCCCCGGTTTGCCCTAGCAACAGGCCGGACTATGCAGGGGAGGAAGGAGGCCGAAGAACAGCCAGAGGTCCCGGAGACACTTGAGGACGGGGGGAGAAAAGCTCAGGGGATAAAGCCCAGTAGCCTGAAAAATCGGGGGCTGCCCTGAGCAGGGTACCGATGTTATGCATGTGGCCAATTGGGGCATATAGCTGCCCAATGCCCAAATCTAGACGAGCCCATGCAATGCGAACTGGGAGATATAGGGGGATGTGATCTAATAAGTCTAGTAGGGGTTGTGATGGTCCCTCAGAGATACACTAGACCTGTTAAGATGAATGGTATAGAGATCACCGCTTTAGTAGACTCGGGAAGTGCAATCATGCTGGTCTCGGGAAAGCTGGTCGGGCAGGACCAACTATCCCGGGCCAAACGCTCAGGAATATCCTGTGTGCATGGGGATGTCAGTTACTACCCGACCATCCCCGTAAAAATAGAAGTTCTCGGAAACCCCACTAAGGTGACGGTGGGAGTAGTTCCGAAACTCCCCTACCCAGTCCTCATCGGACGAGACTTTCCGGGGTTTGATAGCCTACTCCCTGGGGAGAAGGTGGAAGAAAATAATGAACCCGGGACCCAGGGGGTTGCCCAGATAGATAACTCCCCCCGACTTTCCACGAATTTGGCCAGGATTTGTTCTCCCCACCGGGAAAGCCCCGGAAGACTCGGAGGGAACAGAGGGCAGATAAAAGGAGGGGAAAGAGGATCTTGACCCACTACCAGAAATCTACGCTTATAGGGGAAAGAGGTGGCTCAACAGACAGCGGGGCGGGGCGGGAGATCAATGACCCAATAGCCGGACCTTGTTCCCCGGGCGTCTTCCCCGAGGGGGAAATAGCGGTAGATCCCCCTGAGTTTGGACAAATGGGGACCTCACTCGGAAATTTTGGTCAGGATCAGGCCAATGATCCAATATACAGCAATATTCATAAAGAAGTAGTTGAGGTAAATGGGGTCCCCGTGGAGGGGAGAGTCAAGGGCCCAGGGCCATATTATGTGATTAAAGGTGATCTGCTATACAGAGTAGTCCAGGTCCAAGAGCAAGTCGTAGAACAACTCTTGGTCCCACAGAAGCATCAGAGGGGCGTGATGGATCTGGCTCACAGCCATCTGTTTGGGGGCCATCTAGGGGTAGATAAGACCCTTGATCAGATTCTGCAGAGGTTTTTTTGGCTCGGCATTTATGCGGCTGTCTGGCGATATTGTACCTCCTGTCCAGAATGTCAGTTACATGGGCCCCAACCACACCAAAGGGCCCCTTTGGTACCTCTACCAATTATTGAAATCCCATTCGAGCGAATAGCTATGGATCTAGTAGGACCACTGGAGAAGTCAGCCCAGGGTCATCAGTACATTCTGGTAGTACTAGATTATGTCATCCGATATCCTGCGGCCATACCCCTATGGAACACCATGTCCAAGACCATAGCCAAAGAATTAGTCCGGATTTTTTCCAGAGTAGGGATACCTAAAGAGATCCTGATGGACCAAGGGACCGCCTTTGTGTCTAAGTTAATGAAGGACCTATGTACAATGCTCCATATACAGACCCTCAGGACATCAGTCTATCATCCCCAGACTGATGGTCTTGTCGAACGCTTCAATAGAATATTGAAGAACAAGCTACAGAAAGTGGTTAGTCACGACGGGAAGGACTGGGATGCCCTGCTGCCTTACTTGCTGTTTGCTGTATGGGAGGTTCCCCAAGCTTCCACTGGATTCTCCCCATTCAAGCTGTTATATGGTTGCCACCCCAGGGGCATATTGGACCTGGCCAAAGAGGGCTGGGAAGAACAGCTGAACACGGGGAGAAACATCGTTGAACATGTATTGCAAATGAAAGGATAGCCCAAGTCACCCCCCCTTGTGTGCAAACACCTGGAGAAGGCCCAAGGGGCCCAACGGACATACTACAATCGCCAAGCAATGACGCGGAAGTTCCAGGTGGGAGACCGAGTAATGGTGCTCATACCCACAGCAGAGAGCAAGTTCCTGGCCAGGTGGCAGGGGCCATATGAGATAATAGAAGCCATAGGAGAAGTTGACTATAAGGTGTGACAGCTGGGTCGCCGGAAGCTGGAGCAGATCTACCATATAACCTGCTGAAACCATGGCAGGATAGAGAAGCGCATGTGGTTGCGCTAGGGGCACCATCCCCTAAAATTCCGACCAAGTGGGAATATCCCCGGAGTTGACTCCGGAGCAATGATCTGAAGTGATCAGCCTGATAAAATGTAACCAGGATGTGTTCTCAGAAAAGCCAGGCAGGACTACTGAGATTCACTATCACATCCTTACAGACCCTGGAGTGAAGGTGAACGTCAAGCCATACCGGATCCCGGAGGCCAAAAGAGAGGAGATCAGGACAGAGGTCAGGAAAATGTTGGTCTTAGGAGTCATTGAAGAATCTCATAGCCAATGGTCAAGTCCAGTGGTTTTAGTGCCTAAGCCGGATGGCAGCGTGAGGTTCTGCAACGATTTCCGAAAGCTGAATAAGGTGTCCTAGTTTGATGCGTACCCTATACCCCAGATAAATGAGCTAATTGACAGATTGGTAAAAGCACGGTTTATGTCTACCCTTGACCTGACCAAGGGCTATTGGCATATCCCCCTGGCCAAAGCCGACAAAAAGAAGACAGCCTTTGCAACTCCAGAGGGACTATATCAGTACACTGTCCTCCCCTTTGGGTTGCATGGGGCACCCGCTACATTCCAAAGGCTCATGGACAAACTTTTGCGACCACATGGCAAGTACGCAGCAGCCTATCTCGACGACGTTATCATATATAGCCCCGACTGGGAGACACATTTTGAGAAGGTGGAGGCAATGCTGGATACCCTGAGGAAAGTGGGGCTGACAGCAAACCCTTCCAAGTGTTCGTTCGGGCTAGCTGAAACCAAATATCTTGGGTATATAGTGGGGAGGGGCGTGGGGAGGCCCCAACTCAACAAGTTAGAAGCTATACACAAGTGGCCCCGACCACTCCGAAAAAAACAGGTCAGGGCATTCCTGGGACTAGTGGGGTACTATAGACGGTTCATTCCCCACTTTGCCACCAGGGCATGCCCATTAACGGACCTAACGAAAGCTTGGAGGGCCCAGACTTAGTAAGATGGACGACTGCGGCTGAAGATGCTTTTTCAGATCTACAGACGGCCGTCTGCACTGACCCTGTACTCGTGGCCCCAGACTGGGGGAAGGAGTTTATCCTACAAACCGACGCCTCTGATGTAGGGTTGGGGGCGGTACTTTCACAAATGGTCGGGAACGATGAACACCCGGTCCTCTTCCTCAGTAGGAAGCTCCTGCCTAGGAAATGGAAATACGCCATTGTCGAAAAAGAATGCCTGGCGGTAAAATGAGCCGTAGAAAGCCTCCGCTACTATCTACTGGGACAGAGATTTACCCTTGTCACAGTCCATGCCCCTCTGCCATGGATGTACCAAAATAAAGACAAAAATGCCAGAGTGACGAGATGGTTCCTGTCGCTTCAACCCTTCCACTTCAGAGTACAACATAGGTCTGGAATCCAATATGGCAATGCGGATGGCCTGTCAAGAGTGCACTGTTTGCCAACCCAAGTAGCCCAACCCCGTAGTGTTGAGCGGGGGGTGGGGGGGAATGTGGTAAACCCAGGACAAACAGCTACAAAAGGGGGGGGTAGTAATTAGTCCGGGGGGGGGATAGTAATTAGTCCCTATCCACTGAGGAGAGAGAACCACAGGGCAATAAGGTTCAGCTGGAAAAGGGATTGCTAGGGAGCCAGTTAGGTTTAGCTGACTCCAACTACCACACAGACTATGCTGACAGCTTGTGCCACAAGAAAAGGAGTACTTGTGGCACCTTAGAGACTAACAAATGTACTCCTTTTCTTTTTGCGAATACAGACTAACACGGCTGCTACTCTGAAGCTTGTGCCACACACTCTCAATGAAACTGCGGAACCACCTGATCAACATCCTCTACAGCAAACAGGGAAAGATTAAGAATGAGCTCTCAAAACTGGATACTCTCATAAAGAACCAACCTTCCACACAAACTTCCTCGTGGCTGGACTTTACAAAAACTAGACAAGCCATCTACAACACACACTTTGCTTCTCTACAAAAGAAAAAGGACACTAAACTCTTGAAACTACTACATGCCACAAGGGACCACAATAGTGGTTCCCTTAACCTACCCAGCAATATTATTAATATGTCCAACTATACTCTTAGCCCACCAGAAGAATCTGTCCTATGTTGGGGCCTCTCCTTTTGTCCCTCCACCCCCACGAACATGATACAGTTTGTGGTGACCTAGAATCCTATTTTTGACGTCTCCGACTCAAGAAATATTTGCAACACATCTCTAACCAACGTATTAACCCACAGGGACCTTCCTACCAACACTACAAAAAGAAAGATTCTGGGTGGACCCCTCCTGAAGGTCGAAATAACAGACTGGACTTCTACATAGAGTGCTTCCGCCCATGTGCACAGCCTGAAATTGTGGAAAAGTAGCATCACTTGCCCCATAACCTCAGCCATGCAGAACACAATGCCATCCACAGCCTCAGAAACAACTCAGACATCATAATCAAAAAGGCTGACAAAGGAGGTGCTGTCGTCATCATGAATAGGTCGGAGTATGAACAAGAGGCTACTAGGCAGCTCTCCAACATCACTTTCTACAAGCCATTACCCTCTGATCCCACTGAGGGTTACCAAAAGAAACTGCATTTGCTCAAGAAACTCCCTGAAAAAGCACAAAAACGAATCCGCACAGACACACCCCTGGAACCCCGACCTGGGGTATTCTATCTGCTACCCAAGATCCATAAACCGGGAAATCCTGGACGCCCCATCATCTCAGGCAGTGGCACCCTGACAGCAGGATTGTCTGGCTATGTAGACTGCCTCCTCAGGCCCTTCGCTACCAGCACTCCCAGCTATCTTTGAGACACCACTGACTTCCTGAGGAAACTACAATCCATCGGTGATCTTCCTAAAAACACCATCCTAGCCACTATGGATGTAGAAGCTCTCTACACCAACATTCCACACAAAGATGGAACATCAGGAACAGTATCCCCGATAATGTCACGGCTAACCTGGTGGCTGAACTTTGTGACTTTGTCCTCACCCATAACCATTTCACATTTGGGGACAATGTATACCTTCAAATCAGCGACACTGCGATGTGTACCCGCATGGCCCCACAGTATGCCAACATTTTTATGGCTGACTTAGGACAACGCTTCCTCAGCTCTCGTCCCCTAATGCCCCTACTCTACTTGCACTACATTGATGACATCTTCATCATCTGGACCCATGGAAAAGACGCCCTTGAGGAATTCCACCATGTTTTCAACAATTTCCATCCCACCATCAACCTCAGCCTGGACCAGTCCACACAAGAGATCCACTTCCTGGACACTACGGTGCTAATAAGCGATGGTCACATAAACACCACCCTATATCGGAAACCTACTGACCGCTATTCCTACCTACATGCCTCTAGCTTTCATCCAGATCACACCACACGATCCATTGTCTACAGCCAAGCTCTACGATATAACCTCATTTGCTCCAACCCCTCAGACACAGACAAACACCTACAAGATCTCTTATCATGCATTCTTACAACTACAATACCCACCTACTGAAGTGAAGAAACAGATTGACAGAGCCAGAAGAGTACCCAGAAGTCACCTACTACAGGACAGGCCCAACAAAAAAAAATAACAGAACGCCACTAGCCATCCCCTTCAGCCCCCAACTAAAACCTCTCCAACGCATCATCAAGGATCTACAACCTAGCCTGAAGGACGACCCATCACTCTCACAGATCTTGGGAGACAGGCCAGTCCTTGCTTAAAGACTGCCCCCCAACCTGAAGCAAATACTCACCAACAACCACACACCACACGACAGAACCACTAACCCAGGAACCTATCCTTGCAACAAAGCCCGTTGCCAATTCTGTCCACATATCTATTCAGGTGACACCATCATAGCGCCTAATCATGTCAGCCACACTATCAGAGGCTCGTTCACCTGCGCATCTACCAATGTGATATATGCCATCATGTGCCAGCAATGCCCCTCTGCCATGTACATTGGTCAAACTGGATAGTCTCTACGTAAAAGAATAAATGGACACAAATCAGACGTCAAGAATTATAACATTCAAATACCAGTCGGAAAACACAAATACCAGTCAGAAACCAGGCTCTCCTGTCACTCGATTACAGACCTGAGAGTGGCTATCCTTCAACAAAAAAACTTCAAAAACAGACTCCAACAAGAGACTGCTGAATTGGAATTAATTTGCAAATAGGATACAATTAACTTAGGCTTGAATAGAGACTGGGAGTGGATGGGTCATTACATAAAGTAAAACTATTTCCCCATGGTATTTCTCCCCCCACTGTTCCTCAGATGTTCTTGTTAACTGCTGGCCCACCTTGATTATCACCACAAAAGGTTTTCCTCCTTCCCCCCCCTCCTTCCTGCTGGTAATAGCTCATCTTAAGAGATCACTCTCCTTACAGTGTGTATGATAAAACCCATTGTTTCATGTTCTCTGTGTGTGTGTGTGTGTGTGTGTGTGTGTGTGTGTGTGTATATAAATCTCCCCACTGTATTTTCCACTGAATGCATCCGATGAAGTGAGCTGTAGCTCACGAAAACTTATGCTCAAATAAATTTGTTAGTCCCTAACGTGCCACAAGTACTCCGCTTCCTTTTTTCCAACTACTTGGGACCTTTTTAAACCCTTCCCTGTGGGAGGGGGAGAGTGAGAGGAGCAGGAAAGTTGCCAGTAGGCTGTTTGCAGCAAGACACCAAACCTTCCCAGTAGGGAGGCTGCACTCCTCCCCAGAAAGGAAGGAAAACAAGCACAAGGGACAGACTGAGGAGAGGAGTAGCAGGATCCTGTGCCACCTATAAGGATTTGCCTTGCCCAAAACCTGAGTCTCCAAGGCTAAAAAGCTGAGCCTACTGAGGCGAACAAGGTATTTTGCCACATATTAAAAACCTTTACTGTCTACTGTTGGAAGCTAGATAAAAGGTACATTTTTTTCTGTTTTGAGTAGAAAGACTAACACAACAGCAATAACACTGAAGTTATGTACAGCTGAAATATGAACTGTTAGAGTAGAATATCATACACTGGATTAGCACACAGTTTTCTGTTACAAACTGATTTGGAATACTTCTGAGAAAAGGGGAATTAGCTCATAGGGTAGCATGTTTTCTTAGCATGTTTGCTGAGGAAGTGGGATTGATGCTCATGTTCTCCAGTATGCATTTTGACTAGATTATTTATTCTAAAACCGAAAATCAGAAACACTATAAACACATTTAATATTAGCTTTATTCAAAGCTAAAACTTTCTTTTTTGATAATGACATAGTCATATGCAACAAGCAGAATTTCTATATTTCTTCCAGGAACAAATACGTATCTTTGATATCTTTGATCAGGAACAGTCAGCATGGATTCACCAAGGGAAGGTCATGCCTGACTAATCTAATCGCCTTTTATGATGAGATTACTGGTTCTGTGGATGAAGGGAAAGCAGTGGATGTATTGTTTCTTGACTTTAGCAAAGCTTTTGACACGGTCTCCCACAGCATTCTTGTCAGCAAGTTAAGGAAGTATGGGCTGGATGAATGCACTATAAGGTGGGTAGAAAGCTGGCTAGATTGTCGGGCTCAACGGGTAGTGATCAATGGCTCCATGTCTAGTTGGCAGCCGGTGTCAAGTGGAGTGCCCCAGGGGTCGGTCCTGGGGCCCGTTTTGTTCAATATCTTCATAAATGATCTGGAGGATGGTGTGGATTCCACTCTCAGCAAATTTGCGGATGATACTAAACTGGGAGGAGTGGTAGATACGCTGGAGGGGAGGGATAGGATACAGAAGGACCTAGACAAATTGGAAGATTGGGCCAAAAGAAATCTAATGAGGTTCAATAAGGATAAGTGCAGGGTCCTGCACTTAGGATGGAAGAATCCAATGCACCGCTACAGACTAGGGACCGAATGGCTCGGCAGCAGTTCTGCGGAAAAGGACCTAGGGGTGACAGTGGACGAGAAGCTGGATATGAGTCAGCAGTGTGCCCTTGTTGCCAAGAAGGCCAATGGCATTTTGGGATGTATAAGTAGGGGCATAGCGAGCAGATCGAGGGACGTGATCATTCCCCTCTATTCGACACTGGTGAGGCCTCATCTGGAGTACTGTGTCCAGTTTTGGGCCCCACACTACAAGAAGGATGTGGATAAATTGGAAAGAGTACAGCGAAGGGCAACAAAAATGATTAGGGGTCTAGAGCACATGACTTATGAGGAGAGGCTGAGGGAGCTGGGATTGTTTAGTCTGCAGAAGAGAAGAATGAGGGGGGATTTGATAGCTGCTTTCAACTACCTGAAAGGGGGTTTCAAAGAGGATGGCTCTAGACTGTTCTCAATGGTAGCAGATGACAGAACGAGGAGTAATGGTCTCAAGTTGCAATGGGGGAGGTTTAGATTGGATATTAGGAAAAACTTTTTCACTAAGAGGGTGGTGAAACACTGGAATGCGTTACCTAGGGAGGTGGTAGAATCTCCTTCCTTAGAGGTTTTTAAGGTCAGGCTTGACAAAGCCCTGGCTAGGATGATTTAACTGGGACTTGGTCCTGCTTTGAGCAGGGGGTTGGACTAGATGACCTTCTGGGGTCCCTTCCAACCCTGATATTCTATGATTCTATGATATATACCCTAAATTAAGACTAAATCATTAACAGGAACAAAGAAGCTGTTTGAATTTTTTTCAGTCCAGATGTGAAGGATTTGTATCTACACTGTACTCTGATTTCTCTTTGACTGTCTGATTTTTATATGTCATAACATGCTCCTGTAAAATTATTCGAGTGCCAGCTCAAAAAATAATTTATGCATATAGACACTATCACTAATATTGTGATAGATTAGACCATTTAAATTAAATTCTGCTAAACTAAATAGTTAGCTTTTGAGTTTTTATTTGGCCTATAAACTCCACAGTTTCATCAAACAACTTGGGAATGTTAACCCCCTACAACTTTAGTCCTGCTAATCTGCTCCTGTTTAAATGTACTTCACAGTATCCTAATTCTCAGCACTTTCAATTTTGGGAAAGTGACCATTTCAGGAATGGTAACTTCATTTACATGCTTGTTTTATCCCTCACTGTATAAAACTACAGAGAATTTTTGTTAAGATTTTATATTCTAAGGCTGTCTACATTACAAAATTAAGTCAACTTAAGTCACATCAATGTACAGCCGCTACTGTAATTAAACTGCTGTTGCATGTCCACACTATGCTTCTTGTGTCAGCGAAGCGCATCCACAGTACACAAAACTGTATAGTGTAGACATGGTCTAAGATTCACTTACAGCCAGAGACTTTTCAGTATTAGTTTACCCCCCCAAATCCAACAATAATGGAAGATCAGAGAGTGATAAAGACAGTCATACCTGATCTCTTTTTGAATGAAGCATCTGTCTTTACTTGCCTCACTAAGACCATGTCTACATAAGGCAGTGTATATTGACCTAACTATAGAGATGAACACATTGCAATGCTCGTCCCGCCATTTTAATTCGCTTTCTGTGCTGACATAATAAAACCGCCTCGATGAGAGGCGTGGAGCTTAGGTTGATGTAGTTCGAGCGAACACAGTGTCAGTGTAAACACTGCGTTGCTTACGTTGCCCTAAGTGGCCTCCACGAGGTATCCCAGAGTTCCCACCATGGCCATTCTGGTTACCGTTTTGCACTCTGCTGCCCTGAATCCAGATAGACAGGTGAAAACCTCTCCCGTGTTAAAGCCCCAGTTTTGAACTTGCTTTTCCTGTCTGCTTCCTCCCATAGCAACTGCCCAAATGAGCAGGCCGGCTCCACACAGCAAACTCGCTCCTACCTGGAGTACACAAGAGGTTGTGGAACTGTGAGGAGAGGAGACCGCAGTAATGGCTCCACTCCAGCCACAGGAACTTGCTTGGGTATGGAGAAGAAGGGCTACGATAGGGACATGCATCTGTGCCATGTAAAAAAGAGCTGCAACAGTAATAGCAGAAGGTAAGGGAGGCAAATAGTTGCCTTTGGTGCGGAGCTACAGACGTGCTGCTTCTACAAGGACAAGGGGTGTCAGGGTAGTAGTGAATAGCCTCCACGTTGAGCTCCTCTTGTAGCCTTATGTTAATAATGCACAGCCCAAGACTGAAGTGGGTTGGAGTAGATGATCTCCTGAGGTCCCTTCCAACCCTGAGATTCTATGATTCTATGAAGAGCAGTGCAGGAACCATACTTTCTGACACAGATCGCTGGCTAGCAGATTACCAGGGCAGTTGAAAAGCGGCTAGTAGGATGCCCATGGAATGATGGGATTAAGAAATGTGCATCATGATGCTGAACCTGCCCCCATGAGGCACTGCAAACCCTTCCCAAAAAACCCTGCGGCCAGTTACACAATGGTATAGCTATCTACGGCGCACTGCTCGTTGTCAATGGAAGAGCTGCTACTGTGGGTGCACTCTGCCGACACACGGAGCATAGCATGGACATGCAACAGCAGTTTAATTACAGTCATGACTGTATGTCAATGTAACTTAAATTGACTTGACTTAACAGCCTAAAACAAAGTCCAATACTACCTCCAATCCTACCCAAGGACAGATAGTCCCCACAGGATACTCTGTCACAAGCAGGATAGACTCTAGAATGCACTAGAGGAGGGAGAAAGAGGAGGTGGCATAGAAGTCCTGTTTTCCTCCAACTTCAGATGCAGAAGCCATTCCATTCCACCTCAGAAACAAAAATGGTTGACTATGTCCATATAATCTATGAGGTGACAGACAAGTGAAACTAACGATTCTTGCTTGTATACAGACCTCTAGATGGAAACCCTGTCAACTTCATGGAGGAACTTAGAGCTACTGCCCATTGTGGCACTACAATTCCACAGCTTCCTAGTCCTCTGTGACCTCATGCTTCAAATAGGTAATGCAAATGATACAATAGTATTTCATCTCATGGTCAATGGGGACATCAGGGGGTTCTCACAGTTAATCTAGACTCATGAATGCAGCTGGACATATTGGATCCTATCTTAGGTCTAGGAGTGGATATTGGAGACCGCTAACATATTGCTCTCCTGATCTGAATACAACCTTCTCCAGACAAAGATCAGAGCCTTCTCAAAATCCCTACACTTTCAGCTTGCCCAAGGAGAATGAGCCACCCAGATACAAGACCGAACTGTCAGTCGTTTGATGTCCATAACCATCAGTGTTTTTGCCACAAGTTGCTCACTCCTCCCACACCGATCAAGGTGATCACCAGAGTTAGCAGATGAATTACGACAGATGAATCAAAGAGGGTTAAAGCTAGAATGCCAATGTCACCGACCCCCCCCCACCGCAAAAAAACACCCCATACTGAATTCACTCATCAATCTTCTAAAGGAGATCAGGCAAAATCCAGAGACTGACCATATTTAGGAATGCTGCATAGTAAACAAAAACACCTTACAAAATCTCAAAAACAAACAAAAATAGGAAATTAACAAAATCTAAATAATCATACAAAAACTTCAGCCCAAAGTTTTTATCCTGAAAAGGAACATGTGCCAGAGACTCCATTAAGTCCTATTGGATGAAAAAGAAGTTCCACTTCCATTTAGACTTTAACAGTTTCTTTTAGCCTTTATGTTGTACATTTTAAGAAAATGCTGTTACTACGTATGAATTATATATACATGGTGAGAAAGACAATTGATCAAGTTACCTCTTCTGGGTGATTTTTTTCAAATTTCTTGTCTCTGAGTTTGGCCCATGTCTTTTCGACTCTCTTGTTGTCAATCACCTATTTTTTATCTCCTATTCCATTACTTTGCAGACTGAGTTTATTAAATTACCTCATCTGTGTACCTATCTATTCTAATCCCTTAATTAAAACTTTTCACGTATAAATCACAATAACTAACATAAACTAATACATTTTTGTTTATCCTGCTAAAACTTACCTTTGTCTATTTGTGACATCTAGTCTGTGCTGTCAACCACACTGGCTCCATTGTGTTTTTTTTTCTTACTAGTCTGTTTTTGTGGCCTTGGGTTTTATTTATTAGCTTGTCTTGATAGGAGGGATGTGAACAGCTGGAGCTTACAGTTCCCTTATGAAACTCTGCTTCACCCTACTGTTTGCACAGACCAAGGAATGTATAGATAAGACACACAAGTGAGGTTTCATGATTTACACAACTGTGAAACTGTTTCAGCTACGTTCTGAAATGCTGCATCAGTAGAGAGACCTACAAAAATAAAAAATTCCTTTATATTTTCTTATAAAACTATATATAATATTCATTTCTCCAACATTGTTTAGTATATATATTTGACTAACACCATTTATTACACAGTTTTCTAACAGTCCCTAAGGGTCTTTGCTATGGGTCTTTATGTGGATGGCACTTAGATACTATGGTGGTGGGTAGCAGGATAAAACTCTAAGAAAGAAAATCACAAGAATGATGCATTTTATTTGTTAACAGACCTTCCTTTGAGGCTTCTGACAATAGCTTCTGAGCTTCTCAAATGTGTATCCTTATAGCACTCCAAATAGGTAGAGAAATGTATTCCCAAGTAATTTCCAATTAAGGTGGATATGTCTGATATGTAACTCAATATGATAATCAATTCCATTTTCTTTGGAAGTCTGGCTACTTGCTACCTACCCCAGGAATGCTGGGGCATCTAAGTTATGAGAGAGTGTGAGGGGGTGGACTAGGCCCTGAGGCCTCCTGCTGGAGGCCTCACAGCCCTGCCATATTCTGCCCCGGAAAAGGGCAGTGGAGAGGTCCTACAAGCGGCCTAGAGTGGCTGTGTGGGATGCAACCAATCAGCAAAGAGGCTGCAGGGAGAAGCCAATCAGGGCCCATCAGACTGGTATAAAAGAGCTGCAGGCCTAGAGTGAATTCAGTTTGCTGCTGGCAGTAGTACTTTCATAGAATATCAGGGTTGGAAGGGACCTCAGGAGGTCATCTAGTCCAACCCTCTGCTCAAAGCAGGACCAATCCCCAATTTTTACCCCAGATCCCTAAATGGCCCTGTCAAAGATTGAACTCACAACCCTGGGTTTAGCAGACCAATGCTCAAACCACTGAGTGGGGGAAACTAGAGCAGCTGGCTGGCTGGCTGTGGGGAAGCCTGAGCATGGCTCCTGGCTGGCTACTGGGACTAAGCATGTAGTTACTGGCAGGGACCAGGGAAGTGAGGAAGGACCTTCTGGATGGTTGCTGGATTCAACTAAGACAGGCTATGGGGAAGTGGCCCAGGGAAATGTAGAGCAGCAATTGGTAAAGGGATGCAGCTCAAGGCTGCTGTACTTAAAGAGTAACTGGGTTGGGACCTGGAGCAGTGAGCAGGATTGGGTCCCCCACCAGCCCCTGGGTGGAAGTGGCTATGGTTTTAGGAAGGGAATTAGGAGTGTGGCACCCCAGGGAAAGGAGTTGCACTACCAGGACTGAGTCAGTGGGGAGCTATGGTCAGCGAACTGAGTTCAAGAGGAGTGGTTCAGCTGAGGTCACTGAGGACTCAAATGAAGGCAAAGAGTCTCCAGGGAGGAGGCCTTGGGGGCGCTGCTCCACTCAGAGCAGGAACCTTTGCAGGACTGAGCCCAGGAAAGGCTACAGAGAAGGACACGCCCAACTGAGGGTGCTATGATGGGCTATTTTAGAAGACTGAGCCAAGCGAGGGCTGCAGAACTTTCTGGATTGCGTACCCTGGACGGGGGGTTTTATTTTGCACATGGACAGAGAATGACTTGGCCGAAGGGCTGAGTGATCAGAGACCAACCTGACAAGTACAGTGGCCAATAGGGGGGTACTGTGAGTAGAGGAAAAACTGCAGGCATGCACACAGTCAACCAGGGTGCTTGCAAGAGATGAATGCACCCATTACAGAGATTAGATGTTTATATAAACAAGAATATCCAGGTTATAATAGTTACAAAACAAAGAGTTTAGAAAGGATGTAAACCCTCATGCCTCAGTGCTAGCTGGTATCAACAGGAGGGTTAGCAGAAACTTTTCCTGTGAACAGGTTAACTCTCTACTGCAGGTTTTCTTGCACCACATATGAAGCATCTGGTGCTGGCCATGAGTGGTAACAGGATTCTTGATAAGATGGCCCATTGTTTTTGATCAAGGATGGTAATTCCTGTGAGTAAACTGTACAGCGTATCTGTGTTCAGGAGCTTGCACTGAGGTAGTTACGCTGATGTAAATTGCACTAGTAGTTTCATTGACCTTAGTTCTGTTACGCACTGATGATTCAAGGAATTTACTCTAAAGATGTGACATTCTTCACAAAGCAGGTTACAAATGTATTAAGATATCTACAAGTGTGACCCTCCCTGACAGCAAAGCTTTAAAATGGTTGTAAAATTCCCCAATGCCTTATATTAGGAAAGTTTCTCTGTATTATACAGCATGTATTTTTTCCTTTGGACATTTCTCAACCATCTGTTACTTGGGAATAACCATGGGCAGTTTGTGAGATGTGACTGGATCACAACTATTGATGTGGCACATCTCAGAGCCATGTGAATCATAGTTGATTCTAGTGGATTAGCATCTGTGGAAATATAGTCTGGCCAGAGACAGTATTTTTTAGAACAATATTAGCACAGCATCATTAAATAAAGGGGATCCTGTCACAGATTTTTAGTACTGGCCTAACTTTTCCTGAAACACTGTGCATTGTGCCAGAAATAACCCCCTACTATTGATTTTTGTCATAGGAGAGCTCAGAGACCCCAAACAGCATAAGGGACTATATTGTACTGGCCATACAAACATCTACTGAAGGAAATGCAGGGGCTGATAAAGCAATCTTACAATCTGTGTGTATTTAACCATTCCTTTTGTGTGTTGTTGTTGTGTGTGAGATGAATCAAAGTTAGCAACAGGCTTGGTATAAGTTGTATCTTACACCATACATTCTGTAAAGTAATAATCCTTAATGAGAGCTGGTGAGCACCTCCATATTTACAGCAGTTTGTACTATAGGTGAATACATTATTTCTTTAATCATAAGTAAACCACTTACAATGTGTTATGAACTAGTTCTATTTTAGGATGACTTATCTATGTGGTCTTTACTCTTGCAAAGTCAGAAACATCTGCAAAATGGTTTTTTAATCCATGCTGCTGTATACAGGTGGCAAACCCCTTGAATTACCGGCCACCATGGCAGCTGTGGGATTATGAAAACACCTGTTTTGACTGACTACATGACAAGATAAGAAAGCAAAAATACTGTGGAATGTATGGTCAAATCTCCCTGCACAGCTAATTTGTATGCAGTGCCTCTTTTCAGCACTAACCTTAAGTGTCACAAGGCCTTCTGAGAAGTTAATGTGGAATCCCACATGATTTCCACAGCCATGCATCTGGGGGCTTTGTGAAGATGGTTTGCCTGGGACCTTAATCTTTATATTAGTTTTGTTATGGGGGATATGGGGAGTAAGGCACTTGGCTCTCACTTAAGATCTAGTCCTATTACTAGTGAAGTCAGTAACAAAACTACCATTGACTTCAGTAGTGCAGGAGCAAGTCGGTGCCTATTGTAGATCTAATATAGTTGTACAGTGGAACAAATACTACAGGCATCAAAATTAGAAACTAGCAATGAACTGAAGTCATTTTTTTTCACCTAAACTACTTTGTTGTTCCATCCCTCCTGACTTTTCTGATCTTATGATACAATGCTTATTTGCATTAGTTCCCCATTTATCCCCTTTTGTGAAAGCATTACATTCCAGGAGAGTGGAAATTTGTGCTGTCCCATTCCACTTTAACTGCAGCTTTTCTCCCTTTAGTACTAAGGCAATGTAACTGCCAATCCTACGTCCTCTAATGGACATGTGGAAAGTATCTTTAACATTTGTCTTCTATCCTTACTACTTTATACATAAAGGAGCCTGAATAAGGGTTTCTTGCTTATTATTGATATTAGGAATGTCAGATCTTGGACACAAAGAGACTGCTCTCATTGCTGTGCATTGCATTCCATTCCCCATTTACAGATAGGTTTAATCACGCACATGGAAGGGTAGCATAAAGACATCTTAATAAATTGGAGTGAACATTGGATTAATTGAAAACATAAACACTATTCCTTTATGGAGACTTCACATGAACAGGTTTCAGAATGGTAGCCGTGTTAGTCTGTATTAGCAAAAACAACAAGGAGTCTTTGTGGCACCTAATTCCCAAATAAATTTGTTAGGCTCCAAGGTGCCACAACAACTCCATGTTGTTTTCACATGAACAGAAATTCTCAATCTGTTTGAGCAAGCATTTGTGAAGATATTTATGCCTTTCTCTTCCCAGTTTTTCCCTTTCTACTGTATATTTTAAGATTGATGTTTGTGATGGGAAAGTATTAATTCATATAGGGAAGGATCTAATCCTATAATCAGAACCTTCAGTTATGAACAGATTTCAAATACAATTCTAAAATGTTTCCATAATTGACCTAGTTACTACTGTGGGATTTGGGAGATGCTCACCCATCTGTTTGTGTTCACATTCGAATAAATCTGGTACTTATGTGTATGACCACGTAGAAACTGTAAGAACCACCTCATAGTAGCATGCAGTGATCTGGAAATTTATTGCCCCACTCAAGAGAATTTTCAATTTGCTTCCTTCACAGAACAGTCACTTGAGCAAAAGCGTAAGAGTCAAATGAGCGGGAAGCTGCTACCTCTAAAGATATTCTCTGCAACAGTAAGGCTTAGAGAGGAATTATTTTTAGGATAATACATTGATTCTGAATGTTGTGAAGATGAAAGCATAGGCTGAAGATCTAGAAAAGGTTTCTGACAGCTGGATTAGGCTCCAGCTTAATTTCCCAAAGGAAGTACTATAAGCTTTACTTGTTACTTTTGTCCCGTTTCAAAAATATCAGAAAATAGAGAGTGGGGAAATGCTGCTGAAGTGAAAGGGAGCTGAAGTCTAAGAGCAGGAAAACACCACATGATTAACTGGTGTTTTGTATTTATTTCAGGGAAAGAAACTTGCCTGGCAGAGTGTTTTAGAGGCAAGTTTCAACATGCATTTTAAATTTGCTGTAGGTAAAAAGTAGCTTTAGATTGTAAGCAGATGGAGCCTGTTATTTCTGTATAATTCTTTCTGTCCTTGAAGACTGATCTTTACTTTAGGGATTTCTCCTCCTATAGCAGTAACTGGGTGTGTTCTGTTTTAATTCAAGTTTTATACAAAACAGCTTTTCATTATTCCTCCTTCCTGGAGAAACCTTATAGAGGAATTGCCATTGGACCAGTCATCAATTTAGTTCTACATCCTCTCTGATCAAGACCAGTACCAGCTGCTTAAAGGAAAAGAGCAAGAAAACACGTTGTGGACAACGTGAAATAAACATAGAAGTTTCTTCTCAACACTTATGAATCACAGGTTGGTTTGTGGTCTGAAGAATAAAGTTTAACATCTTTATGCCCCCACCCCTTTTTAAAATTTTTTTTATGCATATTACTATCTTATCTTAGTAAGCTCTTGGCCTCTGCCCTCATAAAATATTCGACAAGTTAGTAACACCCATTTCTGAATCCTCTCTATGCTGTATTGTTTGAGAGGGTGAACCAGAACTGAACTCAGTATTCCAAATATGGTGTACGATGACTTCAATGAGTTGACATTTTTGGTAGTATTTTCTATTCTATTTCTTATGCAGCCTATCCCCTTGTTCAGTTTGACTGCTGCTCCACAGAAACCAGAATTTTTTCATTGAACTAGCCCTAAAGATGCCCACAGTTTTCTTCAGTGGTTAATTTAGAACCCAGCTGCCTGCATAAATTTCACATTATTCCTTCT
Source organism: Dermochelys coriacea (assembly GCF_009764565.3). Lineage (NCBI taxonomy): Eukaryota > Metazoa > Chordata > Testudines > Dermochelyidae > Dermochelys > Dermochelys coriacea. The sequence continues at coordinate 75,182,663 of NC_050069.1, forward strand.
AACACATTCCCAGGCATATGTCAGCATTAGTTTGTGTGTGCCTGGCTTAAGTGTTACTGCTGACTAACAGTTGTCCTTTACAAGTTCTGTCCTCCTTGCTATTTACCCCCTTTTCAATAACTTAGTACTGCAGAACACTAGAATACCCTGCTTAAATTTTTTTACTGTACTGAATGTTGACAAATTCAGTACAGTAGGATTAAATGATCAGTTTCTAAAGTATTGAACTTTATTCATATTTAGCTTGTTTTCAGTTTTCTAGAGAAACTTTCGTGTTCAAATACTCCTGATCTCATTTACATGTAGGGAAGCTGTGCATAATCTGAAACAGTGAGAACTGACCTTGTGCTCTGAGAGTAAATGAGGAGCATAATTAAATAGCTAAAGGCTTTCTACATCTATAAAATGTCTGTAGTAATAGCGTTATGCCTACATGCTGCATCCTCTGATTTACATTCCCACCGCAATAGAAGAGAGAAAATGACCCAGAAGACAGTCTGAGTTGTCCTATGAATTATAAATCTTACAGTAATATAGGTTTACTATAGGAAAATGACCTAATGTGAAGCTTGGATTTCATTGTAGCTTGTTATGATAAAAGTTTAAGTTCCAAGCAGAAAGACATCTTCGAACAGCAATTACAAACATTGATAGGAGGAAGAGAGAGAGCAGTAATCTGAGGGAAAAGGAAAAATGGTTACTTTGTTCTTTTAAACTGCAAGAAAATAAAATGAAGTCTGTTTGCAGTTGCTGAACACTGGGTTGAAGCGTTCACCAAGATTTAGCTTCACTTTTTGTAATGCATAGAAAGGAAATAAATTATAATGCCAATGGATTTTAATTTCCAAAAGTCACAAGCACTAATCTCTCTGTAGTAAAAATACTAAAGCATAATATGCACTGATTTAAGCTGCATTTATGTCAAAAAGCAGTGGTTCAAGATGAATTTTGACATTTGGGCTTTAAAATGCATAAAATTTGTTAGCTTGTTCTACCAAGCACTTTATTGAAAATACACATCACACTGAAATGTTAGTAACCCATTTTGTTCAAACAAATATTGCTGTTCAATTGCAGCTTTTTGCAGTCCTTCAGAATCTAGTTATTTACAGTGCTGACAGTGGTGTTCATCAACAGGTCACCATCATGAGTTTTGCCACAGTGAACAATATTCTTAAACATGATGCAGATCTCAAGGGACGTACTTGGAAAAAACAGTAAAACTCTGCTGTTAAGCTAGCATTTCATTAAAGCAATCTAACAGTCTTTCCAGTAACAGTCAAGAAGTCATCATCAGCCAAGGCACGAAGTGCTTCTTCAAACATTTCTTTAGTGACAGCCTTAAAGAAAAGAGAAAAGCTTGAGAACATATACAAAAGGCTACGTTACAAAGCCCCTAAACAAAAAATCATGGGATTCTGCTAGTCTCACCAAACTTCCATGTCAAGTTTGCCAGGTTTTAGGTAAAAGTTGTCTTTTTAAGCTGTGAAATTCATCCTAGAATGCAACATTTAAAGTGGGTTCTTTCTGGCTTGTGCATCCTCAATGGTAATAAGAGATTCTGCGATCATGGCTTATGATTTTGTTGAGGTGCAAACCAGAATAGACACCTACAGCTGACAAGAATCATCAGCTTATTTTTGTCAGCAAGACAAGCATGTAAGTAATCAAGATCTCTTCTATTCCACAGGTGGCACTTATAGCTATGAAAGAAACAACTGAAACCAGAATTAAGCTAATTAAGCTAGTTAATCAGTAACACCTGATGACCAACTGACTAACAGGCTAATCTTATGCCTACTGATATATCAAGTGGACAGCAAGTAAATAGATTCATAGATTCCAAGGCCAGAAGGATCCACTGTAAACACTGATTACCTGTATAACAAATGGCATACATACAATTTCTAGAGTGTATCTTTTAGAAAAACATCCAACCTTGATTTAAAAATTGTTCAGCTTCCATTAGATCGTATTATAGCTTTCTCTGCTAGATTGAAGAGCCCATACTTAGTATTTATTCCCCATGTAGATACTTAGACTACAATTAACTTACCCCTTAGCCTTTTCTTTGTTAAGCTTAATAGACTGAAGTCCAAGTATCACTTTAAGGCGTGTTTTCTAATCCTTTAATCATTCTCAGGGGTCTTCTCTGAACCCTCTTTAATTTATCAACATCCTTCTTGAACTGTGGGCACCAGAACTGGACAAGTATTCCAGCAGCAGTTGCACCAGTGCCAAATACAGAGATAAAATAACCTCTCCACTGTTACTCGAGATTTCCATTTAGTTTTCCTATTCAACTGAGATTACAACTATAATCGGTTCTGAGGACCCTGCTGAGTACACAGAAGATCCCCCAGGAGATGGAAAAGTTTTTTTTAAAATCAAAGTAGTATACATAGAAAGCAGAAACTTACTGCATCAGACTGTGCACGGAGATCATCAAAAAGCTGTTGGTATTTTAGAGCTGGTGTTTTACCCTTTGCCTGGATAAGCTTCTTCAAGGCTTGAGCCAGCTCCTCCTTACGTTTACGGGCTGTGGCACTTATCCCTTGGAAAAAAAATACAGAAAAGTTACAAAAGGATATAATATTGACTGTGATTTCTGCTTTAAATATGAGAATGTCAACATTAGAAACTAAATTTCTTTGTAGCCGAAAGAGGGCTAACAATATAGGCTGCTGTATCAACTGTTCACTTTAGGTATTAGCCATGTTTGGGGAAAGTTTTGCAGATTTCAAACATAGTTTCAATTCAAAATCAGATTGCATTGTAAAATGAATATACTAACTTTGAAACTACATCCAGGTTTGACATTACTCAATATCCAATATGAAGCATTTACAAATCCACAAACCAATCACTGAAGATATCACCAAATTGAAATAGCATACAGTTTGCTCAAGCCAGACCCATTAGATACTAATTTATCCTTATGTGAACACAAACCTGTAGTGAGAATGGATATGTCCACAATGCCAGTTCTTGGATCAGTAGCAGACTGTTTCAGAGCTTCCCGATGGAGTCGTTTTGCTTCTTCAACATCAATTGTTTCAACCTTGTTGGAAAAACGTACTTTAGCATGAGCTTCTGCCAGACGGATCAAAGACTCAAGCTGTCTGGGATATGCAGAAACCATTCCTCTACCACTGCCAATCTTTCTCATGTCCACATAAGCCTGAAGGAGAAGGAAGAGGGGAATGTTTTATTTATGAATAATTCACAGATGTATTATGTAGGAAGTATCCAGACTCCTCCTTTCAGAGGATTATCAGCCTGGGGGGAAAAAAAATCCCAATAGCGTGTAGCCCCTTAAATATAAATGCCATATACATCTTCACTATTTCCCTTGCCATGACTGACATCCACCACAGCTAGTAGGTCTCTCCTTGTGCTTGATCCTGTAACAAAGCCATAATAAATTGGCCAGATTATTCCTGCAACCTTACACAGTATCTTTGGGTATCACTGTATTAAATTCATGAATGTTAAACTCTTCCAGAGAAGTTTCACTCCCAGTGGTGATTTACATAGATTGAGTCAGGCTCTGTTATCCAGAAAACAAAGAAAGGGCTTTGGTATAAAAGGATGAGCACGACTCATGACCTTCGTTTTGATTCAGCAAATGGACATAACTAGCTGCCCAAGGGAGGCCCCACCGCTTTGTGGAAAGGTGGAAAGGAGGTGGGCCCCATCAGCCTCCTCATTTGGAAAATTAGTGACCTTTAGTGGCGATTTAAATCTGTTCATTGTTTCTGTTTTCTCTATAATGCTTTTGCCCTGTGGATAAATGTTTGCTTGGAAGAGCTGTGGGATGACTGGTAAAAATCACTATTATTGTCCTCAGAGAAAGCAATGCACATGGGCTGGCCTTTAAGTAGATTGGCTTGCTGGGGATATCACAGTGGATGGCAGGGAGCTGTGCAGCCTTAATATCCCTTGTCAGAAGGGTCCCTATACAGAGACAGGTGATGGCTGGAGACTTGACTGGGCATTTCCAGAGTGAATCATGGAGGGGGGAAATACAGGTGCAGTTGCCATGAAACGGAGTTATTAATGTTAAATCTGGTCTCAAACCACAAAAGAATATGTGGAATGCTAAAGCCTATCACTACTATCTATACAGGTATATCTACACAAAAGCATGAAAAAGTTCTACTGAAATTATGGGATGGCCCTGTAAAAGTATGGGAAACCTGCTCAGGGACAGACTGGTTAGCACAGGATGACCTCTATGCAGGATTAAAAGGAAGGAGAGTAGTCAATACAGAATATAGATTTTAAAAAGATTTCAAGAGCTAATAAAGGAAATGGTGTACACAGTTCTGGTACATCTTATCCCCCCCTTCTTTTTAAATCACGTACTTTAAATTTCACATCCACAACTTTTTACCTCAATAAGGGCCTGACTTGCTTCTTCACTTAGTCTAGGATTAACATAGCTACGAGCATATGCAATGTAATCCCTCAATACTGCCATGTCCATGTACTCTTCTTCCACCTGCTCTTCACTTTGGTAGTACAGCGCAACCAAGTGGTGAGCAAGACGTCTGTCGTAGGCTTCATCTCGCGGGTCCAACATTAGAAAGATCAGATCAAATCTGCAAGGAATAAAGATTCAATATTTAGTGCATAAACTTTTTCCACTATTTACATTACTTGGTTTCATAATTTTGATCAACCAAGTGGAAGCTGTGTGAAATCTAAAATCTGACATTTTATTAGTTACATCACGAGTACCGGATACTCTCAGGATGTAAAAAAGGAGGAAAAAAAATGATTTAGCTTTCAGTCTATAGAGTTGAGTATTTGAAGGCAGAATGTTTTCAGAGGGCTTCCAACCAGGGAATTTTCTCCCATCATTCGCCTAAGAATGTCTGAAGGCTGGGACCTACAAGGCATAGCGTAAACTTCATTTATACAAGCTTCTGCCTGATGAGGTGATAGAGTCTACATACGCTTCCAGTTTGATCTTGAGGGGGAATGTATTTACATGTATTACATGAAGTTTGTCTACTTATTGTATTGAATAATTCCTGGGTGCAACTGTATTCTGAGGAGGATGCGATGGGCATATTTTTAGTCAGATTTCAAAAGACGACAACTACCTGTAATTTATTAAATTAATGGAATTAGACACTCAATCATCCATAGTTACTTATTTTCTACACTGCCTAAGAGAGTTCTAGGTGCCTCATGGTATGAGGTATGGTACATATTTTGAGAGGTTAAAAATCTTAATTTATCATCAATAGGCTCAGGCCTATAAAAGACAGAAAACAGGGTGACACTTGACATAAGAATACAAACCATACACTTGTATACCATTACATTTGGCTTCCTGATTTGTAAAGCATGCAATGGCTGAAAGGCTAATATTTATACTCTTCTGAAGTTGTGATCCCTCTATCATTGTTCATTAAACACTTACTCCAGCTACTAATACAGCTTGATAGGAAGAAAAGGCAAGTCAGGATATGTCTACACTGGAGCTGAGGTGTAACCTCCAACTTGGGTAGACATACCTAGGTTAGCTCCGAGTTAGTGCTATAAAAAAAGGCAGTGTTGCTGCCTTGGCAGAACTGGCTAGCTGCCCGAGTATGCACTTAAGAGTTTCAGATGGGATCATGCTTGGAGCACCTATCCTGTTCCACTGATGTGGCTACACTTCTATTTTTAGCATTGTGGCTTGATGACCATTACAGCAGGTGTATCTACTTGAGTTCGAAATTACACTACACCTCCAGAGTAGACATGTCCTTTGAACTAAATGTAAAATACTCGAGATTTGAAAATCCCAGTGCCTGTGCAGTGACAGAATCTTGAAGCAAGCAAAACAATGGACACAACAAAACCTTAGAGACACTGCCGAATCCCATTATTCAATACCAAGCAATATACGCTAGAAACGGTCAGCCATTTACAGTCCTCTGCTACAGTATTAGTGAAGAACATTACTTTTAAAGTAAATTTAGAAAAAAACCTTTCGCTTTCTACATTGCAAATGTCACCCCCAATCAACATGTTCCTGCACATGCATGCACGCGCACACACAAACACTCTCTCTCTCTATACACCCCCCCCATACCATATACATACATACACACACACACACACACACACACACACAGGGGTAGAAAGTTGTTTTGTAAAAACTAAGCATGCAGCATGAAAACATAAGTCTAATTGTAATACCTGGATAACAATGTATGAGGAAGTTGGATGTTTTCAATAGTAGTTTTCTTTGGATTCCACTGCGACTCTATAGGGTTAGCAGCTGCTAGGACAGAGGTGCGAGCATTCAGTTGGCAAATAATTCCAGCCTGTCAAAAGGAAACACATTTGAGAGCAAACAATCTTTCCTAGTGGAAGGAAGATTCCAGCAGCTATGTTAAGAGTCCAAAAACTTGCTTATTCTAACAAGAAAGCCTTTAAAGAATTAACTCTTGCTGGGTTCACCAAAAATGCTTTATAAAAAGGGTTCTCTAGATCAAGAGAAACCACCTCATTACAAAAGCTTGGGTACAAAATAGAACAAGGTTATCTGGAAGGAGTATTACATGCAGTGTGCAGCCATATATGCTGAGTCTGCAACACGTTGAATGTTGTCACTGAAATACAGCTCCAACATCTATACTGTCATTCAACTCTGAGGTTTTAAGTGACCCAGTTCTGTGAATAGTCTTATCTCCAATTTCTATGTTACCTGTTCAATTATCTCATTTAATCATCTAACAGATATTAACCTGGGTAGCATGGTACAATGCTGAGCTAGGGTCTTACCTTGGCAATAGAAAGAGTCTGTTGTTCCATTACTTCATGCAGTACTGATCTTGTGCTTTCATTCATTTTATCAAATTCATCAATGCAGCAAATGCCATTATCACTGAGAACCAGAGCACCTGTCTGCAGAACCAGCTGCCTTGTCTCTGGGTCTTTCATTACATATGCAGTGAGGCCAACTGCACTAGAGCCCTTCCCAGATGTGTACTGGCCTCTAGGAACCAGGTTGTAGACATATTGAAGCAGCTGTGATTTACTAGTGCCAGGATCACCACATAGAAGAATGTTGATCTCAGCACGAAAATTGCCTCTTCCGGTATGACTGAAATCTTTTCTTGATCCCCCAAACAGCTGAAGCAGAATGCCCTATAAAAATAAGAATTTTTCCAAATCAGACACCAAAGATCTTGATAATTACATGAGCCAATCTCTGATCGAATGAACTGAAATGTCAAATGAAAATGTGTTCTGTTAATAATTTCAGATAATGTAAAGCTGGAGTACTGGTTTCTGTCAAGTATCACTAGAAAGGGTCAGGAGTTCTAGCTTTATCACTACAATGATTTCCAGGTCGTATCTGCTTAATTAAATTAAAATTTTTAAATTCAACTCTGCGAAGTCAATTTTGAATTTAAACATTGAGCTAGGTTCTTTCTGGATCTCTTATCATCAAAGACCCTACTGTTGGTGTGATGCTGTGTAAAAGAAAGGTGACCAAGTTTACACTAAGGTACTGTCACTGATGTATCACACCTGTTGCACAATTGTGATAAATCTTGTACATACGTCATGGTAAGGTATCATTGGAAAAGTTATAGTCTGCTAACTAGGATTATCCTGTGTATATGCATGTATCATCATTGTATATGAAGTTATGAAACTTAACTGTGTGTTTCAGAGTAGCAGCCGTGTTAGTCTGTATTCGCAAAAAGAAAAGGAGTACTTGTGGCACCTTAGAGACTAACAAATTTATTAGAGCATAAGCTTTCGTGAGCTACAGCTCACTTCATCGGATGCATTTGGTGGAAAAAACAGAGGAGAGATTTATATACACACACACAGAGAACATGAAACAATGGGTTTATCATACACACTGTAAGGAGAGTGATCACTTAAGATAAGCCATCACCAACAGCGGGGGGGGGGGGGGGGGGAGAGTTTGTATCTCAGACCTGTTGTGTTTCTGGGTAACACCCCCTAGACAGATTTACATCAAGGCTAGCCAGCCTGCTTGATGGCCCATTAAGGAGAATCAGCTCTGCAGCACCTAGGCAATGAATGCCTCATGACTCAGCAAGGCACATGTGACCCAGGACTCCCTGTTTGTACTAGTAACATTCCATGCACATGTAGAGTTACCATATTTAAAGTTCCCAAAAAGAGGACAGGGGGAGAGAAGAGCTGGAGGTACTCATGGGGGGGGAGGGAGGGAGATGTTACTCCCTGTCATGGTGGCTGGCACTAGCGCAGGACTAAAGGACAGCCATCAGTCATGACCTCCCTGAGGGACTCCCTTCCCAGTGCCAGGGCCTGGGTGGGTGGGATCCAGCAGCTATGGCTGCAAGGAGATGGACCAATCAATCAGGAAGCAGACCAATCGGGGCTCTTTCTGAGCTACAGCATCTGCTCTGCAAAAATCCAGGACATATAGTAATCCTATTTGTGACCCAGGGCTCCACATCTGTGCCAGTAACTTTCCATGCACGTGTGCTGTGGGTATAAATTGCAGACTGTGACATCAATCTTGGTCTTCATTCCTGCTCCACATATCTGGGCTATGATTTCTAAGAAAGGGAAGCTTTGAATAAGAGGACTGATGACCCTCAATCCTTTTGGGTGATCTAGAGAGACTTACTGCAAAACTAACAGATTTAACATCACTGCTAATATCTTGATCTACAAACTCTGAAATCAACTGTAATGTATAACAGTAGTTTTCAACCAGGAGTCCAGGGCCCCCATAAGGGGCCTCGAGCAGGTTTCAGGAGGGCCTCCAAGCAGGGCCAGTATTAGACTCGCTGGGAACCAGGGCAGAACACCTTAGCCCCACTGCATGGGATTGAAGCCTAGGGTCCTGAGTCCCGTCAGCCGGGATGAAGCCTGTGTAATGTTGCTTCATGGGAACCTCTGTGGCATGGGCCCCAGGCAGTTGCCCTGCTTGCTACTCACTAACGCCAGCCCTGGCTTTTATATGCAGAAGACCAGTTATTGTGACACAAGTGGGCCATGGAGTTTTTATAGCATGTTGGGGGGGGGGGGGCGCCTCGGAAAGAAAAAGGTTGAGAACCCCTGATGTACAAGATTCATTTTAACCGTTTAATAACTCTTCCTTTTTTATATTAATAAACCTTTAGTTTTTAGTTACTAAAGGATTGGCTACAAGCATAGTTTTGGGATAAGATCTGAACTATATATTGACCTGGGGTGTGTGGCTGGTTCTTTGGAACAGGGAAAACTTTAAATGTGGTGGTTTTGGTTTAATAACCTTTCATCCCTAAGTCCAATTGTAGTAACCAGGGGCTGGAGGGCCTAGGGGACTGTTGTGTGGCTCTCTGTGAACTAGTGTAGTGATACAAGAGCTCACTTTTGTTACTGGCTTGGTGATCTCTAATCATAGAATAAACCACCAGTTTTGGGTTATGTCTACCCTGAATTTGGCACACTTAGCTGTGACTCAAACTAGGTAGTTGAACAGTTGGAACTTAATTTGGTTGATGATGCACAAGTCAAAATAAAATACCATGCACTCCCTCTCCCACTAACAGAACAACAATGATTTTCATACAGCTACAGCTTCCGTCTTATTTCAAGTTTACCATTATATGTTATCAAGTATATAAAATATTACACTGATTCCCATTGTGACCCCAGCCATCGAGCAAAAGGCAGGTTGACAGCACTAATGTGCACAAAATGCTAAATTCCATGGGGAAGGATTTGAATTTATTTCCATTTTGTTGAAAGTGCAAATCTGGTTACTTTAAACCACCATGACATTATGTTACTCTGAGTGTCATTCACCAACATGTTTAAGAAAATAGTTGCTCTGACAAGTGTAAACTTTCTGTAACCAGAGATGCTAAAACTTTGAGTGCTATAAACTTTGAACTATTTCTAAACTTGTCCTTGGTACCATTCAACAGCTGATCTCAGGAGCAGTCCCTGCTGTTTCATGACGGTCAGAGCCTTAGATTCACCTTAGCTTTACATCAAAAAAAGTTGCACAAATCTGGAAAAAACAAAAAGTTACAGCCTGCTTATTTTAGGCGGGCCTGTATATCACAAAGCTTTTGACCAAATGTCCCTAAATTTCCACTACAAACTCTAACCTCAGTCCCTCTTATAGCATTTCCATGCACTTGGGTTTTAGACTAATTGAAAAATTAAAAATCAACTCCTTACTAGAGGGCTGTATCCAAGGAATCCCTAGATCAAATGACTCCAAACTTGCACTACTAACTGTGCCTCTGGTCCCGATGACATTAATTTTCAGCACAACTGGACCATGCATATGGATTTTAGAGCACTTTGAGATGGTGGCTCAAACTAGCAGCTTTGCCCTGAGAGCAAGCCTTCCAAAAAGGAGCTCCTTCAGAATGCGAGAATAATTAAAGTGAAAAACACATGTTCTCAAAAAGCTACTGAGGGCAGGAATTGAATGCATAGTAGTACCGGGGCACTGCTCGGGTTCAGTGGCCACAGCATGTCACCTGAGCCATCCAATTACTCTGACATCAGGGTAGCTGCAGAACACTCTAGCTTGTAACAGCTCCATTCTCGCTACATATACACAAATGACTTTTCTCTGGCTTGCCAGCATGGGCTCAAGCCACATTATAGATCCAATTTGTATCCTGAATAGTTTAAAATACTATTTCCCCAAAGGGGCAATGTGTGCCAGACCCTAGCTGAGATCAATGCCAAATGTGTTATATTCAATAGCAAAAACACCAAACTTAATTTTAGAAGTAACTTCCAAGAGGAGGATGCTTAGAGCTAAGAACTGGAAACATAAGTCCACCCAAAGCAAACTGAATAGCTTTCCATGCAAGTGCCTGTGTAGAATATTCAAAGTAAAATGAAGAAATCCTTGAATGAGCACAATTATCTATAACAATACAAATAGTACTGAAGAACAGATAGACTTATTTGGGATAGCTGATAAAAGGCTACTTACACGAGCATTTTTTTGGCTACCTGTTTACCTGAACCCCTGTCCCATTATCTAAAGATTTTTGATTTCCGAGACCCTCTGATAACTGAAACTTACTGTAAATAAAACTCAAAGTTTATTAGGGATGTACCAAACCCAATTTCAAATACACAAAGGCCTCTTATTTTTCTATATTTGAAAGACTCAATATAGAGTATCATTTCCAAAAGAACGCGTATATTTTAAATGGAGATGTGCATTTATACTATCTAGTCATGTTCCGGTAGACTTGTAAAATTTTGTTTACCTTTTTGATATCTTCATGTTCATAAATGCTTGGAGCCAGAGCCAAAGAAAGTCTTTCATAAATATCTGGTTTTCTGGAGAGCTCTTTCAGCATTTCCACACGTTCCTCTGCAAACATTTTCTGCTCAGTTTCTTCATCAACACCATGCAAACGTTTTGAATCGGTTTTACGGTAATGAATGACGTCAATGTGGGTTTTATAGACCGATTTTACATTGCTCACTCTTGGATTAACTCGAATAGGAACTGCTCTGTAGATACCTAAAAAACCCCCCCATAGAATTACAATGCAGATATAAAATCAAAAATAAGCTCAGCCCAAACGCTGGAAGTTGAAAGGACTTATCTACATTTTTACTTTTCACTTCAATTTTCAGATTGGTTCTACAGAATTAGCCACATCATGGAGCAGCAATTCTCTAGAAAGCTTTCCAAAAGTTGAAATGCTTTGACCAAGCTATGCTCCTCCTGATATCAATGTTACTTGTGCCCCTAACATTGAGGCCCTGATCCTGCAAATGCTTAAGCATGTGTTTACCTTTACTACCATGTCCAATGATTTCAGATGGGCTACTCATGGTAGTAAAGTTATGGCCTTAAGTGTTTGCAGGATCATGACCTAAAGTGCATTAGAAAATCCTAAAAGAGCCTAACTTTAGCTAGCTCTTGTAAAAAAAATAAAAATAAAAAAAATGTTGACCTGCACATATAAAACGTTGACAATTTTGTTTGTACACTGAAGGTCTAAATAACTTTTCAGTATTAAAATTGAAGCAATCTTGTTCTGAAGCAGCAATTATGCTAGTAAGAGAAAGTTTTTAATAAACTATTTTAATCTGACACTGCGAACAAGCACATGTAAATTTAAACATGAGTAGTACTATTTAAGTCTATGGGACTGTCCACATGAGCAAAGTTAGGTACCTGGTTAGGTGACTGCAGTATCAGGATCATAATTTTCCGTGTTTGGTCTATAGCAGTTTTGTAAAATTTAAATTAGACTAGTGACATTAAAGAAAGCACTTTTAGTTAATTCATTATAAATTCTAACCTAATGTTTCAAAAGTACAATTTTTAAATTAGTTTCAAAAAGCCTCAACCTAATTTAAATTGAGTTAATTTAAATCATTTCAACATGCTTCCTCATCTGTTCAAGAAATCAAAACCTGTCAGTACATGTAAGCTTTTGAAAAGCTGTTTCATGATAAAAATGCTTCTTTCCCTTTGAAGTATAGGTTAAGAGCTGTAATCATTAATTTTTAGAAATTTTATCATACAAACATATGGCAAAAAACACATGCACCCTTCTGTCTACACAGATAGTACCTATTGGCAGCTGTAGTTACACTATTGCTGATCTAAGAAAGGGGGAAATATTCAGAACTCTAACGGTATTTTACACCAAAACTAAGATATCACTATATAAATCAGATGGTGATTGAAAACTGTAGTGGGAATACTAATTATGATGTACTCAATTAATATTCAACAGACTCTATTCCAGACTGGACCACTTGGTTCAATGAAAAGAAGGGCACATATATTAGCCAGATGAAGTTAAGAAACTGCATTTTACCTGTAACATTAACTCTGTCGCCTGGCTGAACCTTATCAACAAGGTCGTTGTGAGCAAACAGCACCACAGTATGAGGTGTCTGACCAGCCGGCATATCTTCAGGAGACTCCTGTAGTTTGATCTGACAAAACAGATATTAAGGTTACTATTTCTAAACAGCAGAAACTTAATAAATTTAACTCATTTGTAAGAAAAGATTTTACAACTAAAGAAGTTGGGTATCTTCAAATGGATACTGTTACATATTAGAGTACACTAAAACACAAAACTTTTGAAGATTTCACAACATGGTGGAAAACCACTACTAATTTAGAATTCCCCAGTTAGAATACGCAATCAGAATTATGTAATCTAGTTGTAGAAATGAGAGAGTGCATCTAGTGATTATTATCTCACATTGGCTGAAGTATAACAAGCAAGATTTACAGACAGGGCTAACCTATCCCATATATGTCATATGACATTAGAACAGTCTCTGTATGGCAACCTTTATTCGGTAAGTGAACAAAAAACACTAATTGGCTTGATTAGCTTTTGGCACAAAAAACCACTCAACTCCCCTTCCAAATGGAGGATGGATAATCCTTCAATTTCTTTTCCCCCCCGAAATATTAAGTATTATTGCAAGCCTGTATTGCTTCATATGCTTACTTAAAGAGCTGTGAATTGTTTTGAAGTTCAATATAGTAAGTCCTAAGAAACAGACATTTTAATATGGTTAAGTTACTTTTTAAAGAAAAAGGCAACTATTAAGCAAGCAAAACTTTTCTATTTTACAACACCAAAACGAAGCAACATACCATCTGTTTGTCTGAAAACATGGACCGATTGTGAATTAGTGCCATACTGTGTGTTGTGTTACAGTTCTTGCATGTTGACGGTTCAGCAATCCGGCCGCGGTCAATTTCTACTCTTGTGGTGAAGGCACAAACCTGGCACTTGAAGAATGCTTCTTGCATCTCAGGAATCAACTGGGAGCTTCTGATCACCATACCACTGATGGTGATAAGTTGGTCAATGTCTACAGCATAGAAAGGGATACATGTGATTGGGTCATGCTTTTCATTTGCCATGTCTCAAAAGTTCACCCTAGACTTTAGTTTTTACAACTAAATGGAGATTTACAGTGCCCACACATGAGGTAGAGAATATTTTGTCTGAGACACAAAGAAAATAAAATTATATGAATAAAAATAAGCCATAGTTACATCAGAATTTTGACACAAGGGATATTATAAACCCTTACATTTCCAGGTACAAGACAGTCATTTACCAATAGAAGTTTGGAAAAAACCTACTTTGTGGGCAGGTTATTCAACGGTTGTCCATTACAGTGTTTTTTTGCACTTTCTTCTGCAACACATGTAGTGACTATGAGACTGAAAATACTGGCATAGATGGACCCGAAGTCTGATCTTTTTTAATCTGTGTTTTCCTAGTTGTTGAACAAATTTCATGCATCCTCAAGTTTCTTTTTACACATGGCAATCAAAATATCTTACCTTCAGGGTTCAGACTCCTCATATTCCTGGTCTTCAATGCATTATATGGTCTGACTTGAATCTGGTGTTCTAATATTGAGTCAGGGTAACGATCAAAAAAGATCTCATTAGCAGCCATGTCAAATGTTGGGATAACTTCCTGTTTAAAAGGAACAGATGCATGTATAAGAAAGCCTGGCATTAAGTAGTTAACACTTTTTACTCCCAAAATATTCAACTTTCTGACCCCCTTTGGTGCTAAGAGATAGGAATGACCACAGTTCTGTGGGCATTCCCCTACAGAGAGGGAATTGCCAGTTGGCTGTTTAAACCAGCTTTTTGTCCCCTTTGTACTGAAGGAGCAGTGCACACCTGATCTGGCCTTTGGATTCTTAGCTGTAGTGCAATTGCCCTACCTTTTTGGGTTTAGATAGAATTTTAATGATACCCTACATTACTTTGAAAGGCGTAACATATATGCATAAAAGGACAGCAAAAAAGGGGCCACGAAGAGTATGCCAAATATACATACATATGAACCATATGTATTGCATTACCATGTGACAATTTCACTAAATACAGCCTGTGACTTTTAGTCATCTTCCTTAATATTTAGGATTAATACACAATGCACACAGTAGGCTAAAAACCCCCACTAGCCTTTGGAGAGTAAGGTTTCTTATTTAATAAAGATTAGAATCTAAGCTTTCCTCTAAAGAAGTAGGTTGCTAACTCTTATGGTTGCAAAGACAAGGATACGGTGAAATGTCTGAATGTGCAGAAAGCTCCGTTGTTCTGCTGCTCAGAGTAGTAACTTTCTCAACCTACAACAGAGTGAAAACTGGCAGCAAACTTCTCTTCAGAATCCTGTGGGCACCAGTAAACCTGAGACGTAGTTTCATTCTATTGCTACGTAGGAAAGCTGTGAGCAGCAGCAGAATCAGACTCTGGAGCTATTCGCAGGCAGAGGAGGGACTCAAAAGAAAGGCAAGGAAAAGAATTGCAAAGGCAGCCCCATGGTTGCAGCTGTAGCTAGGTATATAACAGATTTAAGACAGGCACAGAAAGACTGATGAAGATCCAGTGACCATTACTTTGTCATTCTGGGATTCAGCCTTGAACTTATTGTCTTTTGAAGCTGCCTGCTCGCTCCACACACCTACATGGCAAAGAGAAATAAGCTGGAGCACTGAGCAGGATCCATGGACTACAAACTGGGAGGAATTCCAGCAAAATCCCCTTTGTCAACAAATTTGGAGAGTGGAATGGGTAAGCGTTCTGAGCTTCTCATGGGAATTTGCTTTGGACAGCACTCTCCCTGAGCTCTCTGGTATCCGTATGTGGTTCTGAAATGTCTGGTAAATATTTTAAGACCTTTATGTAATAAAATATATTTTATGCAGAAGTTTGTATACACAAATGTAATATTTCAGAGGAGCAGCCGTGTTAGTCTGTATTGGCAAAAAGAAAAGGAGTACTTGTGGCACCTTAGAGACTAACACATTTATTAGAGCATAAGCTTTCGTGAGCTACAGCTCACTTCATCGGATGCATTCAATGCATCCGTACTCCTTTTCTTTTTACAAATGTTATATTATCTTTCTAAATATTTATATAAGTGCTTGAGCACTGGGGTATGTAGCTATAAATACTGCTCCCTCATCGAGCGATAATCTAAAACAGTTACATACTAATTTATGCTTAAATAATGCAATTTAAAAAAAAACCAGAACTCAACTAGAAGAAAGCCTTTAAAAAAGGCCTGATGTTACCTGTGGATAGCAGATCAGCTGTCTGTATAGATTCGTGTCAAAAGATCTCAGGTGGTCACAGTTTACATTTAGAAATGGTTCCCCAACCATATTGATCTGCAAGATGTTTAAAAATGCCACATTAAATCACCAGCATTTAAGTCTGAAAAACAAGTTAGTTTTAGCTGTATTACAGTAGTACCTCCTCAAGTCGCTGCATATAGAGTGGTTCATTAAGATCCAAGCCAACGTTCTCTTCCTCTTTAGCCAATGGATCAATAAAACGCTGAAGAAATCTCTGAATATTGAGAATAAAATAAAATTTAAAAAAAAAAGTTATATTTAAGAGTGCCCAAAGGGACAAAGCTGTGATTTCACTGCTACACCATTCCTACACTGGATGACATTTTCCTGGCTCAAATCACCTTCAAAAATACTCTCTATATTGCAGGTATTCAAAAACTCCCAAAGGGTAGGGATACCCCTGATGCATCCCCCTACAGGATATTTCTCTCATGCACACTACAAGTTTCTTAATTCCAACAGTATATTTCAAATTTCACACAGTAAAGCATACCAATTACTTTGAAAAAGCCTTATTAGGCTATTATCCCTTTTTATCGAACTATTTTTTTATAAGTTAAAAGAACACTTTTGGGAACAGGATAACATGCTAAACATATTACTACTAAAAAAGTATATGACATTTTACTGAGGATTTTAACCTCTATTACATCCTAATGCCTACAAACCTTACTCCTGGACCAAAATCCCAACACTATATAGAGATTACTAACAGAATAAAAAGAGCTTTCCCAAAAAGTTTACAATCCAAGTAGAAGACAAGAGATAACAGATGGATACAGACGGACATAAAAAGAAACAGAGTACAGTACTGGCAAGCATGACAGGCAGTGGCCTTAGCACACTAGCAACCTAGCTGTTGTAAAGGTTTTTGTAGGCATCACAGAAAAGGAGAGCCTTAAGAGCTTTAGAGAAGGATAATAAGGTAGCTTTATAGATATTTACAGGGAACTCCTCCTAAGTGTAAAGGGCAGCATGGGAAAAAGCACAAAGATACTTATTTGAAAATTTAACAAATGGACGACAGAAGCGATCCAACTGGAAAAGAAAGTAGACTTTCTCAATAGTTAATAAGAGTTGATGAGTAAGGTGGGGATAAGCCATGACAGACCTTGAAAGTGAAGACCAAGTAGCTTATGCTCAATGCAGCAGAGAAGGGGGAGCCAGTGAAGACACGGAAAGAGAGGGGTGATCTGCTCAAAACAACATACTAGGAAAATATTTGTGGCAACATTCTGAACTGGCAGGGCAAGGTTTCATTTGTTAAGGCCAGAGAAAAGGCTGTTGCAGTAATCAAGACACAACAGGAGAGTTTTAGGCCAGGTCTACACTACAGACCTATACTGGTACAACTGCATTGCTCAGGAGTGTGAAAAATTCATGCCCGAGCAAGTTATTCCAGTCTAATCCCCTGTGTAGACAATGCTATGTCAACAGGAGATCTTCTCCCATCCATGTAGCTATTGCCTCTCAGGGAGGTGGATTAACCATGCTGACAGGAGAAGCTCTCCCGTTGGTATAGGAGCACCCCTACAGTATTTTAAGTGTAGACCTGTCCTTAGACGGATGGACAGAGAAGGCTGTATCTTAGAGAGGTTATGCAGGTTATGTTTTCTACATGAAAAAGAAACAAGGTAGCTGGGAGAATTTGAGGGGAAGATTAAGAGCTCTGTTTTAAATATGTTGATTTTGAACTCACAGCTAGACATCTACAAGGAGATGTCAGAGATATGAGCTGCAATTTTAGTTTCAACACAAAGACAAGTCTGAAGTAGAGAGAGGTACAGCTGAGTTTTCTACATAGAAGGGAGAGCTGAATTTGTGTTTGCAGATGAGATTACCCAGAGATAAGGTGGAGAGGGAGAAGAGAAGGGAACTCAGCACAGAACCATTTGGAACTCCTACAGAATGTTGGAGGGAGGATGAGGAGGATCATCTAAAGGACATGCTGAGGAAGCGATTAAAGAGGTAGAATGAGAATAGGCAAAGGACAGAAGCCAAAGGAGGATGAGACTTCAATAAGAGCATGGCTGACTGTGCTGAAGGCAGCTAACAGGTCAAGGAAAATGAGGATAGAGTATTAGTTCTGAGCTTTAGCTAGTAAATGGTCATTAGAGACTCTGGGAAAAGCAGTTTCATTGGAGCCAAGGGATGGAATCCAGACTGATGAGCTCTATGATGGAAATTAGAGGAAAGAAACTCCAGACAACAATTTTACTTTTTCTCCTCTTAAGAACACTATAAGAAAACATCAGTGTTCTTCAAACACCCTCAGATTGATCCTAAACATAACTCAATTCTGATATTTGCTAGAATCAAATACCGCACATAGAGAAAACAAATAAGCTTTTAATGAAAGAAACAGAGGTATCCACACTTGTTCACCTACCTGGAACTTTTCTTTGCATGAAGCTACATTAACATCTGTTCCCCATATCACAAGTTTTTGTCCAAGAGATTGTTCACTTGCCAATGCATCCTCTGCTGGCTGTGGGAAGGAAAAAGCCATCAATATGGATAATATGAATACATTTTAGAAAAAAATTACCAGCAAAATCTGAAACATCTACCTACCGCATCAGAATGCAAGTCCACCTGTCTGGCTTTGCGGGCAGATCCAAGATCTGGCCTCTGCCTGACTGGAGTTCCTCGCACACCACTCCTTGGAGTACCCTCCACTCTAGAGCTGGGAGTGCCATAGGTCAGAGGTGAACTAATATCAAAATCAAGTGGAATTGCTACAAAGAAAATGTTTAAATTATACTTCAAAATATTAATGAATACACTTTGCCCTAATCAAGTAAACAAGTTAGTGTTTGTCATCTGTCAGTGTGATGGCAGACTAGCAAAGTTTGTAAATCTTGTTAATTTTATAACTGTATTTTACAAGGCTGTACTAGCTATAGAATGTACTGTATGGATTAAAATGTATATTTCTCCAAGGCTGAAGGAGCACACTTTGCTAAAATAGCTTATTTTAAACACCAACAGTATTTTAAAATACTGTAGAGCTTAACAACAAGCTCACACTAAGGCCTACTGGGTGTATGTTTTATGCGCTAAAATCAATTAACTAACTTAAAAGCAAGCCACCAACTAACCTGTAATTGAAAACAATTCTGTTCATTCATTTTTTGTTTTTAAATTGACAGCTATGTAAAAGCCTACATTAAATCTTTCAGGATAGGCCATTTAATAGCCAACAGTACACAGATATCAGCTTTTTGCTCCTACTACTGACACCAATACCTGATTCCCGAAACTGAGGTGGGCTGGAAAACAGAACATCTTGAGCATTTGGGCTTTGCATGTCAACTGCTGGGGAAGTTGGCATTGGCTGTAGATCTCCTGTAGATGTGGAGTCATCCGTTCGACGTTTTTGTGAAGGAGGAGACTGAGCATCTTCAGTGCGTGCTGCAAGAAGATGAAAGCTGGTAAGTAGCTATTTCAGATATTAGCTGCAATGTTCTACACAGATTAATGCTGAAAGACCAAATCACAAAATAGATCATATGATAGAATAGCAGAGAACTTAGCTGATATAAAATTAAAAAGCAAAGTGCAATATTTTGTTGAAATTAAAATGAAGAGTATTTGTGAGATTCCAAAAGTGGAAAATAGCTTAAGACGGTTTAAAATAATGAATACTGTAATTCTAAATGCCTAAAAAATCAAAACTGCTATTACTAGTGCTATGAAAATCTAGCTCATATAGCGCTTTTTATGAGTAGACTCCTTTTTAAAGTGCTTTGAGAGCAATATTATTCCCATTTTCCAGCTGGGGAAACTGAGGCACAGAGCGGCAGAAGCTACCGATGAGAATCAACACTTTTCAAGTGCAGTGATAAGTTTCACGGATCACACCTGTAACACTTGTAAACTTGCCTCCGTTTCACTTTTACAAAGCAGCCTCTTGCACCAATGCATTGTTGAAGACTAAAGGCAGGTCCATATGACAAAGTTTTGTCAACATAGTTATGGCAGTGACAGATGTGAAAAAACATACCTCTACCTGACACAGCTATGCCAGCAAAAACCCACAGTTGTAGCAACAGCTTTGCTAACAGAAGAGTGTCACTGAAATGGGAAAGAATGCCCCACAATGAGCTGAGCTTACTACTGTACTGACATTACCTATGCTGATAGCACACTTCTTCCCACATACCTGTGCTGGAAAAGCCTTTGCAGTGCAGACAAGGCCATACAGAAAAAAAAAAGATTAGCCCAGAGACTAACAAAGTTAGTTTGCTTAAGTTATCATGCTCCTCTGAAAAGGATCTAAACCAATAATTTATTGCTTCCTGCACATCCAGATTTTTAAATTCATGCTTTAATAACAAAAAGCTGCTTTTACTGTTGTTCTTAAGGCATTAGCCCTGCAGAGCAAACACAGGTGAGAGTGAGCTAGACTCCATCTGTTCTTGGGCATCAGTTTAGGCCTAGACTACACTTAAAATGTAAGTGAACCTAGTCACTGCAGTCAGGGATGTGAAAAAGCCACACTCCTGAGTATACCTAGGAAGACCCAACCCTGGGTGTAGATGCTGGTAGGTGGGCAGCTCCTGTCACTTGGGGAAGTGGAGTTCCGACTGCCCCAGAAAACCGCTAACTCTCTCAGGGTAGGCTGTGCTCATGCTACGGGGTTACAGCAGCAGTAGCTACACCAGTACTGCATAGTCTCCGCACTGCGCACATACCCTTGCTAAGCGCCAAACAGAGAGCGGGGGGCTGCCCACATCCCCCACGCCGGGCATTGCTTGGCCTGCCCAGGCCTTCCCGGCCGGACGCTCATCTCCTAGTGGAGTTCGCAGGGCTGCGGCCGCAGTCAGCTGCCCCCCGCCCAATCCCGACGCACCTACGCCCGGCAGGGAAAAACTGCACTTACGAGTCGGCGGGTTGCTGCCCCGCCCGCGCTTGCTGCCGCGGCGGCTCGGCGTGGAGGCCGGCGAGGACATGACGCTGCTTTACCGGCTGCGGCTGCTCCCTGCGCGGGGGAGAGAGAAACTGAGGCAGCGCGACCCCCCGCCGGCCCGGAGCCCGCACCGAGCCCCCTCGCCCGCGCCCTGCACCGGGAGCAGGCAGCCCCGCTCTGCGCCGCCCCCCCGGCACCCGCTGCGAGCCGGGCCCTGAGACCACCGCGTTACCGCGAAGTAACGGCACAACACGGAGCCGCCCTCTTCAGCGCCGCGAGCCCCCTGCCGCCCGCCCCTCGATCCCCTTCGCGCGCAGATATCCGCGGGGGGACATGGCGGCGTCTCGCGCTCTTACCCCCACTTCTCTTCCGCAAGCACCTTCGGCCAGCCCGCGAACCCCGAGAAAATTCCGCGCCAGACCGGTCACGTGAGCGAGCTCGCGCGGGTTTTCCCGCCAATAGCCGCACGGCCGAGCCTAACTCGGCCCAGAAAGGGGGTCGGAACCTCCCATCTCGGTTCCGGGTACGGACGATCGCGCCTTAAAGGTTCTGTGAGCCTCTCTGCAGGGACAGAGCAGACTCTGACAGGAGCCCGATTCTCCCACAATACCGGGAATTCACCCACGTAGAGCCTACATCAGATTCGCACACAGGGTTCCCCCTCTCTCTCTGGTGAGACATGGTATCGCCCGAGTTTCGCGGCTCCGCTATTGAAAGCCTCTCGAGGCTGGTTGGGAGACTAGAGCGGTCCATTCTCATCGCGGGGGTGAGGGATTGTGCTAATAGCTACCTGATTTACACAAGACGGAGTTTTACAACCGCGGCAGTAACATCGAATGAAACCAGCCTCCTCGTTAGTGTTCCTGTGTCTCCGACCGGAGGCGGAGTAACGGACACCCCCGCGGCCGCAATGGTTTAGTCCAACCTTTCCTGTCCTCCTCCGCTCCCTCCTGTGCTGGGCCGGGTACTTGGCTCCGCCTGGGCAAGTGCAGTCACCCAGGCGCGTGCGTCTGTGCGATTGGTTCCGCCCAACAAAACGCCTATCTGGGGAAGGTCCTATCTCGCCGGCGGGATTGGTCTTGTCCTGGAAGGCCCTGTCGGGAGTTGGTTGCGCCCGGCGCCGCGGGCGCTATGGCTGCGGCTCTGCCCGTGTTCGGCGGCGGCGGCGGCATTCAGGGCTTCCTGCACCAGCTGTCCTGCGCGCTGCTGGACCCGGATCCCGGCACTGCCGCCCTGCGCGGCTACCACCTCATCCGCTGCGTGGGGGAGGCGTGCGTGACCAGCACCGGGGACGGCGCCCGCGGTGCGTGTGACCTGGGCGGCGGTAACGAGCGGGCCCGTGGGCGGTGCAGCCCCGCTGCCCGGGCCCTGGGCATGTTTGGGTGGGGCGCGCTCAGCCCTTCCCAGCCTGGGAAGGGCTGGCAGGCGCCCGGCCGGCGGGGACAGGGGAACCCCGCCCACGGCTGGCCCCCCTTGGGGAAGGGGGGGTTATGGCAGTGAGCCCCACTCGTTCCTTGGTCACTGTGCCCGTGGCTGGCGTGGCCTGTGCCCGTCCTAACGCAGCAGGACCCTGCAAAGGGGTTTTGGGGTGCCCTGTGGACCGGAGAAATGGGTCCCGGCCTGTGCATGGGGGCAGGGAACCCCCTCCTCGGTCCTAGTCGTCCTCGCCCAGTTAGCCTGCGAAACGCTCTCCAGAGCGCCGGCCCCCCCTGCCGCCCCAAACCTGACCCTCCGCTCTCAGTAGCCCCAGGGGAGCCCTGCCCCGGGGAGCTTCCTGTCTTTAAACCTGGAAAGACTAGGTGGGTGAGGAGTGGTAATTGTTGGAGGGGGGAGAGACGAGCTTTTCGGGCCTGACTTGCACAGTGCTGCACGCTCTGCACCCGGCTGTTCCGCCGGCAGCAGCTCACGCTTGTGAGGGAGGGACGCGGAATGCGAGCGAGCTGCTGCGCTGTGGGTACCAGGAACTCCCCCATCGCCAGGCCAGCTGGTGAGGGTTTTGGGTTACCATGCGGCGCCAGCTGAGCAGGTTCAGGTGCGGTTGGTTTGCTGTGCCAAGGCTGACCATGCCTGGGGCATCCGTTGCAGCTCACTATGCATTCGGTGCTGTGGAGCATGCTTCGCGGTTGTTCTTTGCCAGCTGAACACGGACCACTCAGAAGTCATTGATTAGCTCTGTGATTTTTCTTGTTTTATAAAACTTGCTGTCCTTGTCATGACAATATGCTATATAAGACTGTTTAAAACTATTCTGTGCAGCCCTGCCAGCCACAGTACTAACCCTAGTCCGGGAGGGAAGCCCTACCCCGTGGAATGCTAACCATAGCCTGGAGAGCCCCCCCTTACGGGTCAGGGGCTCCTATCCTGTTGAACCCTAGCCCCAGGAGCTCTATGCTCTTTAATCCTAGATCAAGGAGCTCTGTCTTTTTGAATAGTAATCTTAGCCTGGAGACCCTGTACCCTATTGAACTCTAGCCGTTTTTTGGGGGATGCTTGCAGCCCTATCCTAATGACCCTTAACTCTAGTGCTGGGAGCCCTAACCTTTTAAACACTAGCTCAGGGAGCCCTAGCCTATTGAAACCTATCTTTATCCCAGGAAGCTCTATCCTTTTGAACCCCAACTGTATCCTGGGCAGCCCTTGCAATCCCAGCCCTAGCCCTATCTTGGGAAGTCCTTGCCTATTGAATCTTAACTCTAACCTAGGGAACCCTAGTCTACTGAACCTTAACCCTAGCCTGGAGAGCCCTGTGCTATTGAACCCTAATCCTATAACCTGAGGAACTCTACCCTATTGAACCCTAACTGGGAGAGCTGTAGCCTATTGAGCTCTAACACGATCTCTGGGATCTCTACCCTATTAAACAGTAATTCTAGTCCAGGAAGCGTACTCTGCTGAAGCCTAACCCCGGCCCCAGGAGCTCTAGGTATTGAATTCTAGATTGAACCCTAGTCTAGCTTTGGGATCGCTGCTCTATTGAACCCTAATCCCTAGAGTTGTACTCTGTTGAACCCTAACCCTAGCCTGGGGTGCCCTAGTCTGTTGAGCCCTAACTCTAAACAGGGAGCCTTTGCAGCTCCAGCCCTTTCCCTAGCTGGGGTGCCTTAACCTTAATAGTAGCCTAGGGATCCATAGTCCTTTGAACCCAAATGTGATCTTGGGTATCTCTGCTTTATTAAACTCTAACCCTACTTCCGGGAGGCATACTCTAATGAGCTATACTAGCCTAAAGATCGAAATCTTATCCTGGGGACACCCATCCTTTGTAATCTTATCCCTAGTCCAGGGAAGTCACTGGTCCAAGGTCTATTCCTAGCCTGGGGATGCCTACCCTTACTAATGCAAAGTGTACGTGGCGAGTACTAATGTCTCCAGGCCTAACCTGATCCCTGAGAGCCCTGTCTTTGGTAACTGTAGCCTGCTGAGTTTTCCAGCCTCAGGCCTAACCCTAGCCTGGCGAGCCCTACCATCCCCATGAATAACTTGACAGTATAGCCCTGTACTTGGGAACCCTAACCTGAAGAGCCTTTCAAGATCCAGGAATGCCTACTGACCCCAGGCCTAAACCTAGCTCAGATGAGCATATCCTTAGTAACCCTATCCTTAGCTCAAGGAGCCCTACCGGCCACAGGCCAAAACGTAGCCCAGAGAAGCCTATCCATATGAACGCTCACCCCAGTCTGGGAAGCCCTACCCTTAGTAACTATGACGCTAGCCTAGGGAGGCCTTAATCCAACAATGTCTGGCCTTACTAACGCAAACTCTAGCTGGGACATTCTACCATCCCTAGGGCCTACTTGACCACAGGGAGGCATATCCTTGGTACCCCTAATCCTACTGGGTTAACCCTCACCCGAAGAGCCTGACCCTTAGAAACTCTACTCCTAATATGAGGAGTCTAAACCTATCTTGGTGAGCACTACCCTTAGTTACTCTTTCTCTTCCCACAGAGACCCAGGCCAAACCCTAGCCCTTGGAGCCCTATGCTTTGTAAACCTAGTCCTAGTTTGGGGAGCCCAGCAGTCCCAGGCCTAACCCTCACCGGGGGACCTCTCCCAGTAGCAACCTGAACCCTAGATGGGGGAGCCTTACCCTTAGCAACTCTAATCTTAGCTTAAGAGCTCTACAAGGTGCAGGCCTAACCCTAACCTGGGATAACTCTTACCCTAGCTCAGGGAGCTATACTGATCCCAGGTCTAAAGCTAGCCTAAGGAGCCCTACTGACTCCAGGCCTAAAGCTAGCCCAGAAGATGCCTACTCTTTGAAACCCTAGTCCCGGGGAGGCCTACCGACCCCAAAGCCTAACCCTAGCCCCAGGGATGGCTATCCTTAGTAACCCTGATACTAATCTGGGGAATCCTAATAACTGCAGGCCTAACCCTAATCTGATGAATCCTACTGTTACTAACACAAACCCTACCTGGGGGAGTCCTACTGTACTCAGGTCTATCTGACCACAGGGAGCCATGTCCTTGGTACCAGGGAGTTCTACTGGCTCCAACCCTAACCTGGCCCCAAGAAGCCCTATCCTTGGTAATCTAACTCTAACTCGGCTGGCCCTACTGGCCCCAGGCCTGACCTTAGCCTGAGGAGCCTTGCAAGATCCAGGACTACCCTTACTGCAGAGAGCCCTACCAGTATCAAATCAAACCCTAGTCCAGGGAGCCCTATCTGTAGTAAATGTAACCCTAACCTGGGGATCCCTACCAGCCACAGGCCTAACCCTAGGCCAGAGGGGCCTAACCCTACCTGGGGAGTCATACGTTACCCAGGCCTTCCTGACTACAGGGAGCCATATTCTTGGCAACTCCAACCTAGGGACTCCTACTGGCCCCAGACCTAACTGGCTCCCAGGAAGTTCTGCCCTTGGAAAACCTAACCGTAGTCCAGGAAGTCCTACCGGCTGAAGGCCTACCCCTAGTCTGTGGAATCCTGCCAGCCTACCTCTAGTTCGGGGAGGTCTATGGGCCACAGGCCTAGGCCTAACCCAGGGAGCCCTACCAATCAAAGGCATAAAACTAGCCTGGAGAGGTCTATCCTTAGAAACCTTAATCTTAGTCTGGGGAATCCTGCCTGTAGTATGCCTGATGTTAGCCCTGGGAGCCCTACCCTAGCCCTCAGTGCCATATCCTTACTAACCCTGATTTAGGTTGGGGAGCCCTACCAGCCATATGTCTAACCTGATGCCAGGAAGCCCTAGCCTGGGGATCCCTACTGACACCAGGCCTACCTCTCGCATGGAGAGCCCTACTGTTAGTAACCCTAATCCTAGTTTGGAGAGACCCTACCCTTTGTAACCTTCACCCTAGCAAAGGTAGCTCTACCTGCCCCAGGCCTAGTCCTACCCCAGGGAGCCCTGTGGGCCCCAGGCCTAACCTTCACACAGGGAGCCCTACTATCCCTGAGCCTAACCCTAGCAACTGGTGCCATACTGGCCCCTAGCCCTTAATGTAGCATGGGGACCACTACCGTTGGTAACCCTCACCTGAACCTGAAGATGCCTACACTTACTAAACCTAACCCTACTCTGGTTGTCCTACTGTTCCGAGGGCTATCTGACCATAGGGAGACATATCTTTGATAACCCTAATCCTAGTGCACTCTTACTGGTTCCTGGAATAACCTGACCCCATGGTGCCCTACCAGTCTCAGGCCTAACCCAGACATGGGGATCCCTACCAGTCCCAGGCCCAATTCTAGTGCACATAGCCTGAGGGACTCTTGGCTGTGAAGTACTACTGTCCAAAGGCCTAAAATTAGCCCAGTGAGGTCTACTCTTACCCATGGTAACCATAACCTTAGCTCAGGGAGCTCTAGTCTACTGAACCCTAACTCTAGCTCTGGCCTATTGAACCCTAACCCTAGTTTGGGGATCTCCAGCCCAGTGGTGCTCAACCTTTCCAGACTACTGTACCCCTTTCAGGACTCTGATTTGTGTACCCCCAAATTACCCCTCACTTTAAAAACTACTTGCTTACAAAACCAGACATAAAAATATTACTGAAATTGCTTACTTTCTCATTTTCACCATATAATTATAAAATCAATTGGAGTATAAATATTGTACTTACATTTCAGTGTATAGTGTACATAGAGCAGTATAAGCAAGTTATTATATGAAATTTTAGTTTGTACTGATTTTGCTAGTGCTTTTTATGTAGCCTGTTGTAAAACTAGGCAAATATCTAGATGAGTTGATGTACCCCCTGGAAGACCTCTGCATACCCCAGGGGGTACATGCAGAATCACTGCTCTAGCTCATTGAACCCTAACCCTAGTCCCAGGAGTTTTAGCCTACTGAACATTAACCCTACTTTGTGGAGCTCTACCCTATTGAACCCTAGCCTAGGGACCTCTGTCCTATTAAACCCTAAATCTGGTCCAGGAAACCGTAGCTTATTGTATGCTAACCATAGCCTGTGATTCCCTACCCTGTTGAACCCTAACACCATATCAGAGATCTCTACCCAAGTGAACCCTAATTCTAATATGAAAAGACCTCTTTTACTGAATCATAACAATATCTCATGGACCATAACCCTAACCTTGAGAGCCCTACCGTATTGAGCCCCAGTCCTAGCTCTGGGAGATGCATTTTGTACATGAAGGGGAGCTAGAGAGGAAGAAATGTTCATAGTGAGGGTGGGAGAGTATAAATCTTGGATGAAACTTATAGCTGTGTGGGCAGGAGGTAAAGACTATAAGATGTTATGAAAGAATAAATAGCAGGATTTGGTCATAGTCTGGTATTTGGAACAAGATAAAGGGAGGAGTTAAAGGTGATACCCGGGTTACAAGTCTGAGTGACATGGAGGATAGTGATGTTAACAGTGAGTGCGAGTGGAGAGACTTGGGTAGGAAAGATAAACTCAATGTGAATGAAACTCCTGAAGTTGATGGTGTGCCCTGGAGCGGTAAGAGAGACAGCATGAAACATGGGATTGGGTAAAAGAAGACAGGATTGGAGAGAGAGGCTAGCAAATCATCAGGAAAGATGGCAGTGAAAGCTGTTTCAGAGTAGCAGCCGTGTTAGTCTGTATTCGCAAAAAGAAAAGGAGTACTTGTGGCACCTTAGAGACTAACAAATTTATTAGAGCATAAGCTTTCGTGAGCTACAGCTCACTTCATCGGATGCATTTGGTGGAAAAAACAGAGGAGAGATTTATATACACACACAGAGAACATGAAACAATGGGTTTATCATACACACTGTAAGGAGAGTGATCACTTAAGATAAGCCATCACCAGCAGCGGGTGGGGGGGGGGGGAGGAAAACCTTTCATGGTGACAAGCAAGGTAGGCTAATTCCAGCAGTTAACAAGAATATCAGAGGAACAGTGGGGGTGGGGGGGGGGAGAAATACCATGGGGAAATAGTTTTACTTTGTGTAATGACTCATCCATTCCCAGTCTCTATTCAAGCCTAAGTTAATTGGAATTAATTTGCAAACTGGATACAATTCAGCAGTCTCTCGTTGGAGTCTTTTTGAAGCTTTTTTGTTGAAGGATAGCCACTCTTAGGTCTGTAATCGAGTGACCAGAGAGATTGAAGTGTTCTCCAACTGGTTTTTGAATGTTATAATTCTTGACGTCCTTCAGGATAGGTTGTAGATCCTTGATGATGCGTTGGAGAGGTTTTAGTTGGGGGCTGAAGGTGATGGCTAGTGGCTGAAGGACGACCCATCACTCTCACAGATCTTGGGAGACAGGCCAGTCCTTGCTTACAGACAGCCCCCCAATCTGAAGCAAATACTCACCAGCAACCACACAACAGAACCACTAACCCAGGAACCTATCCTTGCAACAAAGCCCGTTGCCAACTCTGCCCACATATCTATTCAGGGGATACCATCATAGGGCCTAATCACATCAGCCACACTATCAGAGGCTCGTTCACCTGCGCATCTACCAATGTGATATATGCCATCATGTGCCAGCAATGCCCCTCTGCCATGTACATTGGCCAAACTGGACAGTCTCTACGTAAAAGAATGAATGGACACAAATCAGACGTCAAGAATTATAACATTCAAAAACCAGTTGGAGAACACTTCAATCTCTCTGGTCACTCGATTACAGACCTAAGAGTGGCTATCCTTCAACAAAAAAGCTTCAAAAAGACTCCAATGAGAGACTGCTGAATTGTATCCAGTTTGCAAATTAATTCCAATTAACTTAGGCTTGAATAGAGACTGGGAATGGATGAGTCATTACACAAAGTAAAACTATTTCCCCATGGTATTTCTCCCCCCCCCCCACCCCACCCCCCACTGTTCCTCTGATATTCTTGTTAACTGCTGGAATTAGCCTACCTTGCTTGTCACCATGAAAGGTTTGGCTCCTTCTTCCCCCCCCCCCCCCCCCCCCGCTGCTGCTGGTGATGGCTTATCTTAAGTGATCACTCTCCTTACAGTGTGTATGATAAACCCATTGTTTCATGTTCTCTGTGTGTGTGTATATAAATCTCTCCTCTGTTTTTTCCACCAAATGCATCCGATGAAGTGAGCTGTAGCTCACGAAAGCTTATGCTCTAATAAATTTGTTAGTTTCTAAGGTGCCACAAGTACTCCTTTTCTTTTAGTGAAAGCTGTGTAAGTGGATGATTTCATCTACAGTAAAGGTTTAGATCACAGATGTTAGATAGAATCTAGCCCGCATGATATATTTATGTGGCTTGCATCATACATTTAGAGTCTCCAAACTCTCTAAAATTCATTTTTAAAAAGTAAGTTTCTAATTCTTATGGCTAGAGTGGAAACCTTCCAAAAGTAAGCCAAGTGTAATCAAAGCGGTGATGTCTGCCTGAGTATGCAGACAGCTTGAAACTGACTCAAAGGGATGAACACCGTTCATTTGCTTGGAATATCAACTTTAAACTGATAACTGATTGATTGGTTCAGACGAGGGAAATGCGGTAGACCTAATCTATCTAGGCTTCAGTAAAGCGTTTGACATGATACAACATGGGAAATTATTAGTGAAGTTGGAGAAAATGGTGATTAGTACAGGAACTGTACAATGCATAAGGAGTGGCTAAAGGAGAAACAGCAGCTTGTTGTGTTGAAAGGAGAACTATGGGATAGAGGAAGGTTACTAGTGGCATTCCTCAAGTGTCTGTCTTAGGACTGATTTTATTTAATATTTTCATTAATGACCATGGCACAAAAAGTAGTAGTGTACAAATAAAATTTGCTGATGACAAGTCAGCAGGCGTTGTCAATACAAAGGAGAATTGGAATATTATATGAGAAGAATAGGGTAGCCTGGAGGGCAGGAATTTTTTCTCTAACTTGGGGGCTCATCAGTTGGAAATGACAGAGGAGGAGAAAGACCTGGGTGTGTAAGTTGATCATGGGATGACTAATGTAATATGGCTGTGAAAAAGGCTATTTGGATCCTGAGATATATCAGGTGAGGCATTTCCAGTAGAGCTGGAGAACTATTAATACCATCAAACAAGGCACTGTAAGACCTCATCTGGAATATCATGTACAATTCTGGTCACCCATGTTCAATGAAGATGAATTTAAACTGGAACAGGTGTAGAAATGAGCTACTAGTTGGGTTAGGTAAATGGAGAACTGGTTTAGGAGAGGCGACAAACAAGCCAAGTTCTCTCAAGCCTAGCAAAACAAAGCCTAAGTGGGAATTTGCTTGCTCTCCACAAATACAATGGGTAGGGGTTAGTTAACACAAGGGTGGGAGAAGAGCTACCTAAGCTAAAGGACAGTGTGTGCATAACAACAAATGGGGATACACTGGCTATGAATAAGTTTAGGGTGGAAGTTAGAAGAAGGTTTCTAACCATTAGAGGAGTAAGGTTTTGGAATGGCCTACCAATAAGAACGGCGAGGGCAAACAACTTAACTAGTTGAAGATGGAGCTTGCTATGTTTGTGAATGTGATTATATGAAGGGGTTGCCTGCAAAAGCAGACGACTGGACTCAGTGACCCAGGAGGTCCCTTGTAGTCCTGTGTACTATGTTCCTGTGTTTAAAGTTCTGCAATGACACTTCGGTGGAGCCTGATTTTCCAGTGTTTTGCACCTTGTGTAGTCATTTATATTGGTGCAAAATGAGTATAGAATGCTGCCATTCTGAGTTCATAACATTTCATCCTTCACTTTGAACTTTCTTTGCACAGATGTAAATGAATACACAAGGTGTAAAACAGTGGAAATCAGGATAGTGGTTCCTGACATTTTCCATTCAACTGTGAGCATGCTGCCACTATCTGCAGCTGCATTCCCTACAGCATGGCTTTGGTCTGGAGCAGTGGAATAAAAGGCAGGCAGCATCAGTGCACCTGGGACCAGAAAAATGCCTTATTAAGACAGGGATTAGGAGTGTAGATCACAAAAGTATCAGATCTGTTACATATAAGTTGTGTTGAGACTCATTTAAAAAGGCAAACTCCTGTCACTCTTACATTGTGGAATATCCTATGTGGCAGTTTGGATTCACTGACAGTACCCATGGAGAAAAGTATTACTCATGAGTTAGGATGGCAGAATCTGGCCCTAAAATTGTGCCCCAACTGCCACATCTACAACTGGCAGTGTTGCTGTAGGTGTTGGAAACTTACAGCTTCACTTCCTCTGCTGTGTATTCGTGCTTCTCAGTTCACCTTACTCTTAACTGAGGATCATATTTGTTACCTCCTGAACTGTTAAGAGGAAGTGTTAAGCAGTCTGATTTATCTAATTGCTGTTTTTTTTAAATAACAGCTGTTAGTTTTAGAAGTGAAACAAATTAATTAGTTGTTTGCAGTGTTGTAGTCATATACGAGACACATTGTTGTAGCCAGAATACGATACGCAGAAAGTGGGGGAGGTAATGGCTTTTATTGGATCGACTTCTGTTGGTGCAAGAGACAAACTTTTGAACTATAAGAAGTTCTTCAAGAGATTAATTAGCGGCAGGTGTATTTAGAAGAAATGAAAGGAAATACTATTTCACGCAGCATGTAGCTCG
Organism: Dermochelys coriacea; assembly: GCF_009764565.3. Lineage (NCBI taxonomy): Eukaryota > Metazoa > Chordata > Testudines > Dermochelyidae > Dermochelys > Dermochelys coriacea. Next base: position 75,214,681 of record NC_050069.1, read on the forward strand.
TGCATGGAATTCACTGCCACAAGGGACTATGGGATTAAATTCTGTATCTGGATTTTTAAAAGGACAGAATAATTTTAGGATTAGTAACACTTGACTGTGGAAGAGGTTTAATGTTTTTCTGAAGCAATGGGTGTTGTCTACCATTAGAAGTGGGATAGTGGATTTTGATGGACCACTGGTTTGATCTGACATGTAAAATGCTATGTTCCTGTCTAGACTCCTCATAGTTTTACTAGATGATAAGACTTGTTGACATGACCTTTTTGGTCCTGTCTACTCTGGTGTTTGAAATCAGGTTAGCACCTTTTTGGCAAGAAGTTTATTTAAACATCTCTCCGGATAAGAGTTAACACGGCTTCAAATGTTAGTATAGATAATGTCTTAGTCCAGGATGACCACTCCTCATACTCATTGATTAAAACATAATTGACAGGTTACCTTTTGGGGTATTGCAGACCTGATGTTGCTGTACTGGTTTTGGCCCCAGGATTGGAAGGTACAAAGGTGGCGTAAAGCCACCTTTCTCTCATCCCTGGTTCTGTACCAAGCAGAGTTGGACTGAACATGAGGTTTGAGCATATGTGAACTGAACATTTTACAAACAGAATTTACGGTTCAATCTTGCAGCCCTAATTCATGTGACTGGCCTTTTGGCTTCAGTGGGAATACTTATGTGAGTAAGGACTGCAAAATCATGTCCTTATTTAGCACTGAAAATAATTAATTGCATTTTGGCACAAGGACGTTCTTTAAAAGTGAACATCCTGAATATTGCCCAATATTGTATAAATAATCAGGTTCTAGGAGCCACTTGTTTGGAAATAGTGTAAATAACAAAGCAAATAGTTTGATGCTTTTGTTGTTCTTCCTACAGCATTGCAGACTTCACTGGTATTTTCCAAAGATAATGGATTACTTGTGTTTGTCCGCAAGTCTCTCGGCATTGAGGAAGTAAGTTGATAAACTTAGTTGTGATTTTTTTTTTTTAAAAGAACTGTTGCAATATTTTTCATTGCTAAGTGAGAGTATACAGGCTTTAATTTCTAAAAAGGAACTTCATATTTTCAGTTTCGAGAGTGCAGGGAAGAAGCTTTAAAATTTCTCTGTGCCTTTCTGGAAAAGATTGGTCAGCACATTCATCCTTATGCTCATGATATTAAGGTAAGTGAAGGAAAACTTGTTTTTAAAAATCTATCAAATACTTTTAACAGTTCTTCAGTGTTTTTAATGTAAACATGAAAGCTTGAAAGATATATAAAAATATGACTAATACCAGGTTCATGGCTTTTCTTTATGCAATTCATACCTCCTCCCCCCCAACGTTTCTAATAGAGCTAAAACAGAAGAGCAATTTTGGTTTACATATTAATGCACTGGTGTCATTAAAAATGTCAGTATACTTTGGTAGTATTTGTTCAAGTATCTTGGAGCCAGCAGGGTTAGCATATATTTTTCTCTCTCTCAAAAAATGGTAGTTGTTGGGTTTGGGTTTTTTTTTTGTTTTTTTTTTTGTTTTTTTTTTTTGTAATGTTGTACCAGTGAAATATTTGATTTAAATATTTTTAATCCTTCTGCTCCAGTTTGTAAACTTTTTTACTTTTCCTTTTTTTAGGAGTTTTGTACCTGGGTACTATGGGTGCTCATTATTTCTGAAAATGTCTCTTAGAATATGTCTACAGTGCAGTTAAAAACCCATGGCTGGTCCATGCTAGCTGACTTGGGCTTGTGGGCCTCAGACTAAGCGCTGTTTAATAGCAGTGTAGACCTTTAGGACCCTGTGAGGTGGAAGGACCCCAGGGCTTGGGCTGCAGCCCGAGCCGGAATGTCTACAACACAATTAAACAGCACCTTAGCCTGAGTCCTGTGAGCCCAAGTCAACTGGCACAGGCCAGCTACGGATGTCTAATTGCAGTGTAGACTACTCTAAGAGTCTGAAATGCTCAGTAGTATCAATTTAACTGGAGATGTTTGTGCCACTGTACTTTTTGAGATCGTGTTAATAGCTCCCTGCTTAAAAGGAAAGGGGTCTAGTGGCAGATTTGCCACATGGGGTCCTTTTTATTCTAGAACTTGCTTCAGTCTAGATTTACTGAAACTTGGATTTGCTCATTTTTAGGACACACTGCAAAACCAATCTTTTCTTTTGGGTTTGGTTGAGGGATATAAAGTAGTCATGTAATGGGTTAGTGTTGCTATTTTCTGGGTGAATATTTATTCTAGTCTGCACTGGCTTTGTATGAGAAGCTGTGTTTTTATTCTTGGGTTTTGTACATTTTAAAAGTTGTAAAATACCTAAAATCATTGGGGAAAGGTATTTTAAAGAAATATCTTAAATTATTTAAATATTTTTAAATTTTCCATCCTGTTAATGATTATTATGGTCTCTTTTTTTTCCAACCTAGCTAACTTGTATTAGCGTTTACACAAAAGAAAAGGCTGCAAAATGTAAAATCCCAGCCCTGGAACTTCTCATTAAGGTAAAACATACTTTATAGTTCTTCATTATTTCTATGCCTAGAGACTTTTGAGTTATACCATGGCCGCTGTTGAATGCGACAAACTCAAAAATCTACCATTACAAGGGAGGTTTGGTGGTTTAATTCTGTAGGAGGGGTATTAAAAAGGTATTTCTCTGCCCACAAATCAGTCCTAATCTCCTTTGACCAAATTGCTTAATTAAAGGTGCCATCCCTTAATTTGTGTTGGAAGACATCTTGGATTTTGAGGGTGATCACAGAGTGCATCTTTGTTCCCAATTTAAGAGCTGTTCCTTAAAGCAACACTGTCCAATTTAAAAATCACACTTCTGTTTGAAAATATTAATCTATTACAGATAACTAGGATAATACAACTGAAAGATATTTGAGGGGCAAACTTGTTTTATATATTTTTTTTTTTTAGTTTTCTCAGTGCATATGATAGCATTTTGTATATAATAATTTTTACTGTTTTCCCTGTGTAGTGCATTATGCCCTGATTCCGCAAACACTTATGCGTGTGCTTAACTTTACATATAGGAGTAGTCCTTTTGAAGTTAATTCTTCTGTGGTTTGAGTGGGCCTTACAGCACCGGGGAGAGAGACACTTTAAAACTGGGTAAACACGCTTATGAAACTGCAGACATTAACAGGCGTCATATCCTAAAACTAATTATAACTCATTTTGTAAACTGATTACATTTTAAATTGGACCTAAAATTACAGCCAAAAGATGTACAAGGAACATAGGAAATAGAAAAATAGGTGAACTACATATACAATAGGATGAGCACGTGATTTGCATGAGGAAAACGCAACAAAACCAATGTTTATTGTATAGAAATGGTAGCTTGTCTTTACCTACATCTTATACGATCAGAATACGTATCAATCATCTTTAACTTAACGCGCTAAACCAGTGGGACTACTTGTGCTTAAAGTTAGGTATGTACTTAAGTATCTTTCTGACTTGGGAGCCTTATTTACCTGAGTCCAAGTGGAAAATAATAAAATAATTGTTTTTCCTTATTTGTGGCTATCTTGCATATACTTCCAGTTGCTTCAAAATTTACAGTCTTCCTTTCTGATGGAAGAATTGAAAGTTGGAGAGATCTTTAACAAATTTTATGGGGAACTGGCTGCAAGAAGTAAAGTGCCTGACACAGGTGAGCCTTAGCTTTTCTAGCAACATTATTACTTATTTTATTTATTATCTTTTAGTATAGTAGAACCTCAGAGTTATGACCACCAGAGTTACAAACTGATTGGTCAACTGCCCATGTCATTTGGAACCCGAAGTACACAATCGGGCAACAGTAGAGACCCCCTACCCCAAAAGCAAATATGGTAAAGTACTGTATTAAACGTAAACTATTTTAAAAAAAAAAAAGTAAAGGGAAAGTTTAAATTTTTTTTGACAAAGTAAGGAAACCATTTCTGTGCTTTTTTCCTTTAAATTCAGATGGTTAAGAGCAGAAATTTTCTTCTGCATAGTAGAGTTTCAAAGCTGTATTAAGTCAATGTTCAGTTGTAAACTTTTGAAAGAACAGCCATAACGTTTTGTTCAGAGTTACAACCAACTTCCATTCCCAAGGTGTTCATAACTAAGGTTCTACTGTATTAATATCTTGATGGATTTTTTTTCCAACAGTAATGTGGGTAAGATAGGAGAAGCTAGGACTTAAAATAAAAATAAAACTTCAAAAATAGTCTTTAATGAATAAATGTAAGTTACATACTAGTAGTAAGACTGCTTGGTTGGGAAATTATGTATAAATGCATTTGACATTAGTGAATAGGGAAATCATGAAATGTTACTATTTAGTATACTGGCTCTAAATAGTGGTCAGCTGTCAATATGCTTTTGTAAGACCAATAAAAGAATATCATCATCATCATCATCATCTCTAGAATAAGTAAGCATCCTCAGAAATATTGACGGTCACATATGGTAGAGCTAGGTATGGGTTTTCTACTTCCTTAGGCCCTGATCCTGCAATGAGCTCTGACCTTGTATGGTCCAGCGCCATGTTAGCAACATTCCATGGACATCAGTGAGGATGTGCCCACACAGACCTCATGACAGGAGTCTTGGGCTATATTTATATTAATGTTGCATTGTTTTTAAACTTTCACTGCTGAATTCAACTCCTTGATTAGGGACTTAAAATGTCAAGGTGCTGAGCACCCTGTTTTCTCAATCCCATTGATTTCAGTCTGAGTTGAGTGTGTGGCACCTCATAGGATTGAGTCCTATAATTTAGTATTTAAAATTAGTGGTTTGAATAACTTTAATAAATTAATATTCACTGTATGAGCTGGTGATTAATTTCAAATCCAAGCATGGAAAAACATGTATGTATTAAAGCATTGTTTCTCTTTCGTTTGCCAGTCATCATGCCAAGATACTATTAGTCTTAACTACCTAAATAGGTGGGTGGACAAACACACTGACTTTATAATAATGGTATCTAACTACTGTATCATATGCCACAGAGATCTCAAAGTAAATGATGCATATATTGATATTTTTTAGTACTGGAAAAATTATATGAGCTCCTTGGAGTATTGGGAGAAGTCCAACCTGGTGACATGGTTGACAATTCTGAGAAATTATTCCGAGCTTTCTTGGGTGAGCTCAAAACACAGGTATGATTGGAACCTCTTGTAGGACTCTGTCAATCAGTTTTTCTCTGGTGGGTGTTGTGGGTGTTGAATTACCATTCATCCCAAGATTGTTAGATACTTCATTTAACCAGATAATTATAAAACATAGTTTAAACAATTTTATTGTTAATAGCTGTCAAGTTTTGTTTTCTCTGGTTACAGGGTTTTGGGTAGGTTACAGGTGGAGAGGAGACCTAGTGGCCATTAGCTGAGTAATGTGGGGAGGGGAGAGGGAAGAGCATGATCATCATCAGCCATAGTGTCCAAGATAGAGGATGTGATTTCCATTAGAGACCAGTTTCTTATTTGGACTCTATTAAGCTGCAGAACTTCATTGCAGTTTGTTTCAGAAGGTTGACATCACAGCTATGCCTTACCAAGGTCCTTAATTGTTTGTTTCTATCTTACTCTTCTAATTTAAGCATAATATTTTCTTTAAAACTTTTTTCAGATGACCTCAGCAACAAGAGAGCCCAAACTACCAGTAGTAGCAGGGTGTCTGAAAGGACTGACTGCGCTTATGTATAACTTTACTAAATCTATGGATGAAGGTGCAGTACTTTTTTTTTTTTTTTTTTTTTTAATATATATAGACATTTTGACTGTTGTACACCTGGAGCATCTGTTCATCTGGTTTCAAGATTCACTCTTTTATAGATAAGAATGAATGCAAGCAGTTGTGCATTCTGAGTGAAATTCCCCCTATTGGCAGAAGGCCAGCTCATGCAAGGCCTTCATTCCCCAGAATCCCTGGGGTGCCCCAGTACGTAGGAGAGTGTGGTCAGAGTGGTTGCATACGGTGGGAAGCTGAAGTGCTGTTTATCCAGGAGGGACTGGGCAGCTGTACAACCCCAGGTGAAAGTTTGAATGTTCTTATTCATAATTGTATACAGGCACATTTACACTAGCATACCCATGTTGTTTTAAAGAGTAGTTTTTCAGAAAGTCAAAGAGAAGTATATTTAAAATTTTTTTTAACATCTTCAGGGAGAGTTTTCCTTCCTTTAAGAGTGTGACATTTTGAAGACCTTTAAATATTGTCTCTTCCCATCCACAACAAGATAAAATTATATTGCCATTTTGACTCTCTCACAGGTGCCCGTAGTTAAATGTTTCATTATTGTTGTTATCCTACAGATCCCCACACTTCAAAGGAGATTTTTGATTTTGTAGTGAAGGCGATCAATCCACAGGTAGAATGTTTGATGAATATCTTCTGAGTGTGCATTCTTCTACATTCATTAGTGCTGAAGAGTAAGTCATTTATGGTGAACCTTTTGTTTTTACAGGTTGACCTAAAGCGATATTCAGTACCTCTAGGTAAGATTTTATCTTATAACTGCAGTTCTATGGATACCAAGCATATCTTGGAGGAGACCTGTTTCCTCCTCTGCTTATTCCCTTCAAAGAATACAGCATATTTTGCATTCTAGGCTAGAAGAGTGGAGTGAGAGAGCGTGCTTTTGTGATCTAAGGAGTTAAAAACGGAGTAGTTGGCTGAACAAAGCAAATTCTAATATTCCTCAACAACACTTAATGGCATTTCTCTTTCTGTAATGTGACAACTTTTGAATGCCATATCCAATGTGTTCCAAAATTTCAGGGAATGTTCTAGGCATCTGTGCATACCCAGGATAAAATCCAGATTAATGAGTAGCTATGCCATGCCTGCCCTCTAACCTGGGGTGGTGTTTACAATGCTTTACTGGTATAGCCACCCGTTTGGATTGCTCACAAACAGCCTCCAGATAACTTGCCACCCCAAATGAAGTTTTCCCAGACACTTCAATTAAAACACACTGGATTAGATTAAACAATAAAACAAGTTTATTAACTACAGAGAGAGAGAGATTTTAAGTGAGGTACAAGTAATGAGGTATAAAAATCAGAAATATTTACAAGAAAATAAAATTAAAACACAAGTGCCTAACTTAACCAACTGTATGAGATTCAAGCAATATTTCTCTCACCACACACACTCAGCAGTTTTACTGACCAAACTTCTTAGGCCAGGACCTCTTCTCCAGTTCAGTGCTGCTTCCTTTGTTCCTTTTGGTGTAGTGAATTGATGAACAGAGAGAGGAGGAGTGCTTTGGGCTGTCTGTCCCTCATTTTTATAGTATCCATCCTCCTCTTGGAGAACATTTCCACCTGAGATTCAGGGAATAGAGAGTATGTGTAGGACAGACTGTTCACTGCTGCCTTTCCTCATTTGTCTGAGGTTTCTTTGTCCACTCTTCCTGCTTGATGACTCTGTTTATTGCTTAAATGCAAATGAAGCAGAGCACGCGTTCCTTTGTTTGATACAGACCTGTTTGCCAGCTTCTGCTTTGGTTTGGAACGTGTGTTAATACCGTTATACAGGGGAAAATGCAACACATTTTGTCAGGATACTGTTGAGCAAATTATGAGTTTGCAGATGATACCTCACAAGGCATACTTTGTACAAAGATTATTACAATAATGTATAAATTGTGGACACTGGACATATATATTTCTGGGGGAAAGTCTAGGACTGGCGGTGTGTTGGGGTCACCCTGCAATATAACCAAGGCTCGTAAGTGAATTGCATGCTGGAGGTGTTTGTCAGCAGTCCAGACTGGCAGCTACAGCAACAAAGCAGTGTAGAGGATACCCCAAGTTAGAGGGCAGGGGTGACACAGCTACTCATTAGTCTGGATTGTACCCTGGGTATGTCACAGCATCAGTGGGCAGAACTCTATTGATTTTGGTGAAAATCCGAAAAACTGAAAGGGGAAAATGGGGACATATAGTCTGAGCATCAGGTTAGCTAAGCCTTCCGTATAACAATATTCTCATCTCAGCTCTGCCTATCCTTCCAATACAGTTTTTAAAATGCTGTGGAGAAGGGGACAGTGGGGGGCACACAGAGCCCCTGGCATGGGAAAAAGTGGGAAATGAGGAGCAGATAGAGCCCCTGGCATGAGGGGTGTATGGAAATGGGTTATGAAGATCCCCTGCCATGGTGGAGAAAGGGAGGAAGTGGGGAATTGAGGGATGTCATAGAATTCCCAGTGTATGGGGGAGAATGGGAGAGCCTGGCATGGATGGCATGGGGACGAATGGGAGATCCTGGTATAGGGGAAAAGGAAGAGCATGGGGGGAAAGGAAGGAATGAGGGGGCGCACACAATTCTGGGCAGGGAGAGAATAGCGGACCAGGGTATGCGGGTGAGGGGGGGAATATGGGGCCCCTGGCCTGGAGGAGATTGGGTGAAACTGATATGGAGTAAAGGGAGGAGGTGGGGAGGTTTGCAGGGAGTCTCTGAAATAGAGGGGGATGGAAGGTAGCATACAGGCAGCTATGGGGGAATGGAAGGATCTAGAGAACCTTTGGTGTGTGCAATGGTACAGAAGCAAAAAAGTGTGTGACCCCCTAGTAAAGGTGGTATAGGTTGACTAGATCGTGGGTTCTCAGTCTGAGGTCTGCAACTCCTCACTGGGCGGGGGATATGACCACCCTGTATTTCCTATGTTGCTAAATGTAAGGTGCAGGGTCAGGGGGTGGCATTGTTCCTGCCTACATCCCAGCTAAATGGAAGAGGGGACTCTGGCATGTCTCCTGGCATGGAAAAGGCTGAGACTCACTGGCCTAGATGAAGTAAAGTTCTCATTCATAATATCTGGAGCCCCTCCCTCCACCAGCAGTATCATACAGACCACTGAAAGGGGCTGCTGCTTCCCATAGCTGTATCTATACTAGGATAAAAGCGGGAAGATTGTTTTGAGTTGTGAGCTCATATGTAGAGTTAAACAAATGTGTAAATATAGATGTTTTAATAATCAGAAATACAATTTAGTCAGCAGATACCTGAGACTTCCTGTTGGCCTAATGTAAACTTCTAGATCATGGTAAGTTGTCAGAAACTGGAACACAAATCTGAGTTTTACTGATAATTGTGGTTTTGAATTACAGTTGGATTACACTTGTTCAGTGTGCATGCTGCTCAGTTTGGCACCTGCCTTCTGGACAACTATATCTCACTGTTTGAAGTTCTGTCGAAGTGGTGTGGCCATACAAATGCAGAGCTGAAGAAAGGTGGTCATTCAGCCTTAGATTCGTTCCTTAGACAGGTACTGCTAATTTACATAAGAACTCCAAGACTTCATCAAGGAGTTAGATTTCTCAAAACACAAGTGGAGTGTGGGGACTTGTATAGATATGGTGGTATAGATTTTCTTAAGGTTGTCTTTTTTACTTTAATTTCACTTTGGTTATTTTGTAGTTTCTGGAAATCCATAATTGTTTGTTTTGTGTAAATCTGCAGATTTCTCTAATGGTGGCTAAAGATGCAGAAATGCACAAGAGCAAGCTGCAGTTCTTCATGGAGCAGTTCTATGATATCATCAAAAAAATGGATTCGAGCAATAAGGAGTTGTCCATTGCCATTCGTGGATATGGGCTTTTTGCTGCGGTATGGCAAGCTTACTCTGACAAAACAGCATATTGGATGGGTTTTATGTTATGATTTGGAAGCCATTCATCTTATATGTTTGGTTTGACTGGCAGAGTCTGTTATACAGGGAATGCCTCCCCCCAACCCCAGTTGTTTCTGAATTGAGTTTTAGAAAAGAAATCAACTAGTCAGACTTCTGCATTTTGACTTACAGTAATCACTAAAAGCTCCGTGAACTACCACTAAATTCACTTGGAAGACTTGCAGGATTGGGCTCTAGAGCATTATAGCTTTTTCTCCTTAATACGTGACTTTAGAAGTTAGAAACACCCTTTCCGCTGTCAGAATTTTGGCCACATTAATTCAACTTAGACTTAACTTGTTGTGCTTGGATATGAAATCTACAGCCTTGGCAATTATTAAAAGTTGGAGGAGTTGCATCTATGGGCTGAAAATAAAACCTTTTTCCCACTATATAATTATCCTTTTTCCTTCCTCTCTCTTAACTGAGAGTGCTGGACAGGGTTTACTATGGAGTCTCAACAGTGCTTCTCCTGATTGGCCAGTGTGGGTTGCTATGAGTAACATGTTGCTACCATGTTCCCCCGTGGAGCTAAGAGCCATTGTCTCTACAACATTCTCAGCCTGTCAGAGCTCTGGGAGTAATAGCTGTAGTCCTCTTTAATGTCCCCAACTTATCCTTTTAAGGTAGCTGGATTGAAAAGTTGCAAGAAGAGGATATATTGTGGCCATATTTCCATTCCTAAAAGACCACCTAAATTCTTAGCTTCTCAAGTTGGGTTGGAAAAGTTTTGTAACTGAAAGCTCAAAATCAGATTATAAATATAGTTGCAATAAATTATAAAGCAAGGTCACTTTGTTTACTAGCACTTAACTGTTGAACAACATGAAAAAAGTATTCAAATGTATCAGGTTCCTGTAAAGTTTCAAAAAACAGTTTTTATTTGAACCCAGCTGGTTGGTTGGTTGTTTTTTTTCTAGTATTGCCGCATTCTTGTGCTTAAAGTTAATACTAATTATTGAAGTGATACTTTATTTTCTCTCATTAAAGCCTTGTAAAGCTATAAATTCTAAGGATGTTGACTTCATGTACGTTGAGCTCCTTCAGCGCTGTAAACAAATGTATCTCACTGAGGCGGAGACAGCAGATGAACATGTGTATCAGCTACCCAGTTTCCTTCAGTCCATTGCAAGTGTTATATTCCACATAGATACAGTAAGTGGAATATTTAAAGCATCAGTCAATTATTTTGTACCTTTAGAGCCATATATGGATCTGTTAAGGGTGCACTGAACTACAATGGAAGAGACTCCAATTTGGGAGTGCATGGTGACTCTTGCTGCTCAGCACGTACACGCTGACTTTTTGCTCCTAGAAGGTGGGATGAGTAGTGCTATATCAAGAAAATCTTAATGAGAGGTCTGTTGAATAAAGGGAAGGATAACACACAGACTAGGTAAAACAGTAAATACTATGGCAATTGGTGCATTATAGGACAAGCAAAGTAGACAGGAGTGAAATTAAAAAAAACAAACAAACAGTCTCTGGATGTGGCACACCCTCCCTTATTAGGTCACTTGTATTGAAATGGCAGGCATGGTGATGTCTGGGTTAGAGGGACATAATCAACTTAATAGCCATACTTCTACATTTCTTTTAAAACTAAGGTTATTTTGTCTGGGGGTTTTTTCAGTTTGTTTTTGTGCATACAACAGCACTTTATATACAGTCAGTTTCCCCTATGTACCCCTTTTCCCCCATATACCCAATCATTTTCTTGTTTCAATCCGTCTTTCACACAACAATGGAAAGAAATGTTTCTCCGCAATACAGCACAGCTTTGTATCAGCTGTGTTTGTATAAGCCTACTGTCTTTATCTGCTTCCACACTGATAAGTCTGATACTTAAAGTGCCACGCTGAGACGGGCAAGTGAGTCTACATGGATTTCTTTGTGTATCTGGAGCGTGTGTTTTGAATGAGGGCTTCCTGATCATTGGCCATAGGTTGGGAGTAAGATGAGCTGTACTTGAATGCCCTGGCTTCAGATGCATAAAAACAGATTAGGCTTCTGGTTTGTGGTTGCTTTTGTGTGAATAAAGCTCTCATTTTAAATTCATAATAATAAGAAATGAATATGATTGTTTCTGCTAACGCTTGCCTTCATTCAGAAACTGCCTTTCTGTTCCCTGGGACCTAATGTGGCCCCAGGAAGCCTTCACTAACTCCTGTCTTTCTTGATGTTTTAAACTCTGTCCACATACAGTGGCTTGCTAAGTCTTTCTTTTACCAGTAGATGAACCATAGTAGATAATTGTATAACATTTCTCTCCTTTTACCTTTTGTTCGGAGTTGCCTCTTATTTGAGAAGATTTGCATAATTTCCTGAGTGTTTAATGAAGTTATAATCATTACTTTTACGGGACACTTTTTTTCCCTGCTCTTATTTTGTCTAGATTCCTGAAGTGTACACTCCAGTTCTTGAACGTCTAATTGTGGTGCAGATAGATAGTTTTCCACAGTACAGTGTAAAAATGCAGTCTGCTTGTTGCAAATCCATAGTAAAGGTTTTCCTAGCCCTGGCAGGAAAGGGACCAGTTCTCTGGAGTTTCATCAGCACAGTGGGTGAGTATGTGTTGCTGACTCCTGATTTTTCCATCTACAATGATAAACCAGTTGTAAGATAAGTTTGTGGAGTATTTATCTGAGATGGTCTCATTGATAATGGCCATTTTGGGAGCAATCTGAGGACTCCCACTCTCCAGGCCAGTAGAGGAGGGTATGGGGTGCAGATTACATTACACTTGAACATCCTCTACCAGTTCCCTCTACAGGTGAGTAGCAACCTTGTATGAGAATGTGATGATGATTTACACAAAAGGGTAAATGAAACAATAGAACCTTAAAAAAACAGAGGTAGCTGTTGCTGCTCTTGTTCAGATTGGGTTGAGGGGGACTCTACCAACAAAAATAAAAAGTCCCTGGTTCCCATTTGCAAAATTCTTAAACTTTTATATTAAAAAAAAAAAAAAGTGTACATCTGTTTAGGCCTGGGAGTACTCTTGTGGTTGATGTTATTGTAGACTCTATCAGAAATACATGATGATGAACTCTTTGCTTTATGGAATATATTAATGGTATAAAATAATTCTAAATTTGTGATGCTGAGATACAATCCTGTGAACAGAACAGTGTCTCTCAATGTTTATAAAATTTCCAAGATTTCCCAGCATGCCTTGCAATTAATATGAAATTAGGGGGGTTTCTTATTACATTAGGATTTATTAATTTTCTGTTTAGTAACTGATCCTGTGATGTATTGAGCACCCACCATATCATACTTTAACACAAGTCCTGACTCCATGCTCAGTGAAGTCCATTGGGATTTTTCTCATTTACTGCAATGGGCATTAGATCGGGTGCTCAATTCTGAGTACAACCAGCATCAGACTTGGAGAAGGGGTGAGACGGTGCTGACAAAATGTGATGTGGATGCAGTTCAAAAAAGTTTTCCTGTGGGAGATCCTGAAATTTAGAGTCCACTTCTTGTTGTGCTTGCCAATTGATAAACTTCCTCTCCCCTCTATTTTTAAAACCCAAATTCTATCAGAATGCCAGAAATAAAGTTATGCATCTTTCTTTTAGTGAATCATTTGGATGATGTGCCTTTGAAATCCGTTCAGATAATTTTTTTTTTATTTCAGTGCATCAAGGGTTAGTCAGAGTCTGCTCCAAGCCAATCACCTTCTCAAGGGTAAGTTAATTGTCGAGACTCTTCACTGGAAGTGTTTTTGATTTAAATAATGCAAAAGGCAGAGACTACTGTATATAGTTATCGGATCTGTAAAGTACGAATAACCTTTTGGGAGTCAGCTGATGGTTCTTTAGCCATCTATGATATTTGTTACCAAAAAGATGCAAATAAACTGGTAGCTTTAAAAACAAATAAACAATCTTGTGTGATAGTTTTGCATACTACTTAATAAATGAAAAGCCCTGTAAGCTGCTGCTGTTCTTAGAGTGCTTGTTCATGTCTATCCCAGTCAGGATATGCATCCGATGAAGTGAGCTGTAGCTCACGAAAGCTTATGCTCTAATAAATTTGTTAGTCTCTAAGGTGCCACCGGTACTCCTTTTCTTTTTGCGAATACAGACTAACACGGCTGCTACTCTGAAACCAGTCAGGTGTGTGTGCATTCATGGTAGCTGGAGGAGTTTTCCTATAGCAGTCTCTGTTGGGTTGGCCTGGGAGCCCTCTGGAGTTGCGTCTTCATGGCGCTCAACAGAGACCTCTGCCGACCCGCCACCCCCTCAGTTCCTTCTTATTGCCAGTGACTGTTAGCTTGAACATCCCATAGCCCTTGCTTAGCAAGTGCCTTTATCTCTGTTTTTCTATATAGTTCTCGCCCTCTAGGACATGAGGCGCTGGCTGGCACCGCCATAGCCCCGGCACTTGAAGACATTTGGGTGTTGCAGCAATTGCTACACCAGGTTGCTCAGGGTTTGGGCATCAAGGTAGAGGGGGTAGTAGAGGACTCTGATCCCATCGTGGATATCCTTGCACCCTCTGGACCTTCCCGTATTGCCCTACTGCTCATAAAAACTATTGGGGACACCACCAAAATCCTGTGACAGAACCCAGCCTCACTGCCACCTACTGCTACTACCAGCAATATTTTTGTGCTGGTTATGAACATCTTTATTCCCACCTGCAACCTGATTCCCTTGTTGTCGCTCGCACTGATTAGCAGCATCCACAAGGTTTTCAAGGCCCCTTCCCCCCCCCCCCCCAAAAACAGGGAAGCTAAAAAACTCTACTTTTTTGGGAGGAAGGTCTATTCCACGGATGGATTGCAGCTCTGCCTTTCCAATCAATAGGTCACTGTCAGCCAGTACTCTTTTAATACCTCTATGGCAATGGAAACATTTTCAGAGTTGCTCTCCTAGAGCCTCGTGCTGAGTTTTCAGCCTTGTTTTGAGGAGGGCAAGCTAATCTCCCGAGCTTCCGTCCAGGCTCCAGTGGACAGTTCTGATGCAGCCACGAGAGTCATGGCTATGGGGTGGCCATGAGAAGGGGCTCCAGGTCTCTGGTCTCCCATACAAGGTCCAGCAGACCATACAGGACCTCCCCTTTGAGGATGTAACTCTGTTTTCGGAGAAGACCGATAAAAGGCTACACAGCCTAAAAGACTGTAGAGCCATGCTCAAATCCTTGGGGCTACACACTCCTGCCATGCAGCAGAAGCATTTCAGGCCCCAACCTCCTCCGCAGTTCTACCAATAGAACCGACAGGACAGCTCCTGGAAGAGGAATAGGAATGGCAGAAAAAGGCCTCGCCCATCCTCAGGCCAGGGCTCTGGCCAACGCTAACCACCTTCCAGCCCCAAACTAGTCTTTTGAAGGTGTGGTCAAGGATGGCACACCAGAACAAAAACTGGACCTATGCTGCCTTACCTTTTCCTCCTGACTGTCCCCTTTCTGCTCTGCATGGTCCTGTATCGCTTTGGACTGCTGAGTGCTCCGCATGGTAGAGGGGGATACGCCATCCAATTCTGTGCCCTCCCATCCTTCCACTCTCCCTTCCCTGTCCCTCTTCAGGGACCCCTCTCACAAGCAACTCCTTATACAGTAGGTGCACTTAGTCCTTTCGCTAGGGGCAGGGGAAGAGGTTCCTCGGGAGCAGAAGAGCAAGGGTTTCTATTCTTGGTATTTCCTAATACTGAAAGCCACGGGCGGGCTCAGGCCCATACTAGACCTGTGAGAATTCAACAAATTCATAAAGAAGCTCAAGTTCTGCATGGTCTCTTTGGTTTCCATCATCCCTTCATTGGATCCAGGAGATTGGTATGCCGCCCTCGACTTGAAGGACGTGTACTTCCACATAACAATAACTGTGTCCCACAGAAAATACCTTAGGTTTGTGGTGAACAGGAGCCACTATCAGTTCACAGTCCTCCCGTTCGGCCTATCAGTGGCGCCTCATGTTTTTATCAAGTGCACGGCAGTCGTGGCTGCATTCCTGTGCAGACGGCAGGTACGGGTGTTCCCGTACCTCGATGACTGGTTCATCAAGGGCTGCTCCAGGTCTCAAGTGGAGGCACAAGTCAACTTCATAAGAGCGACGTTTGACTAACTGGGCCGTCTTCTGAACGAGGGAAAATCAACGCTGTCCCCGGTTCAGAGGGTAGAGTTTATAGGAGCAGTACTGGACTCAATACAAGCCAGGGCATACCTCCTGGAAGCAAGGTTTCAGTCCCCCGGCAACATCATACAAGGTCTCAGATAGTTCCCCACCACCACAGAAAGGAATTGCCTGAAACTCTTGGGACACATGGTGGGCTTGTACGTATGTAGTACAGCATGCCAGACTGAGACTTCGACCTCTTCAGTTATGGCTAGCTTTAGTGTGTCGGCCAGTCCGGGACAGCTTGGACAGGATTGTAACCCGGCCTCACCTGGCACTCGACTCCCCTTGGTGGTGGCTCGACCCACGGATAGTATGTGCAGGGGTCCCCTTCACCAGCCCTCAGCCATCCCTCTCACTAGTGATGGATGTGTCAGCTCTGGGCTGGGGGTCACATTTGGGAGAACTCAGAACACAAGGCCTCTGGTATCGGGTGGAACTCGCTCTCCACATCCATGACAGAGAGCAGTACGCTTGGCGTGCCAGACTTTCCGAGCCCACTTGATAGGGAGATGTGTCTCAGTTATGACAGACAACACCACCGTGATGTTCTATATCAACAAACAGGAGTGCATGTTCCTCTCCCCTGTGCCAGGAAGCCCTCCTGTTGTGGGACTTCTATGATGAGCACTCAATACATCTGCAAGCATCGTACCTCCCCAGATTACAGAATGGGTTGGCAGACTATCTCAGCAGGTCGTTCTGTGACCATGAGTGGTCCCTTCGCTCAGATGTGACACACTCAATCTTCCATCAATGGGGCTTTCCCCAGATAGACCTGTTCGCCACGCGACACAACAGTAAGTGCCAGCAGTTTTGCTTCTTTCTGAATCACAGTCCGGGTTCCATCGCGGATGCATTCCTACTCCCATGGGGAGACCATCTCCTATGCACGTTTCTGCCCATTCCGCTCGTTCACAAGGTACTCCTCAAGATTCGGAGGGAATGAACTTCAGTGATATTGATAGCTCCAGCACTGGCACACATCATTCCTGCAAATGTCCATGGAAGCTTCAGTCACCTTGCTGCTCTTCCCGGACTTAGTAACTCAGGATCACGGTCGTCTTCAACACCTGAACCTCTAATTACTGCACCTCACGGCATGGAAGCTCCATGGCTGAACCTAATGGAGCTTTCTTGCTCAGATCCCAGTTAGACAAATCCTTCTTGGCAGTAGGAAGCCTTCCACCTTGCCAAGTGGAAGAGATTTTTCAGTCTGGTTGGCGCAGCACTGTTCGTCCCCGACACTTGCCTCCGTGCCACTTATATTGGACTATTTCCTCCATCTCAAGCAGCAGGGGCTGTCCATGTCGTCAAGAAGGGTTTGTTTGGCTGCCATCTCTGCCTTTCACCCAGGAGCAGAGGGCCACTAGGACTATGCTAACCCTTTGGTTAGTAGCTTCCTTAAAGGTCTTGACAGACTATACCCGCAGGTCTGACAGCCGGTGCGAGCTTTGGACCTCAATCATCTGGTCCTTTTGCAGACTCCTGGGTCCAACCTTTGAACCTTTGGTGACATTCATTTTCTTTCTCTCTCTCTCTTTTTTTTTTTTGTGTGTGCGTGTGCGCGCGCGCGCACACAGAGCATTTCTGGTAGCAATAACCTCCACCAGAAGGGTGTCTGAGCTCAAGGCCCTGTCATCAGATCCCCCTTACGCTGTGTTCTCTAAGGACAAGGTTCAGCTCAGACCCCTCCCAGTTTTCCTCCCGAAGGTTGTCTCACAGTTTCACATCAACCAGGACATCTTCCTCCCAGTATTCCATCTTAAGCTTCACTCGAGCGGCAGGGAGCAAAGGCGTCACTCATTGGATGTCCGCAGAGTGCTAGCCTTCTACGTTGGGAGAACAAAGCCGTTCTGAAAGTTGGTCCAGTTATTCGTGGTAGTGGCAGACAGGGTGAAAGGTCTTCCTGTCTCTTCTCAGCGAATATCATCATGGATCACATCCTGCATTCATGAGGGCTACAACCTGGCGAAGGTGCCCACTCTTCCAATCACTGCATACTCCACCAGGGCTCAGGCCTTTTCAATGGTGTTCCTGGCACAGGTTCCCACCCAGGAAATCTGCAGAGCAATGACATGGTCCTCCATACACACTTTCACCATGTAGTATGCAATCACCCAGCAGGCCAGAGATGATGCGACCTTTGAAAGAGCAGTGCTCCAATCAGTGGACAACTCTGACCCCACCCACCTTCTGAACTTGGCCTTGTGAGTCACCTGATTGGAATGGACATGAACAAGCAGTCAAGGAGGAAAAAATGGTTACTCACCTTCTCCTAACTGTTCTTTGAGATGTGGTGTTTATGTCCATTCCAATACCCACCCTCCTCCTCCTCTGTAGGAGTAGCCAGGAAGAAGGAACTGAAGGGGTGGCAGGGCTCTGTAATAAGCGTCATGAAGACGCAATTCCAGAGGGCCCCCAGGCCGACCCAGTGGAGGCTGCTATGGGAAAAATTTTCTGGCTACCATGCACATGCGTGCATGCACATGATTTGGAATGGACATGAACAACAGTTACGAGAAGGTGAGTAACTTCATTTTTTTTCATATAATGATAGCACTTCAAAAGATAGCAAGAAAGGGTGCCCTGTACCTCTTAAACTCTTTGTTGCTTAGATTGGTCATCTCAAACTAGATCGTAACTAATCAGTCAGACTTTGGAGTTTCTGTGATGTTTACTAACATGGACTAAAGGATAAATCTAACTGAGCATGTAATAGGGGCCAACCACTTTTCAGGCACCCATTTGTGGCTTGGGTGGCTCTATTGTGACCTGCCTCAGTTTCCCCTTCTGCTATGTAGCCCTTAAAGTCTACACAATCCAAATATTCAATGCATTCCCCTTTTGGAGTCCAGTTTATTAGAACCTGCACAGTGTGTTGCAAAACCAAACTCAAACAAACCACAGAGAACTTGTCTATATGAACGTTTAGTTGGTGCCAAGCTGTTGCATACTCACCTGCTGTGTACTAACTGTCTGCTCCTGTTTCAAAATGGGGTGTAGACTAACGTGTTCTAGGGCACTTTTAGTGTGTGGCAGTAGGGTCTACACAGAGAGGTAGTCAGTGGAAGGCTAATGCAAGGTAGATTTACACCCCAGCTTGTGGCGAACTAAGTGTTTTGTGTAGACAAGGCCAGTCTTTGCCCCAGTCCCAAGCTGGGCACAGGCCCTCCTTCCGAGGGTCTGTCTTCGCTTCAGAGTTCTAATACTCTTTTCTTTCCTTGCGTCAGGACCTCCCAGAACTGGATTGTAATCGAATAGAGCCTTTTTTACTGCCTGCAGCACTCTCCTACAGCTGCTCTCTCAGGCCAGCTGCAATGTCCCAGACTTCTGTTGTGCCTGGTGCTTCTAGTCTAGGCCTAGCTGGAGTGTTATGTTCCCGCTTGAGCTCCTCCAAGGACTACCACCAGGAGTCTGTACTTTCCTTCCTTCTCCTTATCACATGACCTCATGATCTCACTCATTATTACCCACCTGGGGAGGTGAGCTGATCTTCTCACAGGTGAGGCTCGGGCCCCATTTCCTCTTAAAGAGGCGGGCCAGCCACCCTGTGATAGAACACTTGCCTTGTGAAGGAATTTTAAAATGTAACAGTTAATCTCTTGCACTGCATTGAATTAGAATCTCTTTTAAACTAACAGATTACCTGAAGAAAAAATGAAATGGAGGTCCCAGCACATATGCAGGAGAATTTTATAAGATGCTAGTTGAACTCTTTCTCCAGCATGGTAAAACCAGGAAGCTGTCTGTTTTCTGAGCTAAAAGTGACTTCCAGTATCTTATTTTAACCTTTATTGAGACTTTTTCTAAGGAAAATATGTAGCAAGGCTGTTGTAGGTAGTTTCACATACAGTGTATTGTACAGTTATTTAAAAAATATTAACATATTGATTTATTGCACTGTAGGAGATTTTTGGAAAAGAAGTTTCTACATTGGAAGAGCCCACAGCAGCTGGAGAGGTCAGAACTGGGAAATGGAAAGTACCTATGTATAAGGACTATCTGGATCTTTTTAGAAGCCTATTGACTTGTGACACAATGAAGGTAAAAGCCCACTTAACGCTGAGACCCAACAAGAAAAAGTTGAACTCCTTGATATTTTTGTTACATTTATTCAATTAATCCAAGATTATTATTTGAATAAAGTTTATTGCTCTTGAAAGCAAATAACTAACATCGCTGGCTAACACTTGGCCTCGTACAGCCGTATATTATGCAGGCTGCCTTGCTTGGTTCTGCCAAAGAATCCTAATCCTGTCCTGTTCTTATCCCTGCTATGCCAACCCTAGATTTCTTCCAGGCAGGCAGCCAATCTTGCTGCAGTATAGTGATTTAATGATATGAACTCTGAATGTGGGCTGAGGGTGCGACGATCACATTAATTTAACAAAGATGAATTTGGCCTCCCGGGATGAAAGGCTTCTGCACTAACCCACTGCACCACAATCCCCCAAAACTTTACAGGTTTAAAAATGAAGAAGAATATAAATTTCAGAGTAGCTCTTACCATTGTTTTGAAGTTTATCCCTTTTTTCTCCCACAAAGGATTCCATTTTGGCAGATGAAACCTTTCTGATCGCAAATTCACCACTGCTTTCTCTGAACCGTTTGTTGTATGATGAACTTATAAAATCAATATTGAAGATTATTGAGAAGTTGGACCTGACAGTTCAGAAACTGAATGTTAGTGAACAGGTGAGGCCTGATATTTTTCAATAATTATTGTGATGAAAACCCAAAATCCCAGTCTTTTTTGCCTTTCTTTCCATACAGTGTAGCCCATGAAGTCTCCTTGAGTTAAAATTCATAATAGTCAAAATGTATTAAATTTTATTTCTGGAAGCTATTTCTAAACTGCCATGATGGTTGTCTTCAAGACAGACAAAATTCCCTCCTTGACATCCTATGATCTCATTATTTTTGTTTTTCTTAGTGAGTATTTTCAGTTATATGTAATTCATTGGACTTGTAATGTCTGTTTTTAAAAAGACAGATGAACTTGTAGCAAACTAGTGAGTATATTCTTTTTCCTGCCCTGCTGCTGACTGATAACAGTGGGTAAGTATTGTCCCAATCTGTAATGCCCTCTTTGTTGAAGCATATAAGCACATATTACCTTTTTTTTTTTTCTTCTCTTCTTCCTCCTCCTCCTCTCCCCCCCCCGCCAGGATGAAAATGAAGCTGGCATTGCTTTGGTGGTTCCTACTTCTGATCCAGCTTCAAACCTTCAGCCAACTAAGCCTAAAGATTTTATAGCATTTGTTAACCTAGTAGAATTCTGCAGGTACTGCATGTTCTATAATTTGGGAATTATGGAGTAGGTGCTGGGATAGTAAGATGCTATAGAAATGTGAACTATTAGTATTGAGTGTGATCATTTCCTGGTTTCACATCCTTGGGCCTGCATACTCCCGCCATGCAGCGGGAGTGTGTAGGTTTCTGGCCATATTTGAGGTCTGTTTAAAATGCACAATGTCCAGAACACTAGTTGGAAGCCAGTAAGCACATTTTGAACATTTAGGTTGTGGGTGAAAATATTAGTGTACACTGAAACTGTATAGAAGATTTGCAGCAAATTCCAAGATACATGATGCCCTTAAAATTGAGTGAGGAATTAACTGTGTGACTGCTACACTTTAATGCTATGTCATCCATATATTCTAAGTGCTTTAGCTTCAGATTCTTAAATTTCAGAAACTTACAATTCAATATTAGAGGTTTTTGTCACCATTCTAGCATTCTTATAAGATGCTTGATAAATAAGTCATTCACCTTCATTTTATTCTCAGACATTCTTGCCTATAATAAAATACAATATATAATTACACTAGCTATTGTAGGATATAATAATTATTAGGACTTTCAGCTCTCATGCTTTAGGTCATAAGATCTCCTTTTAAAATATACTACGCTATTTTACTGTGAAGGCCCCAAACTCTACAATAGCATTATTGTAATCTGTAAGTGTTTAGGATCAGTATTGTAATATATTCTTTATAAGGGTGAGCACTGGAGGGGTCAGGAAGAAATTCTCTTTATGCCCTATATAATGTGTAATTAAGGGCAGTCTGGGAATTTTACTCCTTCCTCTTTAGTATCCTGTAACTGATTTCTTTTCAATATTGATAGTTGGTCTGTTGCATTATGGCAGTTCTCATGTTTTTCACTTTCAGGATGGTATAAGAAAAACTCATTTCAATTTATTTTGTTTGAATGTTCCCTGGGCATTTATTTTACAGAGAAATTCTGCCAGAGAAGCATGTTGAATTTTTTGAACCATGGATGTATTCCTTTGGTTATGAGCTTATTACACAGTCAACACGGTTACCTCTTATTAGTGGATTCTACAAATTGCTCTCTGTTGCAATGAAAATTGCCAAGAAAATAAAATATTTTGAGGTGAGTACTCTCACTTGGAGCATCTCATTTTGTATTTTAATGACTATGTAAGTTGAGGTACACTTTTGCACAACTGAAAATATTTTAGTTATTCCTTATTTTATTTAAAAATTTGGGTGCAAATTATGCCTTTTTGCAAAAAACCTATTGGAAAGCTGAAATTAGGCTGAAAACTCAGCTTTTTAAAATATATCATCCATGCGGGTTTCCTTTCTGCTGGATCTTAGCTTCTTAGTGTGACATTAATAGAACTCACCTAGCACTTAAGGTGTTTGCCGTTTAAGGTGACTGGCCAGATTCTCAGCTGATGTAAATTGTCATAGATCCATTGGCTCCAATGGAAGGAGGCTGATTTATACAAGCTAGGAAAATGGTCCGATTAAATTCAGAGAAGCAGAATTACCAAGTAAATTACTCTTTCATTCTCTGAGTTTGTATCCTGTTGTGGGAGGAGGATTCAGGTGGAAGAAGCTTTTGGGCAAAGGAGGTCCTTCAATTCAATGGATGTCCTTAGAGCTGTGAGGGAGGGAAAATCACAGATCTTGAACCACCTTCTGCTGTCCTTCTGCACTGCATACCTTCTCCCACCAAATATAGGAGCATGGTTCCTACAAAGAGCCTGGCTGTGCCTGCCTCTCCAAGAGCTGTAGAAGGGAAGCACCAATTTTTCCACAAAGGTTCAAACTAAGAAGGTTGCCATTGATTTCCACAGAAATTGTATAGACATGTATGTATGCAGGTTAGCGTGAGGGGATGATGCTATGGTGAGCTGCTGCCTTTTCCTACCCTACTCTCTTTCTAGCCACACCTTTATAAACCTGCAGAGCCATATATGCACACTGTTCATGGAGAGAATCTTGCTTGTTTTCTCTTTTGGCCTGGGGTGAGGGTCAGGGAGAGGAAGTGATGCTGCTGCTTAAACTCCTCCATCCACATGCATGTTGATCGCTTTGGCTAGTATTTGCATATATTTAGTTGCTTCTGTACCTCAAAACAGAGAGGATGACTGTCTTCAGTGCTTTTTGGTAGTATGTAATGGTGACTTTTGCTGAGAAAAGGGAATGAACATACATTTCAAGCTTTCACTTTAGCAGATCTGTTGGTATTCAGGCAATAATACATTCTTATCGTAGCTTTTTGTTTTGAGCCTAACTTGCGGAACAAGACTTGATGTCTGTCAGAACACGTACCTTTCGTGTATTTTTTTAAATTATTATTATTATTATTTATTTATTAATTAATTAATTCAAGGCACTGATGATGGTTTCTGTTTTGGCAGGGTATAAGTCCAAAGAGTTACCAAAAATGCCCTGATGACCCTGAGAAGAGCTCTTGCTTTGCACTATTTGCAAAATTTGGAAAAGAGGTAAACCATTTTCTTTGTTAGGCTTTTATTACTATATCAATATAAACAGTGTTATTTCCAGTACAGCATTTTTTTAACAATAGTATCTTTTTGATTTTTGTCTCCATCATAACACAGCATTATCCCAGCATTTAGGGTTATAAGAGATACTTACTTTAAATAAATATGACCATGCGCAGGTGCCTTTCCCTGCCTGCTTGCAAGCACAGTCCAAATACTCTGTACTCCAAACTTGCTGCATTTCTAAGGTTGGTTTCATTAACGTAGAAACAAACAAACAATAAGATCAAATTCAGCTCAAGCTTTCTCCTGACTTGGCTGCTCAGCCGACACCCTAAATCTCTTGTATTTGGATGGAGAAATAAACCCTGCATAAGGGCTAGTCTACACTGGCAATCCTAGCGCACTCGGGTGTGTTTTCACACCCCTGAGCGAGAAAGTTGCAGCGCTGTTAAATACCAGTGTAGACAAGTCCTTAGTCACCAAAAACACTTTGAGTCTCAGGTAGGATCAACACCTGCTCCCTGGCTGGTATGTTTCAGATCGAAAAAGGTTATTTCCAGTAAGCTGAAGTAATTGTGTCAGATAACCCAATAGCACAGTATAAAACTATACGATATGCTCCTTTCTTTCTTTAAGTAAAGTTCTAAAATGACTAGAAGTGATTCTGACTTGGGAGAAAGACATATACATCCCTTACTCAAATGTAAAGTTGATTCATTAAACAAATATAACTATTATCATGCCTTTTAGTCCATCCCCCCCATAGTAAATGATTAGTTCCAAGAATTACCTTGAGGGAAGGAAATGCTGCTTAGTATAAAATAAATAGCAGCACATATCTTCCATTGTTAAATGAAAATAATCAATTCAAGGGGAACAATTGTCATTTCTCTTTTTAAATATGGATGGCAAGTTCTACCATACTGCAGTGCAATCATCTCGGCGAATCAAAGGATGTGCAATTCCTGATCTACAACTATACAGTTACTTCTCAGTTGTGCATTTATATATTGCATGATGAGTTATTCTCTGTGGCATTCAGATCCCATACCCAGATTTATTGATTCAGTTTATAGAATGGATCTGCCGCAAACTATATTTAAAAATGCATATTACAAAACAAATGTAAGCTGACATGTCAGTTAAAATATACTTTGGTGCTCAAAAATGACTCAGTGCTCTGCCTGAGAGAAAACAATGTGAATACATGGGCTTTGTAGTATGCTTACGTATGCAGTAAGTTAGGCTTTGTTGGATCAATGGAGGAAGCAAATTCCATAGTTTAAAATCTAATCTTTGGCCCTAGAGTTTTGTTCAGGAGACAAGCTTAACAATATTAAGAGCAAGTGCTGTCCTTAAACTGATTGTAGTCAGGAGATAAGTTCAAGTTCAGCAGCAGACAAATCCTCCTTTTACTGTTGTTATGATATGATGATGACTTTTTGTAATATGGGATGTGAGTGAAGTATTTAAAAAGAAAAAACACTTTAAACATGTGATGTCAGTACAGCCCCTCATTAGAACTAGATTCTTAATTTACTCTTTGAACTGAAATCATACCAAAACCATGAAACCTCACAAAACCCTCTCTTCCAGTGGGGTTTAAAGGTTTTGGTTGATTCTGCAGTACCTAAAATACCAGCTCTTAAGTACAACTTTTACCCTCAAGATATTTTCTGAGCTGCTATGAATTTCTGTTATCCTACCCTTTATGTTCTAGTCACTAAACAAGATTCCTGTGGTATATGAATTGTATAGCAACATATAGTGATCAAGCCAACACTTTCAAGATCCTTTAAAGTTTTATTTATCAACTAAACAAATGATCTGTTCAATTATTATTGTTACATTTCTGAATTTTAGGTAACAGCAAAAATGAAACAGTACAAAGATGAGTTGTTAGCATCATGTCTGACCTTTGTACTCTCCTTACCACATGACATCATCCTGCTTGATATCAAAGCATACATTCCTGCATTGCAGGTGGGTCAGTGTGATGTACAGTTAACATTCTTTGTTGGCTTTTGTTTTTAAAATCACTCTTGCAAAATTTTGTAGTTGTATATGATTTTTTTTTTTTTTTGGACAGGTAAGAAATCTTTCACTTTTGCACTAGCATCACCGTTGATAAAAAGTTGGGTCATTGACCCTTTTGTGTGAGCTGGTAAATTTGTATGGCTACAAAGTGATGTTTGCAGCTCCACCTGAAGGTCGTGATCATGCAAAGGAGTTCCAGTGTTTTAATGTAGTAAAATAAATGTTTGGTACATTAGCATGTCAGCTCTTAGGGAACTAAAGATATAAAAGGACATTATAATTTATTGTGTTATAATTTACTCATAAAGGTATTTTTTCTTTAAATCTTGGTATTGATTCCCAAAATATTTAATAGCTTTGTTGGTTTAATATGTAGAGTGCATTTAAGCTGGGTCTCAGCTATACCCCAATGGCTGATGAGGGGCTGGATGCCCTGGAAGACTGGTCAGCTCGCATTCCCAAACATATAATGCAGCCTTACTACAAGGATGTCCTGCCTCTCTTCGATGGCTATTTGAAAACCACTGGATTGGCAGGTATGTAGTAGAAAACATTGATAGTATAGAAATATAGAATTGGGGGCATTTTCAAGCTTTAATATATTCAAGTATAATATAATAAAAAATTCAGTAGAGTGTGAGGGTGCAGATGTAGGATACTTGCAGCTTATTGTAGAAACTCTTGCATGTGGAATATTAGGAGATTCTTCTACAAACAAGAATTTTGCTGCTTTTTTTTTTTTTTTTAAACTTGAGATCAGTGACTGCTGCAAGTAGAATCCCAACAATAGCAAATGGTATCAATTTATTTGCGCCATCCTTCGTATTGTTTTCAGCAGTAGCTAACAGGACAATAACTATTGTATTACCCCTAGTTTATTGTGGTGAGTTTTGTGATGTTAGTGGGAGTTCTGTGTACCCGTGAGTGGGCAATAACCCCAGTTATTGGTCTTCACTTCCAGCTATAATAACTGGCTTTTTCAGTGCTCATAGCCCAAGTAAAAGGCCCATATTGGATAGTGAAATTCTACCTCTACTGACACCCCAATTAGCTGTTGTGTAATAATAATTTCTGAAAAATTAGCAGAGCCTCTTCATGGCTAATCTTGTGCCACCCTGTAAATTGCTTGGCGGGGGGGAAGATTTCTGTTAGAGAGTGGCCATTGCCCTTCTCTCTGCACCTCACAAGTTCAAGCAAATCCTGTCTTCAGTTCACCCATGCTCCCAGTGGTTGATGACAATAGTCCTCTTCTCTCTTTTCTGGTGTTAAGTTTCCTTTGAGTCAGCTTAAAGTCGGTTCCATAACATGAAAAGTTTTTTCCATGTCTGATATCTAAAAAGGAACTTAATTTTTGCAAAATCACTTCTAAGAGAATAAATTCAGTGGATTTGAGCATGGGTGAGTACAGTATATGGGCATTAATAAGCTGCTTCTTTTTGATCAGATGAATCCCAGAATAATTGGGAAGTGAGGAAGCTTTCTCGTGCAGCCCAGAAAGGATTTAACAAAGTTGTGATACAACGTCTGAAAAGAGCAAAGATCCTTTCATTGGTAAATCCTTCTCTTTCTCTATTGAAACTGACAGGTTTCAGAGTAGCAGCTGTGTTAGTCTGTATTCGCAAAAAGAAAAGGAGTTAGCGACTAACATTTATTTGAGCATAAGCTTTCGTGAGCTACAGCTCACTTGCATCCGATGTTTTCCAGTGCTTCTGTCTCTTACTGAGGCAAGAATTCCTCTCCCCCGCCCCCAACTGTTTTAACTTTGTGGACAGGAATTTACTAATTAAGACCCTAATCCTGTATCCACTTACATTTGTAAAGTTACACACATGCATATGTAGCCCCACTGTTTTCACTTTTCTAATTATGTTCTGAATTATCAAGGAAGATGATCTGTCCTTGGAAGCTGTAAGAACTAGAGTGGTACGGCTTCTTGGATCTTTGGGAGGGCAGATCAATCGAAATTTAGTTACAGGTGAGTGTCCAAAAATATTAAACACTTTTATGCTCTCTCTCGTTTACAACTGACTTTTTAAGTACAGGTTCATAAATGTTATCCTTTTATGAAATAAGGTGACCTTACCAAATAAAACACTATTTTAGTAGGCTGGTTCTATTTTGTTAAGCTTTCCAGTTCACAAGAACAAAGTAAAACCGATTATGGAATGATAAGTGTGTGTCTGCACTGCAGCTTGGAGAATCATTCCCAGCTTGAGTAGACATACATGCACTATCTCTGCTCAAGCTAGCATGCTAAAAACAGCAGCGTGGTTGTGGCAGTACAGGTGGTGGCTTGGGCTAGCCACCTGAGTATGTATCTAGGACCTCAGTCAGGGTTGTACTTGGAGCTAGCTCAAGCCACCATGGCCATGTTGCTATTTTTAATACATTAGCTTAAGCAGAGCTAGTGTATTTGTTTATTTGAGCTGGGAATTACACCTCTCAGCTTGCAGTGTAGATTTACCCCAAAAGACCACTTAGTCCCCAATCATGCAAAGCCTTACACATATACTTCACTTTGTACATGGGATTGGTCCCTTTGATGACTATTAATGGAAAAGTTTGAAACTGACTGTACAAAGTGAAGTCGGACTCAGTTTTTACTGCCTCCCATTTATCCCTTCCGCTCCCCAGGTTAACTATCATTTTCTCTTTTTAGTTGTAGACATCTTAGGGTCATATCTTGTAACTGGATCCACTTGTTTAGACCCTATACTCACATTAAGTCCTGTTTGAAATTAGTGAGTTTCTGTGCATTTCCAAGGGTCTTCCTGCCTGGATCCAATTTGTAGAATCCCACTTCTAAGTGTTGCTTGTAACAGTTGCAGACCAAAAAAATCCATATTGGACTTTTGAGAGAAGTGTTCTGAAACAATATGTTCCAAATTTATAAACTACTCTGAAATTACTTCTGTTGGAGTTGGATAGTAATTCTGTCTTGTGACAAGTTGACAGCAATTACTCTTTCTCCAAGTGACAGTGAAGCTGCTTTTCTATAAAAGTGAGACCACCATTATTCTGACAAGTACCTTGATTAGCTAGGTACTCTGATGCACCGCTTGTTTGAAGTTGGCGGGGTTAGTCAAATAACTCTGTCAAAATGCCTGAAAATCTCAGTGCTTTATGACTTGTGTTTTGATTTTTATTATCTGGCTAGTTGCATAGCATAAAGCTTATTTTTGTTTTGCTCTCTTCCTAATGTACTAGCTGCTTCTGCAGAAGAGATGATGAAGAAATTTGTGTCCTGGGACACTGAGAAGCGCCTGAGCTTTGCTGTACCCTTTGCAGACATGAAGCCAGTCATCTACCTGGATTTGTTCTTGCCTCGTGTGACTGAATTAGCTCTATCTGCTAGTGACAGGCAAACTAAAGTATTGCCATTTTTGTGTTTGTTTTCATTATTAAATAATTGTCAGCTAATGCTTGTAAAAGATATACTTCCTTTCTGAAGACTGTTCTGCTTTTGACTAAATCCTAGACTGTAACATGGTTCCTTGATGCAGCTCTATAATCATGTTGCTTTCCATGCTATAAACTAAAAAGTTATAGAACATGGATCCTTTGAACTGTACTGTACAGCCATGTGCTTCCATGGTTAGACGTGTAGTGAAAATGAGGGTTTAGAGATGGCGCTTTTTGTGTGTTGTGGCCTCCTTCCCTGGCATAGTAAGCAAGCTTGTATTTTCCTTATCCATTGGCCCTACTGCAGGAAAGTAATTAAGGACATACTTAAGTTCTTTGCTGGGTTGAGATCATGGTTTCCAAAGAAAGATGAGGCCAGTAGTGGTCTAGCAATGAAAAGCTATGAATGGTTTTCAATAATGTGTTTTCTCCAGGTCATAGATTCCACGGCCAGAAGGGACCATTGTGACAATTTAGCCTGAACTGCTGTATTACACACAGGCCACAGAACTTCCCCAAAATAATTCCTAGAGTGTATCTTTTACAAAAACATAAACAAAAACCCCAATGGTGCACAATGAAATGGGAGGCAATAACTTGCTATGAAAAACTGTATTAGTATCTGAATTACTTTGTGAGCACAGTATTTGAAGTACCTCTTAGTGCAATATTTGTTGCTAGGATGAGAATGCAGTATAGATCAAAACCAGTTCATTAACATTCATTAGTGATAAGAATTTCCCCGCCCCCATTCTTTTCTTGTATAAGTAACTGGTACGTAACGAAAAAGGCTGATCAAACTTTTATTGCAGGTTGCAGCATGTGAGCTCTTGCATAGCATAGTTATGTACATGTTGGGGAAAGCATCTCAAATGCCAGATGGACATCCAGGTTCCCCACCCATGTATCAGCTGTATAAACGAATATTTCCTGTACTGCTTCGGCTTGCCTGTGATGTAGACCAGGTAAATACATTTATTTGTTTGTGCCTCCTACTGAAACTCACACTTTGTACTGTTATATCTTAGAAAATTCCTTTTTAGCTTGGTTAAAAGAATCTAAATTTTGAAATACATTTATTACTTGATATAAAATATTATGGCACATGCTGCTGCCTTTTTTTTTTTCTTTTTAAATAAATACTTTTGTGTACTGAGATCCTTACCCCCAAGCTTCCAAAGTGGAAGACAAAAGCCTCCTAGAAAAGTCCGGTGATGGACTTCAATCCAGGTTAATTCAGAAGAGTATCATTAAAGGAACAGTCTTCTCTGATTCATTCCAAGAGTTTTCCAAAGTATGAATTCTTGATTTCTATAGCAAAATAAGTTAATTTTGGGAGGGGAGAATTAATCATTCCAAATACACAGTTAATGTACAGCTGCCAGGCTCCAGAGAAAAAATACATGAGGCACAATTTGTGATATTTGGTATCTGGAGATGATGATGTATTTAATTCTGTGTGCTTCTATAACACCTTCCAGCCAAAGATCTCAAAGCATATTAACTCTCCCATCCCTTGTAGAAAGGTATTATCATCCTCATTTTACAGATGGGAAGCTGAGTCTCACACAGTTTAAAATAACTGAACATATAAGGTTTTTCAGATTCTAAAATGTTTCATCCTATAAAGGAATTATGTCTTAAGACCCAGCAGCTGAGTTTCTCTTCCAGTGCACCAAAATAAAAAAATTTAGATATCAAGTCTGTCTAATTGCTGGTGTAAGTGTGGGTACAGCTCCACTGAAGTCAGTGGTGATGTGCCCAATTATAGCAGTGCAAGTCTGAAGTTAGTGTGCATGGGGCCCATATGGTGCCCTCAATCTGTGTGACGTTTCCTCTATTTTGAGATCAAATAGACTTTGGGTTTTGAAAAATATGTAGGAAATGACTAAACCAATTGAAGTAAAACCTTCTTTGCAGACATTGGGCTAAATTCAACCTTGAAGGAAATGCATTAATTACATCGAAGTTGAATTTGGCACATTTAAGTTCTTTAAATGCTCTTTTCTGTCAAGATGTCAATATGTGGTGGTAATTTACCTTCAAGTAAGCGTGTTAAAATCCAACAACATGTTAAATAGTGAGGGTAAAAAGATGCTAAAAAAAACCCCAAACTGAGTATGGTTTAAAAACCAAATATACTGCTCTACCTACCTGCCTTCCTTTCAAAGTCTGGTTGTATGCACCAGTGTCAACCAAAAGGTTGCGGTGTGTGATACACTATGTGAGTGAGACTGAGCTTGGTGAGCTCTTGGCTTTGAGGACCTGAAAAGGGAAAACAGAGTCTAGATGATTCCAAGTCAAATGCTGCTTTTAATCCTTGCAGTTGGATATGTGGACCTATAATTATGAAGTTAATGGCTTTTCACTCATTCACTTTACGGACTCCTCCTTTTAAAAAAAAAAAAATAAAACAAAAATAAATTTCATTGTCAGATGAAAACAAGCTAGAATATAAATATATATTTTAACCTATTGGGTGGTGGTTTTCATCTCTTCAGGTAACAAGGCAGTTATATGAGCTTCTAGTCATTGAATTGATTCACTGGTTCACCAACAACAAAAAATTTGAAAGTCAGGACACAGTAGCGTTGCTGGAAGCTATTCTGGTAGGAAGTTGGATTCTCTTTTTTTCATTATTATTGTTTTGTTTATTATTCTTGTGTGACATCTTTTAAAAAGTAAAGTATAATCTGCTAAAGGAACTCTAACAACAAATATACACATTTTACAGACCTTCGTCTCATGTAAAGAAGAAATCCAATTTATTACTTTCCTCCACAGGCCATCTTTATTCATTATTACTTACTTTTATGTTGGGCTTTATACTCCTGTGAATCCTTTTTCATCTTTTTTTTTTTTTTCACTTGACAATCTCTAAATAAGTCAAGTATCTTAAAAATTAGCAAGCATATTGTTGTTCTTGGAAAGATCCTAGCTATCCTTTTTTTGATCAGTGTGTGCAAAAAAGTACTAAAATACCATTTTGTATCGCCTGTTTGAAAGTTTTCTGCAGCTGTTGTTCAGGCAAAAGTTTAACTACTTTTTGCATCATACTGATCAATTAAAGTTATCACAGTGGTCAGGTGAATGGAATTTTTAACCAAAAGAACTTTCTCCCATTTGTTTGGTATTGAGCTGAAATAGATATTAAACAAAAAATACTACCCAGAAATAGTCTGGTTAAATATCCTTTTTCCACTTGGCTCTTAAGAAATGCTTCATTAATGCTGTGATGTCATTTTTCTAGTTCTCCAGTTGTTCATAAACTTCCAAGGGGAAAATGAGTAGACAAGACTCTGAATTTCAAATAGAAACTACAAGCAGAAAAAAAACTTAGTTATTTTTGCCCCCAAACAAACAAAATTCCAGCTGCCTTTATGTATTGTAAAGATAAAAAAAAGGGGACCAATGTCTCTTCCCTTTGTAGATGATTTGTGAAGTACTGTCTTACTGCAGAAAGTCAGTTTTTTAGACTGAGCAAAGGGTATTGTGTCTACATGACTTCAGGAAGGAATTTTACTTTTAATCTAAAAGATTACTCACATGCATGAATTTCCTCCCTCCCCCCCACACACACGCAAACTTTTTTTTAAGCCATTTATACTGTAAATTTTTTCTTTATGCTTATTCTTATATTTATGTCCACTGGAATAATACATGATATTTAGCACTTATAGCTGAGGTTCTCAAAGCCCTTCACAAACATTAATTGAATAGAACTCACCTCCCCTATGAGACTGCTATGATAAATATTGTCCTCTTATAGATGGGAAGACTGAGGCTTGGAAGTTAACTTGCCCAAAGTCATAGAGCAAGCCTCTGACAGTACCAAGTTTTAGAACCTAGTTCTGACTCTCTAATCTAATTTTTCTAGGTTCTTATCAGATTCCTGTTACCTTAGTATCTGAGCACTTCTTAATAAATAAATAAACCTTAATATAAGACAGTCTAACAAATGGTATAGATTTTTCCCTCTACCCTGGAACATTGTTGGAGTTTTTTCCCCAGACATTTATTCTGTCCAGTTCTTCGCTTTATATATTACATTATTCTGTTTCACATATTGCAGGTGTTGACTCCTTTCATCTGAGCACTAAAGTGAAAGTAGGCCTGTAATGGGGAGGGAGAAACCTGCTTTTGTATGAAGTAGAAAACCACAACAATGCTAGCCTTGAAACTTGTACTTCTTGTAATGAAACAGTCTGCCCTTAATTTCAGGATGGGATAGTGGATCCTGTTGACAGCTCTTTGAGAGACTTCTGTGGTCAGTGTGTTAGAGAATTTATGAAATGGTCCATTAAGCAGACAACGCCGCAACAGCAGGAGAAAAGTCCAGTGAACACCAAGTCACTCTTCAAGCGACTGTACAGCCTTGCTCTTCACCCTAATGCCTTGAAGAGGCTGGGAGCTGCGCTTGCTTTTAACAACATCTATAGAGAATTTAGGTGAGCTGAAAACTTGAACGGTAGGTAAGCTAGACTAAAATAAGCAATCTTAATATACTAGAGGAGAGAGACATTTTGAAAAGAGAATCCATGTTTTTATCCACTTACACTGATGTTGGTTGATGCTGACCATTAATATGTAAAGAAGCTGTATCAATAGACCTCTTAAGACTATATACTGTGAGTGAAATTCACTTCACCCACAGCGAGCCTAAATATTTGGGTTCTATGTGGGGTGGAGAGCAGTGAGGCTGAGGTGGCAAATTTCCATCCCAAAGCCAGATAAGAATAAGTTGTTACGGTTTTTTTGTTAGTTTGTTTGTTTTAAATAAAGTATCACTTTTAATGATGGCTAGGTAATTTTCTTTTTTGCTGATGATAATGGTCTAAAATATTTTTGCAGTCTGTGTTAAGAAGCATAGGATATTCCTTTGTTAATTTGAAATGTGGCACTATCTTGTTTAACTTATTTCTAAATTTCATATTTGAGTTTCATATTCACTTGCCTATTGCTACTCCTATTCATGCTTTTTAGCATATTTATTCTATTCCTCATTTTATAGGGAAGAAAATTCTCTCGTAGAGCAATTTGTGTTTGAAGCATTGGTTGTGTATTTGGAAAGTCTGGCCTTGACCCATACAGATGAGAAGTCACTAGGTGAGTTGAAACTGATTTATTGTGAAATGGAATGAACAAACCATCCTGTCTCTCATCCTTTTAGATGGCTAATGAAACAATCTTAAGTAAGCCAAACCATGACATTGAAGTTGTAGGTAAACTACAGTGCAGTTCCCTTCTTACCAGAGGATCAATTATTTTCCATTCTCAGGGCTTCTCTTTAAATTGGGTTTCTGATTTACTGGCATTTCTGTGCCAATTTCTTAAATGTGTGGGATTTTTATATCTGTATGTAAAATAAATCAGAGTTTTACAGATGTTTTACAGCAAAACTTCAAAAAACTGAGTGATGCTTCTGACCTATGTATCCTGGTCCCACAGTTACACAAAGTAAAAATGGAGCCCAGTGGTTTTTAGAGTTTAAAGGCTATTTTGTAATAAATATGGGGCTCAAAAAACGTTAATTTTTCTGCATTGATGGAGAGGGCTCCATCTACTTAGCATTACCCTCAGCCACTAACCCTTTTATGCTCCCCCATTTGGTTCTGGGAATGAGAGTTGTGTGAAGAATTCATGACTTCTTCCCCAATATTAAATAATAACCTATATTATTATATTTACTTGTCTTTTTTCCAATAGCCCTTTGTCAACTAATGGTTAAAATGTAAAACCAAAACCTTGTTTACAAATCTTTCTTTATTTCTTTCAAAGACAAATATTTTGGATGTGATATTTTAGTGGGAGTGGCCACGGGAGCATTCATATGGAAAAGAATGAGCTCCTTCTCTGTGTGAGTTAGTCATATATGCCAAAGAAATTATCTCTAAATGATATATACAGGGGGTAGGAAAGATGATTTTGTGGCAGAGGCCTGGGAGTTAGGATATGTAGTGACTAGGGGTTTTATAGTAGATGTAATATATCTCGACTTCAGTAAGGCTTTTGACACTGTCCTATATGACATTCTCATATGTAAACTAAGGAAATGTGGCCTAGATGAAACAACTGTAAGGGGGTTACACAACTGGTTGAGAGAACATACCAATAGTAGTTATCGATGGTTTGCTGTCACACTGGAAGGACCTATCAAGTGGAATCCTGTAGTGTTATGTCTTGGGTCTGGTACTATTCAACACTGTCATTAGCGACTTGGATGATGGAGTATAGAATACGCTTATAAAATTTATGGATGACACTAAGTTGGGAAGGGTTGCAAGCACTTTGGAGGACAGGATTGAAATTCAAACCAAACTTGACAAATTGGAGAATTGGTCTGAAATCAGTAAAATGAAATTTAATTAAAAAAAAAAAAAAGTACAAAGTACTAAACTTAGGGAGGAAATATAAAATATACAAATATAAAATGGGAAATAACAAGCTAGGTGGCAGTACTGCAGAAAATGATCTGGTGGTTATAGTTAAGGCTACGTTTTAACCGCAGGTATTTTTAGTAAGTCACGGACAGATGACAAAATTTCACGGCCCGTCACCTATCCATGACTTTTACTAAAAATACCAGTGAATAAAACTTTGGGGGGGACTGCTCGGGGGCCCCATGGGTGCTGGGGAGGGCGGCCCGGCCGCTTGGGGGAGTGCAGATGGCAGCACACAGCTCAGGATTCCTGCTGGTGCTGGGGGGTTGTGGGCGGCGGCAGGAGGCACAGGACTCACGCTGGTGCTGGGTGGGCATGGGTGGCAGCCCAGGACCCCCCTTGGTGCTGGGAGGGGCGGGGGAGCAGTTTGGTGGGGCCGGCAGGCTCCCTACCTGGCTCCGCACCTCCCTCCCAGCAGCAGCAGAGATTTTGGATGTGGGAGGGGGTTGTGGTACAGGACGGGGTGAGGCTGGCCCTGGGCGATGCTTATTCGGGGGGGCTCCCCGGAAGCAGCGACATCCTCCTCGTTCAGCTGCTAGGTGGAGATGATGTCGGCCCCACGCTCCAGGGGCAAGCCGCCACTGGGATCACCGCAGTCGCCACCGGCCCAGTACCGGTCTTGGTCGAGGGAACATTCCCGACACCGCTCACTGCCCAGTGACCGTTCAGGGCTCAGTCCCTGTGGATCGCCCTCGATGCTGGCCAGACTGTCCGGATGGGTGCCATCTGACTGGGACTCCCAGGACTGCTTGTCCTCGCGAAGCGAATATTGATGAGACCATAGTGGACATTGCCAATGGTCCTCGTCTTGCAGGAGATACCGCAGTCGGTCATGGCACGATCGTTGACACCGTTCTCACTCAGACTCCCATTCCAAGTCTCTGCCAAGGCTCCGGGCGTCTATCACCGGCGTCTCGCTGAGGCAGGTCCGCCCGTCGAGGCTGTTCATGGAGCAGCTACTACCGTTGGTGCCGCTCCTCCATGTCGAGATTGCGGTCCCATGGCCAGCATAGATCTCTGTACCACTGATACTCCCCGTCCAGAGGCAGCAGTGGATCATATGCCAGCCCAGCCTCCCCTCACAACCGCCTGTCTACAGGCCCTGCTGGTGCCTCAGCAAGCGCAAAGGCACGAAGGGTCATAGCCGGCCCAGTGGTACCAGTGGGCACCATTGCCTCCAGCGCAGCCCCTGCTGGGGGCTCGCTCGGTGGCTGGGGCTTCGGAAGCACTGTTGGCGTCCATCTTTAAACCGCCAGAAAAAAGGTCGGTGGGACCTGTGTCCTTGGTATTGTGCCTGGAGTCCGACCAGGTAGTGGATCCTCTGGTGCTGGATGACACCCAAAGCACCGCACCGGCCTTGCCCCGTCCCGGCGCCCAACTCCTTGGTGGTAGAGTCGGGTAACCAGCCCCGATCCCCAAGAACAAAGGCTCTCGGAGACTGGATACTTTTGGGAGAAAAGTTTGTCATCAAGCTTTCAGCTACGAGTAGCAAACCATCAGGATCTGGGAATCCCTCCAAGTTTGAGGACTCCCTCTGGGAGCGCGATAAGGAGTTTAAGGGGCTCATGGAGGAAGGGCGGCGGCCGCAAGGGCATCCCTGCAGGCTGCTTCGGATGCAGCGGCCGCGGCCGCACGGTCCATGGCCTCAGCGGTGTCCATGAGATGGGTGTCATGGCTTCTGCTCTCTGAGCTCTCTAGTGAAGTGCAGTCATCGATGCAGGATCTCCCTTTCGACTAGAAGGTTCTGTTTGCTGAGGAAACAGACATAAGGCTTCATGGCATGAAAGACTCCCGCCTGACCCTCCAGACCTTGGGCCTCTATGTCCCTCCTCCAGCAAAACCCAAGTTCAAGCTGCAGCAGGCTCCCGCCCAGGCTGTCCTCCTGAAGTATGAGGCCGCCCACAAAAAGCAGCAGGACTATAGAAAGTGCCTGCAACGACAGTCCCAGCCTGCCCCCCCAGCCTGGGTCTTCTAAGGTCAAGCAGGCGGGCAGAAGTCTTTTTTGATGGGACGCTCTGGATACTCTGCCAGTTCTCAGCAGGGACCTACCCCCAGTAAAGCTCCCTTTCTCCAATCGGTTGTGTGCTTTCCTCCTGGAATGGTCACGGCTCACCTTAGACCAGTGGTCCTCAACACCATCTCCCGGGGTTACAACCTTCAGTTTACCTCCTCCCCGCCCAACCGCCCTCCGCCCCCGTCCCTCCTGGGGGACCCCTCTCACGAGGCTCTGCTCAAGCAGGAGGTGTGGGGTGGCCCCGGACCAAGGAGCTATAGAGACGGTGCCCAAGGAGTTCCTGGGCAAGAGGTATTACTCCTGGTATTTCCTTATCCCGAAGGCCAAAAGGGGCTCGGGCTCAGGCCCATCATGGACCTGCGAGGCCTGAACCGCTACATGGTGAAATTCAAGTTCCGCATGATTTCCCTGGCCTCCATCATCCCCTTCCTCGATCCTGGGGACTGGTACACTGCCCTCAATCTACAGGACGCGTACTTCCACATCCACATATTCGAGGGGCACAGACACTTCCTCCGTTTCGTGGTGGGACAGGGTCACTACCAATTCACGGTCCTACTGTTTGGTCTGTCCACTGCCCCCAGGGTCTTTACAAAGTGTGTGGCGGTGGTAGCGGCCTACCTCAGATGCCAGGGGGTCCAAATATTCCCATATCTGGATGACTGGCTAGTCAAAGGCACCTTCCAATCACAGGTGATGGATCATGTGGTGCTCCTGTCCACATGTACTGCCCTGGACCTGTTGATAAACAACGGCAAGTCCGTGTTAGTCCCGGTCCAACGCATAGAGTTTATTGGGATGCTACTGGACGCAGTGTCGGCCAGGGCCTTTCTCTCACCAGACAGGTTTGAGACCCTGAAAGGGCTCATCGACTCGGTCACAAGGTTCCTGGTGATGATAGCCAGGGCTTGATGATAGCCTGTAACTGCTAGGTCACGTGTCTGCGCACACATATGCGGTCCGTCACGCCAGGCTCAGAATGAGGCCCCTCCAGCTCTGGCTGGCATCGTAGTTCTCCCAGGCCATGGACAGAATGGACAAAGTCCTCACCATGCCGAACTCGGTGATCACCTTCCTGCGGTGGTGGACCACCCCAAACAACATGCTCCAAGGAGTCCTGTTCAGGGGCAAGACCCTGTTGTTGGAGCTGGTGTCTGACGCGTCGGACCTGGGTTGGGGGGCCCATGTGGGGAACTTTCAGACCCAAGGCTTGTGATCTCTACAAGACCTACTCCTTCATGTAAACATCAAGGAACTCAGGGTGGTGCAACTGGCATGTATGGCCTTCCGCTCGCACTTGGAGGGCAAGGTAGTGAGGGTCTTTACGGACAACACAGCCTCGATGTTCTATATCAACAGGCAAGGTGGGGCCCGATTTGCTGCCATGAATCCCTCAGGTTGTGGAACTTCTGTGTAGCCCACGACATCTACCTAAAAGCCTTCCACCTGCTGGGCGCTTGAACAGGGATTTTTCCTTTCAGCATGAGTGGTCTCCACACCCAGAAGTGGCTCACCAGCTCTTCCAAAGGTGGGGTACTCCCCAGGTGGACCTATTTGCTACCTGGCAGAACTGACAATGCCCCCAGTTCTGCTCTGAGGGGGCCTAAGGAGGAGCGCTATCTCTGATGCCTTTACTCTGTACTGATCAGGCCAGCTCCTCTACGCCTTTGCCTCGTTCCCTCTGATCAGCAGGACCCTGGAGAAAATAAAGACGGACAAAGCTAGGATCCTCCTCGTTGCCCTGGCGTGGCCCAGGCAGCACTGGTACGGGACCCTCTCGGGGATGGCGGTAGCTCCGTCATGGCAGTTGCTGCTCCACCCAGACCTGCTCTCTCCGGACAAGGGCCGCCTCCTCCATCCCAACCTAGTAACGCTTCACCTCACAGTGTGGCTGCTCAGTGGCTAGGTGCGAGGAAAGGACATGCTCGCAACAGATTCAGCGCATCCTCCTCGAAAGTAGATGGCCCTCCGCTCATCGCTCCTATGTGGCAAAGTGGTCTTGGTTTTTGAGGTGGGCGGCAGGCCAGGGTGTTTCCCCAGTGGCCGCCCCGATCCAGTTTATCCTTGATTACGTCCTCCACCTGATGGCCCAGGGACTGGCACCCTCGTCAATCAGGGTACGCTTGGCGGCCGTATCCGCCTTTCATTCCCCAGTGCAAGGGCACATGGTGTTTTCCCATGCTATGACCAGCCAGTTCCTATGGGTTGGTCTGTCTCTAGCCATATTGGACTGTCTCTAGCCATATTCCAAGCCCCTGATTCCAGTGGGACCCAAACCTCGTGCTGGCTTG
Source organism: Dermochelys coriacea (assembly GCF_009764565.3). Classification (NCBI taxonomy): domain Eukaryota; kingdom Metazoa; phylum Chordata; order Testudines; family Dermochelyidae; genus Dermochelys; species Dermochelys coriacea. The sequence goes on from NC_050069.1 coordinate 75,254,403, forward strand.
TTTCACGGGGGCCCCGTTTGAACCACTTGCCACCTGTTCCTGGTCTCGCCTCTCATGGAAGGTGACCTTCCTGGTAGCTATCGTGTCGGCCAGGTGGGTCTTAGAGCTCGGGGTCCGAACCGCCGTATAAGGTTTTTCATAAGGACAAGTGTCATAACCATACAGCTAAGGGTAGCCTAGAATTCTTCCTTACCTGAAAGGAGTTAAGCTCAAATAACCTGGTTGGCACCTGACCAAAGGGACCAATGGGGAAAGAAGATGCTTTCAAATCTGGGGGGTGAGGGAAGGCTTTGTTTATGCTCTTTGTGTGTGTGTTCTCTGGGAAAGCAGAGAAGCATCAGGTCAGAAAACTCCATCTAAAATCATCCTAAAATGAGTCTCAATATTGCATAAAGAGTAAGTAAATAAAGCAAGGCGCGTTAGATTATCTTTTGTTTTTAGCTTGTGAATTTTCCCTTTGCTAGAGGGAGGTTTATTCGTGTTTTTTGTAACTTTGAAACTAAGCCTAGAGGGAGTTCCTCTGTGTTTGTGAATATTCTGTTACCCTGTAAAGTTATCTTCCATCCTGATTTTACAGAGGTGATTCTTTCACCTTTTCTTTAAATAAAATTCTTCTTTTAAGAACCTGTTTGTTTTTTTTTTTCAGTGTCCTAGGGATTGGGTCTGTGCTCACTTTGTAACCAATTGGCTAAGATATTATTCTCAAGCCTTCCCAGGAAAGGGGTGTAAGGGTTTGGGAGTATATTTTGGGGCAGGCTCCAAGTGGCCCTCCCTGAATGTTTGTTTAAATCACTTGGTGGTGGCAGCATACTGTCCAAGGACAAAAGGAATTTGTGCCTTGGTGAAGTTTTTAACCTAAGCTAGTGGAAATAAGCTTGGGGGGGGGGGTCTTTCATGCGGGTCCCCACATCTGTACCCTAGAGTTCAGAGTGGGGAGGGAACCCTGACAACAAGGTTCAGCTCTGCCCACATGCCACGTTCCTCCTGAAGGTGGTCTCCACCTACCACATGGGTCAGGACATTTTTCTGCCAGTCCTCTGCCTCAAGCCTCACACGACTAGTGAGGAACACAGTCTCCACACGCTCGACGTGAGGCGAGCTTTGGCTTTCTGCCTTGAGCGGACCAAGCCATTCAGAAAGTTTTCGCAACTGTTCATCGCCTTGGCTGAGTGCGTGAAGGGTCAGCCGATTTCCACTCAGTGGCTTTCTAACCAGATCACTTTGTGCATATGTTCCTGTTATGAGCCGGAGTGGGTTCCCCCGCCGCCCTTTGTAAGGGCACATTTGACTCGGGTGCAAGCCTCGTCGGCTGTCTTTGTGGCCCACGTCCCCATCAAGGACATTGGTAGGAGGGCTGCCATGTGGTCTTCGGTTCACGCGTTCACCTCGCACTATGCGATCGTCTCCCAGGCCAGGGATGATGCCGGGTTTGGCAGGGTAGTACTCCCTTCCGGGAACTTGTGAACTCCTACCCACCTCCAACATATGTAGCTTGGAATCCCCTATTGTGGAATACGCCTGAGCAGTCACTTGAAGAAGAAGAAAAGACATTTACCTTTTCCGTAACTGGCGTTCTTCGAGATGTGTTGCTCATGTCTATTCCACATCCCACTCTTCTTCCCCTCTGTTGGAGTGGTCTGGCAAGAAGAAACTGAGGGTGGGCAGGGGGGGAGTGCAGCCCCTTATACTGCGCCAGGCAGGCGCCGCTACAGGGGTCGTGGGGGGGGAGCGCTCCCCCCCCATGGGTACTGCTGGGGAAAAACTTTCGGCACTGGCGCACATGGCGAGTACGCATACCTATTGTGGAATAGACATGAGCAACACATCTTGAAGAACACCAGTTACGAAAAAGGTAACTGTCTTTTCCCAGCACGCCCTGAAGTAAGCAGGTGGCATGCAGGAAACTCTGTACAAGCCCAGGAACCAGTATTAGGCTGTTTCTCCCTTTGCATCCTTGGGCTTTGGGAGGGAAGGGGGTGCGAATGTCTGGGCTTGCGGGGGGGCCCTGTGGTTGGGCGCTGGGAGTGTGGGTGTGTGGGCTGGTTGGAGGGAGGCACAGCTGAGGTCTGGAGGGAGAGGGTATAGGTGTCTGGCCCTGAAGCTCGGGGGGTATGTGTGCAGGTGGCTGGGGTCTGGGAGGGCAGGGGACAGAAACAGCAACTGGGTTGTCGTAGGGGTTTCTTTAACTCTCTACTCCTGGGGTAATCGTTTTTGTTGTCTGTATTGTTACATGCACATTGTTGCTGACGGGTATTTTGAAATAAATTACCAGAATAATTGAAACTGATGTGATTATATTATGTTATTTTGACAAATAAAATATAAAAAATTTTGCAGAATTTTAAAATATTGTGCACAGAATTCCTCCTGAGGGTAATGTTTAATCTAGAGCAGAGAAGGGTGGGGGGCATAAGTCTTCACATATGTATACTTCTTGTCCTACTTATAACAAATGTGATCAGCTTAGTTTGCAGCAAGGGAGATTTAAGTTGGATATTAGGGGAGACTTTCAACTGTGAGGATAGTTGAGCACTGGAGCAGGTTACCTCAGGAGGTTGTGGAATCTCCATTCTTTGAGGTTTTTAAAAACAGATTAGATAAACAGCTGTCAGGAATGGCCTAGGTATACTTAATCCTGTGATTGTGTGTGTGTGGACTAGATGACCTCTTGAGATCACTTCCAGTCCTACGTTTCTATGATTTCTGTGACTACCAGCTGTTTCACAGGCTTGCTCTGTGACCTTGAGCAAATTATCATAGAAATGCAAAGCCTGATTATTAGTAGGCATGATCCTTCATGTAATCCTCATGGAAATCCCATGATAGAAATACACATTTCTGCAGCCTAGAGTCTCCCACAATTCTGTTATGTTTGGGCTGCTTTCCTTCACTCTGCAGTTTCTATAGGTGGTTTGAACTCTCAGCATTGCTCATGCTGGCCGTGTCCCTTTCTCCTGCTTACTGTCAGATCTTCTGCCTCTGCAGCAGCAGTCAAGTGGTGGTTCATTTTACCCTGTCCTTTCAGTTTATTATTTATTCAGCCATTTTGGGCAGTGACTAGCGGTTTTCTCTTCTTCCAAGCCTTCTCTCCTCCTTTTTGGTTCAGGGTCTGAGCAGCGTGATAGTCACAGCCACCTGAAGCCTCCACTGGAGTGTCTCCAGGCTGAGCTCCTCTGTCCCATTTTAGACCACATGCTCACACGGTTGCTCTGCCTAAGTCCAGAACGATCCAGTGTAAGGCAGCTTTCCCAGGCTCAGCTGAAGGTGAATATTCCAATTATCACAAGATCTCTCTTCTTTGGAGAAAAGTTAGGTAAGATAGCAGCAGAAAATGCTGTAAAATCTAAGTAGTCTCTTCTCCTTCCACTGGGTGCTCTCAGAAGGGATACAAACCTGCTTTCAGGCAGACACGCTCCTTTTGTTCCTGCTCTTCTCAGAAATATCAGAGGAAGGTGTGATGGGTGTCGGGGGCAGTTCAGACCAGTGAGTGGTTGCCCTATAATTCTGGATTGCCTCATATTGCTTTCCTGCTGTAGCTCCCAGCTTGGGATGCTCACAACAAGCCTACCAGCATGCAGGTCACAACCTGAATGTCTGTGTACTAGACAGCCCTGGTTCAGCAGCTCTGACCTCAGCAGACTGTCTACAGCCCCACTGTGGTTTCCACCAACCTGGGTTACAACCAGCAAGGTGACGCCAACATACTCCCAGTCCCAGATTGGACACTTCAGAGAAATGTTAGGGTCTGTTCCTCTAAAGACTCAAAAGCACATCATAGCTTATTAACTTAACTGACGTGAGTACACCCTTCCTTTTAAACACAGCATTGAATTGGTTTAGAGTAAAAATAAGACCTATTTATTAACAATAGGACATAGGTTAAGTGATGCTAGGTAAGAGGAATAAAGTTAGAATGGGTTACAAGAAAATAAATATGAAAACATGCACGTAAAGGTTTGAAATGTAGTGTAATAAAGTACATTTGTTACCTAAGGAGGTTTTTCCCCTATATTCAGTTTCCAGAGACTACTAGGAGAGTGCAAAAGGCCAGTTATAGCTCAGTGTCTTCAGCTACCTGTCTTCTTGGTCTCATGCACAGGGATCACTCCAAGGGCAAGATCATACATCCAGATTCTCCAGGTCTTCCTCATGAAAGTGTGCACTCCCTGGGGTGCATGACCGATCGGGTGCTTTGTTTCCTAACATAATGGACAGCCTAAGGGAGTGTCTGTGAAGGCCCTCCCCCACGTGCCTTCCATACCCTCTGATTCTTGCAACCAATATCAATCTGAAGGGTTGGGAAACACATTTGGGACCCAAAACCACACAAGGAATCTGGAGCCCAGGGGAAAGTGACCACTGCATCAGTCTCCTGGAGCTCAGACTGATCAAACTAGCCCTACAAAGGTTCCAGAGCCCCCTAGAGGGGATTCACTTTCTGGTTCAATCACAGAACACTACCACAATCACATACAGAAACAACCTAAGAAGGACAAGGAGCCCACTGCTACACACACAAGTGATGGAAGTAATGAGACGAGCAGAATGCTTTCTCCCTTCCTAAAAGCGATCCATGTGAAAGGAGAGATGAACTAGAAGGCAGGCTGGCTCAGTAGACACAAAGCCAACAACTTGGATTAGTGCCTGAACCAGGAAGTCTTCAACTTGATGTCTCAGATGTTTGGTCTCCCTTCAGTCAACTTGTTTGCAAACCACAGGAATACAAAGCAATCAAAATACTTCACCAGTGAAACAGACCCCAAGTCCATGGGAATAGGTACCCTGTCGCACAGATGGCCACAAGATTTGCTATATGCATTCCCACCCTTCCAACTCTTAGGGAAAGTGATCTGAACGATAAAGCTGGAGCCAGCAAAGGTAGTAATGCTTATTCCTGAATGGCCAAAGGGGCCGTCGTTTTCCAATCTGATAGAGGTGAGACTGGAACCACCGTGACAGCTACTGCTGTGATAAGACATCTTTTTCTAAGATCATTTTCTCCATCCAGATCAGCTACAACTAACAATTGAAAGAGGACCATTAACAACACTCGATCTATCCTCCGAAGTCATCAAGACATTGCTATTATCTAGGAGAGTCTGTGTTAAAGGCTTATTCCTGTATCTAGACCAAGTTCAGCATTCGATGCCTGGAGCACAGTGTTAGCCAGAATCCCTGGATATCTTGGGTCTATTTTGGACTTCCTCCGAGAGGGGGTGGTTAAAGTGTCTTCTACCCAGTACCATAGCACACCAGGTATCACCCATTTGTTGTGTTCTATACTCGGAGCCTTTGGGCTCCTTGGCAGAGAACCCCCACATATCCAGGTTTCTCAGAGCAATCAAACTGATCAGGACAGTTGTCAGTCCAGTCTTCCCTTAGCTTTTGAAACATTTGAATCTCTGACTTCAATATCAGCTTTCTACCGCTCAATCAAAACCTGTTTTCTGGTCGCCATTACATCTACTTGGTGAGTGTCAGAGCTGCTAGCTCTATCTATGCAAGAACCTTACTGCGTGTTCCATGATGACAGAGTAGTAATGAGAACTCTGGAATCATTTCTCCCCAAGTTGAACTCTTTTCCATGCTTCAGAGTAGATTATTAATCACTCATTCTGTTGAAGGCCACAGCACCCTCCGGAGAAACTGTGGCACACCGTAGACGTCGGAAGAGCATTGAAGATTTACCTTGTGTGTACAGAAGCCACCTGAAGTGGCCAAGGACTCTGAGTTTCCAAGCTATATATTGCCAGATGGATCAGACTGTGCATTGTTGAAGCCTACAAGTCATCTGGCATCCCTGTTCTGGAAAAAATCAAGGCATGCTTCACGAGATCCAGGGAAGCCTTGTGGTCCAAATGGGCAAGGGCTTCCACTTCAGAGATATGGAGTGCGGCTATCTGGTCTTTTGGCCAACTCCTTATCAGACACTATATAAAGTGGACTTTCTTTTGTCTGCAGAAGCTAGCTGCTTCCTGGATGAAAGTGCAGCAGGTGGTGGCCCAATAATAGTATTGCCTGTTGGGCATCTTTCAATAAGGGGGATTCCCTTCCTATCTCATTCTGTTTATCTTTTTCCTCCCTACTTCTGCTCACTGCTTCCCAGACGTAACAGAATTGTGGGAGAAGCTGGGCTGCAGAATGGACAATTTCTTATACAGTAATTTTGTTTCGACTAGCAGCATCTTCCACAGTTCTACCCACCCTGGATGGCTTCACTGTTGAGGGTAAGCTTTTCATTTAGATCATTAGCACGTAGGCTGTTTGTCTGCTATAAATAGTTATTGAGTTGGCATTGAGGTTATTATGGTTAATTGCTTTCCATAAATTTTATGCAGCTTTGAAATGACTTATCTGGCAGCAAGTGGGAGAAGGGAGCATGTCCAGCATGAGACGTGCTGTTACTTTTAAACCATCTCCAGAAACTCCAGAGTGGAGGGAAGCATGCCAGACATAATAGAATTTTGAGAGACTCACCTAGAAAGGAAATTATTGGGTCAGGAATTCTTTCCATTCTTTAACTGGGCCCAACTATTGGCATTTATTCATAGATGAGCACTTCCCTTCTCTTTGATAACAGGTACAGTTCAACAATGTTGTGATGCCATTGATCATCTAAAGCGCATAATTAAGCACAAAGCATCTTCTCTAAATAAGGCAGAAAAACGGCGGATACCAAGGTTAGTTGTTTGAGATTTTGCCTTTCCAAATACTACATCTTAGTTTGTTACATATGGCTCTTGTAAAAAAAATTTAGGGTGGTGGGTGTGGACTTGCATTAATGCGTAACTGCATCCCCACCTGTGCTGAAAACTTTCTCCTGAAATGCCCCTTGGCTCAGGTTGGCCACCCCTGAGATAATGGAAAGAGCATCCAAAATTCTTCATTTGATAATTAGATTTGCAAATAGAGCAGTATGGCTTCATTAACATGATGCTGTTGTGGCTTTTCCTTGAAACAAAGAAAAGCCTTTGGGCAAATATCAGTAAAGATTGTTGATTTGTATTCATTATTTTTGTGCAGAGGATTTCCAAATGCTAAGTCAGTGTGTCTGTTGGACCTTGTCATGTGGCTCTTGGTGCAATGTGGGCGACCCCAGACAGAGTGCCGGCATAAATCCATGGAGCTCTTCTATGAGTTTGTTCCTTTATTACAAGGTACCGTGGTCACACATACCTCTAATCTTCTGCTTCACATAATTGTGTATTTCTGCTCTCATTTTCTGTGCAAGTAGCTGCAAGTATTTCATTCAGTATAAAAACTGCATTTTTTTTTACCATGCAAGCTTCCTCCAGCCAGTGTGCCTCAACTCTGACCTGGAGAGACCACCTTTTGGTGCAGGAAAACTATTGTAGCCAGCTGTGAGGGGATCCTCCGCTCATGCAGAGCCAGAGGAGTGATTCCTAATCCACCCTCTTCCTTGAAGTTGACATATGCAGCATGGCCAAGGGAATTTAACTGTTGTATTGGCTGTCTCCTCTTCCAGAAAATAAGAGCAACTAATGGAATAGGTTTTTGAGTGTTGGTCCATGTCCATAATATCTTGCTGAATGCCAGCTGTGTATTTACCTAAAGAATATTGATTTCTGTATGCTTCTTTATCAGGAAACCAGTCCCCATCTTTGTGGCTAGGTGATGTTCTAAAAAAACAAGGAATTTCTTTCCTCATCAACAAATTTGAAGGGGGCGGTAATGATGGTGACAATCTCTCTGGAATCCTTTCTCAGCCAACACTGTGTGACGTGCAGGAGCCCTTTAGTTTGCGAGCAGTTGTGCAATGGATGGATATGTTTTTAGCAGCTCTGGACTGCTACAATACATTCATTGAGCAGGGAATGATCAAACCAAACGAAATACTAGGTAGGTAAATCCTGGCAGCAGCTGGGTCAGTATTATCCATGTTATAAACTCACTCTGAGGGGTTTCTAGCTTGGGCTTAACGTTTGTTTCGAGAATAGATTTGATTTACAGGTTCACAATCAGTTTCGGCAACAATTGCCTTGCCAAGTGGATTTTTTTTGTAATAGTGAGCTAGTATAATACCTTATTTACTTTGTGTTTATAGAAATGTTTCATTGCAATGATAAAAACACTAATTTAAATTTCTTTCCCTCATGGATTTATTTTCCCCTCACGTTGTTTAACTGTGTCCCACCTTCAAAGGCCCTGCAGTGCAGCAACCCTATCTCCAATGAGAAGATCTGTGCATGATTCCTTCTAAAGCCCGTCACTATTCTCCTTCACTTACTTAAAGAAGATTGCCAATTATCAAAGTGAGGTGCTTCCTTCCCTCTCCACTGCTAGCCCAGTCATTTGTTTGTTGCTTTTCTCATGCTTCAGCCCCACCCAACCAAGGGAGCTCACTACTTGTATTCTGATGATACCAACGCCTTGTGTAGCTGTTAGGCCATTGGGTCCGCATCTAATAAAAGTTATTTTTTTTTTAAATTTATTCATACATTTCTAAATAGCATGTTTCCATAGTAGTAAAATGCAATGGTGGAATTAGATACCCATTTGCAAAATACTGTTCTGTGTGTGTGTCAGGGCAAGATACCTAGCTTCATTAAAATGTACAATAAGATTCTTACTAAATGCAGATGTTAGAGGGCCAGATTTTCAAAGATGTGGACTTAAATTTACATACATGTAATTGACATGTGTGCAGATACCTAATACACACATCCATTAAGAATGCATAGTTGTCTGAAAATCTATCCCTCATGTCCAAAACTTAATACTAACAATGTAATTGAAATATGGTTTGAAGAAAAAAATCTCGTTCTTTCACTGGTGGGGAAAGATTTTGACTTTTCTCCCCCCCCCGTATTTTCATTGTCATTGCATTAAGTTAGTCTTTCTCTTTGTGCTGAGCATAAAATATATTTTTAGATTTATGGGGTCACTATATATTTAAATTTGGTGTAATTCCTTCTAGGTACAAAGATGAGGTCTTCATTCCTGAGAGCTGTGGAGTTCTTCCTTGAAACTATTGTCTTGCATGATGTATCTGCAGCAGAGCGGTGCTTTGACATTGGGTCAAAAGGCAATATGTTCAGCCCACAAGAAAGAGAAGAGTATAATTACAGCAAATGCACGATCGTAGTTCGAATCATGGCGTTTGTCAGCATGATCCTGGAGACCTGCCAACAGGATTTCTGGAAGGTAGGTGTTGAACCGATTGGTCTGTAGAAGGTGACCTCTGCAGTTATTGCAATTGTTATTTAAAGTTGTTGTTTACGCATTGTTGATTTGAGGGAGAGTCAAGGACTCATGACTAGCTAGGAGAAGTGGATCATCCTTTGCAATACCTTGGGCCATTAATCTTAGCTGGTTATTAAGCCCCAGGAAGTGTCCTGCTCTTTGGACATTACTGCTTCAGTAAGGTGAAGGAAACCCTCACTTCATGGATTATTTTGCAATGAGTAATGCAGTTCTAATTAGAAGAAATTAATACCATGTATATTTGCCAGTCAGGTTGCTTGAATCACCATCAGCATGGGTATCTTATGTTCTTGAATTTGGGAATTTTTCTAAGTGATCATAGTACAGATACTGAGAGAGACAATGGCTATAGAAATGACTGTGCTCTGCTTTTTTCCTGTTAAATTCCTTTTTGAAGAATGAACGTGCAAATCTCTGTCTCTTTCTGTATTTAACACAATATAAATGGAAGTTTTAATATCTACAGTTTTGTATGAATTTTAAAAAGGGCACTGCTAAATTAATTTCTGGGACTACAGGTGCATAACTGTCAGTTGCATAATTTGTTCAGATGCATAACTAGCAGTCTTCATGTGTGTAGAAGTCTGTAGTATTGGCACGTTATTTGAACACTAAAATGAGCACATGTATGTGGAAATAAGGTGTGATGTTGTGCACCAGCACCTTTAAAAATGGCCGTTTAATTTCTGTAAATCAGAGTAATTAACAGTATTGAAAATGAGCCATTTTGGGGGGGGGGGAGAGAGAGATTAAGATTAACAATTGAATAGCCATATTTTGCTTATTTCAGACACAGGAAAAATCATGGAAAGCAGAATAGCTCAACAAATGGGATTAAGAATAAAATATGTCTCCAGCTTCATTTTAATCTTTTATTCTTTCTAGTTACTTGAGAAAGAATTGCTTAATGCAAATCTGATAGAACTTCTTGTGAGAATAGTGTGTGAGCCAGCAAACATAGGCTTTAATACAGCTGATGTACAAGTCATGAAAAATCTCCCAGATGTTTCTGTGAGGCTCATAAAAGCTTTGATGAAATCTCCCTATAAAGAATCCTTGGAGCTAAGCATAAAGAAAAGAATAACATCACAAAGGTAAGAGCTCTCTGATAGCCATAAATGGCTAATTTAAAATCAGAACAAATGCAGTACATAGTGAGAGATGCAAAGTGAATGAAGCTTCCACTGCAGTTATAGGATGGTGTCTTTTTCTCATATTATATTGATACATCCACAGACAATCAATGTTTTTATTTATTTATTTTTCCTTTCCTTTGTCAGCATCGAGGAGCTTTGCTCTGTTGAGCTGTATAATCCAGATGCTCGTTTTGATCATGTTAGACTTAGTTCCATCTTGTCTGCATGCAGGCAGCTCCATAAGGCTGGCCTGCTTCATTCCACGCTTCAATCACAGGTAAACATTGATTCAGAAAATAACAGTTAAGATTTTTCATATTCAAGAGCTTTTCTAATATGAAAACCATGAAGTCATGGGGAGTTGCTTGTGAAATAACCAATGGTAGAATAGGCCTTAGCTAATTCTCACAATTTTCCAGCGAAGTAGATCAATAAATATCCTTTTATAGATGAGAATACTCTGGCAGAGAGATTAAGTAACTTGTCCAAGGTAACACTAGAGAGTTGGTGTTGAAACTAGGATCTGAATTCTGGAATTGCTGGTGCTCAGACTATACTACCCCTAAATAAATGCTTTACATTGCACTCAATAAATACCAAACACTGGGGCACAAAAACAATAGAAGAGAGTCGTGAAAAATCTCTTTATCTATGATTCTGTACAATTGGGTGGTAAATTTGGTAGTGTAGCTAAAAATCCGGCCACATGTGTGTACCTTTAATGTGCAAAATGGAGGTTTTCAAGAAAATATCTGCACTTCAAATGGAGTGGTAGACATTTAATTCCAAAGAGAAGAATAGATTGCAGACAGTAATGGTGGGGGGAAAAAAGAAGGGGAGGATGTGCTTAATTTTTGACAAAAGTAAAAAAACAACTTGATTTATCTTTAAAAGAAGTCCAGGGGAAAGAGTGATTTTTTTTTTTTTTTTTTTTGTGGTTTTGACAATGCAAACAAACTTCTTGCATTTTGAAAACTAGCATGTAAACTTACAAAATGTCAGCTAAGAATATATCATGGGTTATGATTCAGTTGTGAAGTAGTCGGTAGAAGAAGGAAAAGGGTTAAAATGCTATCAGAATGAGACAGAAAAGCATCAGCCCCTTCGATGGAGCACAGTGTTCAGAAGAGAAATATACAATTGGATTATTGTCTGAGAAAAATATTATGACAAATGGGAAAAGTTATCAGAGAAGCACTTATAAGTGTGATATAGGAGATACGTTATTTGGATGTATTGATATTAAAATGAAGATTTTGGACATAGTTGCAAATAAAGATTGGTTTCCTTAATCCATGAGTGTTGGCAGGCCTGGCCTTTAAAGAGCAAATCCTTTGTCAAAAAAATAATCAATATAGGTCATCCTATTAGTACTACATATGTTGTTTTGCAAGAGACCAGAGTTCAAATTGTGAAGAGCTGGGTTATTCAGCTTCTGGAATAGAAGGAGAGCCTCTTTTCTTCCAGTAGGATGCTCCATTGGCCGAACAGAAGTAGCCTGAGGGGCCTTGTTTAGACTTTTGAGTCACAGGAAAGTAGGATAGAGGGAAGTTGTACAGATCAAACTTAGATCTTTATGGAGCCTCCTAGGTATTCCTTGGGCTCCCTGTTACCAAGGTTCTGGAATTCATGTCTTAGCCAGTCTCTACGTCACTGTAGGTAAAGGAAGAAAGAAGCAAGATAGGTAGCAGGCCATTCAGGATTAACAAAGACTCTGCTATTTGGTGAAGGATGCCACATTTATAATGTAACAATGTAAATGTTAAACTTTATGGAATTTTTGCCATTAACTTCTCCAAGGCCAAGATTTTGCCCTATATGTCCAGATAAAAACCTGCAATAGCAGGACAGCATGTTGACTGGTGTCAGTGGTACCCATGGATTATATGGTGCCCCCTTCAGGGCATCTACATTCTCATAAGATTTTCTGAATGTCCATACTAGTATTGCTTGTCAACTGTTCAGAATCCCTTAAAGTCCCTCAAAATCCCTTAAAGGAAGAGGGTCAGCATCCCTTAAAGTCTTGAGTCCAAATTTTGGGTTAGTGAGTAATGATCCTCAAATGGGTATCAGCTTATTCTGAAACCAAATGTTTGTTCAAGTGTGGTTTCCAGGAACATGAATAGGACTGTCTATGTGCAGGGACAATTGTCAGGTCAACAAGCTTGAAAAAACGGAGATCTTTTCCCAGAACCCCTGTGGTGCTCCTGTCACAGAACAGTTTTATGGAGGTTTTAATTTATTTATTTTTGGCAGCTAGGCAGAGCAATTTAATGTTTAAATTGTATTTTTCTCCTGCATTTTTGAAGACTTACAGTAGAAGTCGTCCCTCCCCACCCCCTTCTCTACATCCTCTAGGGTTCGGGGCTCCATTTCAGAGTTGGCTCTAAGCTTCTTTCAGTTGTTTATAAAAGCATTGCACCAGGAGATGAGAGGAAATCTCTTCCATCATTGGACATCGGCAGCAAGCGACTGGCTGATGGACTCCTGCAGCTGGCCTTTGCTTTTGGTGGCCAGGTAGGAGGATCACCTCTTCTGATGTACTGTCTCCAAGTCCATTTCTGTAGTTCTGGGTTCTGGCATGTTTCCTGGGTTCTGTGCTGTCTTCAGCAACATGGTAGAAGAAACTGGTCCATTTTTCTGTAACATGTATTTTTTGGGATAGAAAATTATGTATGTATACAGCATGCTGTATTTATAAAGTTCCCTCAACACTTCAAATCCAGAAGTCAGAGTTTGGCCATTGTTGAGTGCCAGCGTCAAAGGCAAATCATGGATTCTTTAGTAGGGGGAATATTCTGATACTGTTCGGGGGGGGGTGTTGTGCTTTTTTCCTTAAGTTTTAATATTTGTTTTTGTGTTATAAGTAGACATACAACTATTTTTGAGAAGGTAGCTTTAAAAGAGCGTCTCTTGATTTTGTAGAAGACTAGTAACACTTAGTGATTTCAGTACCTCTGGACTGACCTCTCTTCTTGTGCCAATTTCCACAGTGTGAGGAGCTGGTAAGTCTCCTGTTGAACACAATGATCCTGTCTGTGCCACTATCAGGAACATCACAGAGGAGTCTGATCAGCTTCTCCCATGGAGAGTATTTCTACAGTTTGTTCTCAGAAACCATTAATCGGGAACTGCTGAAAGACCTGGATGTGGCCATACTTCAACTTATGAAATCATCTGTGGACAGCCCCAAAATGGTACTGGACCTTTTCTTCAAAAGGACACAGTCAGTTGAAAATGTCATACCCTCTCTAGTTACAAGCAACACCTACAATAACTGTAAATGAAAGATTAGGGGGTGGTAGTGGGGGGGGAGAGGGTTGTTAAATGTTTTTTTTTCAGTGTTTCACTTTGTTGTGGAGGTTTGGTTGGTTGGTTGGTTGGTTGGTTGTGTTGATACTCATTGGTACTGCCTACCTCATGCACCATAGCAAGATGGCATAATTCCCATGCACTGCACTCTCACATGCTTGCTCTTCCCCAGGCCCCGTTAAAGGATGTTTGCCAATTTAAAGAGGGTTTACTGGTAACACAGCAGCCGAGCTGATGTTTCTAAGATTGGGCTCAAGATGCCTGGTAAGGGCTAGGGACAGCAGAAGCCCATGGGAGGTGGGGATCTGTCTTATTGGCCCAGGTAGGGGTCCAGGGAATGCAGTGTCTGAAAACTGAGGAGCTGCGGCCTCTGCCTGAGATGAAGGGGACAGGTGATTCTTCTTTTTTGGGACTCCTCTATAGGTCCCTGGGAAGAATTTAGAAGTTGGGAGGTCTTATTTCAACATTGATGCTAAAGAGCCCAGCAGAGAGGTGTCAGAGCAGAGGGGTCAAGCATGTTTGCTAGTGTTACTTTTGAGCCCACACTCACTCTCTCGCAGAAAAATTCAGCAAGGAAGAAGACACCCCACTTAAAAACTAATCAAAGGAATTTTAGAAAATAATCTGGAAATGCCATTTAAAATATTTTATCTCAGACAATTTTAAAAATAATCAAGCTGGTGGTATCACTTTAAATAGTTTCCACTGTCATTAAAGCTGATGTAAGCAGCAAAGAAGTGATTTTTTTTTTTTTTTTTTTTAAAAGGCTGGCACTGGCATATTGATGATGCTTCAATGTGCTGTGTGTGCAGAGCCATAACAGCTGTTAATCTGAAAACTGGATCTCTCATATCTAGTAGATTCCTAAATATTCATATTCACATAGTTGTAGCTGGCAGTGGATGTTCTCTGTAACACCTGCTTTTTAAATTCTCCACTTCTTATATTTTTGAAAACTTCTTGTGGCTTGTTCATGCACTACAGGTCAGGGAGGTATGGTCAATTATTTTCCAAAACCACATTCCCTCCTCCTTTATTAGAACTTGGAGATTTCTTTTTCAAGTTAGTGAGATTTTTCTTTTACAGTCTTTTGTCCTTGCTTTTGAAGATTTGGGAAGAAAAATATCCATAGTTTAACTATAATATTCTAAATCTGGTGGAATCCAAATATGATGATTATGTAGTCAAAAGTGCAAGTAATCCTTGCAGCGTAGGATGCGAAGTTCAAGTATAGTACTTAGTGATTTTGTTTTATACTCTGATCACATAATTTAGAAGAATTCTCTGTTTATGAAAATTGTGATCTCATCCTGTTACACTTTCTGTCTTGGATTGCAAAACTGAGAGGGAATAGCAAAAAAAATGCTTGATTGTTACCATGTATGATGCACCTTTATTCTTGGCTTCTCTGTGTACATGCCAACCGAAATGTGTTTTGATTTTATTTTTAAATGTTACTTCATTTGTATCTTAGGTCCATTCTAGATACTATTTTAAAATAAGAATTGGAGTTTATTAGGTTACTGTATTGTCTCACTCAAATATACTCCCTTTTTCATGTTCACACAAACTTTAATAAACAGAACTGCTGCACCATACATGGAATAAAACAGGAATGAATATGAGAGCAATCTGAAGTGTTTGCTTTTGATCGTTAATGCTAGTATGTCCTTATGGAAAATTAATGTTAGCACTACTGCTTAATGCATGAAACTAATTCTCACTTGATTAATATTTTAGGCTTGGATTTTCAAAATCACTTAGAATTTGGACCCAGTTCCCATTAAAAATAGTGCAAATTGGCTGTCAGTCTCCTAAACTAGTGAGGCTTATTGTTTGTAATCATCTATCCCAAAGACCAAATATCATGATTACATTGAATTAAATGTTGTTACCATATGGAATACATGGAATTTTTATTTTGTCTTCATTTCAGGTGGGTACCATCCTGAATGGTATGTTAGATCAAAGCTTTAGAGAGCGTGCTGTACGCAAGCAGCAGGGAATGAAGTTGGTGACTGCAGTACTGAGAAACTGGATGAGACTTGACAGCTGGTGGGCCAAAGATTCTGCTCCAGAGAGCAAAATGGCTGTTTTGACACTGTTGGCTAAAGTTCTGCAGGTATATATTCAGAGGGGTAGCCATGTTAGTCTGGATCTGTAAGAGCGGCAGAGTGTCCTGTGGCACCTTATAGACTAACAGACATATTGGCGCATGAGCTTTTGTGGGTCAGTACCAATTTCGTCGGATGCATGTAGTGGAAATTTCCAGAGGCAGGTATAAATATGCAAGCAAGAAACAGGCTAGGGATAACGAGGTTAGTTCAATCGGGGGGATGAGGCCCTCTTCTAGCAGTTGAGGTGTGAACACCAAGGGAGGAGAAACTGCTTTTGTAGTTGGCTAGACTTTCATAGTCTTTGTTTAATGCTGAGCTGATAGTGTCAAATTTGCAAATGAACTGAAGCTCAGCAGTTTCTCTTTGAAGTCTGGTCCTGAAGTTTTTTTGCTGCAGGATGGCTACCTTTAAATCTGCTATTGTGTGTCCAGGGAGATTGAAGTGTTTTTCTACAGGTTTTTGTATATTGCCATTCCTAATATCTGATTTGTGTCCATTTATCCTTTTATGTAGGGACTGTCCAGTTTGGCCGATGTACATCGCAGAGGGGCATTGCTGGCACATAATGGTGTATATTACATTGGCAGACGTGCAGGTGAATGAACTGGTGATGGTGTGGCTGATCTGGTTAGGACCTGTGATGATGGTGGTGGTGTAGATATGTGGAAAGAGTTGGCATCGAGGTTTGTTGCATGGATTGGTTCCCGAGTTAGAGTTACTATGGTGCGGTGTGTAGTTGCTGGTGAGAATATGCTTCAGGTTGGCAGGTTGTCTGTGGGCAAGGATTGGCCTGCCTCCCAAGGCCTGTGAAAGTGAGGGACTTTTGTCCAGGATGGGTTGTAGATCACTGATGATGCGTTGGAGAGGTTTTAGCTGAGGACTGTATGTGATGGCCAGTGGAGTTATGTTGGTTTCTTTCTTGGGCTTGTCTTGCACCAGGACGCTTCTGGGTACACGTCTGGCTCTGTTGATCTGTTTCCTTATTTCCTCATGTGAGTATCGTAGTTTTGAGAAAGCTTGGTGAAGATCTTGTAGGTGTTGGTCCCTGTCTGAGGGGTTGGAGCAAATGCGGTTGTACCTTAGCGTTTGGCTGTAGACAATGGATAGTGCTGTGTGTCTGGGGTGGATGCTGGAGGCATGAAGGTAGGCATAGCGGTCGCTGGGGTTTCGATATAGTGGTGTTAACGTGACCATCACTTATTTGCACCGTGGTGTCTAGGAAGTGGACCTCCCGTGTAGAGGAAGTGTTGTTCCAGGTCAGACATGAAAATATTGGCATATTGTGTGGCCATGCGGGTGCCCATAGAACTAATCAACATACTCTTAGAGCCCCGACTGGGGTTATTCTATCTACTATCCAAGATCCACAAACCCGGAATCCATGCAACAAACCTCAATGCCAACTCTGCCCACATATCTACACCACCAACATCATCATAGGTCCTAACCAGATCAGCCACACCATCACCGGTTCATTCACCTGCACGTCCACCAAAGTAATATACACTATCATGTGCCAGCAATGCCCCTCTGTGATGTACATCGGCCAAACTGGACAGTCCCTACGTAAAAGGATAAATGGACACAAATCAGATATTAGGAATGGCAATATACAAAACCTGTAGAAAAACACTTCAATCTCCCTGGACACACAATAGCAGATTTAAAGGTAGCCATCCTGCAGCAAAAAAACTTCAGGACCAGACTTCAAAGAGGAACTGCTGAGCTTCAGTTCATTTGCAAATTTGACACTATCAGCTCAGCATTAAACAAAGACTATGAACATCTAGCCAACTACAAAAGCAGTTTCTCCTCCCTTGGTGTTCATACCTCAACTGCTAGAAGAGGGCCTCATCCCCCCTGATTGAACTAACCTCGTTATTCCCTAACCTTTTTCTTGCTTGCGTATTTATACCTGCCTCTGGAAATTTCCAGTACATGCATCCGACGAAGTGGATATTGACCCACGAAAGTTCATTCTCCAATACGTCTGTTAGTCTATAAGGTGCCACAGGACACTCTGCTGCTTTTACAGGTATATATTGTGTTTGGTAAAATTAAAGCCACTTATAACAGCAATCTGTAAGAGCATGCTGCATCTTGGAAAAGTGACAGTATTAGTTTTTGAAGGTTTATTTTAGTGTTTTTTTTTTTTTGTTTTGTTTTGACTTTTATTGCTAGTTGGAGAATTTCAGTGTTCTCTGAATAATGAATACTAAGTATTCTTTTTAAAAAAAGTTTTGGCAGACAGAACTCTTGATTTCACCTACCCATTTTTATTCCTGTGTCTGATGTTTTAGCTCCTCTTCTCCTTCATAACAAGAGTTGCCAATGGAAGGAGTAATCTTTGGGAAGCAAGCAGCCCCTTACGAGGTACTGCCTGTCTCATTGGCAGCCAGACAGTTCTTTTTAGAGTGGTTTTCCCCAGACCAAATTATTTTAGAAAACTATTCTGTTTGGAAGAACTTCAACTTCTTTGCCTCTCCATTCTCTCACTTATTTGCGACACTCTTCCTCAGCTCACATCTTGAAGACAGAGCTTTTTTGACAACTTGTAAACCCATGCAAAATATCTAGGAAAAGAATCAGGATGACCTCCCCTATTCATCTTCTTTTTATTTTTATTTTTCTTTCATTCTATGGTTTGAGGTTTATTACTGGAAGGTGTGTTTGAAAATAAATGAAGTGGATTATCCTAATGGCTTAGCTGTTAATAGTGCAATGATCATAGGAGACCTAGCTTTGGGAAGGGGCTTAATACTGTTTTTTCATTGGCCAGAAAAGGTCACAACATGTGATTCCCAGCATTGTGATGGGTAGGAACTTTTGGATCCATGCTAAGAACTCATGTAAAACCTAAACCCTTATCATATGCATGTCTGCTGAAATAAACTCCAGAAATGATTTTAAAGAAACTCTGAACAAAAATCATGGAAACTGTGTTTAACACAGAGATTATTTTTATATATTAAATGTTTTTATGTTTTTAATTATTTTTTCTCTCTCCAGATTGACTCCTCAGTGTCTTTTAATACAAATCATGAGGCTTTCTCTGCTGTTTTTAGTACATATACCAGCCTACTTACTGATCGCAATTTAGGTCTAAATCTAAAGGTAAGTTGTGTTTTGTTTTCTCCCAAGTTTGAATGCTAACACTACTCATGGATTAAAAACCAGTTTTAATTGGGTTATGTCACTAAAGGTACCTTTATCTTGCTTTTCATAATAACATAACAAATTTCCTTTTCTTCCTTACCCTCCCATAGATCAGCAAGCTAAAAATCACAATTTAATGTCATAACTTTTTATTTTTTTATTTTTACATTTTTCTCAATCTTCCTTCTTTTTCCTTCTTTTTGATCATGTAGTTTTAGGAAAAGTCAATAATATGGAGATATAGACGTAGTTATAAACTCACTTAAAAATGTAAGAGGAATATAGCTTGATCAGGGGTGCCATTTCACTTTTGAGCACTATCTGTAGGGATTGAACCTGGGACCTTTGTGTATAGAAGCATTAGCTTCCTATTGCTTGAGCTAAATACCAAACTCATAAACTTCTATATGTAGTCTAGACACTAGAGCAGAGAAAGAACCACACTATGTTAGTATGGGGGTACAAAAGATGCTGGACTGAGAGCCCTGACAACTGAAGTTCTCTGCCTACAGAAGAAGCACAGCATGGCTACTGCCAATGTTCCCTCTAAATTTTTTACATCCATGCGCGGAATGAATTTTGTTATGTGCACCAATATGGAGGTGATGTGTGGTGGGGCTGAGGAGTTAGGAGTGTGGGAGGGGGCTCAGGGCTGAGGCAGAAGGTTGCGGTGTGGGGGTGAGGGCTCTGGAGTGGGGCCAGGGATGAGAAGTTTGGGGTGCAGGAAGCAGCTCAGGGTTGGGGTGTGGGGGTGAGGGCTCTGGGGTCGGGCTGAGAGGTTCGGGGTGCAGGAGGGGGCTCAGGGCTGGAGCAGAAGTTGGGGTGCAGGGGGTGAGGGCTCCAGCTTGGGGAGTGGGCCGGGGATGAGGGATTTGGGGTGCAGGTTGCCCCGGAGCTGCAGTGGGGAAAGAGGAGTTCCCCCAGTCCTCCCTCCTTGCCGGCAGCAGCTCCGGGGGAAAGGCACCTTTCCCCGCCAGCACCTCTGAACGCCCCAACTTTCTCCTCTCCAGGCCCCTGTAGCTGCACACCTGCCAACCGCGCAACTTAGAAGGAACTTAGCTTACTGCCCTGCTAATGTGAGTCTGCCCTGAATTAGGCAGACTATTCTGGTGGTTGCTTATATGTTCATATTCAATTGAACTTGGACTTCTTGCTGTAGCTACCAAGAAGGGTATCAGTGCATTAGTAATGGTGTTTTTCTGTGCTAGTAGACGCTTGTTCACTAGAAAATGGACTGAGACTTATTTGTTGTGTACATCATCCATGAAATATCTACTGGAGGATAATTTTTGGTCATCTCTGACCAGGGCTTGATTTTGGACCAGCAGCTTAAAAGATGGAAGGCTACATATTAACTAACCACCTGAGCTCTGCACTCATCTAACTCTGCTACTGAGGAGTAACTTGTAGTTTTTTCAATCTGATACATAGCTGGAGGATGAAAAAGGTTTTCTAATTTGAAATAACCTCTATTTACTTCAGAGTCAAGCAGTGATTATTCTTCCATTCTTCACTAATCTGACTGGAGAAAGGATTAGTGAGCTTAAGGATGCTCTTGACCAACTTGTGGCTTTCAATTTCCCCATGAAGTCTGATGAGTTTCCCAAGGGAACCTTGAGGTACAATAACTATGTGGACTGCACTAAAAAGGTCAGTACTTGAGTATGTTTAAAGTGTATAATTAAAAACATAAGTGAATTTGTATGCAGAAACCATGTAATTTATCAGTATGTTTGTCATCTTTGAGATGACAGGATTGTTTCCTCTAAATCCTAATGTAGTTCACCAGTTTATCTTAATTTATTTCTGGTAGTTGATTCCAAACATCAGAAATTAGGAATATAAATACAAGGTCCAGTTCTGCAGACCTTTACCCTTGTGAACAATCCTTATTCATACAAGTGGTCCTATTGACTTCTGTGGGATGACTCTCAACAGTAAGGTTTAAATTTAAGGGATAGGGCCCATGGTAATTCAATCTGAAGAAAAGTCATATTTAAGATAATACAGTTATCAGATTACTTTCTTTAAGAATACGTTGTGTCTGTGTTAGGGCAGAGCTAAATTGTCCATGGTCTAGACTGTGATTATTGAACCACATCCCTTTATAGGGGAGGTGCAGTGCAGAAGGGATCGATGGAGAGGCACGGTCTCTTCTCAGGCTTCTTCCACATATGGTAGTGAGCATTTTGTCCATCCATCCATAAAGTGGAGCAAATTGCTGTCCCCAATATAGTAGTTCCATTCATGGCCCAACCCCCAAAGTGCAGGAAACAGACAGAATTCTCTTGAATTAAGAGGGCTTTCTAACAACAGCCACATCCCCTACTCCTCAAAGGAAGAGGCTTTCTTTATATCTGGTGATTTTTTTATTATTTTTTTTTTTTTTGTGTGTGTGTGGAAGATTCTCTTTCCTGACAAGTGAAAGTATATGAAATACTCTCTTGAGCATGGTCTAGCAGCATCTGTTGCTGACCATTGTTAGAGATAGGATACCAGATCCGATAGACCATTGGTTTGAACCCGTATGGGCAACTCTTGTATTCTTTTTTTCCAGTTTCTAGATGCACTAGAATTGTCTCAGAGTCCAATGTTGTTACAATTGATGACAGAAATCCTCTGTAGGGACCACAGACACTTTATGGAGCACTTGTTTCAAACCAGTTTCAAAAGAATTTCCAGAAGGTGAGCTTGGGCTGTCATTTTTTGTTTTTTCTGTGAAGCTTTACCTTGCCAATAGGTGCTGGATAGTAATCAAGTCCTGTTATGCAGATCATTATGGTAAAGAGCATTATATTTCCAGCTGTACTTTTGAAGAAACTTGTCAGTTTCTTCATGATCTCTCTTGAGCAATACCATCTCCTCCTGAAATTCTCCCAAAACATTTTGACCAATATTTCCCATAAACAACAAGTAAATGTGGTTCTGATTTCCAGATGACACGTCATGTATCTGGAAAAGTTTGCAAAGCCTTCACAGCTTAGTCTCTTCCAAAAAAAAAAAAAAAATTCAAATCAAGACGATAATCTTGGAAAACATGCACCTGGGGATGTTCAGTTGATCTTCCAATTGTATATTTAATGGAGTTAACATTTTCCATAAGTAACTATCATGAAGACAACTAATAATTACTTTGTGCAAATTTATGGGGAATGAATATTACCAGGACAGTAAGACAGAATCATTTACAAAAAAAAAAGGTATTCAGAGAAGTGTATTTTAAGATTATATCCTCATTGAGAGTGTTAAGGTTTCCTGACTTGAAGTCTTCATTTATGTCCAGATTTCAGTTTTGTATGTTTAGTTTTATGTAATTATCCAGGATAACAGCCAATATGTGGCAAAACTACATCACTGACAAGCCAAAATTTACCATGCCAATAGGTGCTGGGCAGTAATCAAGTCCTTCTCTTTTGCTTCCTCTTTGGAGACCAAGTATGTCTCTTCAGTTGTCCAGAAAGCAAGAGACTGAACAAAGCATGGCTACAACCCAGCTGACTCTTGAAAAGCTGTCCTTTTAAAAGAGTTCTAGTTTTCTGTCTTTGTGAATGATTTGGTGGGTGTCTGAATGGCCTTTATTTTATTTATGTGCTATTTGCTTATTACTACATTTCTAGGTGATGTTCTGTACACATTATTAAAGGTATAATTGAGTTTTTAATATACCCAGAGGACCAGATTCTAAACGCCTAGATGTTCAATACTGATAGCTATGCGTATCTTGAAAAATCTGATACTGTGCTTTTGCATAGTTAGGTCACCAAAGTATGTTTGCGCAGCTAACCCTCATTCCCAGGGATCAGACTCCAGTATTTTAGCCCTCTTTACATTTGTGATTGATGCTAATGCCATTGCTTACTTGCAGGCTGCTTGTGAAAATTAAGCAGGACAGGAGAATATAAATCTTGTTAAATATTTCTAAGAATTGTATATGGTGGTGAAATCTCCATCCCTAGAGGTTTTTTAGGCCCGGCTTGACAAAGCCCTGTCTGGGATGAGTTAGTTGGGGTTGGTCTTGCTTTGAGCAGGGGGTTGGACTAGATGACGTCCTGAGGTCTCTTTCAACCCCAATCTTCTATGTTTCTATATACCAAGCTTCCTGTATCTAGGCTATTGGGTATTGGTTCCCTAGATATAGGGTTTTAATGGTTTGGTGTTTCAAGTGCTCAAGTGTGCAAGTACTATTTTGAATTTATTTAATGGTCTTTGTTCTGAATGTTCTGAAAGCTCCCAAAACACATATGAAAAATTACATATGGACACGAATTGTCACCTACCACTGAAATGCAGCCGTCTTTGGGTTGAAACATGGCCTCCATTTAACAGCACACAGCAGCACTGCGCTATTGTTTGATAGGAAGTGAAGAAAAGCATGGCATACATTGACCGTACAGCGGGGGAGATCATGTAGACAGAATGTAATTATCCAATCTTGGAATTGAGCTAAGATGCGGGGCCTAGTACTGTTCTGTAGAGTGCTGTGGAATCTTTCATGACCACAACTGGTCTAGATTTGGACCTCTCATTTACAAACCATCAGATAGCGCCTCCACTAACCCAGTGGCATGCTGTCTTGCTGGATTAACAAAGACTCAAAAAGTACACCTACGCTCCACACTTCTTACGGTGTCATGTAGAGTACATGCACAGCTCCCCTTCCTCCCCCTCACGTAGCGTGGGTACAAATAGCGGTGTAGATAGTGAGGCACTGCTTGGGCAATTAAAGACAGGCTTGGATGTACCTGGGTATATACTCTGTGACTCTACAGCCAAAGCAGAGCTTCCCCAATCTGCAGTGCTATTTTTCCAGCCTTTCTCCACCATAGGGAGAGATTCCGGGCAGGGTGAGGCAAGGGGAAGGTGCTGAAGTCTTTTCCTGTTGTCTCACCCTGCCAGAGCCTTTCATTGACACACATAACTACATACTGCAGTGTTAACACAGCCTTTTTAATGAGGAATATAGCTACATGTACCCTACATGCTGCCAACAGTGATGTGCAGTGTAGATGCAGCCAAAGAGAAGAATGCCACTTACCAAATGACAAAAACTGATTCCTGCAACACCTGGGTATCGTAGGTATCCTATCCCAGTGCTGATGACCTTGCTTACCATGTGAGATCCGCTGAGATAACCCAAATTGATATGACTGCTGAAGAGAATCAAAAAGTAAATGTGGAGTTGAAAATTTAAATGGAAATTTGGTAAAGGAGTGGTTCACCTAAAATTCTCATCCTGCTTAGGAGTAGCTGTGAAAAACAAGTGGTGCTATTAGACACCGTGCACAAAATGTTCCAGAGCGAAGCCCTTCTTTCAAATGCCACTCGACAAGCCTTTGTGGATCGCTCTTTCCTCACCCTCTTGTTGCACTGCAGCTTGGATGCACTGAAAGAATTCTTTAGCAAGATTGTATTAGAAGCCATGGATACACTGAAAACCAGATTTACAAAGGTGAGCTTCATTTTTCTTTAAGGTTGTAACAAAGCCTCTAAAATGCCAGTATTGTTCTATGATATGTTAGATTATTTTTTCTTAACTATAAATACAACATTCAAGTAAAGATAATTTTTTCCAGTTTTGAGTACATTATGGAGCACAAATTAACATGTTAGTCACTGGGAGTCTTTCCATTAACTTGAATGTGTGTTGGATCTGGTCTGAACATGTTGTTACTGTGAAGTTAATATACAGTAACTTACGTTGCTTAAGAAAAGAGAAGAAATGTCATCTGTGTATATCCAGAGAGGCTTACGGTCCTGTCAAAGGCAAAATCCTGCCCTATCCTTAACTGGGGTGTGTGCGTCTGTCTATAAGATATATTGTCTTACTGTACTCTTAAATTATATAAACTTGCACATTAACATGAAATGATGGTGATGGCGTCAAGTCTTATTTTGACTATTAGAAAAATGTTAGTACTTCCTGTGGTCAGTAATCTATATATTTTGTTACAATTAAAAATCCTTATTGTTTTTATTTCAAAATATCAAAGTGCTGACCTTCCTTTGGTGAAACTCCCATTGACTTCTTCGCAGACAGGATTTCACCTCTGGCTTCTATTTTATATTATCCTATCACGGTCCTATTTTAAAAAATTTAAATTCATAAATATGAAGGATCATTGCAATATGAAAAAATAGAGTTCTAAGCCTGTATTTCTATAAGAACATAAGAATGGCCATACTGGGTCAAACCAAAGGTCCATCCAGCCCAATATCCTGTCTACCGACAGTGGCCAATACCAGGTGCCCCAGAGGGAGTGAACCTAACAGGTAATGATCTAGTGATGTCTCTCCTGCCATCCATCTCCACCCTCTGACAAACAGAGGCTAGGGATACCATTCCTTACCCATCCTGGCTAATAATCATTAATGGACTTAGCCTCAATGAATTTATCCAGTTCTCTTTTAAACCCTGTTATAATCCTAGCCTATGGGCTGTCTTCTCTCTGATATAAAAAGTTACAAATGCAGGTTATAGTTCAGGCTTTTCTTTTTGCTGCAGTGAGGGATTGCCATAAAATCTAAAGCTGTGGATTTTTGAGCACTAATGATTAATGTCCTAGACATACTGTCTGATAAATATTTTTAATAATGTTTGTACTTACATAATCTCAACCAAAGATCTAAGTGCTTTAAAAATCTTTAAGTAAGACTCCCAACACCCCTATGAGGTAACGAATTACTATTCTCCCCATTTTACAGATGGGGATAGAGGCACGGAGGTTGTGACTTGTCCAGGGTTGTATGAGATATCTGTGGTACAAATGAAATGGAACCTAGTTCTTCTGTTTCCTAATCTTCTATTTCTGCATTTTTGTTCCTTCACTACTGTGTACTGGTACTGCATTTTTTCAAAACCTTAGTTATATTTTTGGATGATAATTGTTGACTATTGCATGTACTCTATAAATATGGTTATGGAATCTTCAAAGAAATATTTAAGATTTACTCAAAATGTCAGTTTTTAAATTTACAATTTTATTTTATTCTCATGAAAAGTAGTTAGTGGCTGGATGTTTATTTTTACCATGATACAGTGAGACTTTTGATATGGAATTTTAGTTTTAGGATATGGAAAGAAATCGAGTTTACTCTAGTTTCTACTGAGTAGCTTTTGGAGATGCATTGCAAGGACAAAGGCTAAGTGATCTTTTCCTCTGTACATGTTTTGGTTTTAGTCAAATGAATCTGCTTTTGATACACAAGTCACCAAGAAAATGGGGTATTATAAGATTCTGGAAGTGATGTACTCCCGTCTCTCAAAAGAGGATATTTACTCCAAGGACTCTAGAATTAACCAGGCTTACCAGGGATCCACAAATGTAGAAGGAAATGAACTTACCAAGACACTAATAAAGTAAGGCTTTCTCATTGTTCCATAAACTTGTTTGCTACCGATTTGTCTGAGTGCCAGATATTTTTTATAAATATGCAGTTTAAACCAAAAGTTCATATCCAAGGAAAAATTTAATTTGAAAACTGAGTTTTGGGTTAAATCACAGTGTAAGGTGTTGAATTGAATTTATGCCTGGATGTGAGGATGTCCAAATATAGAAACTGGAGTACTTTTCTGTCAGAGTAGGTACCACTTTTTTCATGGGTGTGTTTGTGAAGCTTGGGGATTTTGTTTGGTTTGTTTTTTAATGAAAAGTGTGAAACTCCGCATCTTTTAAAATGACTCAGTGGATTTCCTTATCTTTTACTGTTGCTTATCACTTCTAGATTCTAGATCTTTTGTATAATTTTGCCGATTTATAATGTAGCCAGCTTGGCCTGTTTGCACATAATTTCCTAGATCAGAAGAAAGTCTCCTATATGGGTTGAGAGCTTGTCTCTAAAATGTTCTGCCTGATTTCAACTTGTCAAAGTATTATATCCCTAGCACTGCGATCACTGTGGAAATACCAACAAATGTTTGGCTTCAATAATGCTGCTGATTCAATTTTAATAAAATATTTCTATGAGAAGACTTAAAGGCAAATTAATATTTGACATGGTGCATTGAGATGATGCATCTGTAGGCTGTGCTATGACACAGATGCAAAGTCTTTCTGTTTATTTCATTGGCCTGTGGATTGGATTCTATGTGGCCTTCTAAAAAAAATTTGATGCTATTTTCTGGTCTGTTCTTATTTTAAGGTCATGCTATGATGCATTTACAGAAAACATGGCTGGTGAGAGTCAGCTGTTGGAAAAGAGGAGACAATACCATTGTGCTGCATATAACTGTGCCATTGCTGTGATCAGTTGTGTCTTCACCGAAAGTAAATTCTACCAAGGTTTTCTTTTCATAGAAAAACCAGAAAAGGTGAGATTTAATGAGGAGGCTACTGTCATGTCAAAGGTCTGCAGGGTCCATGCAGCCTATTTTGGACACTAGCTGAAAGCTTGCACTTTGACCCGAGAATTGAACCTATATAACACAAATTGTTATGTAAGAAACTGATGAGAGAGGAAACAAGCAGTGATGTAATTCTTTTGCTCCACTCCGCGCTGATTAGGCCTCAACTGGAATATTATGTCCAGTTCTGGGAGCCATATTTTGGGAAAGATGTGGATAAATTGGAGAAAGTCCAGAGAAGAGTAAATAAAAATGATTAAAGGTCTAGAAAACATGACCTATGAGGGAAGATTGAAAAAATTGGGTTTGTTTAGTTTGGAAAAGAGAAGACTGAGGGAGGGGACAGTATCATTTTTCAGGTACATAAAAGGTTGTTACAAGGAGGAGGGTGAAAAATAGTTTTTGTTACTCTGAGGATCGGACAAGAAGCAATGGGCTTAAATTTCAGCAAGGGAACTTTAGGTTGGACATTAGGGATGATGTGGAATCTCCATCACTGGAGGTTTTTAAGAGGAAGTTAGACAAACACCTAGATAATACTTAGTCCTGCCTTGAGTGCAGGAGATTGGACTAAGATCTTGTGAGGTCCCCTCCAGTCCTATGATTCTATGTTGGTGGCTTCCTTTGATCCTGCATGGCAATTGAATCACTGATGGAGGTTTTTCATATGGTTGAGTGGGGGTGCAGTAAAAGTACATTCAACCTCTCTACTCTATCTCAATCTCTATTTAGTTATGGAAAGTGCTTAAATATTACAAAAGCCCTCCAACTTTTTGAAATATTTATTGAATAAGAGAATGTTACAGGGCTTTGTGTGCTCTTGTAAAGTAACTAGTCACTTAACTTGTACTTAGATGTCTGCATAATGGTAATTTCTCATAAATGAGTGTTTGGAATGGATTGTACCTTATTTTGTATGGTAATTTGAAATAGACTGTTGTCTTTTGAATAAAATATTGCTAGTGCCCCAGCTATTGTTTACAGTAAGGCAATTTTTAAATTTCCAAATATGCTTTGGTTCACAGAACTTGTTTATTTTTGAAAACTTGATGGATCTGGAGCACCAATATTTGTTTCCTGTTGAAGTTGAGGTGAGTCATAGTTCTATGTTTTTATTGTAATACAGTGAAAATGTTCATTGCTTTTAATTCTACATGGTCGTTGCATAGTGCACGCTATGTGTGTGTTACATAATTATACATAGAAAGAAATGATGCTGTTTGAAACCATGACAAATACAAGTGGAGACCTATGACCCTTTTGAATGTTATGTAGTTTGCATAGTAAAATCCCAAATCCAAGGAATGAAAAGCACAACTGGGATGTACACATTTAATATAATGTTTTGGCAGATTTATTCCGAAGATAAATCATTACTAGTGTCATTAGTTCAGCTGATGTGATATGTTCTATAACACTGATTATTAGCATTTGTAAGTTGGAACTCCTGTTCATTTTAAATAGCTGAAATACTTTTTTTCCCTGCATTGGTTAAAAAGCTATGTTATAAATAAAAGTTCTATAGCGTTTGCTAGGTAATAAATATAATTCTCTAAATCTTTTTGTAAAAGATATTCAAAATAGAACTCTTTATTTTTATCAACTAGTTATTTTTTTAAAAGCAAATTTAACTAATTTTAAAGCTCATATTTTTGTTGGTGTTCTAGGTGCCTATGGAAAGGAAGAAAAGGTATATTACTATTAGGAAGGAAGCCAGGGATACAGTAAATAGGGACTCAGGTATGACATACATTTATAATGATTACAAATTTTTAACTCCCCCCAACTTAAATATACAATGCACCATTGCACTTGTATAGAATGTGCTGATTTTAGTAGAGATGCATCTAGAAAAGCTGATAACTATGTCTAAATCGCAGCTGATTCTGCAAGTGGCAGTGCCTGTGCAACTTCTGACTGCATGACCCCCTGAAGCTATTTTTTCACGAACTAGAATGGGACCATATAAAGTATAATTTCCTTCCTCTTTCTCAACAGCCCCAAGCAAACAGAGAGCCGTATAAAAATTGCTAACTGAGACTGCATTTTTGCATTTTTACATGTTTGCTAAATGGCTTCAGAACATTTTCCCCTGCCAGTGTGTTCATTTTTCTGGGAAAGTGATCCATTCCATGCCTTTCTAATGACATTGAGGTGCAAGGAATTGAATTGCTAATAGATATAAATGCATAGAAAATTTGTTATATTGGTGGAGGAATTATGCAAAGAAAGAGACCAATTCGTCATATTTGTTAACAGGCCTGTGCCTTACAGTGATACCTGGACTAGAGACCGCCTTTATAAAAGTACTACTGATGTGCTCAATACTGTTCCAGATGCAAATAAAGACAGATACTGTACTTGGTCTAACTTTCATTAGAATACTTCCTTGGTTAAGCGACCAAATTTTATTTTTCTTGAGTAGTCAGTGAAGACAGCTTTCACTCAAATTAGTGTTGTGATTAACAATACATTATTTTTCTTGTTTAGATGAGCCTCAGTATTTGCCTTCTGCATCGTATATGGTAGACAGCAGTCTGAGTGAGGAAATGAGCCAATTTGATTTCTCAACTGGAATCCAAAGTTTTTCTTATAACTCACAAGACCCTACAGCTACCAATATGCACTTCAGGAGAAAGGTGATTACCGATGTATACTATGTGGAGGAACAAGAGTTTCAGTATTCTAAAACTCTCAGTAAACTTGTACATTAATTCAAAGAGCAAGTTTCACGTACATGTCCTGGGAAAGGTAAAAGGTTCAATGGGAGTAAATACTGGATACGGGTTATCTCTATATGTAAGTCTGTCTTTAATATGAGGCTTGAGGCATCAGAGCAAGTGTTTTTTGCCATCAGTTTGGGTCCCTCTACTCTGTTTTTGAACTTACTTAACCTTCCTTTAATTTGAAGGTAGAGATTTGCTCATGAAGGCAGAGGCTTTGCATTGTTGAAGGGAGCTATAGTACAGAGTTTCTAAATCATTGAATCTAATTACAAAGAAAAATCTGTCACTAAAATATTTTTAGAAGTATCTTAGATATAATGTAGGTTAAAGGGCCACTGTCTTCTGTACTTTTCTGAATTTGACTAGATTTAAAGTGGTTGTATAATTTACATCTGTGTCTGAGTTCCCCTGCCATTTTTTTGTTTAATAGTCAAGTCTCCTATTTCCCATCTCCTGCTTTACTATTACTATGTGAAAGATCCACAGAAACGACACATGAACATGAATTAACAACTATGTAGGGAAAACCCTGAAACTGGTCAGTTGGTATCAAATGTACTCAAAGTGAACAACAGAAAGAGAGAACAGTATTATTTTTAATCTACTTTCTTGTGGGTTTTATAGTGTCTTGTGTTGCTTGTGGCAGTATGTTCTGACATAAGCCTGACTTGAAGTTGACAGTGGCCCTTTAACATTTAGTCACGCAAGAGTTTGCCATATTGAAAGTAAGATTGAAAGAATTACCTTCACCATTTTAAAAACATTGGTCATCCAGGTATCATAGATGTTTAAAGAAAGATCTATCAAAATAATTACAATGTTATCTAACATCAGATAACCACCTCTTTTCATATTTTGTAGTGAGGAGGATATTTTAAGTTGACTTGACTTAAATTAACCAAAATTTTATTGTAATTATAGAACATGTCCATAAGCAATTTCAAAGAATTCTGATTTCCTCCTCTTTGTAGTGGTGAAACCATTTTTTTATTTGTTCTTTACTGTCAAATAAGGTCTCTTCTGGGAAGGAGAGAATGGCTGTGGCTGCCCCCACTGGAAAACAGCCTCTGAATTCATCAGAGATTAATTATGTTACAAATAGCTTGACTTGGAGTAAAATTTAAGGAAAATGCATGAAGTCTTAAGGAAGATGTATGGTGGTGGCACTCTCAGGTGTGAAATGGAATTATAGCTTCTATGGAGGCCAATTAATGTTTACATTTCTGATTATTGCCTCCATACTCTTTTTTTACATATCCGAGTCAGAGTAACATGCAGCTGGCACCCTTAAACACAGAGATTTGGAGCTGTGCAAAATTAGTTCCTGTGTTTGGGGGAGATTTTGGTTTGAATAACATATTTGACCTATTGCTTGTTTAAATACTGTTGAATAAAATGTTGTTGTTGTAATACAGTTTGTATAGATGTGATGAGAAAATCAGCATAACAAACAGTATAATTATGACTTTTAAAAAATGGTGCATAGAGCCCCTTGTGATTAACTCGGTCTCCTTATATTGACAGGAACCCACAGAATCCATGGATCCAGATGATCTGATGGAACTGGAGATGGATGAGCTCAATCAGCATGAATGTATGGCTCCTATGACGACCCTGATTAAACATATGCAGAGAAATCAGATTACACCCAAAGTAGATGAGGTCAGTATTGGTTCATGGTTTAGCACCTCTCTAGTTTTAAGAGGATAGTTAAGTATTTGAATAGGTTGCTGATTGAGGTTGTGAAATCCCTGTGGAAGTTTTTAACAGATTAGACAAATATCTGTCAGGCATGGTCTAGGTGCCCTTGGTCATGACTCAACGCAGGGGGATGGAGTAGATGACCTCCCAAAGTCCCTTCTAGTCCTGTATTTCCATGACTTTTTAAACTCAAGAAAGAGGATTATAATGGAAATCTTGTTTTGTAACCGTTGTTGCTATCAGTCCCTAGTGTAATAGAATAAAACCTGTGGTAATCTTGAGTTATATGCATTTCAAGTGACGTATTTAATTTTGATTTCAGGGAATAGTTCCACCAGACCTTCCTCCATGGATGAAGTTTATACATGGCAAATTGGGGAATCCATCTGTGCCACTAAATATTCGCCTCTTCTTAGCAAAACTTATTGTTAATACTGAGGAAGTAAGTGATTTTTTCAAAAAAATTGTATTGTTCTCTCTCTCTCTCTCTCTCTCTCTCTAGTAAAATATTATCTTAAATTGATTACAACTTCAGCTGTGTAACCCTTTCAGAACAAAACCCCACACCAGTTAAATCTCTCCTAGATTCAACTTTGGTTACTTGACCTATTGAAGGGAGGGTATACCTGGCTTATGCTTCAGGTGAAAACCATATGATATTAGTTGGCTCAAATGAATTTTACCAACTCCTGTGAACCAAAACTCCTGAGTTTAGTATAGCTCTAATTGCAACAGAATATAAAGCCGTATGGTCACTGTATGAGGTCTGTAGTGACTCTGTGGAAATGTTCTTCCTTCCTCTATTTCAGGTGTATAATGTTTCAAACTTACTTCAGCCAGTCTCTTTAAAACAAAGTATTATGGACCAAATGAATCCTGCTGTCCCATTACATTGTATATAAGATCCTAAATGTTGAAATTGCTGCAGTTCAGTGAATTGTCAGTCAGTACTGTCCTCAAAATAGTTTAGTGCTAGTTTGGTGATAGAGTAGCAGCTTTTGACATTAAAAGCTAAATGAGAAATGTGTGCATGTGCACATGCACTTGCTTGCTTGTTCATTCTGGATGGGTGAGTTACTATTCTGACTTCCGTGGGTCAGACTTAGTGTATGGAAAGCTGGTAGATGGGCTCCAGATACTCCAAATGGAGTATGTAACTAATTTATCAATGGGGAAATTTTCTTTAGGAGCTTTTGAAATTACTATCATGAGGGCTTTGTACAATGCTAGGCAAAAACTATACAGAAAAGGCTGATTCTAAATATCTGACAGACAGAAGTTGGACCTTGACTACAGGGGATGGATCACTTGATGATTATCCTGTTCTGTTCATTCTCTCTGAAGCAATGAGCACTGGCCATTGTTAGAAGACAGAATGGTGGGTCAGATGGACTGTTGGTCTGACCCAGTATAGCCATTTTTATGTTTTTATGTAAAAAATAACTATACCTGTAACAATGTGATGCATAAATGCTTCTTGCATAGTAGGTTTGTATCGATAACTGTTCTTTATTTCTCCTAGGTTTTCCGACCTTATGCAAGGCAATGGCTTGGTCCTTTACTGCAGCTTGTTGTTTCTAGGGATAATGGAGGAGAAGGAATTCATTACATGGTGGTGGAGATAGTAGTTACTCTGCTTTCCTGGACTAGTATAGCTGCTCCCAAAGTAAGGAAATGTGGAACACGTTTAATTACAGTAGACTTCACTTGCAACCCATCGGTTGCCAGTAAAAAGTTGCTATTATCCAGCAGTTGCTACTAAGCAGAAGCAGGTTTGTGGGGCAGGAGCCAGGGAAGGAAGAGCTGGGACATGCCTTCCTTGGCTATAGCCTTGCAACCTGCCTGTGGGTAGGGCAGCAGTGAGGAAAGGGCTTTTCTCCCCAATGCTGGGGTTTTCTGTGGGGAGAAGTGGTGCTGGGAGCCCAGAGGGCTGCACTGCACCTCTTTCTCCATTCTCTGGGAATCAGGATTCAGCGTGTGCTAGCGCTTTCTTCTCTGCATGAAATCCTGAAGCAGGGAGCAGCCTGGGGAGCATAGGAAGAGATACTGTGAAGCTCCAGGTTGCAAGTTTCAGCCTTCCCTTCCCTCCCAGCCTGCAGTCCCTTACCTCCTGTATGGTCCCTATGCATGGGCAGGTTTCTGGTGCTGCAGCCCCAGAAGGAAGTCCTAGAATGGGTTGAGCACTGGCCAGAGGCAGGTTTTCAGGTCTGCAGCTAGGCAAGGCACATCCCTGCACTTTTTTCCCTGGTTGCAGCCCCACAAACCTGCCTGCAGGTGGTACCTCTTCCAAAAAATGTTTAATAATCGGCATGCCATTGCCAGTATCTGAATCCCTTTAACATTAAAGTCAATGGAATGGAATTGATTCCCAGCAAAATGTTGCTACTAACTGGAAGTTGTTGATATCTGGTGGCTATTAAGCAGAATCTACTGTACTCTTTTGTAATGAGTTTTTAAAATGATGTTCATATCACAGAATCCTAGAGTTATAGGACTGGAAGGGATCTTGAGAGCTCATCTAGTCCAGTCCCCTGCCCTCAAGGCAGGACTAAGTATTATCTAGACTAGACCATCCCTGAAAGGTGTTCATCTAACCTCTTAAAAATCTCCAGTGATGGAGATTCCTCAGCCTCAATAGGCAATTTATTTCAGTGCTTACCTAGCTTGAAAGTTAGGAAGTTTTTCCTAATGTCCAACCTAAATCACCCTTGCTGCAATTTAAGCCCATTGCTTCTTATCCTATCCTCAGAGGTTAGAGAGAGCAATTTTTCTTCCTCCTGCTTAAAACAACCTTTTATATACTTGAAAACGGTTATTGTGTCCACCCTCAGTTTTCTCTTCTTGAGACTATGCAAACCCATTTTTTTTTTTCAATCTCCTCTCATAGGTCATGTTTTCTAGACCTTTAATAATTTTTGTTGCTCTTCTCTGGACTCTTTCCATTTCATCCACATCTTTCCCAAAATATCGTCCAGAACCGGACACATACTCCAGTTGAGGCCTAATCAGCACAGAATAGAGCAAAAGAATTACTTCTCATGTCTTGCTTACAACATTCCTGCTAATACATTCCAGAATGATGTTTGCTTTTTTGCAACAGTTGTTTTTGCAACTTTTTTTTGTTACACTTTTGACACTTATTTAGCTTGTGATCCACTGTGATCCTCATATCCCTGTCCTCAGTACTCCTCATCAGGCAGTCATTTCCCGTTTTGTATGTGTGCAACTGATTGTTCCTTCCTAAGTGGAGTACTTTGCATTTGTCCTTACTGAATGTCATATTTACTTCAGACAGTTTCTCCAGTTTGTCCAGATCATTTTGAATTTTAATCCTATGCTTCAAAGCTCTTCCCTCCCAGCTTGGTATCATTTGGAAAGTTTATAAGTATACTCTCTCTGCCATTATCAAAATAGTTAATGAAGATATTGAACAGAACTGGACGCTGCGGGACCCCACTTGATATGCCCTTCCAGCTTGACTGTGAACCACTGATAACTACTCTCTGGGAATGGTTTTCCAACTGGTTTTATGCACCCATCTTATAGTAGCTCAATTTAGGTTGTATTTCCCTAGTTTGTTTATGAGAAGGTCATGCGAGACAGTATCAAAAGCCTTACTAAAGTTAAGATATACTACATCTACTGCTTCCCCCCATCCTCAAGGCTTGTTACCCTTTCAAAGAAAGCTATTAGTTTGGTTTGATGTGATTTGTTCTTGACAAATCCATGCTGACAGTTACTTATCACCTTATTATCTTCTAGGTGTTTGCAAATTGATTGCTTAATTATTTGCTCCATTATCTTTCCGGATACTGAAGTTAGGATGACTGGTCTGTAATTCCCCAGGTTGTCCTTATTCCCCTTTTTATAGATTGGCACTATATTTGCCCTTTTCCAGTCCTCTGGAATCTCTCCCATCTTCCATGACTTTTTGAAGATAATTGCTAGTGGCTCAGATATTTCCTCAGTCAGCTCCTTGCGTATTCTAGGATGCATTTCATCAGACCCTGGTGACTTGAAGACATCTAGCTTGTCTTAAAAAAAAAAAAAAAAAAAAAAAAAAAAAAAAAAGGAGTACTTGTGGCACCTTAGAGACTAACAAATTTATTTGAGCATAAGCTTTTGTGAGCTACAGCTCACTTCATCAGATGCATTTGGTGGAAAATACAGGGGGGAGATTTATATACACACACAGAGAACATGAAACAATGGGTTTTATCATACACACTGTAAGGAGAGTGATCACTTAAGATGAGCCATCACCAGCAGCGGGGCGGGGGGGAAAGGAGGAAAACCTTTCATGGTGACAAGCAAGGTAGGCTATTTCCAGCAGTTAACAAGAACATCTGAGGAACAGTGGGGGGTAAGGTGAGGGGGGAGAAATAACATGAGGAAATAGTTTTACTTTGTGTAATGACTCATCCATTCCCAGTCTCTATTCAAGCCTAAGTTAATTGTACCAGTTTGCGAATTAATTCCAATTCAGCAGTCTCTTGTTGGAGTCTGTTTTTGAAGTTTTTTTTGTTGAAGGATAGCCACCCTCAGGTCTGTAATCGAGTGTCCGGAGAGATTGAAGTGTTCAGCATTTGCTCAAGAAACTCCCTGAAAAAGCACAAGAACAAATCCGCACAGACACACCCCTA
Organism: Dermochelys coriacea; assembly: GCF_009764565.3. Classification (NCBI taxonomy): domain Eukaryota; kingdom Metazoa; phylum Chordata; order Testudines; family Dermochelyidae; genus Dermochelys; species Dermochelys coriacea. The sequence goes on from NC_050069.1 coordinate 75,290,760, forward strand.
GAACCCTGACCTGGGGTATTCTATCTGCTACCCAAGATCCATAAACCTGGAAATCCTGGACGCCCCATCATCTCAGGCATTGGCACCCTGACAACAGAATTGTCTGGCTATGTAGACTCCCTCCTCAGGCCCTACGTTACCAGCACTCCCAGCTATCTTCGAGACACCACTGACTTCCTGAGGAAACTACAGTCCATTGGTGATCTTCCTAAAAACACCATCCTAGCCACTATGGATGTAGAAGCCCTCTACACCAACATTCCACACAAAGATGGACTACAAGCCGTCAGGAACAGTATCCCCGATAATGTCACAGCTAACCTGGTGGCTGAACTTTGTGACTTTGTCCTCACCCATAACTATTTCACATTTGGGGACAATGTATACCTTCAAATCAGCGGCACTGCGATGGGTACCCGCATGGCCCCACAGTATGCCAACATATTTATGGCTGACTTAGAACAACGCTTCCTCAGCTCTCATCCCCTAATGCCCCTACTCTACTTGCGCTACATTGATGACATCTTCATCATCTGGACCCATGGAAAAGAAGCCCTTGAGGAATTCCACCATGATTTCAACAATTTCCATCCCACCATCAACCTCAGCCTGGACTAGTCCACGCAAGAGATTCATTTCCTGGACACTATGGTGCTAATACGTGATGGTCACATAAACACCACCCTATATCGGAAACCTACTGACCACTATTCCTACCTACATGCCTCTAGCTTTCATCCAGATCGTACCACACGATCTATTGTCTACAGCCAAGCTCTACGATACAACCACATTTGCTCCAACCCCTCAGACAGACAAACACCTACAAGATCTCTGTCATGCATTCTTACAACTACAATACCCACCTGCTGAAGTGAAGAAACAGATTGACAGAGCCAGAAGAGTACCCAGAAGTCACCTACTACAGGACAGGCCCAACAAAGAAAATAACAGAACGCCACTAGCCATCCCCCTCAGCCCCCAACTAAAACCTCTCCAGCGCATCATCAAGGATCTACAACCTATCCTGAAGGACGACCCATCACTCTCACAGATCTTGGGAGACAGGCCAGTCCTTGCTTACAGACAGCCCCCCAACCTGAAGCAAATACTCACCAGCAACCACACACCACATGACAGAACCACTAACCCAGGAACCTATTCTTGAAAAAAGCCCGTTGTCAACTCTGTCCACATATCTCTTCAGGAGACACCATCATAGGGCCTAATCACATCAGCCACACTATCAGAGGCTCGTTCACCTGCGCATCTACCAATGTGATATATGCCATCATGTGCCAGCAATACCCCTCTGCCATGTACGTTGGTCAACCTGGACAGTCTCTACGTAAAAGGATAAATGGACAAAAATCAGACGTCAAGAATTATAACATTCAAAAACCAGTTGGAGAGCACTTCAGTCTCTCCTGTCACTCGATTACAGACCTGAGGGTGGCTATCCTTCAACAAAAAAGCTTCAAAAACAGACTCCAACGAGAGACTGCTGAATTGGAATTAATTGTATCCAGTTTGCAAATTAACTTAGGCTTGAATAGAGACTGGGAATGGATGAGTCATTACACAAAGTAAAACTATTTCCCCATGGTATTTCTCCCCCCCACCCCACCCCCCACTGTTCCTCAGATGTTCCTGTTAACTGCTGGAAATAGCCTACCTTGCTTGTCACCATGAAAGGTTTTCCTCCTTTCCCCCCAGCCCCGCTGCTGGTGATGGCTAATCTTAAGTGATCACTCTCCTTACAGTGTGTATGATAAAACCCATTGTTTCATGTTCTCTGTGTGTGTGTGTGTGTGTATCAATCTCCCCCCTGTATTTTCCACCAAATGCATCCGATGAAGTGAGCTGTAGCTCACGAAAGCTTATGCTCAAATAAATTTTAGTCTCTAAGGTGCCACAAGTACTCCTTTTTCTTTTTGCGAATACAGACTAACACAGCTGTTACTCTGTAGCTTGTCTAAGTAATTTTTAATTTGAGTTTTCCCTATTTTAATGGGATGATATTATTTTATCAATCTTTCCTCAGTGCTGCTTTAATCATTAACCACTGTAAATAACTAGATCAGCTTAATAAGAAGCAAGTTTAGTTCATTAATTAAATCAATCTCTCTGGCAACGTTGTAAGTAACTTACGGAGCCTGGGATCCTCCAGGTTCTTTCTTATTGGTCCACAAATGGACCCCTCAAGTGTAGAATTGACAAGTTCACAACATACCTGAGAAATATATTAATGGACTCAAAAATCTACACTATCATGTCGTCTTGTAATATTTTTTTAGACCGATGGTAGAAGTTAGTGCTACCTTCATACTTCCCTTCCCCAAAAGACTTATCCTTACTGGTATAACTTACTAGTGCCTTTTGGACGCTCAGTTTGCTAACTGTAATAAGATGCCAGGATAGTTACTCTGTATCACTGTGAAGGCTAGAATGTCTTTTGAGTCAGTGTGAAGCAATGGAAACAGTCACCAGCATGGTTCAGAGCACTTTTTATTAAGAATATCACCACATTCAATCATCATTGGGATTCAGGGGTCTGTTACACTGAGAATTTAAAAATTGGATGATATCTTTTCCATGCCAGTAGTTCTAGACCATTGTGATATCATGCATCACCACCATTACTCTACAGCTAATTTGCATGGAACAGTTTCATTGGTTGTATGAGGGATACTGCACTGATGGTGGATTAGTTGACCCAACTGCTATAGTTCAAAGTATGGACTTTCACCTGTTTTCATAAAAAGTTGGCAGGGCTCTCCTACGTAAAGCTAACAAAGTTCTGGTGAATTCTGAGCTTGTCTTCCCTTCAAACTTATATTGCTGAACATGCCTTTTCCTTCTGTACACTTATTGCAAACTCGTAGTCAACATTGTGTTAGCTAACTGGAGAATTCAGACTTATATTTTAAACATTAAACCAGTGGAGAATGCAAACTTCTTAATCTGAACGCATAGAACAAAAATATTGTTTTATATAGAATTACCTATGTTGCTTTTTATTCTCTTTCATGTTAGGGGAATATTAGAGATGAGATACTGGCTAACAGATTGCTTGAATTCTTGATGAAGAATGTATTTCACCAGAAAAGAGCAGTGTTCCGACACAACTTGGAAATTATAAAGACAGTTGTGGAGTGCTGGAAGGATTGTCTCTCCATACCGTACAGGTAGTATTTCTAAGTATAAAAAGAATGTAGGGAAAATGAGAACTGAGCTCTACAGAGGTGAAAGGGTTAGCCCGGTGGTTTTCAAACTGTAACAAACAACTTGCAGGTGGTCTGAAGATCTGGTCCTTTCACAGGCAGTAGTGAGGCATCTGAAAGTCTTCAAGTGGTTATGCTTCCTGCTAACAGTCGCTCAATCCAGAATTGTACATGGATTTTAGTGGGTTTTTGACCAACTAACCGTTTTTTAAAAACAAATCATCTTATTGCTCTAGCCAACTGCTCTCTGTCTCTTTGTGGTAAATTCACCTACATTTCCATCTGTTGTCGACACCAAAATTGCAGAGGCAGCAATACACACAACTCATGCTGCTAAGAATCCTGGATAGATAAGAATTACAATGGGCTGTATGCAGTGAGAGCAGAAGGCAGGAGAAACTACTGAGAGGATTTTTTGTCTGTTTTTGCATCATTGAGTTAGCAGCTGGTGATGTTTAGTCATTGTGAGTAGAACACAGAAATCAAAGGATGAAAGTTTTGTGGGGGTGGGAATTTGCAAATATTTTATACAATATGCATTCCCAATAAAGTATTGTTCATGTAGCCACAGTCACTTTCATCAGATTTGTACTGTCTTTAGCATGTGCTCTGTCGTGTGTGTGTCTCTCTCTCTCTCTTTATTTATTTTATTTTACATCCTTGTGCTGCAGGTTAATATTTGAACAATTTTCTGGTGGAGATCCTAATACAAAGGACAACTCAGTGGGAATTCAGTTGTTGGGTATTGTTCTTGCTAATAACTTGTCTCCCTATGACCCAAAGTGTGAAATAGATAGCGTAAGGTGAGAAGCATGTCTATTTGGGGTGTTAATTTTTTATTATAAACCTTAGAATAAGCTGACCAAGAAGGATGTTGGCAGCATGGAGGGTGGGATTTGGAATGCTCACCTCTTGGACCTTCTTGTGTCTCTGGCCCCACCAACACCCCTAAACTCCTATGTCGAGCAGGTTGCTACGGTTAATTCCGAAGCTGTTCCTTACTTTAGGAGGTGAACTGGCAGGAGTGTAGATATATCTGCAATGGGCACTATTGTGACTCCTGCTTTTACAGTTGTTGAGCTCTTTGGCACCCAGTGGAGTCAAGAGTGGCGAAACAGGTATTTGTGGCACTCCAGATCCCATTGTACCCAAAAATTCAAAAGGGAAGTGTTGTTACGCTCTGAAACCTTCATGGATATGGGGTGTTAGTGTAATAGCACCACAAAGACTGCAGTTAAGACTATGAATGTGATGCATGAAATGGAGAGGGGCAAAGAATATTTTTAGAATTTCTTAGTCTAATTTTCATGGAACATCAAATACTAGGGTGAATGAACCACAGCTGATTTCCTTTATATGTTAGGTACTTTCAGGCTTTGGCCAATAACATGTCCTTAATAAGATATAAGGAAGTTTATGCAGCTGCAGCAGAAGTGCTGGGACTTATTCTTCGATACATGGCTGAGAAGGAAAATGTGAGTGTGTTACATTGTGTCTTTTATCATTATTGTGTTAAAGACTGTTTTATCTACAAGTCTAAACTGAATACCCAATTCTAGCTTCAAAATGAGAGAATATTAAATTTAAGGAGGCCTCCCCAGAAATTAGGCAATAGCAGAAGATGCTGTCACAGGAGAATCAAAATTCAAGACGAGATCAGCACAGGCTGGGCACACTTTTTGTCTCAATTCTTATGAGCCTTTTGTCTTGACCGTGGCAGTGAATGGATCTAGGGGAGCTGTGTTCACCTCTTTTCTGCCAGTGGGACTGACAAATAGAAAGAAATTTTTCAAATATGAGGGAAATGAATAAAATGTTAAAGTTTAAGAATTCTCAGGGCTCTATTTGATAGAAGATTTCTAGGAACCTGAAAATAGGGACTTAGAATGAAAATAGTTCCTCAGCTCTTGGACTGTAATTGTGGCACTCCTGTAAAGCAGGTATGTAGCTGTCTTCCCTGTCCAGTGCATTCCATTTTGTTCATCCTTTCTCATTCTCTAGGGTGCATGATGAATATTGTTGAACCCTTGCCCTCTTCTCATTTTCAGTCTTATCCATACCTCCTTTCCTAAAAAAAAAAAAAAAATCTGTCATTTTGAATGAGTAAGCAGATGTGGTGATGGTTAATATTCTGTGTGTACTTTGTATTTGCAAATAACGTTAATTTAATAGAAAATGGCTTTTTATAGTATTATTGTATAGTATTTTACTGGAAACCTGCCACACACCATCAGGAATTACTTAGTGTTTGAAATAGGAATATCGTGATTTTTTTTCTTTCTGTATTTAAGCTGTTTGGTCTCTGCACAGTTAATGGAAACTTATAAATTGTTAGACAGGAGCTCTGTTAAAGCAGACAAGCTGTATTTCATCCAGGCATGTTGTACTACTGCTGTGAATTGTCATAAATGTCAAGATTAAGCCAGTGAAGTTTCACAGTAACTAAAAATATCCCCGGGGAATAGTACTGTTACATAATTTGAGTGTTCCTGAGTTTCTGGTGTTGGCATTTGTTTAATGATAAAATGTTTCTGATCTTTTAGATATTTGAGGGTCCAGTTTATGACTGTGTCATAAAACAGTTAAAACAACATCAAAGCACCAAAGAAGACAAGTTTATTGTGTGCTTAAATAAAGTGGCAAAGAACTTTCCTCTTCTTGCTGACAGGTATAGTGAGATATGATACCCTGTATATAGAAAAATCATTATCTAATAGAACAGTGGTCCCTAAACTGTGGGGCACACCCCCCTAGAGGGGTACAGAAGAATGTTCAGGGCAGGGCCTGCACCAGACTCCATGGAGGGCAGGGAAAGACCATCGCCCAGACCAGCTCTGCTCCCAGCTACAACTCCACTCCAGCTGCAGCTCTGCCCTCATTCGCTTTCCTCCCCCATACTCAGTTCAGTCCCCAGCTCCACCTTCAGCCCAAGCTCCTCTGCTGAGCCAAGTGTGCAGTAATGGAGAGGTGTGCGGAAAGATTCAATTACTTGTAATGGGGGACACAACAGGAAAAGTTTGGGCGCCACTGTAATAGAATATAACTTCTTATTTTTTGCTTTGTGGACTCCTTATCATATAAAGGTTTATGAATGCAGTATTCTTCTTGATACCAAAACTTCATGGTGTTCTGAAAACATACTGTCTGGAGGTGGTGATGTACCGTGCAGAGGAAATAACTGATCTCTACTTACAATTAAAGAGTAAAGATTTCATCCAAGTCATGAGTCACAGGTAAATGGGCACATGACCAGTGCATGATCATCTTGGCAACCTGGGAACGTAGTCTGAATTTTGCATCGTTGTCTTTTTCTAGTAGCGATGCAAGTTTTACATTCCCCGTGCGTTTACATTTCCAGTTTTTTTTCTTGAGAGCCCAGTTCTCTTCTTTGAGCAAATGTAGATTAGAAAATCTGGCAGGTTTTTTCTGCTTCTCCTATTTAAGTTGAAAAGTATGCTTGCTGTAGCTTTTTTCCTTAGCCATATGGTGAAATCCTGGCCCTACTGAGACCAGTGGCAAAACAACCATTAACTTCAGTGGGGCCAGGATTTCACCCTTAATGTGTATTCAGTTTGGTTTGACTGATTTTTTTTTTTCCCCAGGTAAACACAGAAATAGTAACTAAAAACATTTTTATGCAATATGAAATGGCTAAATATTACTTTCATGTTCAGCTGTATGTGTAACTGTAAATAGAAAAATGAAACCAATGCAGTTGCTTTTTATCTCCTTTAGAGATGATGAAAGGCAGAGGGTGTGTTTGGATATCGTATACAAAATGTTGCCTAAGCTGAAACCACTAGAACTAAGAGAACTTCTTCCTGGAGTAACAGGGTTCATCTCTCACCCTTCTCCAGTATGTCGGGAGCGCATGTATGACATCCTGATGTGGATTTATGATAACTACAGGTATGGATTCAGTTTCAAGTAGTGTCTTCCAACTGAGTAAGAGCAATTATATAAAAGTGATCTGAATAGTTACTTTCCCTATGTAAAAAGTGAAGTGATGGTGTTATCACAGCACTGGGAGCAGAAACCTTTGAGTTCTACTTCCCTTCCTGAGGCTTGGAAAACTCACTTAAACCTTTCTATCTTCATTTCCCTGTCTGTTAAATGGGGATGATGATTGTGTACTACTTCTAATGGTGGTCCCTATTGTATTCCGTTGTGGGTTTACCCATGCACCCGGCGCCAGAGAATTTGAAAGTAGCATCCATTGGTCTGTGCATGCACCCTGGCTCACCTCCGGCCTCTGATGGAGGGGATAAAGGACAGGGAACCATCTCTCTAGTTCCTTCTCACCTGTGCCTGATCTGGGTTGGAACCTCCAGCGTCCATAGTTTTGGTTTCGTCCTACAAGATAAGATTTAGATTTAGTGTTGTAAATGGTTTTAATAGCTTGTACAGTTTAGTGTTTAGATTTAGTCTCTTTGGAGGAACTCTTCCCTGTTCAAGTACTGGACTATGCCCAGGTCTCCAAGCTTCATATTCTGCACTTGCTGCCCGCAATCCTTTTTGATCAGCAATGACTATCTGTATGCCTTGGGGAAGCCTGCATCGCGGTGAGTTGCAGTATCTGCCGATCATTCCTCAGCTTTACCCAAGAAGGGTGGGAACTTCATCTCTAGAAACACCTCAGTCGGACTCAGGTCAGGGAACCATCCCCGAACATTGGCCTGATTCAGGAAGCGGTGTGTCTCCTGGTGCGAAGTCCAACTCTGGTGTAGGAGCGTCTAGCCACACAGATGCCCCAGTGGGATCTTGTCAGGAATTGAGGAAGCCCCTACCAAATTCACTGTCCATTTTGGTCAATTTCACGGTGATAGGATTTTTAACATAATACATATCATGCTTTTAGCTATTTAAATCTGAAATTTCACAATGTTATAATTGAAGGGGCCCTGACCCATGAAGGAGTTATAGGGTGAGGGGTTGCAAAGTTATTGTGGCGGGTGGGGGTTGCAGTACTTCTAACCTTACTTCTGCACTGCCTTCAGAGGTGGGAAGCTGGAAGAGTGGTGGCTGCTGGCTGAGAGCCCAGCTCTGAAGCCAGAGCTGCTGCCAGCAGCAGTGCAGAAGTTAGTATGATATTGCCACCCTTACTTCTGAGCTGCTGCCTGCAGAGCTGGGCCCTCAGTCAGCAGTTGCTACTCTCTGGCTGTCCAGCTCTGAAGGCAGCAGTGCAGAAGTTAGAATGGCATAGTATGGTATTGCCACCCTTACTTCTGCGCTGCTGCTGGCGGGTGCTGCTTTCAGAGCTGGTGCCTGGCTAACAGCCGCCGCTCTCCAGCTGCCCAGATCTGAAAGCAGCGCAGAAGTAAAGGTGGCAATCCTGCAACCCCCCCGAAAAGAACCTTGTGACCCATCTCCACCCGCAGCTCCCTTTTGGGTCAGGACCCCATTTGAGAAATGCTGGTCTCCCCTGTGAAATCCTGTATAGTATAGGGTAAAAACACAAAAGACCAGGTTTCACTCAGGAGGGGGAGACCAGATTTCATGGTCCATGACGTGTTTTTCAGGACCATGAATTTGGTAGGGCCCTACTCATAAGCATGAGATTAAGTCTTTCTTTCTCTAAATCCACTTCAGGGAAGTTAGATTCAACTCTGAGCAAACCCATCAGTTTGGCCTATGAGGGCTTAGTGTGTCCTTAGTCCCCGAGGCATGACAAGAAAGCCCATAAGCATAGGGCTACATTATCCTTGGCACCCCCCAAACCCTGAGATCGCTGGCACTGACGAAGACCGATCATCAGCTTTGCTTGTCCACAGCACCAGCTTCATCAGCAGTTACACAATCTTCTCTGGCTCCAGCAGCTTGGACAAGTAGAACCCCTCTCACATCAGGGAGATCTGATCCATTGCTGTTCCACAAGACATTTTTGCTCTCCTGGATCTGGAATTCTCTGCTCCAGCACGTCCCTCCAATTCCCAAAAGATAATATCACAAATGAGGGAGTTGACCACTGAATGGAGTTTGTCACCTGTCCCATATGCAGAATAAAACTATCCTCCAACAGCCATTTCAACTATCCCTGCTACATATCCCTGCTGTTGTGGTATGTAATCAGGTATGTATGCGCTTCTCTTTTCTCCCTTCCTCACCAGACAGGACCATTATTACAGATGCATTCTTGTTCGGTTGGGGAGACCACATGAACAGCCACAAAGCGCAAGCTACCTGGACATCTTGAGAGCCCAGGAGTTCCAAGCCGTCAGGAAGGGATACGCGTCCTTTCTTCTGTTCATCCATGCTCACCATGTCCTTATAATTTGAGACGTTACAATTGTCTTCTATGTCAACAAGCAGGGAAGAGTGAGAGCTGTCCCCCTGTGTGCAGAAGTAGTTAGCCTGTGGAACTGGTGTCAGCAGTCAAATCGCCCTATGAGCAGCTTACCTTCTGGGGAAGCAAAATGTGCTTGCAGACTCCCTCAGCAGACATTTTGCGGTCAACCATGAATAGGAACTCTACAACTTGGTACTGTGTAATATTTTGCTCAGTGAGGCACCCCAACCAGGGATCTGTTTGCCTCTCAGATGAACAGGAAATACATCACATATTGCTCCAGAGGAGCCCTAAGTATCTCTCCCTCGGCAACGCTCTACTTCCTCGGTCAGGCCAGCTCAGCTATGCCTGCCCTCCGCTATCACTCCTTCCACAAGTTCTACACAGAATCCAGCAGGACAGGACATGGGTCATCTTGATCACCCCCTGCTGGCCCAGACAGTTTTGGTTTCCCATCTACATATGCATGTCATCTGTACTACCAATCATTCTTCAGTGTTTCCCAAGCTCCTGACTCAGTGGAATGGCAAGATCAAGCACTCGATCTGTGTCCATTACACCTCAAGGCTTGGTATTTGGATGGGCATCATCCTTACAATGTTCATGCTTTGCAGCCATGCAAGACATCCCTTCTAATAGTAGAAAGGACCCCACTCAAAGGTGTTACTTAGCTAAATAGAGGTGCTTTTCTTTTTGGGCACATCAAAGGACCATTCTCCCAGAAACAGCAGATGTTCCTCATCTTGGAGTGTATATCCTTTTTCTGAAGACATCAGGCCTGTCCATCAGCTCCTTGCGAGTCCACTTGTTAGCAGTTAGTGCATACCGTTCAACTTCTCAAGGCTAATCAGTCTTCTCACACCCACTAATCACCAGATTCTGGAAAGGCCTAATCACAGCTTTTCCATCTATTCAGAAGCCTACTCCCAGTGGGACCTGAGCCTTGTTCTCTCAGCACTCACAAAGCCCTCCCTTTGCTTTTTGCTCCATGTCTCTCCTTTCCATGAGGGTCACTTTCCTTGTAGCCATCTCCTCAGCTAGAAGGGTTGGTGAGCCTGGGAAATATTCCATAAGGATTAGGTTTCTTTGCATCTGCACCCCAAATTCACTCTGAACAGTTTTAGCATTTTACCTTAACCAATCAATTCACTCATGTGCGTTCTTTCCAAAGCCACATGCATCTGCAGAGGAATGAAGATTCCACTCCGTCAGTGTTCAGTGGGGCTTGGCCTTTTACCTGCAAATAACAAAACGTATCAGGAAGTCCTGCAACTGTTTGTTGCTGTAGCAGAAAGAATTGAGGGGCACGCCATCTCCACCCTGAGACTCTCCAAATGGATCTCTGGCTGTATTCTACTCTGCTGTCAGCTGTCAAACCTTCTTCCCTGCCATGGGATAAGAAGTCATTTCACAAGAGCATAAGCAATGACTATGGCATCACTTCCGGAGGCGCCCCTCCTTGATATCTGTAAAGAGTCCATATGGGTCTCTGTTTACGTATTTGTGAGATATCATGCCCTGGTGCAGGACTCTTCTGCTGATACTTCCTTTGGGATGGCAGTCCTCCCCTCAGTTCTGCTGTCTATATACTTCAAGTACTTCTTGTCAGTCACTACAGTTGATTAAAATGGACCTTCACTCAAAGAAGAAAAAGAAGAAGTTGTTACTGACTTGTAACTGGAAGTTCCTGGAGGAAAGTGGTCCCTATTTATATTTCACTACCCACCTTCCTCCTCTGTTTTGGATCTTCTCTTATTTACGGTAAAGAAGAAAGTGGAGTGAGGGTCTGTCTGCTCTGCCCTTTATCCCTTTGGTCGGAGGCATGAAGTGAGCCAGGGCACATACCTGAACCAATGGACACTTTCAAATTCTGCGGCTCTAGAGGCATGGTGCACATGCGTAAACCCACAGTGGAATACATCACAAAGAACCTCCATTTACAGGTCAGTAACTTTCTCTTACCTATCATGGATTTGTGAACTATTTAATATTAGTAAAGCACTTTGAGGATAAGTGCTAAATTTGATTTATTACAGAAAATTGGTCTTATTTCACCATATTATTGAATTCTTGTGTGTTGCTTTTCTACCTTTTTCAAGTTCTGTTACATTTTCACAGGGTAAACAAAAGAAGGGTTTGCATTCTGTTGGGGGAAAAAAAAAATCACCCTAAATCAAACAGCCCCAACAGTCAAGTAGTTCTTGGTGCAAACAATCCATTCTGGCAAGACACTGTATTGGGAGTTGTGAATATCTCGCACCTTGCAGGACTGGACACAAAAAATGCTGTTTTGGCCAGAATTTGCACATCTCCTCTGAAACTTCCAATAGTGTTGTTTCCCAAATTGACCAGCAGAAACTTCTGAGTAGCAGCATTATTTAGTTTCTTTCTACCTCTTCTTTCAGAAATAAAGTATCTGAAATATAACCTGCCGAGATAACTGTTCTCCACTAGTCTTGGGATCACACATCTGCTGGCCACTTACTAAGCTCTGTTGTTGTGTGGCTGTGTCTTCACTGCAGTGTAGCTAGGCAAAGTCAATGCTATACCTCCCACTTGTGTTTGATCCCTCCTAGCTACGTTGCAATAAAAGCTATAGAGCAGGGGTCCCCAAACTATTTCAGTCGTGACCCCCTTCCCTCTGGGGGAGCAGGGGTGGGGCAGGATGGGGGAGGAGAAGCTGCGTTTTGGGGTGGGACAGGGAGCCACTGGTATCTATACGGTTGCCAACTTTCTGACTGCAGAAAAACGAACACCCTTGCCATGCCCCCTGCCACACCCCTTCTGCGGCCATGCCCCTTTTGAGGTTCCACACCTGCTCACTTCATTCACCCCCACTCTGTTGCTCGCTCTCCCCCAATCTTGCTCATTTTCCTTGCCAGGGCAGGAGATTGGGGTGTGGGGGCAGGCTCTGGGGTTGGGGACGGGCTCAGGGCTAGGGCAGAGAGGTTTGGAGTGCGGGAGAGGGTGCTGGCTCTGGGAGGGAGTTTAGGTGTAGGCTCTGGCCAGGCAGCGCTCACCTCGGATGGCTCCCCAGAAGCAACCAGCATGTCTCCGTGGCTCCTAGGTGGAGAGACCTGGGGGCTCTGCACGGCGGTTCCCGGTCAATGAGTGCTTGGGGCGGGGGAAACAGAGCCCCCTGGACATCCCTGCGCGTAGGAGCCACAGGGACAAGTATGGAGCCTGCCTTAGCCCTGGTGCGCTGCCGACTGGACTTTTAACGGCCCAGTCAACAATGCTGATGTGTCTCCCGGAAGGGGTGCCCGACAGTTTGGGGACCATTGGTATAGAGCCATGTCTCTGCGAGGGTTTGCATGAGGTTACTTAACATGCTTCATTTATCTCTCTTTAAAACAAACAGCAAACCACCATCATTTTTGGGCAGGGAAGACATAGCGTATATGAGCCAAGTGCACTGCCATTATGTTTATTTTCCCCGTGTTTGTTCCTTTTGTTGCATGAGAGAGAAATCAATAAGACTTTCTTTTTCACTATATATCAGGGACCCAGAAAGCCAAGCAGAGGAGGAATCTCAAGAAGTGTTCAAACTAGCAAAAGAAATGCTTCTTCAGGGACTGATGGATGAAAGCTCCGGACTGCAGTGAGTGGGCACACCGCGTGTGGCGATGGCTCCGCCGAGATGCTTCAGTCGTGAATGGGTTTTTTGTTTTTGTACAACAGATTTTTTTTTTTTTTTTAGGGGTTTTTAGGCTATTAAGATATGTTAATTAGTAAATGTAATCGTGACACCGTGCTCAAAAATTTCATGTTTGTTTCTGGAGATAGTTATCTTGTTTTTCCTTCTTAATTGGAAGACGTAGCTTTCCCTATTTCAAAGTTTCTAGTTACATTTCATGAAGAGGCTAGGGCAATATTACTATTAATCATGCTTATTATGGTAGTGCCTAAGGGCCAATCAAGCATAGGCCGCCATTATGCAAACTGTACAAAGACAAAGTAGGAGATGGTCCCTGCCCTGAAGAGCTTACAGTCTAAATAGACAAGAGAGAGACAAGGTGGGGGAAGGGGTAGAACACATGATGGTGGCAAAAGTTGTGTGTGTTCCATAATTATTTTTGGGGAGTGTGGAGTTGGCTAGGAGGGGATACTCTTAATGGAAAGAAAAGGAAAGGGAGGTGAGGGGGACAGGGCAGGGGAGATGAGAGTAAGATGGACAGGTATGGAGTGAAGCTGAGGTGAAGAGGCTGTGAGGATGGAGGGGCACGGAAAGGACTTGAACTAATCAGTACACGGCAGAGAAAGTTTGAGAACATTCTACAGTTTTGACTAGAATGTCCAGAAGTCTCCTGGCTCCTGGCTGCTTCTGCTCCTGCCAGGTGGAGCCTCTGGCTGGCTTCTCTCTGCAGTTCTCTCCCAAAGCCACATGGTGGAAAAGCAGAGAGGCACCATCTGGGTTCTAGTGCCCCCAGACTGGGCAGGGGCTCCACTGCACATTTCTGAGACCAGGACATGCTGGGGGAGAGATGGCTCTGCCTGGGCTACATTTTATCCCAACCTCAGTGCAGCAGTCCTAGCTTTGGCTGCTTCTGGTCCTACCTGCTGATGCAATGTCACTAACAATGATCAATTTGGCAAGTAAAGACAATATTATAAACTTTTTAAAGTACAGTAGAACCCTGTTTGTTTGTCCGGTTTAATTGGGATTGGGGCTAGATTAGATAATCAAAACGCTGAATAAACTGGACAATGGGAAAATACGATGCTGCAACACCATCTAGTGGCCCCAGGAGAGATCACCTACTTCTGGCCCTGGAGTCCTGGTTGGTAGGTAAATGCAGAGAGCTGGTTAGGGAGGGTTGGATAAATGGGGTTCTACTGTATAAAATTAACAGAAGATTAACATTTTAAGAAGTGTATGTATCCTATTCTCTTGCACTACATTTAGTTGAAATAGTGAGAATTTGAAAAAATGTTAAGGGCTTGGTCCAAAGCCTATTAAGTCAATGGGAGCCCTAAATCAGTAAAAAGAAAAGGAGTACTGGTGGCACCAGAGACTTTAGTCTCTAAGGTGCCACCAGTACTCCTTTTCTTTTTGCGAATACAGACTAACACGGCTGCTACTCTGAAACCTAAATCAGTAAGTCTCTTTAGTTTATATTAGACTTAATCCTATGTTAGTATAACACAGTCCGTATGCCAGCACCTAAACTTTTGATCTATAAACCAGACGTAAGAAATTAGGTCCAGTTTTGGAAGATAGTTTCATCATTAACTTTTATAATGAAGCACAATAGGAAAAATGGTGTGTTTGTATATCTGTGCTCGCAATTTCTTTTGTTTGCATGGACGTGCTTTCATAATCATAAGTAAAATTCAAATTTATGAAGTATAAAAATCCTTGTGACCTGACTAAAGTTTTTAATACCATTCAGATGAAATACAGATTGGGGATGGAGAGTGGGAAATGAGATGATTGACATACACCAGTGTGGAATTGTTGGGGTAAAGAAATTAGTGGGGTAATATAGTCCTAATCCTAATCCTCCTTATATATTTTTTGCTATTCACTAGTTTAAAAAAAAAAAAATGGAAGTTTTTTGAGTCAAGCGTTGCGTAAAGCTATAGTGTCCCATTTGTAGGTGTCCAAGTATGTTTTTACTCTCTTTACAGATTGATTGTTAGAAATTTTTGGAGTGATGAAACTAGGTTACCTACAAATACCCTCGATCGTATGTTGGCTTTGTTAAATTCCTTTTACTCTACCAAGATAGAAACCCAATATTTGAGTTTAGCGACGAATTTTCTGCTTGAAATGACCAGCAAGAGCCCAGATTATTCCAGAAAAATGTTTGAGCATCCACTTTCTGAATGCAGATTTCAGGTGAATTGTAATATTTTTGTAATGCTATAGAACTATGCAGCAGTGTCCAATTATCAATTACCTTAGTAGGAGTTAAATAGAGCTGAAGTAATGAAGGAGACTGTTGAACGTGTGCTGCATTCTACATAAGTAACAGCTGAGGCAGTCATGGGTTATTCAAGATTTTAGGAGTTTGATATGTATTTTGGGAGGATAACTTCATATTTTTAACGTGAACTTTTATTTTAAAAAAGTGAAGGTAAGAACTTATAACTCAAGTGGTAATTATATATGATGTATGCTAATTGTCAGAGATCCTTTTGTTAGATTGTGTTGTGTGCTAATTAAATAAATAAAAAGGGCACTTATAGCTTGGAAAGATAACTGAATAAATAATCAAATTGGGGGTTCTAGTGTTACAGCAGAATAGCAGAATTGATACTAAATGACTGCTTTGTATTTGAACCAGGATCATGCAATGTTACTGAAATATGACCAGTTGTCATATGGTTCTGTATGTTAAGGAGACCAGTCAATACTGAATTTAAAGTGATCTATTACATACTAGCCATTTTATCTCAATGATGGAAAAAAGTTTCAATTCCCTGTGCTCTTATTAAAATCTTTTTGCATGTATAGGACTTCACTATTGATTCTAACTGGCGTTACCGAAGTACTGTTCTCACACCAATGTTTGTGGAGACTCAATCTTCCCAAAGTGCCAAGAGGAATCGGTCACAAGAAGGATCCCTTTCAACTCCGGGGTCACTAGGTGGTCAAGTGAGGGCTACCCAACAGCAGTATGAATTCACACCTACACAGAATGTCAGTAAGTATAGATCAGCGTGTTCTGGAGCTCTCCTGTTCCCCAAAGCAACAATTCTACTTTCCTTATTCCTTTTGTGTATGCTTTTTTTAAAAAGCAAAGGTGTAAGTAAATGTAATACTTTGTGTATCATTTTTATGAAAACATCTAAACCCTCTGGTCAGCTGTAAATTTAAGTACTGTATATACTCGATCATAAGCCGGTTCGTTTATATGCCGACCCCCGCCCCAAGATGGATAAGTAAAAATGGAAAAAATGTTATGACCCATTCATAAGCCAACCCTATAATTCAGGGGGAAGCAAACTTTGGCTCCCGGACCATCAGGATAAGCCACTGGCAGGTTGAGATGGTTTGTTTACCTCGAGTGTCCGCAGGCACCGAGGAAAACCTAAGTAAACAAAAAGAAAAGGAGTACTAGTGGCATCTTAGAGACTAACAAAATAAATTTGTTAGTCTCTAAGGTGCCACAAGTACTCCTTTTCTTTTTGCGAATACAGACTAACATGTCTGCTACTCTGAAAGCTGTCATTAAGTAAACAAAGTGTCCCAGTGCGCCAGCTGCTTACCCAGATGAGCCGGGACAGCAACTGGTGGGGAAATTTTTTGTCGGGGAGAAACTGGGTGTCGGGGAATAACCCCTGTGACCATCGCCCCATGTGACCCCCACCCCTAGCCTGGGACCCCCACACTCTCCACATCCCATCCCTTCCCACCTTATCTGGGGAGGGCCAGACTGGGCTGCGCAGCCGCAGCATGTTCCAGTGAGCTGGGCCAGGCGGCACGGCCACAGTGTGCTCCGGCGGACCAGGTGGCACGGCCACAGCCTGCTCTGATTGGCTACAGCTGCTTTGGAGGCTAGGGGGAGAGTAGCGTGGCCAGAAGTGGAGAGACTCTGGCCCCACCTCTTCCCTTCTGGCTCTGCTGGCTCAGTTGGCTGTGCTGCCTCTCCTTGCTCCCTTTGTTGGGGGAGGGGCTGTGTCCCACCTCTCTCTCTCTATACCCGTTCATAAGCTGACCCCCTTCTCTGGTGCTTCCCTTTTTTACTAAAAATATTTGGCTTATGAATGAGTATATGCAGTATGTTACTAATTTGTTCCTATTCCAAAATAGTAAGCATACACACTTAGTTTGCATTGATCTTATTTTTTTAAGCCTCATGTCCAATTAAAAAGATTGGCCTCCCAGATGAACATTTTACTTCCTATTCTGTTTAGGTGCAAAAATGCAGCATTCATTAGATAACTGGACTCTTCTTCTTTGCTTATGAGTAACGTGCCTCAAGTGGCAAGTGACCAGGATTCATCACTGAATTTGGTCCACTGGTTGGATCATTAGCTTGCCCGGGCTGGGTACTGATGGGGACCAAGAT
The DNA here is from genome assembly GCF_009764565.3 of Dermochelys coriacea. Lineage (NCBI taxonomy): Eukaryota > Metazoa > Chordata > Testudines > Dermochelyidae > Dermochelys > Dermochelys coriacea. The sequence continues at coordinate 75,308,288 of NC_050069.1, forward strand.
GTGAATGCTGATTTCCCCCCATAATTGGGCTATAAATATGGGAACTGTGCCCTTTTTGGAAGGAAATTTTGTGCATGTTTTGACTTAAATACTGATACTTCATTTTTCTGCTTTTTACAGGTGGGAGAAACTCTTTTAACTGGCTAACAGGAAGCAGCATTGACACATTGGCAGAGTATACAGTCCCTTCATCATCCGAATCATTGTCCTCATCCATGCTGTTTGCTAGCAAGCGGAGTGAGAAATCACAGCGGGCAACCTTAAAACCATTGGGACCCAATTTTGGGAAGAAAAGGTTGGGTTTGCCAGGAGATGAGGTGGACAGCAAAGCTAAAGGTATTGATACCTTATTGATGCAATGCCAATGTAATATATATAATTTTTTTGTTAAAGAAAAACTGATTCTGTGTGCTAGTGAAGTAGGTGGCAGGACATCATCTTTGGGATGTTGTAATGAAGGGACAATCTGGAAATTTTGCTTCCTGTCATATCTGATGTAAGGAGCATGTCAGATGTGAGTCCTTCAGTTTGAGTGGGCTACTGTACCTGACTTAAATATATATAATTAAGTATATCAAATGTGGCTGTTCATAATATAGATGGTGGCTGAGTAGTGGAATTATTTAGGTGTCTACAAAATGGAATGTTGTTGGCTAAAATGATACGGTGGGTAACACCTCCATTGTCTAACACCAGCATTCCTTATTTATGTTCCTTGTTCTCTCCATGGTGACCAGAAAGCAAATGTCAGGGAAATCTATATTTTCTTGTATCTTCTAGATTTGTCTGATTTGTCTCCATAAATAAACCTAACAAGTAATAAATATTGAAACAATTACACCAGACCCTCTCTAGAATGCGGGATTTGGGATCCATGCGCAGTACCGCGTTATAACGGGGACCGCATTAAAATGAATTGCAATTAAAGTAATTAAATTTGGGATCCATGGCCGTGACCGTGTTATATGTGAATTTGCGCTATATAGACATGCATTCTAGCGAGGGTCCGGTGTATTTCTTTTTCAAATAATTTGAGTAGTGCCTCAGACATTTTTCAAATGGATTCCAATTTGGCTGCAGAATTAATCACTGTTCTTATAAATCAGTCTCTGAAAAAGAGCTATCACTTATCCACTCCATGTCTGAAAAACACTAGCATCGTTCTGGAATTGCTTAGAGGTTTTTTGTATAGTTAGTTAAAAATAGTGTGAGGCAGACAGCTCTGGAGTTTGACCCCTTCAACATGGACAATGTACCTCATGCTGCCAGGTCAAGGTACTTCAACCCTGTTTTGAAAGGAATATACTCAAAGTAAGGCCATGTCTACACTATGAAAGTACTCCAATTTTACAGAAGTCGATTTTTGGGAACAGATCGTAAAAAGTCGAGTGCATGCATCCACACTAAGCACATTAATTTGGCGGTGTGCGTCCACAGTACTGTGGCAAGTGTCGACATTCCGAACGGGGTGCACTGTGGGTAGCTATCCCACAGTTCCTGCAGTCCCTGCTGCCCATTGGAATTCTGGGCTGAACTTCCAATGCCTGATGGGGCCAAAAATTTGTTGTGGGTGGTTATGGGTAAATGTCGTCAGTCAACCTTCCCTCCCTCCCTCTGTGAAAGCAACGGCAGACAATTATTTCGCACCGTTTTCCCTGGATTGCCTGAGCAGATGCCATAGCATGGCAAGCATGGAGCCCATTCAGCTCACCGTAGCAGTTACGACCATTGTAAAAACCTCACGCATTATCATGCAGTTTATGCAGAACCAGCACCTGAAAAACCAGGCGAGGAGGCAATGGCAGTGCAGTGATGAGGACATAAACACAGATTTCTCTAAAACTGCAGTCCCCAGCAATTTGGTGATCATGGTGTTACTGGGGCAGGCTCGTGCCATGGAACGCCAATTCTGGGCCCAGGAAACAAGCCCAGAGTGGTGGGACCGCATAGTGTTGCAGGTTTGGGGTGATTCCCAGTGGCTCCGAAACTTTCGCATGCGTAAGGGCACTTTCATGGAACTTTATGACTTGCTTTCCCTGGCCCTGAAGCACAAGAATACCAAGATGAGAGCAACCCTTACAGTTCACAAGCAAGTGGCAATAGCCCTGTGGAAGCTTGCAGTGCCAGACAGCTACCGGTCAATTGGGAATCAATTTGGAGTGGGCAAATCTACTGTGGTGGTTGCTGTGATGCAAGTATTCAACACAATCATTGAGCTGCTGCTATCAAAGTTAGTGACTCTTTGGGAAATGTGCAGGCCATACTAGATGGCTTTGCTGCAATGGGATTCCTTAACTGTGGTGGGGCTATAGATGGAATGCATATCTCTATCTTGGGACCGGACCACCAGGGCAGCCAGTACATAAACTGCAAGGGGTACTTTTCAGTGGTGCTGCAAGCACTGGTGGATCACAAGGGACGTTTCACCAACATCAACGTGGGATAGCCGGGAAAGGTTCATGACGCTCGTGTCTTCAGGAACTCTGGTCTGTTTAAATGGCTGCAGGAAGGGATTTACTTCCCAGACCAGAAAATAACTGTTGGGGAAGTTGAAGTTATCCTTGGGGATACAGCCTACACCTTAATGCCCTGGCTCATGAAGCTGTACACGGGCACCCTGGACAGTAGTCAGGAGCTGTTCAACTATAGGCTGAGCAAGTGCAGAATGGTGGTAGAGTGTGCATATGGATATTTAAAGGGTCGCTGGTGCAGTTTACTGACTCGCTCAGACCTCAGCGAAACCAATATTCCCATTATTATTGCTGCTTGCTGTGTGTTCCACAATCTCTGTGAGAGTAAGGGGGAGACGTTTATGGCGGGGTGGGAGGTTGAGGCAAATCGCCTGGCCGCTGAATGCAAGCAGAGCGGTTAGAAGATCATAGCAGGAAGCGCTGCGCATCGGAGAAGCTTTGAAAATCAGTTTTATGACTGGCCAGGGTACTGTGTGACGCTTCTGTTTGTTTCTCCTTGATGAAAACCCGCCCCCTTGGTTGCCTCTAAATTCCCTGTAAGCCACCCGCCCTCCCCCCTTCGATCACAGCTTGCTTGCAAAGGAAATAGTCACTATAGTTTAAAAAACATGCATTCTTTATTAATTGATTATAAAAATAGGGAGATAACTCACAAGGTAGCCCGGGTGGGGTGTGGGAGAAGGGTAGGAGGGAAGGAAAAGGCCACTTTGAAACGTGTTGAATGACAGTCTTCTATTGCTTGGACTGTCCACTGGGGTGGAGTGGTTGGGTGCCCGGAGCCTTCCCCCCCCCCCACGTTCTTGGGCATCTGGGTGAGGAGGCTATGGAACTTGCGGAGAAGGGAGGGCGGTTAAACAGGGGCTGCAGCAGCAGTCTGTGATCCTGCTGCCGTTCGTGAACCTCCACCGGACGCCAGAGCATGTCCTTTTGATCCCACAGTAGTCCCAGTGATGCATTATGCCTCCTCCAATCTTCGTGCCGCCACCTCTCCTCATGTTCATCAGCCGCTTTCCTGTACTCTGCTATTGTGTCCCTCCACACATTCTGCTGAGCTCTGTCTGTACCGGACGACTGCATGAGCTTAGAGAACATTTCATCGCGCATGCATTTTTTTTTTTTTTTTTTTTGCTGCCTTATCTGAGAGAGCCTTTGGGACAGAGGAGGGAGGCTTGAAATGTTTGCAGCTGCTGGAGGGGAAAAAAGGGAGTGAAGTATTTTAAAAAGATATGTTTTTACAGAACAATGGCTATACTTTTTCACGGTGAACAACACTATTCACATTACATAGCACATGTGATTTTGGTACAAGGTCGCGTTTTGCATCTTTATATTGAGTGCCTGCAGCTTTGATGTTAGAGATCACACACGCAGGGCCGGTCAACAGAATTCGGCTTGCAGGCAGCCATGGTAAGCCATAGTCTTTCGGCTTCTGCAACCTTCATAACAGCAGCGCTCTCCTCTCCCATACCAAGCAAAGCACGTTGAGTTGGCCATTTAGTAGTGCAGTTTTCCTGTTAACGTGCCACAGCAGAAACCAAACTAAACCCCCCGCCCCATCTCCCCGAATCCAATTCTCTGGGATGATCGCTTTACCCTTCTCCCCACTGCGTGGCTGGTATCAGGGAAGATCCCTGCTAGCCAAACATGAACAGCTCAGTGCCAGTGCCCTCCCCCCACCCTCCCCACTGCGTGGCTAACTGCGGGGAGAATTTCTTTTCAGCCACAGGCAAACAGCCACTTCTGAATGTCCCCTTAATTAAATTCCCCTCTTTCAACCAGGTTACCATGAACAATATCACTCTCCTGAGGATAACACAGAGAGATAAAGAATGGATGTTGCTTGAATGCCAGCAAACACCGGGACCATACACTGCCAGGCTTTGTCATGCAGTGATACTCGATTACTTGCTACTAGCATGGCATGGTAAAGTGTCCTACCATGGAGGACAGAATAAGGTTGCTTTCCCCAGAAACCTTCTGCAAAGGCTTTTAGAGGACCTCCAGGAGAGCTTCATGGAGATGTCCCTGGAGGATTTCCGCTCCATCCCCAGACACATTAACAGACTTTTCCAGTAGCTGTACTGGCCACGAATGCATCCCAAGTCCTCAGGGCTACATAATCATTAAAAAACTCTTGCTTCTATAACATGTATTATATTTAAAAAGGTACAGTCACCAGAGGTCCCTTCTCCAGCTTGGTTGGGTTGGAAGGGTATTTCAGTCAGGGTGATAAAAAGATCTTGGCTGTCGGGGAGAACGGTGTGCTGTGTGCTCTCCTCAAGCTTGTCGTTGTCCTCCTCATCTTCCCCTTCCGCAAAATCCTCAGCCATGGCGGAGAGTACCCCATCATCGAAGTCCATGGACGGGGTGGGGTAGTGGCAGTGGCCCCCTCCTAGAACTGCATGCAGCTTAGCATAGAAGCGGCATGTCTGGGGCTCTGTCCCGGAGCGTCCATTTGATTCTTTGGTTTTCTGGTACGCTTGTCTGAGCTCGGCAAGTTTCTCGCGGCCCTGTGTTGTGTCCCTGCTGTAGCCTCTGTCCTTCATGGCCTTGGAGATTTTTTGAAATGTTTGGCATTTCGTCTTTTGGAACGTAGTTCTGATACACGGATTCGTCTCCCCATACAGTGATCAGATCCAGTACCTCCCGTTCGGTCCATGCTGGAGCCGCTTTTGATTCTGGGACTGCACGGTCACCTATGCTGATGAGCTCGCCTGGCCAAACAGGAAATGAGATTCTAAAGTTCCCAGGGCTTTTCCTGTACATCTGGCCAGTGCATCAGAGTTCAGAGTGCTGTCCAGAGCGGTCACAATGGTGCACTGTGGGATAGCTCCAGGAGGCCAATACCTTTGAATTGCGTCCACATGAACCCTAATTCGAAACGACGATGTCAATTTCAGCGCTAATCCCTGCGCTGAGGAGGAGTACAGAAATCGGTTTTAAGAGCCCTTTATGTCAGGGGGAAAAAATGGCTTCATTGTGTGGACGGGTGCAGGGTTAATTTGATTTAACGCTGCTAAATCTGACATAAACTCGTGGTGTAGACCAGGCCTAAGAAGAGGTAGTTCAGTTTCCATGCCAATCAATCCATAGTCTTCCTGTTGAGACTGCTAGCCGGGTGTCTGTTGTGATGGTGTAAGTTGTTTATGGGCACCTGTTTACTAAGATTTGAACTGAGATCACAGATTGATTTTCATATAGGGTCCCACTGAACAGCCATTGGAATGATTCTTGTCCATTACTGTCCTGCATTGGATTTGTACCACTGAGGCTTGAGATGGAAAACCGTATAATCTATTACCAACTCTCTTAATCTGTCCAACTCTGTTGTTTACAGAAACTGCAAACATGCTGAATGCTTTTCAGAACTTGGCTAAAATACAATACTTGGCCTGAGGCGCTTACACTCTATTTATTACATAGACAATAGTGACAATAGTACAATTCACTCACAGATTTTTACATACTTACAGGTCAGACATAGAATGTACATGAGGAAGTGCTGATGAAAATTGATTGAAATAAGTTAAGTTAAGGTTGTTTTTAAAGGGGATAGCTATAAGGGTGGATACTCAAAACGTGTGTGTAAATTGTTGGTGCTTACTCATTATTTATTAGGTATAGATGAACGGGCAGAAATTCTAAGGTTGCGCAGGCGTTTCTTAAAGGACCAAGAAAAACTCAGCTTGATTTATGCAAGGAAAGGTGTTGCTGAACAGAAACGAGAAAAGGTTTGTTTGCTTCTTAATAGTTAGTGGTTAAAATCTTTGACTGACGGGATGTGTTAGCTGTTTTTGAGAAGTCTGATATTTTACCTATAGAAGCATCATGTCATTGGAAAATTATGGAGTTGGGTACCATTGTAACAGAACCTATCTAGGTTCTTCCAGAGATGGTATCTGCAATTATGTATTGCAAGTTTTATAATATATTTGTGTGTGTAAAGCTGAGTGTGACTTAAACTTCTCCAGCAGGGAAAGTGCTGGGGGTATTTACTCCAAACTCCCATATTGTGTGGGGGTATTGGACTATATGTGATTTTGTGCACCATTTGTATCACGATGGTGCAAGTTAAAAATGAAGGGCTATTTTTAACTCTAAATTCCTCAACTGTTGTGGTATACTGTGAAACTCTAAAATTACTTAAATGTTTCTTGTTTACAGAGGGCATAGTTTTCCAATGTAGATGTCTTATTTAGGTGTGTAACTTTAATATGTCCTATGAATCTGGGTGATAACCATCCACAAGTTCCAGTATCTTCGGTGAGAATTGAGGGTATTCATCACCTCTGAAAATCACCCACCCCCCCTTTTAGATGCCTAAATATGGATTTAAAGTGACTATTTTTAGATACCTACATTGGAAAACTGGCCAGTTTCTGTACTCTACTCAAGATCTGCAGATACATGCAAACCTGATAACATGTCCAGTGAGCCCTGTTCTATAATGCATCTCTGACAGCGTTCACCCTCAGGTACAGAATATGAAATGGCTGATGGAGTAACCTGAAATGTCACAAACACAATGTCACAAATGTCACAAACACATAGTATGTGTTTTGTACAGCATGTAGCACAATGGGGTCCTGATCTATGATGAGCTCCTAGTAACTATGAATAATAATATTTTAGCCTGTGTAAAATGTGATACTGGATTTCCTTCAGGGTTTATAGATTGCAGATTACCGTGTGTCAAGTCTTAACAAAATTATCTAAAATAATTTGTAGTAGCTATTTATTTAACCCATTAATGTTAGATGTGTAATATTCACCTTTCTCACATTTTTGAAGACTCTTGTAGGTTTAATGAGGGTCATGTTACTAAAAATTGCAAGCACTGTTGCCTAGGAACTGATGGAACTGGATGGGAAAGTACACATGGACAAAGCCTCGCATCAATATTATGTCTGATGGGGCAGCAGGAGTGAATAGATACCAGCCAAAAAACATTTCTAGTGCTCTGGGAGTTTCACCAAAGCTCTTGTTCCCCCATGACATATCTCTTGTATTCTTTTGAAAGAGTGATCCATTTAGGAGGAAGGCGAGGCATAGAGCTGTGGAGATAAAAAAGCCCAAAAGAGCAGGAGGAGGAAGAGGAAGGATTTGAGCAGAAGAAAAGAAATTGCAGTCTCGTCCCCTTACTAGCGTGCACGCTCTTCCAAGATGTAGAAATGCAATTCCAGGTGGTCTGGATAGCAGTAGCAACATACATGTAATTTTTTTGCAGGGAATAGGGAGGAAGCAAACCCCAAGCCCTTTTTACTGTTAATCCACCCTCCTGTCCCCTTGCCAAAGCCCATCAATAGTTTCACTTGTATAAAAGCAAAAAGGCAGAGGAATCTGGAGAGGAAAGTAAATGTTTGTGTACATGACAGAGTTGCATCTGTTTACTTTAAGATGTAATTAAAAACTGATTTAGTTAAACTGGTGCAAAAGGCTGTTTGGATAGTCCTATTTCATTTTAAAGCAGGTTTATTTCTGTTTAGCTTAAATTAATTAGGAATAAGTTTAAGCCAAAATGAAACAATCCATTCTTAAAACAGATTTATGCACTGGTTTAGGCAAATTGGTTAAAAAATTGACTTAAGGTAAACTAATGCCACTTCTGTAGACAAGGCCTAAGATACAGTGGTACTAAGGAAGGGTGAAAGTAGCTTTAGAAAGAGGCTTTGTTTTTACAGAACAAGATCATTTTGGTGTTTGGTTTTAACTCCTTATTATGATTTCTGTAACTCTTTTTAGCCATTAACACTTATGAGAGTTTTTAAAGGAATTGTTAATAAATGTGATCAAGTTTATATCTCCTCCATTAAACCAGAAACAGATTTCACTGAGTAGGTATTATGTGATCTTTTGTCTCTATATGTAATCAAGGCTGCTTTTTTGCTGGCAATTGTTGCAGGAGATAAAATCTGTGCTGAAGATGAAGCATGATGCTCAGGTCACGCTGTACAGGAGTTACCGACAAGGAGACCTTCCTGATATCCAGATTGAATACGGCAGCTTAATCACTCCTCTGCAGGGTGTGGCACAGGTCTGTCTTCTGTTCACAAGTCATTAGCCAAATGTTCCCAAACTGTTCTTTGCCAGACAAATTGAGTTTGAAAAAAGCTTGGTTGTTACATGAATCACATTAGTGATTCGGGGTGCCTGAGTTGTAGGGTAACCAGCTTGAAGCACCTTAAAGGAGCCAGGTTTTCAGATGGGGGGTGTTCAGTACTTTCTGAAAATCAGGCTCCTTTAAAGTGTCTTAATCTGGGGAACCAAAAATGAAGAAAAGGGTATAGCTGGCCTTTTACTCTGTTTCCCAGTTGGGAATAGCTACAGTTGTAGACTGGACTCCTCATCACTTTTGATGGTCAGGCTCTCACAGCATCTTTGGCCATCCTAACCCTCACCCGCTCTATCACAGTAGCATAGCTAGGAATAAGGGTACATAAGTCAGGCTTCATGAATAGTTTGCCTAAACTCCAGTCCCACTAAAGATCAGGGTGGGTTTAGGCTCTGTTACCCTTGCAAATATCTACCCCAGTTCAATAATGTGTGTGAATTTGGGCTGATACTGTTCATCTCTATCTCTTTGCTCCATCCTCACACATTGATGACGTCCTATTCTGTCTTTTGAGCCAGCTGATTTCTTGTCCTGTCTCATGTCTTTGGGAGGGTATTGGCTCTCTGCTCCCAAGCAGCAAGGTTTTCAGGGGAGATTGGGAAGGACACCTGGAAGTAATTACTACCTCTCCTAGTCCTTTCAAATGGCATGGCTGGGTGGGATGTGAAGAATAGGATACATTCTGAGCCCTCAGTCCCTTCTATAGACAATGGTATACACACTCACTGAACAGGTTTCATAGAAAACTCCTTATTTCATACAGTAAAAGTACAGGTTTCAGAGTAGCAGCCGTGTTAGTCTGTATTCGCAAAAAGAAAAGGAGTACTTGTGGCACCTTAGAGACTAACAAATTTATTAGAGCATAAGCTTTCGTGAGCTACAGCTCACTTCATCAAATGCATCCGATGAAGTGAGCTGTAGCTCACGAAAGCTTATGCTCTAATAAATTTGTTAGTCTCTAAGGTGCCACAAGTACTCCTTTTCTTTTTAGTAAAAGTACAGGGTCACATTTCACATATGTTTTGAGTGAGTCATTTAAAAGATGCTGTATTAAGTAGATCTTCCTCAAAATATCTAATATAGGTGAAGAAAACTAGTGGTCCCCTCCCACTGCCCTCCCCTCCCCCCCAAATCCTTTCAAAAGACTCGACACTTCAAATTTGGGCCACTTAGTCTGGAATACACCATACTTGGCATGCAATGAGGACCTTCTTTCTAGCATTCTGAGCTGAAATCAGTTACATTGTCTTAGTCACTTGTACTATGGCGTTATTGGTAATTTACAGAGAGATCCAGCGTTGGCCAAGCAGCTCTTCAGCTGTTTGTTTACTGGAATTTTGAAAGAAATGAACAAATTTAAGAATCCTTCTGAGAAAAACTGCATCACCGAGGAGCTGCTGCAAAACTTCAACCGCTTCCTGAGCACAACTGTGTCTTACTTCCCACCATTCATAGCCTGCATCCAGGTAAAACTTTTTGTGTGGTGTGTCATCTCTGTCTACCCTAATGCTGATGAATTATGGTGTCACAACTAATTCCAGGAAGTACATTTTAATCCTATTAGAGGGTTAAGCCAAAGAAAAAGATGGAATATAAATGGAGGCAAAGAGTGAATGAAGATGACAAATAACTGTTCTGTAAAAGTGAGAATGATGTGACATAGCAAATCCTTCCTACAGTTTTGTGTTCCATGTGTACTAAATAATAGATACCAGATATGTGACTTAGACCAGAATGTTGAAAGCTAAGTCTCCATTCAGGAAGATGAAACCAGTTGCTCTATAGCACCACCACATGTTAGTTAAAGACCTGTCCATTTTAATGTAAACATTTTCTTCACCCTGCCTGGCTAGTTTCTCACATGTACGCCAGAGGGGACATATTGGGAAGTGCTGGTATAGATCTTCATAATGCTATACTTCCTTTCCTTTCTTACATAATTTGATGAGCAGCTGAAAATAATAGTGATGGCATTAAAGTATCATCACTTGGCAATTTGAAGTAGCACCCACTGAGGTAAATAGGGTGGATCACACCTCAGAGCTACTGTTTCAGGCTCTCTGCAAATTCAGGCATGCATTACTACATCTGGTACATTGAAGTCACATTTTGAAGGTGTTTTTTCTGCAACCACAACAGAGATACTTGTTTTTAAATAAAAGTTCAGAGAATAATTGAGAAGTCTGGGCATCCCAGCTAATCCTTCAGACTCAGTCAGGGGCATGAACTTCACATTTTTGGAAATGCTGCATTAAGAAATACTTTGAGGTGTAAGGCTCACAAACATTGATAGCATTTGTTTTTTTTTCCAGCAACTCTTATTCATTGCTTGGCAATGTCTTCAGTTTATTCCCTTACAATAATTACCAATGTACTTTCACTAGTGATGCAGACAGCTTCCTGCTGAAGGGAAAGTTGTTCCCATTGACACTGATCCTCGAGCCTTTCTCCTTTGTATCCTCTTTGATGTGTTTCCGTATCACCAACACACAATTTTTAATAGCGTGTCAACTCCAATTTTACGTTAATTTTCTAAGATTCTAGTAAAATTTATGGTTATCCAAGTAATCACAGTAATAATTAAAAACTTCTCCTATATAAACCTCGCTATAGTTAACATCTCTTCTCATTTGGGTTAATTTTGATCAGTCCATTTGTAGCTTATGAAACTCTGAAGTCACCTCAAAAATAACATGCCTTTAGAAAGGCAACTAGTTTAGCTTCAACTCTCTAGCACACAAATTTGAAAAACCTAATCTGTGGCAGCAGGTGTCATTCTTACTACGGTGAAACGCTGCTGTTCTGCAAATCATGTCTAGTGTCAAGCCAGTTTTCTAAACTGTGATAACCTCACTTCCTAGCACTTAATATTTGCACGTATGAAAAATTACAGCTTTCTATTTACTTTCCTCTCTGCAGCTGCACATAAAGCTGAATGCTTTGGGAATTATTCTGAGCTTTCCAGGCCAGCATCTCACTATGGCTTTCTATTCATCACGTATTCCCTATTGACTCTCTCTTTTTTTTTTTTTTTTTTTTTTTTTTGCTGGTTCCCAAGCTCAGTATTTTGTTACTTGCATTGAACTGTGCTCCCTGCCTGTTCTCCTCTATCAATATCATTGTTGTATTTTGGCAGCTCGCTGTATGAAATTTCAGAAAATTATGGAAAAATAAAAGTAAGATGAAGATACACAGCAACTAAATTGTGAGATTCTGCTTCTGCTGTTACTTTTCACCTTTAAACTTAATAAAAAGCACAGGAATGGAGCTCAGAGAAGTGACCTGGTATTTTCACCAGCTGCTGCATAAATGTGGGGTTGGAAGTGAAAACAATTTAAAATTATTCATGAGAATGGCTTAATTTTTTTTAGATGTCTGGTTTGAAATATTTAGGTTTCAGAGTAGCAGCCATGTTTGTATGTATTCGCAAAAGGAACAGGGGGCACCTCAGAGACTAACAAATTTATTTGAGTATAACCTTTTGTGAGCTACAGCTCACTTCATCGGATGCATTTAGTGGAATAGTTATGTTTCTGAACATTCTAAGCCTGGACTTGGCTTTATCTCTCATCTCAAGGCCTTCTTGCCAAAAATTAGGTAGGAGACGTGATATTCTTTTTCGAGAATGTGGGTGCTCCACTTTAGGTGTCTTGATGCCCTGCACTTGTAATGAGAGATTTGTGGTAGCCGCCTTGTGCCGCTCCGAGTGGTTACATAGCGGTGCGCGGCCAACGGTCCCCCAGTTCCTTCTCTACCACCTTTGGCTTGAGATGGAGCGATTAGCAGCACCCTCTCCTAATTCAGAAAAAAAATATAGTAGATAATTCATAGGGTAATATTAGCTTAGTTGTAGTTAGCTTCCTTTTCCCCTTGCCCTACTCTAATTTCTTTAATTTAATCAAAAAAATATTTTTTTTTCCCTTCTACCTCTCCTGTCTCTGACAAGCATATAGCCTTAGCCTCAAACAGGGTTTACCCTTGTTTTTCCTCTGAGACCGACTCAGGAGTGCCAGGCTCACCTGGTTTTAAATGCCGCCTAACTTGTACGCTCTTCATACCGGTCTCTGACGGCCACGCTCAGTGTGTCCGCTGCCTCGGTGAGACACACGTTATTCAAAAGTGTCCGCATTGCAGAAAACTGGTGGCCAGGACAAGAAAAGCCAGGCATCTCCAACTGAATCTCCTGATGATGGAGAAATCCCTCAGGCCAGCCTTCAACCCCACGTCCAGGTTGCACCCTGGTCAACGATCGCCAGCGTCAGCCTGTGATAGGAGCTCTGCTCCAACAGCAGCTGTCAAAGAGCCTGTTCTTAGACAGGTTGCAAAAAACAGTCGCAGACATTCCTGCATTGAGAGTCGACCAAAAGAAAGCAATTTCCTGATGAAGGATCTGCCCCGGGACCGACGGCACCGCGAGTTCCTGACGAGCTAAAGACCCTATGCGGGCAAGCTCTAATGGAGTTTCACGTACTAAAGTGAAACCTTCCAACTCGGCACCCATAGAACTGAAGATGATCTTGGCACCGAGCGGTACAATGGTGCCACCTGCCATGACTAGCATCATTTGAGGCCTGAGGAAGTACCTGACCACTACAGCAAGGGGTTGTCATACCCCCCTACTTCAGGCTATGTTACCTCTTATTCTGGAGTACCTCCTGCACCTGAAACAGCAAGGCCTGGCAGTGTCGTCCATAAAGATACATCTAGTGGATATCTCAGCTTTCCATCCCGGAATCTCGGGACACTCAGTTTTCGCCAACCCCATGGTTGGCCATTTTCTCAAGTGCCTGGACCAGCTACATCCCCAGATTAGACAGCCTGTTCCTGCATGGGACCTTAATTTGGTCCTCTCCAAATTAATGGGGCCCCTATTAGAGCCATTGGTGACTTGCTCCTTCCTCTACCTGTTGTGGAAGGTAGCCTTCCTAGTGCCTATTACATCAGCAAGAAGAGTGTCTGAATTGAAGACCCTTACCTCAGACCCACCTTATACGGTTTTCCACAAAGACATGGTGCAGCTGAGACCTCACCCGACTTTTCTACCTAAAGTGGTGTTTCATTTCCATACCAGCAAAGACACATTCCTGCCTGTTTTTTTTTTTTTTTTTTTTTTAATCCAAAACTGCATACCAGCAGCGTGAGCATAGGCTGCACTTCTTGCATTACTGGTCTCATCTCAAATAATATCTTCCTGGATCACGTCCTATATCTGTGTTGCGAGCTGGCCAACACGCCAGCTCCAGCATTTACGGCACACTCCACAAGGGCATAGGCCTCATCGGTGGCATCCCTGGCCCAGGTCCCAGTGCAAAAAATTTTCATGGCAGCAACTTTGTCCTCCGTGCATATGTTCACCTCTCGTTACACCATCGTCCAGCATGCCACAGATGATGCAGTCTTCAGCAGAACAGTGCTTCAATCCGAGATTCCGTAACTCTGACCCCACTGCCTTTGTAAGACTTGAGTCATCTAATTGAATCGATATGAGTAATCACTCGAAGAAAAAAAAATGGGTACTCCCCTTCTCATAACGATTGTTCTTTGAGATGTGTTGCTCATATCCTATCTGCCTTCCCCTCTGTTGGAGTATCCGGCAAGAAGGAACTGAGGTGGTGCTGGGTTGGCAAGGTCATATATTGGGCACCATGAAGGCACCACTCCAGGGGGCTCCACAGCCAACCCGACAGGTGCTGCTAGGGGAAAAACTTTCTGATGACTGTGCCTGCGGCGCACGCATACCTAATTGGAATCGATATCAGCAACACATCTCGAGGAATGACAAAGAGCCTGCCCCGGTCCCGTTATGAGAAGGTGAGTAACTGTTTTTTACTGAACAGTCGGAGACTAAGGACAAGAAAGACCTGTATCCATAAGTGGAAATGATTCTGCACCTGGTGCAGCACAAGAAAAACAGATCGTACCACAGTCATTCCCCCACCTTGTTATCCTTCCAACTTGTTCTTTGTTGCCCTTATCCATGAAGGTAGCCTTCCTCATTGCCATCACGTCTGCAAGACGAGTGGGAGAATTAGGTGCCCTAATGGCACACCCACCTTATACAACATTCTTTAACAATAAAGTAATCCTGCGACCACATCCAGAGTTCGTACGCAAGGTCGCCTCCTCCTTTCATTTAAATCAATCCATTTACTTACCTGTATTTTTTCCAAAGCCACGTGCAGACGGAAGGGAGACCTCACTCCACATGCTGGATGTTTGCAGAACATTAGCTTTCTACATTTGAAAGAACAAAAACGTTTAGAAAATCACCTAGACTATTGGTTTCCATAACAGGATGCTCAATGGGTCAAACCATTTCAAAACAGAGATTATCCAAATGGATATCTGGATGTATCCATTTGTGTTACCAAAACAACCAACAACTTACAACCTCCAATGGGAGTTCGCACACACCCCACCAGGCACTGGTAGCATCTGTAGCCTATCACTGACATTTTCAAAGCAGCTACCTGGGCATCAGTCCATACTTTCACTAAACACTCTGCTTTAGTACAACAGTTAGCATCAGATGCTCACTTTGGACTTACAGTGTTATCTGCCGTCAAAAGACCAACCCCAAAGTCCCTCCCCTCCACTGAGGGACACTGCTCAACAGTCATCTAAAGTGGAGCACCCCCAGGGGCATTCCTCAAAGAAGAAGACAAGGTTACTCATCTTGAGCGGTAACTGAGGTTTTTCAAGATGGGTGTCCCTGTGCGTGCTCCACTACCCTTCCCCCTCCCCTCTACTTCGGAGTTTGAGGCCAATTCTCTAAGGCAGAGAAAGAACAGGAGGATGGTTGGCTGCGCACTGCTATGTAAACGCTTGATGCGGCGCGAGATAGCTACAGTGCGTGCGCAGCCTAACCACACTGCCACCACAAACCTCCAATTAAAAGCGCAGGGTGTCAAGACACCTAAAGTGGAGTACCCACAGGGACAACCATCTCGAAGAACCTCAGATGCTGCACAAAGTGAGTAACCTCTTTGCTTCTCTAGAGAGGATGAATGTAATTGACATGTGACACTGAACAGCATTCTATGGTCAATCCATTAACCTGAAATCATATTATACAACCTCTAGATGGCTGCCATAAAGAATCACATTAGTTGCCTTCATAAGTAAATTTTTTGGCCACAGTTTCCAATAGTGTATTTTGTTTAGAAGTTTGAGAGTTTTCAGTGTTTCATGAATAAAGCATTAATCACCACTTTAAATTCCAGTAAAAAGAAAAGGCGTACTTGTGGCACCTTAGAGACTAACAAATTTATTTGAGCATAAGCTTTCGTGAGCTACAGCTCACTTCATTGGATGTTAGTCTCTAAGGTGCCACAAGTACGCCTTTTCTTTTTACTGGAATTTAAAGTGGTGATTAATGCTTTATTCATGAAACACTGAAAACTCTCAAACTTCTAAACAAAATACACTATCCGATGAAGTGAACTGTAGCTCACGAAAGCTTATGCTCAAATAAATTTGTTAGTCTCTAAGGCGCCACAAGTCCTCCTTTCCTTTTTGCGAATACAGACTAACATGCTGCTACTCTGAAACCTTAAATTACAGTGCTGCTTTCCCTGGTGGCCATAACTGGAAAATCCGTGTTCGTAAGATAGTTTTTTGTATAGTTGTTGAAGTTTGGTTAAGGCTTTTTTTTTTTTTTTTTTTTTAATTTTGAGCTAAAAATGCCTTTTAGACTTCTCTGGTTTTAGTTTTATTTTTTAATGTGCATTTGGACTAAAAAAAACTTGAATATTGTGTTTCAGCTAGATGTAATTTGATGCAGTCAATAATGCTATGCCCTGAAAAATCAGGGTTTGTACTGCTGTGGATTAAGGTTAAATGGGAACAAAGATCCATCAAAATTGTATCACTCTGCTAAAAAGCAAGCAGAGCTGGACAAGCACAGATAAATGTGCTTAGCTTCAGGTTCTGGTCTGCTAAAGCTGGACAGGACTTGGACTGTTCTGGTACAGGCCATGAGCCTAAGTCTTCATGGTTAATCCAGCCCTGGGCTTGTAATAGAAATGCACCATTTAATAGATCCTTAACCTATTGTTGTTTAAGGAGTGCATGAACATTAAATTAATAGTAGGAAGGATGTGCTGTAAACAAGATGGAAGCTATCATAATATCTGTAGTCACTCTGTCTGCCTTATGAAGAGAACGTTGGTTATCAGTGTAGTTCCGGCCACTTATCTCTCTATCATTTCTGTTGTATTTTTATATAATGTCCAAGATCCAAGTGGCAGGCCAGGTGCCTCAGCTGAAATATGTACATGGAGTAGTGACCTATTTCTGTTGCACAGCTTCTCTCCTCATTGGATAATGCCTCTCACTGGTGGAATTTGGAGGTGGATTATTGTTGCTGGAGACTCCAGGACTAAGCTCCAGTGTTCAGCTCAGGCCTCCAGATTTTCTGCCTCTGGAACAATTTGGTAGTTCAGATTCTCCTGATCTATCCTGCAAATACCTGGCTTAAATCTAAGTGATGTTCCCTATGTGAGACATCACGTATGGGCTCTACAGAAGATGAATTATGCCCTGCCTGTGACCAACCCTTGCACTGCTAGGGCACAGAGTTCAGAGTCTCACCAGCATGTGGGTCCCCATCCTACCCCAAGGAGCCATGACTCCAGTGTAGAAAAGCCTGATCATGACCTTCTGAGGTTTTGGAGAGAGAGCCTAATGAGGAAGCTCTCTGGACAGCTCATGGGGTAGGTCCCACAATAAACAGGCACTGAAGGGGAAAATACCCAGAGAAGATCCAGAGTCCCCATACCTAGATGCGAGTTCCCTCCTCTCTGGGGGGGAAAAGGCAGAGCTCCTACACAGCTCCCCTCGTGAATCAGAGGATTTTCATTATAGTCATGGGTAAGTTCTGCAAAACCCAGTGACTTCCAAAAAAGCAAAAGTACAAGTTATGTCGTCTTAAGGCAGTAATTAATATTATGAACAAGTGAGTTTGAAAATCAGGGGTTAAACCCTTTCTCTTTTGTCTTCTCCCCCTGAGGGAGTGTTTGCTGGGGTTTCTCTCCTTCATAGAGGTTCTCTCGTAGCAGTGCTCTGTATCATGATTACTGCCCCTCTCTCATCTCACACGGTGTCTGCGCACCTACAGAGAAGCCCGTTCCTCCTGTGCAGCCATGCTTCAGGCTGTAGCCTAGTGCAAATTATGGTTGTCTGGCTTTTAGCCCAAGGACCCTTGCTCTGTCAGGGAAAGGGGCTCAGACTGTGAAAGGTGGGAAGGGTCTTGCTCTCCACCCCTCCCCGCTCCACAAGCTGGCTCCACACTGAAGTCTTAGGAGCACTTGAGGCAGTTGATGACCCAAATGGAGGCACATGAGTGTTCCACTCCCCACAAAGATGCACCTTCGTGGGATTACCAAAGGGTAAATCCCTTCTCATGTTCACAATTACTGATTTACTGAGTAAAGCCCTGAGTGGCACTAGGTTACTCCTACAGTAATTACTTGGGTGCCAGCCTTCAGGCTCCCAGGAACTTTTAGCAGGCTACTTCCACAATTGAGGTATGTGTACCAGTAGCCCTCCTCAGTTGTGGGGTTCCCATGCCGGGATAAATAGTGTTCTGTCTTTCTGCTGTATACAGCCAGGGGAAGAAATACCACACATGCAGCATAAAACAAAACAAAAATAAACCTCTACAGCACCTTATCAAGAGAAACAGACCCAATCATAAATTAACAGCTGCTGGAAAGGATTCGTAGCCACCAGTCTTTTATAATGAAGGGGAACTTTGGATCCAAATGCAGAATTCCTACCCAGAGATCAAAATAGATATGACTTTGGCTGTAATTTTGCCATATGGTAAAGATTTGCAGGAATCCAAAACTTTCATGGCATCAGTCATTTCCTAAGAGGTCATCAGTAACCAGCTATTTCCAATGGCTAGGGTTGCTGATGCAATGCACCACTTTCATCCACTTTGTGTGGGTTTCTCAAAATGCACCTGCTGAAATTCCTTCTGAGGACATAGAAGCATGCACTTGATGCAATGCAAAGTTAGGTGTCATTCTCAGATCAAATCCAAATGACCCTTTGGGGATGCTTAGTGCAAACATCATGCTGAAAGCAAACCTAGCTTTCACTCTAGACCCTTGCATACTAACTATGGAAGCAAGCATACTAGGAAGACAAATATGCAGAATCTCATTTATATACAATATACAGAACAACATTTCAGTTCATTTTGACATCTCTATTAAGGTGTGTCTTTTTTTAAAAAATGAAAAAGCAAAACCTGCAAATACGGACCCTAGGGGAGTCATCCAGTTGTCCATGCAATCCAATATCCTTTTTATGATGATGGCCAATACCAACTGCATCAGAGGAAGATGCAAGAAACCATTTAGTAGGAAATTGTGGTACTTGCAGAGAAAGTATCCTGCTAACTCCTGTTAGAGGTTGGCTTATGATTGAGGTATGAGTGTTTATATCCCTTCCATAACTAGGGAGTAACCAGAGTGAAAGCTTCTCCTTGGCAATGGAAATAATGTTCTGGATAGAGTAGAATCTGCTGACTTTCAAGACAGTTCACATAAAGGATACAGAAAAGAAGAAAAAAGGAGAGTTGTGGTCCTCTTGCTAGTTCTCCACTGGCCCAGAAGGCACGTTGGACTTGCTAGATAACCAAGGACCTCACCTTGTACATGCAGAAAACACCCAATCCCTTGAAACCGGGACTCCTACAGGAATACCTACAGTTAACAGCCTGGGTGTTGGAAGAGAAGTTTAGTTTTCATCATGGATTCCAGAGTTCTGTCTGGAAACCAAACTGTAACAATCAGAATATTTCATTCACTGGTCTGGACAGATTTACATTTCTGGTGCTCTTTGGGGCAGGGACTGCTTCTTCGTTTGCGCAGTACCCAGCTTAAAGGAGTCTGATCTCTAGATACAAATATTAATCCCAAAATTCTGGTAATCTCAGATACATTAGAGTTTCTCCAGGACTCTACAACCAAACACCTTTAGAAAAGTGGCAGCAGCCACTTTAGAAAAGCCACAGCAGCATTTTATAGATGGGCACATTGGTTCCTCTGTTTGAGTATCTCTGCCAAATTTAATCAGAATGATGGATTAGACAAGCCTGTGGCTGGCATTTTTAGTCACCATTACCTCCAAAAGGCAGATTTTGGAATTAGTTCCCATATCCATACAAGAACCACGCTGCCTTTGTCATAAGGAAAAGGTTATTCTTAGAGCTCCAGAAACCTTTCTGTCCAAGGTAAATTTCTCTTTCCACAGTTCCTGGGAAATAGTTCTCCCATTGTTTTGTTCTAATCCTTGGAAGATTGTGGCATAAATGGGCATTCCTAGAGCTCTAAAGTTATGTCTCAAGCACATGGCATACATACACCAATTGTAGCCTGTTCATTTCATTCTGTCCAAAATGCCAAGGTCTCAAAGTTGCTTGCAGGCAACATGTAAAATTCCTGCATCAGCTGGCATGCTGTGGGGGGGAAGGAACCTCATCTGAGGAAGATTTGCAAAGGAAATTTCCATTTCTCTTTTGGTTGGAGGTTGCTACTTAGTTTATAAAGTTCTTGCTTTATATATGGAAGAATTTCTATTCCTGTCTATTAGTCTACTGTAATAATTAAACTGCTTATTGTTTCCCTTCCTCCTTCTGGGATTCACTACTTGCTACTTTCCATGAATAGCGAAAGAGGAGAGAAACTGTGCAACAGAATGAGAAATTCCTTATCTGATAAAAGAAAAAGGAGTACTTGTGGCACCTTAGAGACTAACAAATTTATTTGAGCATAAGCTTTCGTGAGCTACAGCTCACTTCATCGGATGCATTTGGTGGAAAATGTTTGGTATTTTCCACCAAATGCATCCGATGAAGTGAGCTGTAGCTCACGAAAGCTTAGGCTTAAATAAATTTGTTAGTTTCTAAGGTGCCACAAGTACTCCTTTTTCTTTTTGCGAATACAGACTAACACGGCTGCTATTCTGAATCCTTATCTGATGATTTTCTTTCTGTTAGCGGCTTCTCTCTGAATTCAACCCACACTGGGAGTCTGGAAAATGAGATTGTCTTAATGCTAATAATTGGTTGCTAGAGTGTTTCTACAGCTGTGGAAGAACTGCTCTGGTGGCCTGAGCTAAAGGGCAGAGCTTAGTCCTGGACCCTCGAGCAACAACAATGGACCGCCTCTGAATTCTTCAGGTAGGGCGTGTTGGTCCATGAATAATGGACTCAGAAAGAAATTGCTTATGTAAAGAAAATTATCATATAAGAAATTTCTCATTCTCCATTCATTTCCAATTTGTTTTCATGCTGCAGAGTTTAATCAGTCTGATGGTCCATGAGTGGGAGAAAAGTGAATTTAGGGTGACCAGATAGCAAGTGTAAAAAATCGGGACAGGGCTGGGGGTAATAGGTGCCTATATTAAAAAAAAAAAAAATAAAAATCCCCCAAAATCGGGACTGTCCCTATAAAATCGGGACATCTGGTCACCCTAAGTGGATTGGTTACTCATGTCAGCCAAACTGATGCTACTTAAGGAAAACTGCACTACAGCTGGGAACTCTCTTCATGATGCAATGGCCTCCGTCCCAGCTTCCTTTCACTTGAGGAAAATAAAACCAAAAGATGTTCTCTATAAAGCCTATTTCCAATACTTATAGGCCCATTAACAGCCCATGTCTTTGTTTTACAGGAAATGAGTTACCAGCACAGAGAGCTGCTAGACCTCGACTCGGCCACTGTAAGCACTAGCTGCTTAGCCAGTTTACAGCAACCCATGGGCATCCTACTTCTTGAACAGGCTCTAACTCGTCTTTCTTCTGCAGAAGAACCACTGTCTAAACGAATGCGTGGAAGGGCAGAGCTCTCTCCAGATGTAATCAGATGGATTGAACTTGCTAAGTAAGTGCTTTGGGCAGAAATTAAATCAGCCAAGAGTCCTAGTCATATATAAGTCTTGATTTTCCTAGGAGATATATTTTTAATACTTCTGAGCTAATTATTGACCTTTCAGTCAGAGCTATTTCCATGTCATAAATCTGTTCCAACATATTCTCTGGTACAGATTCAACAGCTTGGTTTCCAGTCCAGTTAAATGCTGTACTCTTGCAGGTGATTTCGGAGTAGTGTGTGCAGCATTGTTTAAGCATTTTTCGACCAGAGTAGAGTTTACACAATCCAGTATAAATTCATAATCTGATAGAAGAATAATATCCATGTGTCAGTGATGCATTCTATGCAGCCAGGCAGTTATGGAGCAGTCAGTTTGCATAGACTATCTAACATGTATCAGCTGTAATACTGAGGTACTTTGTACCTGGATACTTTGCACTTGAATAGAAAGCTGTTCTTTTTCAGATAATATTTTTTTGTCTTTTAACTTTACTAGGCTTTATCGATCTGTTGGAGATTATGATGTTCTTCGTGGTATTTTCAGTGGAAAGATTGGAACTAAGGAAATTACCCAGAATGCACTGTTAGCAGAGGCAAAAAGTGATTATGCTGAAGCAGCTAAACAATATGATGAGGTAAAAAAAATCTGAGAGGAAATAAACTGTCATGTAGTTTTTTTACAAGACCCCTTTTTTTACTTCCATCAAAATAATAATTCTGAGACAGCGTGTTGCTTTAAACGTTCTTTTATTTAGTTCACTTTTTTATATAATTCAAGAACCATAAAAGATACTTGGTCAAATGCAATATAAATAACAGTTCATAATAGACAGTGCTTATTGAGCCAAATTTTCAAGTATCTCCATTAGTGTCACACAACTTCACAGGCATAAATCAATATAATTTCAATACATACAAAAGAGCATTAGAGAGTGCAAATTAAGTGCCTATGGTCTGCACATGTAAGTTCTATTTGTGTTCACAAGTTGATGATCGATAAAAAATGTGTGTAGAAGTGATTTAGCTACAGAATGTTTGTGTCTAAATGAAAGGTGGAAAAATGCAGCTCTTTACAAATGCAGGTTGACTGAAGCTCCCATCTGAACTGAGTTTTATATATTAAAGGTGTGACTGGCTTAAATTTTGAAGAATTCTTTGGAACATTTTCTTTGGTCCTATTTGTTGATTAAACACAAGTGCTGATAAAGGAATAAAAAAATATTGTCATGCAACAGTGAAAACATTATATATAGGTTTTCCTGAAGGTGTTCAGCTAGAGTAGTAAAAAGATCGTAATATTGCAGCTAAGAACCTACTTGTTTTTTTTTTCATCTGACATTCCTTTTCTAGGCTCTCTCTAAACAAGACTGGTCGGATGGTGAGCCTACTGAAGCAGAAAAGGATTTCTGGGAACTTGCATCTCTTGAGTGCTACAACCATCTGACAGAGTGGAAGTCACTGGAGTATTGTTCCACTGTTAATATTGATAGCGGACAACCTCCAGACCTAAACAAAACGTGGAGTGATCCATTTTATCAGGTTTGTGAAATCATTGCTAGATTAGATTTGATATCACACTGATTGCATTTGTGCAGGGGCCATTACTGCGGTGCCTTGATTAGGGATAGAGGTAAAGTGACTTGATCACAAAGGTATTTTGTACAACTTAGATGAGTTTTCTTATAAAAAAGTACAATCAACAATAATTAAAGTAAATATTTTTTGCTATTCTGTAGTCTCAAGTTGCCCTTTAGTCCCATGACTGAGAAAATGGCTCCAGCCTTGTCACATTGTTCTCTTCATGCTCTGTCATTTATTTTTCTCCTCCTCCTGTATTTGGAGGGTCACGCAGAATTTATCTTGAAGCTGATAAATGCAAAGCACCAGTACCTGTACAACTGCATGAGCCCACCAGAAGAGGGTGCTATATGACTTGTTGGTTGATGGGAGTCAGTCTGAAAAAGGTTAAGAAACACTGAAAAGTATAATTACATTTGGTGAAATATGTTACTTTTCCTAAATTGAAAATCTTTAGGCCTGTAGCAGATGGAACAAGGCCCCTATATGTCTTGCATATGGTTCTACATCACCAGCAACAGATTGCAGAAGTGATTATACAATATCCTGCCCTAGGAGTAAAGAGACTTTACTTTTTTCCTCTGTAGGAAACCTATCTGCCATATATAATACGGAGTAAGTTGAAGTTACTGCTCCGTGGGGGCAATGACCAGTCCTTGCTGACCTTCATTGATGAGGCTATGAAGATAGAACAGAGGAAAGCCCTTATAGAAATGTATTACAGCCAAGAGCTGAGTCTTCTCTACATCTTGCAGGATGACTTTGACAGAGCCAGATATTACATCAGCAGTGGCATGCAGGCCTTCATGCAGGTAACAAAGCTGCTGACATGTCTGCTGTGATTCTCTGTAGGAAGTCATGTCAAGTGCAGCTGCTACTGGAACATTCCTTCAAGATAAAAATATAAAGGATGGAATCTTGACCCCCTTGAAGTGAATGGCAAAACTTTCGTTGACTTCCCTAGGGTCAGGATTTCACCTCAGGAACTAAAGAAATGGAAACAGCCATCCAATGCAACATGCCTGTCCTATTTTGGGGGTGTCTTGCTCCTTTCTTTCAGTTCATTCACTCCGTCCCCTACTCTTCTCCAGTATATCACACTGAGTTTATTCAGCCTAGTTCACTGATGTGTCATTTTGAAAACCTCTAACTAGTGTAAACTGATACTGGTTGGTTTTATGCAGGATGATATGAATCACAATCTAGTTGAGTATAGCACATAGAAGGATCGGTTATTTATCTGCTCTACAGTGCTTTAAATAAAAACATAAGAAATCACTTAAAACCATTTTCCCTCTCCTAGAACTATTCCAGTATTGATACTCTGTTACACCAAAGTCGACTAACAAAGCTGCAGTCTGTCCAAGCTTTAACAGAAATACAGGAATTCATCAGTTTTATAAGCAAACCAAGTAAGATATTTTTCCCCTCAGTATTTTTCTCTTATTTTGTGTATATACATTGTGGCATTGAGCTTTTTATTTTTGGAAAGAGTGAGTGTAGTTATTTTCACATGTCAAAAGACTTTGAATCTGTGTCTGATACAGTGAAGATACTTTTAAAAAGGGTCATCAGCTATGTTATGTTTTAATCTTTCTAGTCCTTGCCATAAAATCCTTGCATGATTTAAAATACCAATTATTTCTTTAAAATTACATATGATTAGTTTTAGACTAGTTTGATCATAGAATCGTAGAATATCAGGGTTGGAAGGGACCTCAGGAGGTCATCTAGTCCAACCCCCTGCTCAAAGCAGGACCAATCCCCAACTAAATCATCCCAGCCAGGGCTTTGTCAAGCCTGTCCTTAAAAACCTCAAAGGAAGAAGATTCCACCGCTTCCCCAGGTAATGTATTCCAGTGATTCACCACCCTCCTAGTGAATTTTTTTTTCCTAATATCCAATCTAAACCTCCCCCACTGCAACTTGAGACCATTACTCCTTGTTCTGTCATCTGGTACCACTCTGAACAGTCTAGATCCATCCTCTTTGGAACCCCCTTTCAGGTAGTTGAAAGCAGCTATCAAATCCCCCCTCATTCTTCTCTTCTGCAGACTAAACAATCCCAGTTCTCTCAGCCTCTCCTCATAAGTCATGTGTTCCAGTCCCCTAATCACTTTTGTTGCCCTCTGCTGGACGCTTTCCAGTTTTTCCACATTCTTGTAGCTTGGGGCCCAAAACTGAACACAGTACTCCAGATGAGGCCTCACCTTTGTCGAATAGAGGGGAACAATCACGTCCCTTGATTTGCTGGCAGTGCCCCTATTTATACAGCCCAGAACACCGTTAGCCTTCTTGGCAACAAGGGCACACTCGTATCCAGCTTCTTGTCCACTGTAACCTCTAGGTTCTTTTCTGCAGAACTGCTGCCTAGCCATTTGGTCCCTAGTCTGTAGCGGTGCATGGGATTCTTCCGTCCTAAGTGCAGGACTCTGCATTTGTCCTTGTTGAACCTTATCAGATTTCTTTTGGCCCAATCTTCTAATTTGCTTAGGTCCCTCTGTTTCCTATCCCTATCCTTCAGTGTATCTACCATTCCTCCGAGTTTAGTGTCATCTGCAAACTTACTGAGGGTGCAATCCACGCCATCCTCCAGATCATTAATGAAGATATTGAACAAAACCGGCCCCAGGACCGACCCTTGGAGCACTCCGCTTGATACTGGCTGCCAGCTAGACATGGAGCCATTGATCACTACCAGTTGAGCCCAACAAACTAGCCAGCTTTCTATCCATCTTATAGTCCATTCATCCAGCCCATACTACTTTATCAAAACTTTTGATACAGTCTCCCACAGTGTTCTTGCCAGCAAGTTAAAGTCAAGGAACAACATGTCCACTGCTTTTCCCTCATCCACAGAGCCAGTTATCTCATCACTTTCCTCTCCTCTAAGTGCTTCAGAATTGATTCCTTGAGGACCTTCTCCATGATTTTTCCAGGGACTGAGGTGAGGCTGACTGACCTGTAGTTCTCCAGATCTTCCTCCTTCCCTTTTTAAAAGATGGGCACTACATTAGCCTTTTTCCAGTCATCTGGAACCTCCCCCGGTTGCCATGAGTTTTCAAAGATAATGGCCAATGGTTCTGCAATTACATCCGCCAGATAGTAGTGAACAGCATAGATGGATCATGTGTTCCATTAATATCTGCCATTTTAGGCATAAAATATAAAGTTACTTGCATCTTATCAGCTTAGTACAAAACTCTAGTTAACAATTGTACCTTTGTATTCCACTATACTCCTATGAGGAATACTGGTAATAACTGTCATTCTTTTCCAGTGATGATAATTGCCCCTTTTAGTTTCTTTACTCTGTAGTAGTTGAGATACAGCAATATCTAGAAAATAGTATAATGAACACCAGACGATGCATTTAATAGGAGTCGGGAAATTTGAGTGACACAGCAGCAGCCCGCAGTTACTATAATGAAACTCAATCTGTGCTTTTCTCATTCTAAACATTATGGTTTGACCCCCTACGTTTTCACATTACCTCCATGCAGCCTTTTCTTAAAGTATTTTTAATTGATTTTAGGCAGTTTAGCTTCTCAGGCTTCCCTTAAGAGACTTCTCAGAATTTGGACAAGCAGATATCCAGATGATAAAATGGACCCCATGAACATCTGGGATGACATTATTACAAACCGGTAAGATGAGCTATTTGTCTGTTAACTATGATTCTACATGTTAGTTAAGCTTGCTGTATTTCTCATGTTGCTTGTAGAAATTTTTGGTTGGAATCCAGCACTTGGTGATTTCTAAGTACTATTGTGTCTTGCCTTTCAGATGGAACAAATTGTTTTCATATTACTAAGATATGGAGAGGAGCAAAGGGCAGACGGGGTGCATAGGTGGATAAGAGGATGTTTTCATATAAATAGTGTAGTTAGCAGATTAGACCAATAGCCTAAAGTTTAAAATTGCTTGTCATCCCATCAATAGCTAGGTACGCTATAAGGATTATAAATTAAGATTTTGCCATCTATCCATCCTTGGCCCAATTCTTCAATCCTTGCATATGTTGAGGAGTACATGGGTGAATAGTCACATTTATCATATTGGGGCTACTCACTAAGTGCCCCTCAACATGAGTAAAAGTCACAATAATGGACTCTCAATTACCGGATGTCTTTAAACAGCTAGAAGTTTTAACAAGGTTTTATACAAAGAACCCAACCCCAGTCATCACCATGTTCTTCAGGTATTTATGTGACTGTCTTTAACTATTACTATAACCAAAACTTCTACTGTGCAACAGTTACCTGAAATGGCTGACCCTTGAGAGACTTTATTTAGACAAGCTCTCAAGAGGCTCAGATGCTTTCTCTAACCTTTTAATTTCTTTCTCCTCCCCATAATATTGCTCCACATCCTCTCCTTTCTCTCAGTGCAACTTCAGATCACTCTCCTTTCCTCAGCTTCATCATTAGCTCTCTCTGAGCCAAATAAGCTCCTTAAAATTTGCTGATTATGGAGTCTCAGCAGTGTTCGTTCAGCCAGGAGCCAAAACCTCATGTGCAGAGGAGCTTACTCTAGGTTAGAGGTGAACCAAAACACATTTCATGCTTTATCCTTTGGGAAAGCCCCAAAACTTACAAGCTTTGGAGAGTTGACAAACTGCTGAAAGCTTGCTGTGGGCTTTTAAGATACTCACTTGTGTCTTCTCTTAAATTAGATTATAAGGTTCCTTGGGACAGGGACTGTATTTCTATGGTGTTTACACAGCACCTAGCACAGAACTAGACTGTGATACCCAGACTCCCATTGAATAACAGTTTACATGGTAAGCAGTCCCATTGAAGTTGATGGGCCTACTTATGGAGTAAGGTAATAGTCACTGTGAATAAGGATATCTCAGTGGGTCCCTTGATAGTGACTGGAGTTTCAGGGCACTACTGTAATACCAATCTCAAAGGGCACTTGTGCAAACCTAAATAAGGTTTGCAGTTGGGTCAAAGTTTGACATGAAATATAGGCTAGTGCTAGAGCTGGTAAGGATTTTTCCAGTGAAATGGAGTTTCATTGGGAAATGCTGATTTATTGAACCTGAAGTGTGTTACAGAAGCATCTCTGGTTCGATAAACTTCAATTGAATCACAGGCAGGTTTCCGAGGGAACTCTGCTTGGTTTCATGGCAGGCTTGGTTTTATGCTGGGGAACCTGGGCTTCTAGGGTCCCTGGCGTTGGGCAGCCCCACCATGCAGACTGCTCCCATGTCAACAGGCTCCCAGGACCCACCCACTTGAAAGACTTGGAGCCAGCAGGCCTACATGTCTGGAAGCTCTGCGGCCCCCAGTGTCAGGACTGTGAACATAGTGGGGCTGCCCTGGACCCTGGGAATCTTGGCAGCTGCTGATTGAAATTGGCATGATTCTTGTCAGCTTCACCACTGCTCTTTGAAATACTGAAATTTTCCATGAACTGGAAATCCCAAGTTTCAGTCAGCTCTAGCTGGCATTTATATTTTATAAGCCAGTATACATGTTCCTTACAGTTATGCTAACATTAGAGCAAGGGCTTTGTCTTGGTACATTTGGGGTAGTATTCTAGAAAAATGTAATAATGGACATTTTCTAGCACCTAAACTCTGTAGTCTCCAATAAAAATCTAACCCCACAGCCAGGATTAAAAAATGAAATATTTGTAAGGGACACCATTTCAAGACAGAGGGCTATTCATTACATCAATCCACCCTAGTTGTGACTATTAATTCTATTAATTGAATATGCCTACTCCTTACTGAAGAGGATCACGATCACAAATAATAGTGACATCAGTCAGTGACTGAAGCTGTTTAGCCATATTTACCAGTGGGAAATATGGTAGCATTGAATATAGATCAAGGAGAGGAAGGATTAAAATCACCTGTGTGCTTCTCACTGTATGTTAATGTCTTATGTTTCCTTTCACCATTGTGCAGGTGTTTCTTTCTTGGAAAAATTCAGGAGAAAATGCCTAACATCCAGGCTGATGATAGTATGGAGGTGGATGGAAGGGGAGATGTTGGTGACAAAATGGAAGTAGATATGCAGGAAGAAGACATTCATTCAATGATTAGAAGCTGCAAATTTAACATGAAAATGAAGATGATAGAGAGTGCCAGGAAACAGGTGACTCTGCACTGTCTGATAGCACTTAATTCATCAGACAATCATAGCTATTAGAACAGGAGGAAATAGATTAGGTTGTCCAGGTTATGCTGCTGCCAATGCAGGGATTTCCCCCCACAGTATGTTCTTGAATGCCTGAGGAAGCCTGGTTCTTTTTCTACAGAATTGTAGATGACGGCTGTTAATTAACAACTTTTCTGAAATGTGCAATTTCAGGAAATGTGCCCAAAGGCTCTTTTCGTTCACCAGATGTTCCTGATATTTTCCAGAACAAATAAACAAAGCATTAGAAATGTTATAGTTGTGGGCCTGTGGGGGGCGTATGTAAGTAGCATAATGTATCACATTTTAAAGTTTTTTAATTTCATGTATTTATATTTCTATTTTTATCTTATGCTCTAGTAAGGGATCTGAACAGGGATCTGCCACCACCAGCAGGCAAGTGCCCTAACCATTGGGCTATGGGATATTGTTATGTGGGACTCTGTCTTTCCTTTGGAAGCTTTTCCTCTCTGGAAAAATAATTAGTCATTAGAGCAGGGATCCTGGGCCTCCCACATCCTGGGTGAGTTTTCAAACCACCAGGCTCTCTTTTGCTCTGGACTAACGACTCTTCAATTATTTATCCACAATGGAATTGCTTCTACAGGAGAGACTGAGGGAGGGCCACATCAGAATATTCCGTATCTAGTGATTGGGGCCCTCACTTGCTGATCCCTTGAACTGGGATTTTCCATGTTCCACATGAGTATCATAAGGACTGAGCTAAATCCCATTGTCTGTTTTGTGTGAGCTTACCTGTGGGGCCAAATCCAACAGGCAAGCTTACCTGCTTACCAGCTCAGGCCCAGTGTGCAAGTCAGGTGGAGGAACAGCTGTGTTTTCCCGGGTTGTGCATCACATTGGGACTTAGGTGTCCAGATGTCTAGAATGGAGCAGAGGCTCCCATACAGAGCAGAAACATAGGTGCCTAGGTAACTTGTACTGCAAAAAATTACACACCAAGTGAGTTAAACATCTACAGGATTCAGCTGAGCTGTGGGAGTTTTAATGCTAGTGGTGTCTGATCTTGGGATTTAGGCACCAAAAGTGGAAGTTAGGCACCTAAATCCCTTTCTGAATCTAACCCTAAGTGACCTGTCCCTTGGAGGTGCTGAATACCCGAAGTCTCCATTGAGATCAGTGGGAGTTATGGGTACTCAGTACCCCTGAAAGTCAAACCACTTATTAATGGGTCTAAAGATAGATGTAGAGACCTAATGTAGAGACCAGACTATCAAGGTGGAAAAAGTTGACATGTTGACCTCTGTATTTTAAGTAGGATTTGAGTTACAAATGACTGAAGCTAGATTTTTTGTATTTTTTTTATTTTTATCAAATATTTCCATTAGTGCAAGCCTGTTTTTCACACCCAGCCCAATGGGCAGTGGTGCCCCTCACACTTTGCTGGAATTCCCAGGACCTTTCCTGTTATACTTTGTGAATCCTGTAATGGCTCTTGCAAAATCCCTGGATCTCTTCATTTGCTGCAAACGGTAGCTTTTTATTTCCCCTTCTTCTAATGCATTATTGAAAATTCCCATTTTGATCTGTTAATGTAGAACAGCTTCTCAGTTGCCATGAAGCTTCTGAAGGATCTGCACAGAGAGTCTAAAACCAGAGAAGACTGGCTCTTGAGATGGAATCACAGCTATTGCCGCTTTAGCCATAGTCGCAGTCAGAGCCAGAATAGTCCTGAACAAATGCTTACTGTGTTGAAAACCATCTCTTTACTGGGTAATAATGTTATCTATTCAGACTCCATTGATGCAGAACCTATGCTATGGATTCTCTTCCTGTTTGTAATGGGAATCCATTTTACTGTCAAATTACCAACTTTATTTCTGATTTCCAACAGATGAGAGCAAAACTGACTACCTGAGTAAGAACATAGTGGCCTTCCGCAACCAAAATCTTCTGTTGGGTACCACTTACCATATTTTGGCCAGTGCCCTTAGCAAAGATCCAAGATGTCTTGAAAAAATGGAGGAAGAAAAAGCTAGGAAAGTCGTGATGCTTTCGGGAGAGAGCCCTGAAAACTCTGAGAAGGTAAATGAGAAGGGAAAGGAGCTTCTTACATATTATTATTGATGGCTAATTTTGTTATGTACTTCATTAACTCAATTATATTAAGCCCATGTTACTATAGTAAACCCATGCTAGTACTCTCTGCTGATAGCACTGATTCCTCCTATGAGCTGCAGCTGTGAGAGTAGTGCTGCAGCTGCTTAGTCAGTCATGGGCTTGTGCCCCTGGACAGTCCCCACCCATTCATTGCTGGAGAGGAGGTTCCATGCCCCAAACTCCCACCAAGATGGTAAAGAAAAACTTGTGGAAGCAGGTTTTGAATCTGCTCTGTCCAGAGCCTCCATGATTGTGCTAGTGTTTGTCCCTACTGACATCTTGTATAGAGGAAGGAAGTCTGTCCAAGAGCATGTGCATACACAAGGGCAAGAAGGGTGTGGGAGCAGAGACCAGCCTCATAGTTGGATGCGTGGTGCTCTTTGATATCCATGCTAACATCAGGCAGGGCTGGTCACATGAACCTCCCATGAAGATAGTCAATTCCTAATATTAATATAGCTAATTTTCTATTTATTTTAATGATTGTTTAGTTATTTTAATGATCAACCATAGCGAGGAGTAGAAAAAAGTAAAAATTGTCCCATTGTCCTTTGCCTTAATTGAGCAGGAGTACAGTATAAAAAGCACGCAATTGGAGATCCTACCAGATCTTCAAATGTATGTATTGAGAATTGTTCAGGATGCCCTGGAACTGAACTTATGTCTTTCAAAGGAAGCCAAATGGAGAGTTAAACTGCATATATCAATTTATATCTGTTGAGCTTGATAGCTGCTCTCTATTAAGAGCCTTAGGAGTAACTACAGTCAGAATGAACAAACAGTCTTATTTGTCTCTCCAGGAGCAAGTACAATCTGTAAATGAACAGTGTCAGTACAACAAGGACAAAAATTAGTATAAATATTTCATAAATAAAGTTAAAAATTATTGTGCTAGTTACTCTAACAGAATAAATGACAACGTTCTTTATAATGAGCAGTTGAAAAGTGAGCATGAAATCTCTTCCGTACCACCTTGTGCTGTGATCCTTAAAAACTCAGGAAGATCATACTTATTTGAGAGACCTCCAGAAAGATACTGCAGTAAGTAGTGTTCATAATTTTGTGGATGATTCTGTTCCCCCTGAGTCCGTATTTAATCAGTGTCCCAGCATGGTACTAGAGAGCAGTATACTACCTTCTGGATGAGACATCAAACTGAGATAACATGGTACCTTCTGCAAGACCTCAGGGTGTTAACACTTGTCTCCTGACCAAATTCCAAGTCCAATAATTTCCCTTTGCCTACATAAACTTCACAATGTAGGTTTTTTTGTTTATATTTTGATTCCCTCCCTCCCCTGAAACAAATAAGGGAAGAATAGAAAAGATGAAAGAACGAAAAGGGAGGGAAAGGAAAGAAAGGAAGTTGGGGGTAGGGAGGAGAAAGAAGAATGACATTTCTGTTTCCATCCACTAGGGATTAATCAAACATTTTAAAAAAGTTAGACCAAGTCTTTTCAAATTTGCCTGAAGTCCCTGTTCTCCAAAATGTTACCTGCTCTGAGATGCCTGGTCAGTCAAGTTGCTGAGCCAAGCATCTGTCCCTGGATGCATTCTGGTCTTTTATCTAAGTAATATGAATCATTTTGCTACAAGCACAGCTCTGGAGAACCAAGCTTTCCATGAGTTGTTGCGTTTCCAAGACAATGGGATATATCACAAAATACAGTTCTAGGAAGTGATTTTTAAGGAGATGCCCTTTTATCATATTAATCCTCCTGCCTGCTTCTAGCCAAAAGGACTATATCCTGGGACTGTCCCAAAAAAATTCACAGTGTAGTTTATATTGGATACAGTATTTTTCACTTGCTGTTCCCAAACTGTTGGATGGTTTTGCTGAATATTGCTAAACAGCTGGCACATTTCTGCCAAGTAGCTGGTAGCATTGGTAAACGATGGAATCTGTATACAGAGTTTAGGTAAGTTTGTTTGTAAAATGCTTTGTAAATGATTTCTTCCATTCAATACATTGTAGTAGAGAAATCAGGGATGATCACATTGTGCCTCAGTTCTCATAACAGGAAAAAACACAATTTGTATATAAATAAAGGTTAAAACTAGATCTGGGCAAAGAGCTTTTTAACAAAACAAACAAAAATCCCCCACATATTCTCATGAACATTCATTCAAACTAAAAAAAAAAAATAATTTTCTTCAATTGTGCTTGTCTCTTTCACGTTAACTGTTTGCGAGTAGTCTATTCAATGAGTTTACTGGCTTGGAAATGCCAAATTGTAGAGAATGTTCATAGAAAGTGAATTTTAAACTAGTAAATGTGACTTGCATTGGAAGCCCCAATCTAAGATTTATGCCTATCCAGACAGGGAACAGAACTAATACCATATGATCTGTGTATCCAATACAGTTCAAATTTCAAATATTGAATACCTGCAACCAAGAATCATCTACAGATCAAGAACTATTCACATAAAGTATTTGACAAATACGTGCTCAGTCTTCATTTGCAAATAGAAAAAGAGTCTAAATATGTTGAATATTCACCATGACCTATTTGCTGAACTCTTCTTGTTGTGGTTTCCACTTATGGTTGAATTTCAGGTGATAGCAGGTCTGAACAAGAGGGCTTTCCAGTACTTCAGCACTGCAGTGAGGAAGGCTGAAGAAGAGGTGCAGTCTCACTCTATGGAGCACATAGACCTTACAGGAGTCATAAATGCTTACATGACTTTGGTTGATTTCTGTGACAAGCATCTCCGTAAAGAGGAAGAAGGTTCGTCTAGTGAGTCAGAAATTAAAATATTTGTCAGGACTTCTCATCCTACTGTTATGCAAATTTCAGATGGGAAAGTGCCAATAGAGAGCAGTCAAATGCAGGGGCTAGAGGTGGGCCATTTAAAAAGAAAATATTCTTGTACATGGAAGAATTTATAACAAGTGGTGTTTAATACCAAGGGAGTAACTCCTGTTGTGGAGGTTTTACCTAAAATACATCAGGCTTCACTCTGCTCCTGAAATCCCAGAAAGTTATATGGCTTGAATTTAAATGTAAATAGATTGTCCTCAACTTGGATGTTGTTTACATCCTTTTTATTCTTTCTGACAGCTGCTTCTGGTTTCACCATTAGTGAGTCATGAGGTCTCCATCTTACTGGTGGGATATGCATCCTATCCAGCAGATGCTCCTCTTGTTCATTCCCAGATCACGATAATGCTGTGTATAAAATAGGCAAGATACTAGTGATGATGCACCCTCCTGATAAAAGCTAATGCTTACAGTCCAACAATACACATACTAGTGGTGTGTGCAGTTCAAAAAAGTCTTCAAATGGGAAACAGAACAAAGTAACAAACAAAGTTAAAATTCCCTACAGATCATCAATAAAGTAGATAATACAATTAAAAGTAAAGATGATGTTTTAGATGATCAAAGGGATGAAAAAAAGATGGTGTTTCTGATAATTTTTGTTTAATGTTTCTTGGCAGATGTCAGTGCTCTGGATCTGCAGACATTCCCAGCCATTGTAGTGGAGAAAATGATAAAAGCTTTAAAGCTGAATTCCAGAGATGCCAGGCTAAAATTTCCTAGGCTGCTGCAAATAATAGAAAGGTATCCAGCAGAGACACTGGGCCTAATGGCACGAGAGGTTAGTTACTTCCATTCCCGGGACAGCAGAGTTGATTGTGAACGGAATCCCTTTATTTCAAATTGAATTTTGGATTATTGTGTAAATCCTGTATGTTAGTTTAATGGGATGTTTGGAACTTGTTGCATTGCACTTTTTGCTGAGTCAACTACTGAGTTGGTTAATGAAGAAGTAAGACTTGAGCAATGGTTCTCAATTCATGGCCCGTGGGCCACCTGTGGCCCAATTAGCATACAGTTGCGGCCCAGCACCGCAGCTGTGTGCTAAGAATAATTAAGTTTGTTGCTCCGGTCAGGCAGGGGCTGGGGCCAGAGCTGGGTGAGGGGGAGCCTGCTCTCACAGCCCTGCTGGAGTGCTCCTGCCAGCAGGAAAGGCCAAGCAGTCCCCTGTGACCTGCTGCTTCTGCTCCCTCCTGTCTCTGTCTCCCCACGCTGCAGGAACACACTGTCAGGTATTGGTTAACACTGGTGACCAAGCACTAAAAATCCAGAGACCACGGGAACCCGTATCAGCTGTGGGTGTAGCTTGAGCAGACATTGCCCCTCCCCGCTCCCCCGATTTCTCCGCAGCTCTGCTTAGCTGTCAGGCAGGGAAGAGGCTCCCTCTGTCCCTCTCCTCAGCGGAGGCTGGCAGGCAGCTTCAGGACGCTACCTCCTGTGTCATAGTGCCCATCACTGTCATCTTCTATATGTGCTGTGTCCCATTTCTGGACAGCTGGTGAGTGCCTGTGGGGGGGGGGGGGCAAGAGGGTGGCGGGGGGAAAGAAGAGGGATGACATAGGATGGGGGAAGAGATGGGAATGGGGGAATGGGGCAGGGGACAGTCTGGGGAAGAAAGGGGGTGGGGTGGGGAGAGGAAAGGGGAGGGAATGGGATAGGGGAAGCAAAGGGGATGACTGAGAATGCTGTTGCTGGGGAACTTCTGTCTCCTTGCTTCTGGGTGTCAGTCTAGAGAAATGGGGGGGGCACGTCCCTCCCCACTAGACACTTCTATGTGTCGCCTCCGGCAGGGATGAGCATGGTTCAGGCTGTGACCGCCTGCCCATCCCCTATGGCCATTTCCAGACCCTTTATTTCAGCTGTTCTCAACCTCAAGCTCAGCTGTTTGCTAAAGGCCACCGGCTCCCAGCTGCCCTGCCATGGGGCGGGCTCCGGGCACCCCAGCCGGGCAGCTGGCTGCTGCCTGGCCCTGCACAATGGGGTCCCGGCGGGCTCTGGGGTTGGGGTCCTGGCTTCTGCCTGACCCCCTACAGTGGGGTCCAGGCACCTGGCCCTGCACAGTGGGGTGTAGGGTCCGGGTCCTGGCTGCCCACCCTGTCCCGCACAGCAGGGTCTCGGGTCGGGGTCCCTGCCCCCACACCCAGCTCTCCGCTTCTGGCCCCACTCTGTGAGGGGTCTCTGGATGGAGGGTGTTGAGCTTAGGGGTTTGTGTGGTTGGGGTGGGCCCTATGGTTCTCAAGCTGCAGCCCAGCTAACACTTTGGGGGCCGCAAATGTGGACCACAATGATAGAAGTTGAGAACCACTGGACTAGAGGACTGCACACTTTACTTCTGTCAGCTAAGTGCTTTGCATACACCAGGGGCTCCTTGCATCCCTTCATTTTCCCCCACAGGCTTTCCATCCCCTCTTTCAAGGACTCCATGTAACCCTTTTCCTCCATGCCAGGGGCTCGGTATGCCAGGCCACTGTGTGACACCCCCCTCCCCGTGACTGCTCCTGTCTTAGGCTTGGTCTACACTGAAAAGTTCTCTCACACACCCCTGATGTACATAGCTGTGCTGATCTACCGCCCCAGTGCAGACGCAGCTGTGTTTGATGGAAGAATGCTTCCATTGACAGAACTAAACCTTTTTTCAGGAAGGTGGTGCTCGTACTCCACTGGGAAAAACCTCTTCCATCGGTGCAGGCTGTGTCTGCATTATAGGTTTATGCTGGCATAGCTATGGCGGTATAGTTTCTGCATTGTTAGCATAGGCTTGTTTCAAAACTGCTTTTTTAACGGAATTTATATGCTAGTGCTTACAGACTGGGGGGCAGTGCATTGGTATAGGGCCATACTGAGAAGGTGTCATGGGAACAGAATCGCAGCTTGGCTGTCCCCATTGAGCTGAGAATGTATCTGGGAAGCCAAGACAGGAAGACTATGACCTGGTCTACATCTAAAACTTAGCTCAACCTAGCTGCATCGCTTAAAGCTATGAAAAATTGTGCACCTTGTGCAACGTAGTTAGCTCAACCTAACCCTACTATAGACTCAAGCATGTTGATGGAAAAATTCTTCCATTGACTTAGCTACCACCTCTCATGGATTAACTACACTGACAGAAAATACCCTTCTGTCTATGTAGGAAGCATCTACACTACAGTGGCTATCACGGCACAACTGCAGCACCATAGGTGTCCTGCTGTAGCCACTTGACATAGACACACCCTAAGAACTGTGAGAATAATGAATTCCCCATTAGAGCATTATGGATGAAGTCTGTCCTAGCTAACAGATGCCACAAAAACAATAGCTGCTCATCAGGAGTCCTTTATTATTTTTCTTTTCTCTT
Organism: Dermochelys coriacea; assembly: GCF_009764565.3. Classification (NCBI taxonomy): domain Eukaryota; kingdom Metazoa; phylum Chordata; order Testudines; family Dermochelyidae; genus Dermochelys; species Dermochelys coriacea. Next base: position 75,345,770 of record NC_050069.1, read on the forward strand.
TGGATAAGTCATTTAGGGTGTCAACATTTTAAATTCCATTGACGCAAAGGGTAGAGCTAAGATGGGGTATGTTGTGATGCAGGAAGGTGTTATGGCTGCCATCAAACACAGAGCTGGTTAAAGCTGCTGTGTTGAACCCTACTGATTTTGGGCTAATCTGGTACCAGGAGCTCTGTGTCCCCCATTTTTTTCCTCCTCGTTTTCCAGGTTTCCCCAAAATCAGTAGGGTTCTGTCTATTGATGCCTAGAACATTGCTTGAAAGTTTGGAATTGATCAGATGCATCATGCAAATGTTGTTACATCCAACCAGACACAGAAATGCCATCAAGTTGAGTGTAGGGCCTCACTTGTGTCAGCCAATGAGACATAAATGTTTGCAGATGAAAACCTATTGAGAACTGAAAATGATTGCTTCAGCAGGAGACATTCTGTGCAATCTAATTAACGTTGTGTATTTTTCCACGTGTTTCTGCCTGCTAACTTGGAATGCAGAGTAGTTTTGTTTGCTTTTGTTTATAGTCTGAATTTTTAAAGATGTATAGAAGGTGAAAACACTGTCTGTGTTTTGCAGATTTCATCAGTTCCCTGCTGGCAGTTCATTGGTTGGATTAGCCAGTTGATGGCAGTGCTTGACAAAGAGGAAGCCGTAGCTGTGCAGCATACTGTGGAAGAGATTGCAAATAACTACCCACAGGCAATCGTCTATCCTTTCTTGATCAGCAGTGAAAACTATTCCTTCAAAGACACTGCAACTGGCCACAAGAACAAGGAGTTTGTAGCAAGGTGGTGTTAGAAATGTTGCTTACAAATCTATAAGATTTTAATAAGAAGTCTGTGAAAAGCATAGAAAATAGTAGCTAGATATTGGTATCTCCTGTGTTTGGTTCGAAGGCATAAAAAACGGGTACTTAGGCCAACTTTTCTAATGTGGGTGCCTAAAATTAGGCACCTACATCCATAGTTAGGAACTTAAATAAATGGCTAGATTATTTTTAGAGGTGCTGAGCATCCACAATCCTTGTTTATGCTTAGCCTCCCACAGCCCTATAAAAATGAACTACAAACAACATAAAAAAAAAAGTTTTGCCTTTTCCTGGTCTTTTGAAGTATGAAGTTTCAGGTGCAAAATCAGAGTGAGGATCCTTCCTTTTGAGGGAAATCCACAACTCACTCTCCAATTACATCACTATTTATGTCTGCTAATATTTTCTAAGATCGTTTAGCAAAGAGAGGAAAGTGAGGCCCTGACATCTTTAATCTTTCAGATGTAACAAACCGAGCAAAAACACTTGTTAATTAAAAAATAATTTAACTAATTAATTAATTAAACAAACTATCCTTGTACATCAAAAAGAGCAGTGAGGTGAGTGCCCAGGCTTTCCTTTTGTAAGGCTGCTCTTATTGCATAAAACACTCTGCTCCCTTATTCTAGGGTCCTGAGCAATCATGGTCTCCCTAGCATTGCTTTTCACCACCATCTGTTGGTGGGGCAAGAGCTGTTTTAGTTGACTACAATATCATGTAATGCCTAACTTTCTCATATGGGTTATCACACAGCCCTTGTAAAGTTACTATTATTGTATGTGTCCCTTTGTCTTTTCTCATGATTTTTGCATTATATCTTAGTTTGAGACAAGAATGCAAAGGTCTACACTTCTTGTGCTACTCAGAATAAATAACCCACACGCCGCTTCACTGGCATGTGTTGGATGTATACAGTCTTGTTAATGCTGATTGCTGTACCAACCAGAGAGCTGCCGGTTCAAAATGTTGCTATTTTCACAGCAGACTCTTAGCAAATACCAAAAAATAACAAGTTGGAGAGAGAGAGAGAGACGGACAGATTTAAGTTCATTAGAGGCCAATAAGTGGCTCTGCTGCTGTACCTCTGCAGCCGGAGAGAGAGAGAGAATTCTCATCCTCGAGTCCCTCTTCTCCCTGAACCCCATAGAATTTTATTTGTTCAGGTTTTACACATAGAAAGTATTTGTGTGACGACCGGAGAAGAATATGCTGATGGCAGCTTTTGTTGCCCAATTCTGATGGTCTGTTCTTTCACAGGATAAAGAGTAAATTAGACAGAGGAGGAGTGATTCAAGACTTTGTTCATGCCCTGGAACAGCTTTCTAATCCAGTGATGCTCTTTAAGGTACAGTAGAAACCCCTCGGCCATCTGGCCTTTGAGAGAGACTATGCAGAGAGGAGCCAGCCAGACTGATGCTGGAGAACAGTTGCAGGGATTGATGGCCACAGATGATGTCATCAGAGTGCTTTCTGCAATTTTCACTCTGAACATTCCTATCCCTGTTCTGATCTGCTGTTAGCCCTTCCCTCACTAACTCTAACCCTTCTTGCTCCTTCCCTTTAGCACTTCACCTATCTAATCTCCTTCTAATATAACCTCACTGAAAGGATTTAAATAACAAAACAAAAGCAGAAGATATGGTAGAACTAACATAATGTTTGCAATCATTGCATTGTTCCTTCTGCTTGTATGATATACTCCTTAACCCTACTTATGTCTGTCTTGTATATTTAGAGTTTACACTCTTTAAGTTAGGGACTATCTTATTCTGTCTTTGTACAGTGCCTAGCACAATGGGGCTCTGCACTCAGTTGGCCTCCTGGCACTACTGTAAGAAACAGCATTTTACATAGCATTCCTGTAACTTTCAGCTTGCTCCAAAATGATTATAGCAGACTTTTAAATTCTAAGTCACATAATCAGTAGATCTAATACCATCTGACTGGGTTACAAAAGAGGGAGTGTGTAAATTTATTTTCTTCAGTCCTCAGCCCCTTCTCTCTGAATTCACAGGATTGGGTTGAGGATGTCAAAAATGAGTTGGGAAAAACTCAGAGAAATAAAAATAACCTTAAGGAAATGTATGAACGAATGTACAGAAACTTGGGAGATTTACAGGCTCCAGGTCTTGGGTTGTTCAGAAGGAGATTTATTCAGGTATGTATGAAATCCCTTGCAATGATGTTGAATGCTGTTGGTGTGTAATGGGATGAGAAGGGTATACTGGAAAGTTAAAAAGGACAGTATCAATCAAATTGGAGGTTCTCGCCCAATCCTGCTGCCCTCATTCATATGAATGACTGAGTTACGACTGGGGCCTTTAATACTTATTAATCAATAACTGTGGTGCTTTAGTTTTATTACAGTTCAGCTGACACATCCTGACTGCTCTGCCATACAGAATGTTCCCACCTGAGGCATTAGTTTACACTTGTTTAGCCATTCCCCTCTGCTTACATGCCAGTGCATTTGCCTCTGTCCCTACCCAAAGCTTTCTGCCTATGTACTTGTGTGGTACTCTGGCCTCTTATTCCTATCATAATGATTTAGAGGCACCAGATGGACAGTTCAGTTGGGGTCTTGTTGATGGCTGTGGCTCTGCAGAGAATCCTGAAATATCTGAGCAGTTAGTGAGAAAGAAATGGAGAAGGAAGAGTTTGTGTGTGTGTAGCATGTGCTTTTTTTAATGTTAAACATACTGATGATTTCCAGCACTGCCTTTTTAGAGAAGCAGTTTCATTCTAATGGGATTAATGGATTTGGGTTTGGAATCTCTGGACATTGCAATTAATTATTAGGTCAAGTCCTCTCTACCTTAATTAATTTTGATGAAAATTAAAAATATGCTGATCTATTTCAAGACCACACAAAAGAAAGGAGGCTTTTTAATGTGCAGCACGACACACATACTACACTGATCTTGTCTTCAGTGGAACTTGTTTTACTTTTGTGCAGCCCAGCCTACTTTTACCAAGTGACTGTGATACAATAAACATATCTGTGTTCAAATCTTTAAATGGGCCACTCCTCATATAGTATCTTCTATTTGGTGTAGCCTTGTGAGAGAGGGAGACATCTAAATGACCTGGAAGAACATATGAAACCATCACTTGATAAAGTTTGCAGATGAAACAAAAAATGGGGGAGTGGTAAATAATGAAGAGGACAGGTCACCAATTCAGAGTAATAGAGATCACTTAGTTAACCAAAAAGCATTTAATATGGCTAAATGTAAGTGTATACATCTGGGAACAAAGAATGTAGGCCATACTTACAGGATGGGGGACTCTGACACTGAAATAAGATTTGGGGTGGATAATTATCTGAACTTGAGCGCTCTGTGTGAATGTGGCCAAAAGAGCTAATGTGACCCTGTGATACATAAGCAGAAATAGGAGCAGAGAGGTGGTTACCTCTGTATTTGGCACAGGTGTGACTGCTGCTGGAATACTGTGTCCAGTTGTGGTGCCCACAATTCAAGAAGGATGTTATATCAATACGCTCAGGGAGTTCAATCTGTTTAGCTTAACAAAGAGACGGTTAAAGGGTGACTTGATTGCAATGAGGAACAAATATTTAATAATGGGCTCTTCAGACTAGCAGAGAAAGATATAATACGTTCCAATGGCTGGAAGTTGAAGCTAGACGTTTAGATGGGAAATAGGGTGTAAATTTTTAACAGTGAGAGTAATTAATCACTTGAATAATTTACCCAGGATTGTGGTGGCTTCTCTATCACTGACCATTTTTAAATCAAGGTTGGATGTTTTTCTACAAGATCTGCTCTGGGAATTATTTTAAGGAAGTTCTATGGCTTGTGCTATACAGGAGGTCAGACTGGATGACCAGAGTGGTCCCTTCTGGCCTTAGAATCTATGAATCTAGTAACCAAACAAGAAAGAAAACTAGACTCAAAGTCAAAAAAAACCTTTCAACTGAAACATAAATGATAGAAAAAATACTCTAACAGTTGTCTGAGCCTCCTTAGAATATTACTCAGATCCTCCATAGTGGGGAATTTTTTGTGCTAATCCTCGTTTCACAGTGTCCATGGGAGTCAGAATGCAATGCCCTTGATATTTTATTTCTTTATTATTACAGGGTGATAGATGTTCATAATGCTTTATAGACAAATAAAATGATAAATTTAAGTTAGAGGACTTGTCTTAATAATTACTGTGTCCAGGGATTCCAAAAATAAATCCCCACTAGAATGAAACTGATTCTCTAAAAATGCAGTGTTGTGCCTCTGAGGCACAGAGTGATCTTGCTATGTATGAAGTGAACTTTAATTCCTTTATTGTAAATTAATTTCAACCTCAGACCTTTGGGAAGGATTTTAACAATCATTTTGGAAAAGGCGGCTCAAAGCTGTTAGATATGAAGGCTGATGACTTCAGTAGAATTGCACACTCTCTCCTTTCAAAAATGAAAGACCTGAAAGAACCTGGAAATCTGAAAGAATGCTCACCTTGGATGAGTGACTTCAAAGTTGAATCCATGAGGAACGAACTGGAGATCCCTGGTATGCTACCATTTCAATACGGATAGTGAACTCTTACAAGAATAGTAGTTACCCTTAAGTTCCAGTATTCTTTAGCTAAGAACAAGAGCCCTCTCAGTTTGATACCTTGTGCGTCCTCTCTGTGGCCCTGTATCCTGCCATTGCAGGGGGATGCACTTGGTAATCAGAGGGATCTTTCCTGTCTTAAACTACCAGGATTCTCCTCTTCTTAAGACTAGATTTAGCTATATTTACTGCTGTGGTATTTTAAAATGTCTTTGCTTTTAAAAAAATATCATTGAACTTTTATGTTGCTTCTAACCCCTGGATCCCAGCAGGTTTTAAACTAAGATCTAATGGATTTGCATTCTAGTTTGAAAAAAGTCTGCCCTCTGAAAGCAATAAGAGTTCCAAAATCTAATGGCATGGGTGAAAAAATTATACATGTCACTGAATGACAAAATGAAATACAGTGCAAGTTTAAATATACATTTTTAAAATCTTAGTTTTCTGCTAGTTTAATAAGATGCAATATTAGGCTGAATATGCATGCCATCATTAACTAACATTTTAATATTTAAATGAAGACTGTATGCCTCTTTATTTTATTTTTTCTTCAGGTCAGTATGATGGTAAAGGTAAACCATTGCCAGAATACCATGCAAAAATCTCTGGATTTGATGAACGGGTATGCTAACAACTTTAAAGATAATATCCCTTTTGGCTTCTAATGTAAAAACATGGCTCAATATAGTGTTTTTTGGGGGGAGGGAAGCAGTGCATGAGCAGATATCTTAACAGTACACAAAAGATTAATCTTATTAATTAGATGGCCATTATAATATCATCATTAAATACACATTGATATTAGTTTGCAGTGTGTTCCATATGGATAATTGGATATTTTCTGCAGAGGCAATGGATTTATCTACATTTTTCTAAATTAGCAAAAAATAAAGCAGTCTAGTGGTGCAAGAACAACACGATCACAGTACACAAGAATGCAAGAGGCCCAGGAGTTTAAGTGATAGTCCTGATGCTACGGCATTGCATCCTCTTACCTGTGCCAAACATGTTTTGCTTTTTTCCCTCCCTCCAAGATCAAAGTAATGGCGTCTATCAGGAAACCAAAACGTATAAACATCCGAGGCAGTGACGAGCGGGAACATCCCTTTCTTGTCAAAGGTGGTGAAGATCTCCGGCAGGACCAGCGCATTGAGCAGCTCTTTGATGTCATGAATATTATCCTTTCCCAAGATGCTGCCTGCAGCCAAAGGAACATGCAGATAAAAACTTACAAAGTCATACCCATGACAACTAGGTAGGGACTTTGTGGTCTTGTCATTCAGGGATAAAAATCCTCAGATCAAAAGTCACAAAGCTTCTTTGTGCTGGGAGGTGGGATTTCTTTGTGCCAAATGCTGGTGCAAAAATTTTTGGCACTTGGCTCTGGGAATTTTTATATGATATGAAATTTTTTTAGACCATTTACATGATATTTTTAGATCTTTGTTGAAAGTGCTGGGTCTGGCAATTATTTTTCTGAATATATTTGGGTTTATAATTATAACTTAGCAGTTTATATAAAACTTCCTGCATTTAGACTTCCCAGCATGTCCCAGAGTTGGGTAAATCCTATTATCCTGTTTTAAGGATAAGGAAACTGAGGCACAAGGAAATTTTAGACTTGCCCAAGACAATGATCTTTACCAGAGTCATGAACAAAACCTATAGCCTTGTGACCTATCAAGAGGACCATGCTGCTTTCTGTTTATATTGCTCCTCTTCTTCAGTTAAACTCTGAGGGTTTTGTTCCCATCCATGATTTCTTTTGTTTCAGATTAGGGCTGATTGAGTGGTTGGAAAATACCTGTACCTTAAAGAATTTCCTCATGGAAAGCATGTCTGAAGAGGAAAAAGACTACTATCACAGGTGATGCTGGTTTTAACTGTCCATGTGAATAGAAATAACTATTTACTGGGCTCTTTCTGACATTCTGTTTGTCAGAACAGAACCTAGATTTAATGGTGTAAAATAAATAAATAAAGTATTTGTAAGCCAGAAGTCTCTTTAGTACTTCCTGACCCAAATTAGTAATTGGCAGCTATATAATGAGTACCACTGAACCTGTCATCCATATCCTCTGCCCAACTGCTGTAAACATGGAGTTTGTAATCATCTATGATATTATCATCACTACTTCCTTATCAACAGATTATGATTTTATAAGCGAAGGATTTTGACTCTTGCTTTGAACAAGCAGGAAGTGAACTTAGGTCAGGAAGGGGAGAGCGCTACTTAGAAAACTGTGTGTTCAGCAATGAGTCAAAGTAATTGAGGATATTGCCTATAACCACATGAAATACAAGTCTATCTGAGTTTAAAAGAAATGTTGCCTTTGCATGAAGAGTGGATTTTAGAAATTCTAGTTTTCGGTCTCCTGGCTGTTGGCTTTCAAAGGATGAATGTTTGTAGAATCAGACGAATTCTAATTTTTCAATCTCTATTATCTTTGTGAGCTTTAGGAATAACTTTCACTAGCCTGCTTTGTTCCCATTACACAGTTTTGTTTAGATTTGTCTAAATATTGGCATGATTCATTTGCAAGCTCTCTTGTTTTTGAGCCAGTGTGTGGAATCAAGTCCAACACCAAGGCTCACATCCAGGTTGACACATGAGTTGCATTACTGGTTGTGTCCTTCAATTGAGACATTTAACTATGCTCCTTTCTGCCTGTCTTCTGTTTGTACAAATCCAAGTTAACAATCCTTTGGCAAAAAGAAAAGGAGTACTCGTGGCACCTTAGAGACTAACAAATTTATTAGAGCATAAGCTTTCGTGAGCTACAGCTCACTTCATCGGAGGCATCCGATGAAGTGAGCTGTAGCTCACGAAAGCTTATGCTCTAATAAATTTGTTAGTCTCTAAGGTGCCACGAGTACTCCTTTTCTTTTTGCGAATACAGACTAACACGGCTGCTACTCTGAAACCAATCCTTTGGCAGTTTTCCAGTAGAAATGAGAGCTGTGAAAAGATTTTCTCCATTTTCCAACTGGGTGGTAGAGTAATCACTGAGCATGTGAGAACTACTGTATTTGCCTACAAAGTCTCTGCATTACCAGCACCTAGCTTATTGCTTTCTGATGGGCTTGTACCTTGAGTGAGAAAGGGGTTATGTAGATCCCATTCTGGGTGGTGGGAAAGTTGAGGAGGAGGGACCACGATGTGCAAAAAAAAGAGAGAATTCTAATATGTAGGGTAAGTACGTAGAAATGTATGTTTGTGTCTTTGTGAAAACTGTTTCATAATTTAAAACATAAACCTATTTTATTGTTGTAAATACAGTTTATTAATTATTTCCACACTTGGCTGAGGGAACAGCAGCATTCCCAAAGGAAATACTGATGAGAATTCCCACTGGCTAAACTTCAGTTTAAGGGAGAGGGGAAAAAACCTAAAATAATGATACAAGGATTTAGAATTTATTTGCTTTGCGTTCTGCAAAGCAGAGACACCAGGCAGCCTGGATACTAATCTTCTTCTACCCGTAGTCCCATCTATATGTGTCAGCTCTTTGAGTCTGGCTTTTCCATTCCAGTTTATCTTGAAACAGTTGCTTGGAAACTCCACAACTAATCAAATCCTCTTGTATTACATCCATTCAACTACTTTTGGGTCTTCCAACCCTTCTCTTACCCTCGATTTCTAAATTTAACACCAAGTTTCCTATATATTCTTCTGATCGTCTTTTCACACACCCAAACCATACAAGCTTGGATTTCCTCAGCTATTCTATAATTGGTACTACCTTCACACTTCCCCTACTTCATTCATTCCAAACATGGTCCATCCTTGCGTCTTCAAACATCCATCTTAACAGTTTCATTTCCACTATATTCCAGATCTGCTTCTGTCTCTTCCTCAGTGCCCAGTGTTTGGAGCCATACAAAAGGGCAGTCCTAATTACCGTCTTACAAATCTTGCATTATTTTTCAATTTGATAGGCGTTCTCCTATTACAGATCATTCTGCTCACTTCTTTCGATTTAGTCCATCCCTTTCCAGTGTTGCTTGTAAGTTTGTCATTGAGTTTACCTTCATCCTGTACTATTGAATCTAAGTGCTTGAACTTCTGTACCTTTGGTAGTGGCCTTCCCCCCTTCCCCCATACTTACTCATTGCCTTCCTGCAAATATACATCAAATGTACAGGCCATATTTCTGCTGATTTTTTTCATGCCATTTCTTTTAAGTACACACAATTCTCTCTCTCTCTCAATCTTTTTTGCTCTCTCCCATGAACACTACATCATCTGCACAAAGCATGCACCAGGATGCCACTCTGAATGTTTTCTGTAAGTCCATCAAGCACCAACATGAACAAAAAGGGGCTGAGCCTTGATGTATTCCAACTTTTACTAGAATCTGTTCAGTTTCTCCACAGGGACTTTTAATTGGTAACAGCACCCTTGTACACATCCTGGACAAGTCTGATGTAGTCTTCAGGTATCCGTTTCAATCTCCTACAGATCTGAGAGCTGACTTCTCTCAGAACATTGTCTTAAGTCTTCTCAAGATTGATGAATACTATCTGCAGAGTTTTTTTCTTTTCTCTATATTTTTCCACAGGCAGCCTTAATGCAAAGGTAGCATCCATTGTTGACTTGCCTGGCATGACTCCAACCTGATAGTCACTGACCTTTATTTCTCTTCATAGTCTCTTATCCTAACTTTTCCCCAGATCTTCATTGTGTGCATCATAAGTTTAATGCTGTCATAGTTGCCACAGTCTTTTATGTCTCTCTTTCTCTTAAATATTGGTACTAGTGTGCTCTTTCTCTAGGCATCAGGCAGCTTCAGTCCTCATGATGAAATTAAACAGTTGTATCAGTATGTTCATGTCTGCTTGCCCCAGGTGCTTCCGTACTTCTGCTGGTATGCGGTTGGGGCTGAGAGCTTTCTTTTTCATGTTCCTCAATACTTCTGCAACTTCTTCTAGGACTGATGCCACTAGGCCCTGGGTTGGTTTTATATATGGCTTAGTTACTTTGGATTCTTTTCATTCATGAGCCTTGCAAAGTAATTTCTTCACTGTTCCTTAATCTAGTTCTCATTGATTAACATATTTCCACTTCCATCTTTTAATGACTTTGAAATGAAGGAGGGTGAGAGAGAAATATATAGACTGGCGAAGACTCACAATAAGAGAACTAAAGACATTGTTGAGATCAGTCTAGATACTAATACTTTACTAGAAGATTCCATCTGAGAATAACAAAGACCCCCAAACCATTAATTAACCTCAGAATATCCTCTGTATCCTAGGAAAAGAAGGGGGGTTGTGTACACATCACTTCACCCTCTACTAAAAAGCATTCAGACCTTTGGTGGAACACACAGCTGTTTAACAGCACACAGCAACATTATACCTGATATTACAGGAAGAAAAAAAAAAAAAAGAAACTGCAGGAGCAATTTAAGCAGGCACAATGGAATTATGTGAGTAGGAAATTGGCCAGGGCAGTGAAGGTTTTCTCCCTTATAGAAAAATATGATGGGACCTGCATTAAGCTACGAGAGGTCAGGACCTCAGCTTTACATATTTTTTCCAAAGACAGAACCTTCAACTGCACACAGTGCCTCTTAGGGGCCAGTGTAGATAATAGGTTTAGTAACAGTGATAACTATGCCTCATACCAACTTCCATCTGAGGGTCTCCAGGCTGTTACAAACAGTACATTAGGCATCTAAACACCCTTATGATAATGGAAAGTATTAATCTCAACCCCTTTTTTTATAGATGGCGGGGGGGGAACTGATGCACAGAAGTGACCTAACTTGCACAAGGTCAGACAGGAAGCCCTTTGGTAGGCCTTTGACCAGTCTCCTCTTTCTCCCAGTACTGAGAAAGTGCCACCTACTGAACCACAGCACAATTTCCTACAGCAATTAAGCCTTTATTTAAAGGACTCTTACTCAGATATTGATGTGTCCTGACCCTCCTTATCTTGTTACTATCTATGAGAAGCACAGAGCAGCACAGCTGCAGATCGTAGACAATTGTTTTAAGGATAGGAAGGAATGGAAAATTTGAATCTTTCCACTATATGCTTTCTCTTTACTGTAGTGTAGATTCAGACACTGTATGCTCTGTTTAGAACAACCTGGCAAAATTCCCCTTGCTGCAGGTGAATTAAAATACCATTCAGGTTTTTCTCTATCATCAATTAGCATGGTAAAAAGTGGTCAAATAGATTTTTGCATGAGTTACTAAATTTTCAAGACATTTCTTTTCAAGGCTGCTTTAGGATCAGTGTATGCTCTCACACTTCCTTCTCAAGGCCTTTGCTGTTCCTACAGAGAAAAACAGTTCAACAAAATGCACCAAGTCAAAGAGTCCTGTGGCTGGTGAAGGCCAGTCTCTAATATTTGTTTTGTATGAGCTTTATTGCAAAATATTTGCACTTCTCTCTGGTTTACTGTATTTTGTTGCTTTCTTTTGCATTTTGTGCACACACAAATGTAGATAAATCACCCATCCTTTTGTTTGTCTGCAGCCGAAAAGGACCTTGTATCATGTACGGTGACTGGCTGTCCAAGATGGCTGGGAAGGAGAAAGGCATTGCACGCTATATGACTATGTACAGGTAAGTCTCATAGTTACGTACTTTTCAGGAAAACGGTAAGAAACATCTACAAAATGTGTTTGGTAGAATTTGCTGAATCATCTAAACCAAAATGTTCCAGAGACCGTGTTGATTTTGATGAAATTTTGCCAGAAACCAGGTAAGGTTCCAACAAAATCCTGCCTTGTGTCCTGCCAGCTTTTCCATTCATGTCCTTGACAGCCCATCTAATAGGCTGACACGGAGGAGAGAGCCTGAAAGCCCAGGATTACCAACACCAGCGCACCCCACCAGGTTGTGTGCCCCCAAGCCAAGGTTTACAGCGCAGCTGGGTGGCAAATGGTAACTCTGCTTCACCAAGAACTTCAAAATATTGGACTTTTGTTCCAAACTGGAGCTAAACCAATTCTTTTAAATCTCAAAATCCTCCACAAAATGAAATAGACTATTCTCTGGCCTGCTCTAATACTGATCCTTGTAAGCAATGAAAGTTAGGTTCTGAGTTACTGATTATGAACAGTTGAAATTGGCATGCTCCTTGAATCTTTCCCTCCATCTATTGCTTTTTAATGGGTATTTTTGATCTATTTTGTGTGTCTGCCTGCTGAGGGATTTAAATTGCAGAGACACTAATGAGACCTACAGAGGGGATTGTCCAATCGGATTTTTAAGTTTCTGATTGTATTTCTGCATTAACATTGAAGCTTATCCCATTTATTTTATTTTCTCCCTGATTTCCACTGTATTGAATTGATAAATTAGGAGATTTCACCCTGGGAATGGCTGCCTTTTCTTCTTCCGAGGAACAAACAACATTTTGTCATCTTTTCTCCTCTGAATTTGAGGAAACACTCCTTGTGATTTGTACAGAGTTAAACAAAATGTTAGTGCTTTGATGTTAGGACCCAGATTTTCTTAAGTATTCTATCTTCTCATTGTACAGTTTCAGTAACTAGTGCATTCTGTTGTTGACTTGCAGTAGAGCTAATCGTACAGAAACAGTCATGTCTTTCAGAAACAGGGAAACCAGTATTCCAGGAGACCTTTTAAGGTGAGTACACTGTCATTTACTGTGTTGTTTACAAAAGTTATATTAATGTTTGTTTCACAATATCTGACTTCGGTTTTTGTTAAGGAGAGCATTTGTTAAGATGAGTACAGCTCCTGAGGCCTTTCTATCTCTGCGATCCCATTTTGCCAGCTCTCATGCACTGATGTGCATCAGCCATTGGATTCTTGGTATTGGAGACAGACATCTGTCCAACTTTATGATCAATATGGAGACAGGTGGCATGGTGGGAATAGACTTTGGACATGCATTTGGTTCAGCGACGCAGGTATTTTTCCTCTGATCCTTTTCTGTTGATTACTCTATTGGGTGTCTTGGGGTCTGGCAGTCAAACAATTACTTTATATTTTATATTGAATTTAATTTAAAAGTATTTTATTTCTGCTGAATTTGATGATTACTCATACTTGACACCATAAATTAAGCAAATGATTCTAGTTAACACTAGAACAGAATCTTTTCCCAAATAACTTGTCTGATGCTAACAGGTTGATAAATTCTACAGTTTTATGTGGAGAGCAAAGTATTTTTTTAATATGGGTATCAGTATTTGATGCTTTTTGAAAATGAGAAGGCCTTGCTCATCCATGCTTTCAAACAGTAGTTATTGACAAATATTCATAGCCATAACTTTTACCCAAGAGCAATCTGGTTTCAGTGGGCTCCAAGTTATTTTCAGTTCAGTAGCCAGCAATGTTTTAAGGTTCACACAGAAGACTTCTTTTGTAATTCTTCAGTTTTAAGGTTTCTTAATTCATGGGTTTCACTTTTTTCTTGTTCTTGTGTAGTTTCTGCAAGTGCCAGAGTTGATGCCTTTTCGTCTAACTCGCCAGTTCACTAATCTGATGTTGCCAATGAAAGAATCAGGTCTCATTTATAGTGTGATGGTACATTCCCTAAGAGCCTATCGCGCAGACCCAGACCTCCTGATCAGCACTATGGACGTGTTTGTAAAAGAACCTTCCTTAGACTGGCAGGTAGATTTTTTTTTCTTTCCTTTTTGCCTTTCTATTCATGTACAAAGCCTAAAGTTGATTAGTTTTGTCTTTGTTTGATCATTTTTCGTGATAGAACAAGGAAGTCTTTCCTAATAGTCAGATTACATTTCCCTTGTATCTTTATCAGCAGCTTTATTAAGCTAGGGAATAATCTTTCAGAGGTACTGGCCAAGTTCTTGCAACATGTAAAATAAGACACCGATCTCTTATAGGAGTGAGAGATGGACTGGATAGAGTGATAGCTTTTATCCATTTCTAATTTGTGGTGTTTAGTTTAATTTTTGTATTGAATGAGTGATCTTGAGATCTTCAGATCTTTATGGTGATTCATGCTATCACCCTATGTAGTATAAATACAGTATTTTCAATTTGTCAAACAGAGCAACTCTTAGTTTCGTTTACAACATGCATTTCATACAATGTGCCGTTCATGAAAATACTTCAGAAACCAGTTATTGAATTAAAAGTTTGAGTATATATATTTTCAGATTACCTATAACCGTACAGAATTTGCTAAATTGATGTAATTATGTGCAATAAATTATTCCTTAATTTTAGAGGCAGCAGAATTTTGAGATTTCACTCAAGCAGGTCAAAGTAGAGCTTAAAAAGATGTGTTTTCCTATGTTCAGGTTAGCATTGTTCATCCACTGTACTTAATCTGCAGAAATACAAATGTTTGTCATATTTTCAGTTGCAAAGTAACTTAAGTCACAGGCACAAGTAAATTTCCTCTAAATATCCTGCCCTCCACTTTCTTTGCAATACAGGTTATTTGCTGACTTGTTCCTGAAGATGTGGGTGGCTGTGAGAATGTAGGAGAGATTTACGAGTATGGTTATCTGTCTAATTTAAGATAAATGAAGAAAAATATTTTCTCTCATTAGAATTTTGAATTGAAGCAGTTGAAAAAAGGCGGCACGTGGTCTAAGGAAGTAAACACAGCTGAAATAAACTGGTATCCCTTGCAGAAAGTGAACTATGCCAGAAGAAAGCTGGCAGGTTCCAATCCAGCAATACTCACCTGGTAAGACAGTCTCTCCCTTGGATTTCCAAGACCTTTAATAAGAACCTTTGCAGCTGAAAGAGTCAGGGACTTGTTACCTTCAGACTTAATGGGAGAAAAGGAAGACAAGGGGGCAATTTAATCATTTTGCTTCTTGGCAGAGTGAATTGTTTTGGTGTACAAAAGCTGTCTGAATCATCGTACTAGCCAAACTACCCCGTATATATCTCCGGAGTGTCCTTGTTCCTGCTCTGTTTTCCTTTGTACTCCTGAGCATTTATTTTTCTTGGCAGCATGTGTGGCCACACCATGTAAGCCTAGTTATTTCCCACCCCTCACAACCTGTTACTCTTCATAAAGCTTTTCAGGTAGAGGTGGAATTTGAATGGACTCCGTACAAAAAAAAACCAAAAAAACAAAAAACAGTAATCTAGCAGGAATGTTGAGGCAACTGTAAGGGAGGCATATAAGTAAATTAACTAGTTTAAAATCCCTAGAAATGTGATGGGCTACTGAGATTTTAATCAGCTCAGTCAAGATTGGCTCAAGCTAGAAATCACAATATTTTAGTCTCTTTAAAATTCAATTAACCCCTTCCTTTTAAATTCATTTTGGGTTGGTGCAATGAATGAAAAGCTTGTTTAAAATTATACAGATACTTTAAAAATGGCTGAATAGGAAGGTGCAATTGGTATCACTCAGGAGAGCTATGACAGCAACAGGTTTGATTGCCTTTAGGTTGCTGAGTGTGACAGAATGAGTGAGCTGTTTTCTGCTCTGGCCTCCATAGGTGAGGCAGACTTTGCAGAAAGCAACTGGCTGCCTTTTTTCAGATGAGCACTTGGCAAGTGAGGGAGGGGAGAAACAGTCCAATACAAGTAGCAGTTTGATTGAGAGGCTTATAGAAATTCTGTACATGTCTATATTGTATCTAGGAACAAGCCTCCCAGACTGAGCCCACATACTTGTGGCGTGCTAAAGTAGCTATGCAGATAGTGCTTTAATGGTGTGGCTCAGAAGCCGGGGCAGTTTCAGAGCCCAAGCTGCTATGTCAAAGCACTGTCTACACAGCTCCTTTTAGCACACTAGTGCAAGCCCCATTGACACAAGTCTGTGGACCCAGTCTGGGAAGCTCGCTCCCAGATGCAGTGTCGACATACGCTGTGAAATTTTCAAAGACTTGTGCTCAAGCTGAAGATGTTCATAGTAAATGATCACAGATGAGGGAAGAACCTGAGATCACTCATTTAAGGACCTGATCTTGACTTGCTAAGCACTCTAAACACCTATTGAGTCAAGAATGCTCACTGTGCCAGGTTCAGTCCCAGAGACCCCCTTGGGCCTGTCACCTGATGTGCAGGCCGACGCCTTTGTTTACATTAGTTTGAACGTTTCCCAGGAAAGCTCAGATGTGGATTGGTGTCTCCTAAAGTCCACTGTCAGTTAAGTGTTCTTTGATAGGACTATTCTCAGTAAGTGCCCATTCTCAAAAAGCTGACCAAATACTTCACTGAGGCTACTTAGAATCAAACTCATTGAGATACAAGTACATAGCCAATATTCATAACTTCAAATACAAAAATGATACACACATACAGGCAGCATAATCATAACCAGCAAATTACAACCTTTCTATAGACACCTTACCTTGACCTCCTTTGTACAAGATTTAGTCCAACTGTAGGATCTGGTTTGCCACAATGATCTATACGTCAATAATGGCACACTCTCACTACCTCATAGGATTAGGCCTTAAAGCTCTCATTTAAAAATAAAAAAAACAAGGTCTGGATTTTCAGAGTTTTTTCTTTTTTTTTCTTCCAGTGATGAATTACGACTGGGCCATGAGAAATCACCTGCCTACAAGGAATATGTAGCTGTAGCTCAAGGAAGCAGAGATCACAACATCCGAGCCAAAGAACCAGAGGATGGACTTTTGGAAGAAATCCAAGTGAAATGCCTTATAGATCAAGCAACAGACCCCAATCTCCTTGGCAGAGTTTGGGAAGGCTGGGAGCCCTGGATGTGAAAGAAAGGATACAAGGAAATAATCAAATGGAGTGTTCTCTAAACCAAACCACTACTGTCAAGTTACTGTGTAGTGGGGGAGGAGCATGGATAGAAAAACAATTAATTTGTGTTTTCCACAGTGGTAAGTCTGAACTGATTAAGGGTTGTGATACTGTGGTAGAACTTACTCAAAGATGACAATTATGAACCAATGTCTCTGTACTAGGAACCTGAAAGGAATATGGTAATTGCGCTGAAGGCTAAGGCCCATGATATTAAGCTACTGTATTTAACAGAAGAAACCACAAACAAAATAACCACACAAGCTTTGAATAGATGTTTACATGCTGTATTGTTTTATCTAATCACCCTTTGTGTGGATTAAAGTCAACATATACAGCCTACAGAATGATACACACAGAAATCTCTCAATCAGTTGCTATAATACCAATTATGAGTACAAAACAACCTGTTTTAACAATTATAGGAGATGTTTAGCAAGTTGTGACTGTATATTATAAAGACGTTTAAATTAATGCAAAACAATAAAACTGCAAAGTTTTAAGAATCCTATTTAACAAAAGAGTTGAATCCATACCTGAAAGCAGGCATTGCTGGCGCCTCTACCATTTTCTGCTGTGAATGAGCTGGCAGCACAGGACAATGTAGTCTATTGTCTTCCAATACTTGCTTATGAGGAGATTTAAGGTGGGAAAGTCTGACTTTAGCCACAGCAAGAGCACGAGGCTCTATTGTAAAGCAGTTTTTTTTAGAGGTAACTTCTGTGCCAAACAAAGTGCAGCAGGTATTAATGGGGATGAATTACTGTCTTTCAAAATATTATGACTAGTTATTAATATGAATTAATTTAAGACATTTCCCATTGACATTTTAATAATTCGTGATTATCATGGAGCAGTGAACAAGTATAGAATAACTTTAAAAAATGAAAAACAAGCATCTTTGACTTCTCTGCAGCTGTAGGCTCTTCTTTGCACCTGTTGTTTATAAGTCATTTCAGCCCTATTCAGGGCTGCTTCTACACTGACTTCCTTTCCCTGGCATCAGTTTCAACCTGAAAGCAGACGGACCATCAGTCTGTCTGCTGGATAAGAACCTATAAGACAAATACATGCAGGTAAATGTATAAAATGAAGCTAATGAGCATAAAGAGAATTGTTTAGCGTTGGAAACTGAGTGGCACAAAGAAGCAACAATTAAAATTTCTGGAAGGTTTTTTTCACCCATCTAAAAATGTTTGACATTTTAACATTCTTTCTAAACTATAAATGCTAAGTTTTTCTTTGTTCACTTTGACTCAGTTCTAGCACTGTAAATCAATATCTCCGAATTCTTGGTCAACAGCATTTTGAATGAGGTCAACTGAGTCTGGGGCCATACTTGATCTTTATTGGGAAAACCATTGGCACAAAAACTCTTGCGTGCTGTACAGGTTTGTCTATTAAAAAATAAAAACATAAGCTGTAAATAAGTAATAGCTCCATTTCTAAATTAGTAGTTTTAGGACACTTACTAAAGAAGCTACACTGCTCTTTTCCACTTTTAAATTGCAGGGCACTATATATGCAAAGTTGTTTGTTTTTTTGTCCGCTGCAACATGTGCAATGTAGTAATGTTTTATATACTCACCTTTTTATGATTCTTCTGAATGCATTTTGCTCATTTTTATCTTTGATATTAATAAAGGAGATGACATGACTTAAGACGGTTTGTTTGTGTGGAAGAACTGTGTGTCTTGCCAAGTAATAAAGCACAGTTGTCATAACCATACAGCTAAGGGTAGCCTGTAAAGGGTTAAGAAGCTCAGATAACCTGGTTGACACCTGACCAAAAGGACCACTGGGGAAAGAAGATGCTTTCAAATCTTGGGGGGGGGGGGGGGTGAAGGCTTTGTTTGTGCTCTGTGTGTGTGTGTTCTCTGGGAAAGTCAAGAAGCATCAGGTCAGAAAACTCCTTCTCCTAAAATCATCCCCCAAAAAAGTCTCAAATTGCAAAAAGAGTAAGTAAATAAGGCAATGGGCGTTAGATTCTTTTGTTTTTAGCTTGTGAATTTTCCCTGTGCTAAGAGGGAGGTTTATCCCTCTTTTTTGTAACTTTAAAGTTTTGCCTAGAGGGGAATCGTCTGTGTTTTGAATCTGATTACCCTGAAAAGTTACCTTCCATCCTGATTTTACAGAGGTGCTTCCTTTCCTTTTTTTTCCCCTTTATAATAAACTTCTGTTTTTTAAGAATCTGGTTTACCTATTTGGTTGGTAGATTATTCTCAAGCCTCCCCAGGAAAGGGGGTGAAGGGCCTTGGGGGGATATTTTAGGGAACAGGAACTCCAAGTGGTCCTTTTCTTGAATCTTTGTCTAACGCATTTGATGGTGGCAGCAGTACCCATCTAAGGACGAGGAAGGATTTGTGCCTTGGAAGTTTTTAATCTAAACTGGTAGAAATAAACTCAGGGCGTCTTTCATGCAGGTGAACCCCCCCCACTGCAACTTGACACCATTACTCCTCATTCTGTCATCTGCTACCACTGAACAGTCTAGATCCATCCCCTTTGGAACCCCCTTTCAGGTAGTTGAAAGCAGCTATCAAATCCCCCCTTATTCTTCTCTTCCACAGACTAAACAATCCTAGTTCCCTCAGCCTCTCCTCATAAATCATGTGTTCCAGTCCCCTAATCATTTTTGTTGCCTCTGCTGGACACTTTCCAGTTTTTCCACATCCTCCTTGTAGGGTGGGGCCCAAAACTGGATATAGTACTCGAGATGAGGCCTCACCATTGTTGAGTACAGGGGAACGATCACATCCCTCGATGTGCTGGCAATGCTCGTACTTATACAGCTTAAAATGCCATTGGCCTTCTTGGCAACAACAGCATGCTGTTGACTCGTATCCAGCTTCTCATCCACTGTAACCCCTAGGTCCTTTTTCTGCAGAACTGCTGCCTAGCCGTTTGGTCCCTAGTCTGTAGCGGTGCATGGGATTCTTCCGTCCTAAGTGCAGGACTCTGCACTTGTCCTTGTTGAACCTCATCAGATTTCTTTTGGCCCAATCCTCTAATTTGTCTAGGTCCCTCTGTATCCTATCCCTACCCTTCAGCGTATCTACCTCTCCTCCCAGTTTAGTGTCATCTGCAAACTTACTGAGGGTGCAATCCACACCATCCTCCAGATCATTAATGAAGATGCTGAACAAAACCGGCCCCAGGACCAACCCTTGGGGCACGCCCCTTGATACTGGCTGCCAGCTAGACATGGAGCCATTGATCACTACCCGTTGAGCCCAACAATCTAGCCAGCTTTCTATCCACCTTATAGTCCAAGAAGCACATGACTTCTGAACTGAACTCAGCTTTTCAGGTGGCTGACTCCAAGGAGGTGTTAAATTGCCCTTTTTGCACATTCCTCTTATACTTGCTGAGTACTTTGACCTGTAAAATAGATAGTGTAGGCTTACAGTTTAACCAGGGTTTTTCATATAGGAGTTTTGAAGCTTTCACAAGGAATTTGCAGTTTTCTGACTGGGCACTGAAATTTTTATTTTCATTTTTTTTGAAAATTGGACACTTAAGTTGCCCCAACATTCTCAGAAGGGGTTGGTATAAAGGATTCTGTAATGGGACTTGTGAAGTGAGAGCCAACACCCAAAGCCATTGTCCCAGTCAGCCACACTTCTTCAAGGGAAAGGGAGTTGTGAGGAATGCAGACTACTAGTGAATCAGGGGAGGGGAAAAATAGACCACCAAAAAGATTTACATACCAGTTCTGAGTACTGTAAGAGCTTGAGAGTCACCAATGGAAGCCTTTGATGTAGCCCAGCTGCTGAAACTCAATTGTCCAAGGGCACCAGTTTATCATGTGCTTTCTACCTCAATGATTTTTAGATATAAAAGTGATGATGTCTGATTTATAAGCAACAGACCACTCAGTCCTGATGTGATACTGATACTACTTTATCTCACTACGACAGCCACTTCCTCCATGCAGGAATTAACCCATCCAAGCTGAAGGTTTTAATAAGGTTATTTATATTTTCACTGGCACCACCGCCAGGCCATTGACTTTACGTAAGTTATCCAGTCAGAGGAGTACACCTTTGAGACTTCACTATCTAGTTGTAAAAGTCTGTTAAACCAACCCTATCATTTAATCCTTTCAACTGTTGTATGTATTTAGATATAGAGCTGCAACTCAGTATAGCACATGTCAAAAACAAAGACTAAATGCCAGAGCAGGGGCTAACAGACAAATAACATGGAGCAACAGGCAAGGTATGGGAAAGTGCTGACACAATGACAACCTCAAAAAGAAAGGGTTTTTTTCAGAGTGAGTTTTCAGAAGAAGGCAACAAGAACCTATTTGGCACACAGGAAGTGGAAGATTATTCAGTTATTCTATTTTAAGCCAGTTGAAACAATTAGCCAGAAAGTTGTGGTTAACAAAAATGTTACCTATTCTTACATTGAACTGATTAAAACAAGCCGATTAACTAAAGAAAAATACATTAATTGAATGCAGGAAATTATACAAACAGTAGGAATAAAAAATACAAATTCTGCTGAATAACTAATAAAAATAAATTGTTTAGAATATGTAAATACTCCTGATCACACATTCTTTGGAGGGAAAAAAAACCCAGCATTCATCTTTCTCTCAGCATTGCTCTGCTGGTTTGCAATTTGGGATACTGTTCCATCCCCTTTATTAAAAAAAAAAAAAAAAAAATGAAAAAAAAAAACCCCACTGTCCATGACCAACTCCAGCATTCTTTCCTAGAGATTACTGATGAAGTTCATGTTTTTCTCACACATCAGCACTACCTTTCCCCCTCCCAACTTAAGCTATGTCTATACTACAGATGTTACAACAACAGAGAGGTTTTTTCTGTCACCTTTTATTTAATCTACCCCTCCAAGATGTGATAGCTAGGTTGATGGAAAAATTCTTTAGTTGACCTCCCTTAGGTCAACTTAACTATGGCTCTCAAGGGTGTGAATTTTTTCACACTTCCAACTGATGTAGCTAGGTACACCTCAGTTTTACGTGTAGACCAGGCCCTAGATACTAGTTGTTAGGTATTCGCACCTTGCTTTCCTGATATATATCCCAAGGAACCTGCAAGGCATTCCAGAGCAGAGTTTGTTGGTCACTGTGTCTGTTATAGGGTGAAAGCCCCTTCAGCAACTGGTCTGCCCTCATACTGAAGGGTTTGGTTAGAAGCTCCACACCATTAGATAAAGCAGCTTTATTATATTCTTTGAGAACCCTGTCCACAAACTTACTTTATGCATAATCTTGAATATGCTAGGGATTGTTACCCAAATATAATTGCTCTAAAACTTATTCAAAGTTGTAGTCGCTGACCTATGACCAAGGGTGTGGGACTATCTTCCGAGTCAGTCCATTGCTACTAATATGACTGGCTATGAAAAGATGTACATACGAAATGTATACAGAAACTTTAAAAAGCAACTAAGCAAAAATACGGCCATCTAGCCTGAAGGGTGGGGTGGGGTGTCAGTAACAGCAGAACTCAGAGGCATTTTAGTGTATTACATAAATGTTGTTTATCTGTTCTACTGTCAATAGAAAGATATGGTGCCTGGAAATACGAATATTTCATTTTACAGCAACATTTTAACTCCTGTTTCCATTTTACTTACTTAAATATTCTTCCTGTTGTAAGGTGCTGCTTTTCCTAGGACTTACTACTTTGCTTTCAAGCACATGGCATAGCTATTTTGCATTCATCAAACAATTTCAAATCACATGAAATACAGAAGGCATTTCTCATTTGCTCTAAGCCTGATATTCTGCTCCTTCCTATTGGCATGAATCAGATCAGATTCACAATGTCTAGGTCTGATATTTCATTAGACAAAAGCAGAGTTCTCTTCCTGCTGTGACACCAGTATCTTAAGACTGAAAAGTGGCATCCTAAAATCCAATGTTAAAATCCAGTCAATATTAAATAAAATACCTTTTCCTGGCACAGTTCCATTAGGGTCACTTCATGATTAATTCCACTCTGGGGAAGAGAACATACTTTAACTAGCTGATTAGCAACACAGTTAAGTACAGGCAATTATGGATGTGCTTTCTATGGAACAATGTGGTTTCTAAGATAACTTGTCACGTGCCAGAAACACTACCCATAAAGCAGTTCCTTCCAGCTGATCTATGGACCATCCCATAAAAAGTGTGTGAGGAAGAAAAACTAGTAGAACACTTGTGAATTAAGCTTGATCCCAGAGAGATAAAGTGCCTTCCCCTATGTTCTATACAGCCAGCTATGTAAACTAATGACCTTTTAGTGCATCTGCAGGGAAAAGTACAAGAACACCTTTAAATGTAACACCTTTTAGCTGACTTTCAGGCTGCTAGGCCGAAGTTTGTAGGGCATGTAGTCACAATATAAACAGATGCCATAGTGCTAACTAGGATGGAAAAACAAAACAAAAAAAACCACCCACAAAATTGGCACGTAGCACATTTATGTAGGTGAGAAAAGTTTTCTATAGAAATGTATTCTGTCTGGCATTGAGAAATACAGCATGCACATGTCACTACTGCATCTACATACAAAAGTAGCAGCACCCTCCCATATTGATACAACAAACCTTATGTCAAGGAAACAGAACACTGGCATGCTAAACGTTCTCAAATTAAGTGTAGCTCCACCTCTGTTGTAACAGAAATTGTCAACATAGGTCAGAGCTTGTTATAGTTGGATGGAAAGGACTCCTCATAATGCCAAAGATTCTTTCTTTCTTTGATAGGAACTCGCTTCCCTCTGTGCATCAGCATAACCAAGCCTTGGCAGAGCCAAAAAATGCTGCACTGAACAAAAGCTGTATCCGTTTCAAGATTAACACCCTGTCAGCTAAAATAACTTCTAATTTATACATTTTTTGAAACAGGCTGAGAGGATTTTCAAAAGTCAGTAGAAGTGGAATATGGCATCACAGATTGATTGATTATGCCAGGAAACGTGAGTTTTAAATAATAAGCAAGTTAAATTTTGTATCAGTAGCTACTAGGCATAGGCTGAGACTATTTAATTTTTGCTACAGAAATATACATTGAGATATATATCACTCCAAAACAAATGATTAGGGTGGATAATTCCAGGTCAGAATGTAAAACAGAGGCTGGGGAATTTATGCATCTGGTTTAGAAAAGTTGGAAAATTGCAGAGTTTTGTTTAGAAAGTAGGCCTTATGGACATTTCATTACATTATGGACTTGTACCTTCCAACAAAGGTGCATCTGAGCTAAAGAGAAGGAAAAACAGACTTTTATGACAGTGGTAAAAATGCTTGAGCCCTATCTAAACCACAGTCCAGCCATACCATTTTTGGCTGTTGTGGCAATATGGACATTACATTTTGTAGTGTAGACACTCACATGTAGCATATACAAAGGTTGTTGAATGTTTTATCTATAGTAATTCATATGTTTAAACAATTTAAAAATTATATTAAATAGACAAAAATTTATGGGAGTAGTATTAGGTTTCACAATCATGAATGGACAGAAAGGAGTTTGTCTCTTCTGTGTCCAGATAGATTACCGGTATGCGTGCACTCATCAGATTAGGAAGCATTGCAAACTCCGAGATCACCTAGAGACATGCGAGCCACAGAGTCCATTGCTGATCTTAAACTACAATACAACTATTTACAAATGAAATAATATAAAATTAAGGTACCTGTTCGATCCACTTAAAATGAATATTGATTTATAAAGGTATATTTTGTGTTATAAAAATACAATTATGTTAATATATCCTCAATCATGCAACCCTAATTCATGTGAAAGTTAAACTCAGTGGGGACTATTGATGTAACTAAGAGTTGTATGATCAAGTCCAGAGAAAGCAAACTAAAGCTATTCCTATGAGCTTGTCTAACTACACTTGTATAGCTAAAGGAGTACGACTTGTGTGTGTAAAGTGATACAACCCCATAGTATGGACAGTTGTACTGGTATGAAGGTGCTTGAGGTAGTATAGCTCAGTGGTTCTCAAACTGTGGGTCAGGACCCCATAAAGCCAGGGTTGGCCTAGACTTGCTGGGGCCTGGGGCCAAAACCGAAGCCCGAACCCCACCGCCCAGGTCCAAAGCCCAAGGGCTTCAGCCTGGGTGGTGGGGATCAGGTTACAGGCCCCCTGCCTGGGGCTGAAACCCTTGGGCTTTGGCTTTCATCCCTGGCCTGGGGCAATGGGGCTTGGCTTTGGCTCAGGTGGGCTCAGGATTCAGTTCCCCTCCTGGGGTCATGTAGTAATTTTTGTTGTCAGATGGGGTTGTAGTGCACTGAAGTTTGAGAACCCCCTGGTATAGCTTATTTCCATAAGGGAAGAAGAATAAATTATAGCTGTATAACTGCATCCACATAAGGGGGGTGTCCTGCTGTAACTATTTTGGTTAAAACAAAACAAACAAACTGCACACCAACTAACTGTAATAGTTAAGCCAGTACAAAAACTACTGTATGTAGACCAGACCTTAGAAATGTCCTTTTAAAGTCTACCTCTGAATAGATAAACTAGACAACTCATATTGAATATTAATTGCTTTAGCTAATTCTCTTAAAAAAACAAGCAAACATATTTTGACACAATTTTATTTTCTCTTTTGTAAACAGTCTATGGACTATTCTTTTAAAATGTTTGGGAGATGGGAAAACTTCATATTACACATAGTATCTTTAATTTTTAATTATATTAATTTTGTTTCAGGTATACTTGTTCATTTACCAGTATCAATTACTGATTTTAAAGTATGAGTATATTCATCAAAACTTTTTTTAATAGGCAACTGAAAGGAGTGAGGTAAGAGAGATTACTGTGAAACTAAACTGCCTTCATTTTACCCTCTAAAGTGTCTAAAACCATAAATCTACATTTACAACCTTGTTGCTGTCAAAAGAACATCTTGTAATGAAACGTATAGGCAAACATACTGTCAGTTAAAACAGATTGTCCCAATCTGTCAGGCTGAGTTCTTGCCTTTTTAGTAACCACAGTAATTTCTCCTAAACTAACTGAACCTCAGGAGGGCACTAGAGTGACTTCACAAAATGAAATACTCAGGTGTTTGTATGTTTATTTTATAAATATATACTGATTCCTCTTTAAAGTCTCCATTGGAAAAAGTAGTATTTTCTACAATCATTTACATTTCAGAGTGACTTCGGCAGTGTGCGAGGTCAAAAGGTGAAGAGTTTATCCAACAAAATGTCAAGCAAGCCACCACTGGTATGCAATCCTCCAGCCAATGTGAATGACAGAGGTGGTGTTCATTGAACAAGACTAGACTGCAAACAAGTGGGAAGATTTCCTAAACTCTAACAGTGTTTTTATAAGCTTTCACATCACCAAAAACCTCTGAGCCTAATTAGTTACATAAAGGACTTTTAATGACAATAGGTTTTTACAGTACCTTTCAGCGTGGAGGATCTCACAATGTTGGTTTCAGAGCAAGCAGAATACTTTGTTCACTGCTGCCATCAAAGTGGGGCGGCGGCAGCCCTTTAAAAGCCCACTGCATCAGTTCTGTAAACCTGGGTGGCGGTGAGATCCAGTTTTAGAGGTAGGTATTTAGGAAGACAAGCTTTTCTGTATGTGCCCAATCCTGCAGTGATTGCTCAAGCAAAACTCTCATTCAAGTAGCTTGCCCCTGAGGTCATGGTATCAGAACCCCGCCCCCCCCCACGTGTTAGTGACTGTAAACGGGCCTGTCTAGTGTGGCATAAAGCCCTTGGCGTGAGGGCTGGTGCTGGGAAGGCAGGGAGGGGATTACTGTACTGGCCCCTGGGGGAAAGGAGGGGGACATTTTCATTGCTCATGAACGCTTGGCGACAGAGCATACAGCTCAGGTCCCTTCCACTTACAAAACCCAGCTTAACTATTTACTTTCCTTGAGTGTTACTTTAGAAAAAAGAAAAGGAGGACTTGTGGCACCTTAGAGACTAACACATTTATTAGAGCATAAGCTTTCGTGAGCTACAGCTCACTTCATCCGATGCTGTAGCTCACGAAAGCTTACGCTCTAATAAATGTGTTAGTCTCTAAGGTGCCACAAGTCCTCCTTTTCTTTTTGCGAATACAGACTAACACGGCTGCTCCTCTGAAACCTGTCACTTTAGAGTTTGCAGGGTAGCAGCCGTGTCAGTCTGTATTCGCAAAAAGACCAGGAGGGCCCGGGGCCCCTGAGAGACTAACACGTTTATGTGAGCGTGAGCAGCCGACGAAGGGAGCTGGGGCTCACGGAAGCTTACGCTCAAATAGAGCTCTTAGGCTCCAAGGTGCCCCGAGCCCTCCCTGGTCTTTTTACTTGCCAGCGCCACGAGCTGCCATCCGGGCCCAAGGCGCTGCAGGCGATGTTCACGGCCGGCAAAACCGCGCACCCCCCAGTGCTGTAATTCTACAGCGCGGCCGCAAAACGAAACGGGGAAACGACGGTGTTGCTAAAGCAGCCCACTTTACCTTTTATTATTCACGACTTACCTCTAGGAAACCCTCTCGAGGTGAGCGACTCTTCCACTAGGAGCCTGGCCCCAGGGCGTCCTCTTCCGCGGCTGCGGCTGGCAGAACAAGCCTCCCTCCCCCGCGCTCTGTGAGGGACCTACATTGTAGCCTGAGCTGATCCCCCGCTCAGCCGCCAGAGGGCGGTGTGTACCGAGGAGGCAAACCGCGCCCTGGGTTTGAAGGCAGAGAAAGCGCTTCCTAGGGTGCTACAAATCTGTCACAGCGGCGCCCCCGCCCCCGCCCGCCCCGTGCAGTGTGTACGTGCCACTTCGCCTGTCAAAACCGCAGCCTGCAGCACGACACTGCGGGAACGTAAGTAAGTGTGAACACGTTTAGAAACGACAGCGGATGCACGAGGGAGCGGAGCCGGGGCGGGGGGAGGGACCCATCGGCCAGGCGTAGTGTCCCCCGAAGCATGGC
Source organism: Dermochelys coriacea (assembly GCF_009764565.3). NCBI lineage: Eukaryota > Metazoa > Chordata > Testudines > Dermochelyidae > Dermochelys > Dermochelys coriacea. Next base: position 75,373,751 of record NC_050069.1, read on the forward strand.
TGGTGCCGATCACTGCGCTACACAAACCGCGAGGTACGCCCAGGCTCAGGTGCGGCAGGCGACGGACCGCTCGCCGCCCCCTCGCTAGGCAACGCAGCGAGCCATCTCCGCGGCAGGCTGTGACCCAGCGCCAGCCCTGGCAACCACGGGAGTCCTCGGCTCAGCCCCGCTCTGCCTCGCCGCTCTTGGGCTCAACACTGACCCTGCTCCTGCCCAGGGGACACGTTTGCAGCCCACGTGCATGGCTCGTGTACGTTTCAGGGCCAGTGGTTTCTCGCCCTCGCCCCCGCCCCCTTCCCCAGGAACCCGAGCAGCGCAAAGCCCCATAAACAGGAAGGTGGGAATGAGCCCAGCAAGTCCCGCCGCCTCTTATCGGCGCTGGCCCCACGGGCGCGTTCCCAGCGGCAGCCGGCGCAGCTCGCCCGGGCTCCGGCTCGGCGGCGGAGGCAGCCCCACCTCCCCCACCTCGCTGCTGCTGCTGCTGCTGCAAAGATTTACGAGGCACAGCCTCAGATTCAGGTTACGCGGCCCCCGGCAGCGGCGCAGGGCAAACCCCTCCCCTCGCGCGGCACAGCCCCGGGGCCCGAGGGATTCCAGTAACACGCTCGCCCCGTCACCGGGCAGGGGCGGGGCCGGGGCCGGGGCCAGATAAAAGCGGGGCAGGCGGCGGCTCCCGGGTTCAGACTAGCTGACCCGGTGTCGGAACAAACTCCTCGTCGGCACGGGCCCGGGCGCTCCCAGCGTGACACGCCGCCGGGCAGGGTGAGCCCAGGCGCAGCCTCCAGCCCAGCCGGACAGCCGAGGGGGAGCCCCTCCCCAGTGGCGGCGCTAGCAGCCCGCGGAGCCGGAGCCGGAGCCCGAGCCCCGCTGCCCCCCCCCCGCCCCCGCCAGCTCTGTGCAGCCGCTGCCCGCTCTCCGATGAGCGCCGCCGCCCTGTACAGCCTGGACTCCCCGGCATGCTACAGGAACTGGTCCCTGGAGCCGGCCAACTTCTACGACACTAAGGCGGGCGGCGGCGGGCTGAGCCCCTCCTGCAAGCCCGGGAGCGGCGGCATGAGCGCCGAGGAGCAGGGGGGCGGCGGCGGCAGCAGCAGCAGCCTGGCCGAGCTGAGCGCCGCCGCCCCGGCCATGTACGAGGACGAGAGCGCCATCGACTTCAGCTCCTACATCGACTCCATGTCGGCGGTGCCCAACCTGGAGCTGTGCAACGACGAGCTCTTCGCCGACCTCTTCAACAGCAACCACAAGGCGGAGCGGGGCGGCGACTACGGCGAGTACCTGCCGCCGGCGGGCCGCGACCCCGCCAAGGACTTCGGCGGCGCCCTGCTGGGTGGCGAGCCGCGGCCCGGCTCCTCCTCCGCCCCGCGGGCCGCTCTGAAGCGGGAGCCGGACTGGAGCGACAGGGAGCTCTCCTCCTCCCTGCTGCCCTCGCAGGTCGCCACCTGCGCCCAGACCATCATGAACCTGAGCGGGCAGCCCACGCCGCCCACCTCGCCCGAGCCCGCGGGCAGCAGCTCGCCCTCCAGCTGCAGCACCAGGTCCCCCTCGTCGTCCTCCTCCTGCGGCCAGGGGGCGGCGGCGGGCAAAGAGCGGAGCGGCAAGAAGTGGGTGGACAGGTTCAGCCCCGAGTACCGGCAGCGCCGGGAGCGCAACAACATCGCCGTGCGCAAGAGCCGCGACAAGGCGAAGCGCCGCAACCAGGAGATGCAGCAGAAGCTGCTGGAGCTGTCGGCCGAGAACGAGAAGCTGCACAAGAAGATCGAGCAGCTGAGCCGGGACTTGACCAGCCTCAGGCACTTCTTCAAGCAGCTGCCTGGCGCCTCCTTCCTGCAGCCCGGCTCGGGCACCGACTGCCGGTAACTCAGTGGGCAGGGACGCGAGGGACGGTGACTGCCTTATCCTACCAATACCTCAGAGACCTCCACGGAGCAGCCGCGCTGCAGAGCCAGGACTGGCCTACCTGCGGCGGGGAGGGGGCCTCGGGACTGCGGCGGGGGCCGCTGCTGCTGCGGCTCGGCTCGGCTCCCTAAGCGGCATTAAGGGAGAGAGGAAGACGACAGTGAAATTGTGCTGGGTTTCAGTTTCCTTTGAACGTTGTAGCAAAATTGGGCTAGGACCCTGGGTCTTTTGCAAAAAAAAAAAAAAAATTGAGAGAGAGAGAGAAAAGGAAAAAAGCTAAACTTGTGTTTTTTCCCCTTAAATTATTTTTGTAATAGTTGTTTTTGTTCTTTCTACATTTTACTCATATTGATGCAGCTATGGTACATTTGTAAAAACGATTCAAAAACCCTTTATACTGTAGATAGTAGGAGGAAAAAGACTGAGCATGCTCAACCTTTTATATCAATTTTTACAGCATTTCTAAGAATAAAAAAGCATTTTTAATCACTTCTGCTTCATGTCTTTGCCCTATGCTTTGGAGCCCGGGGTTGAGCGTAAATGCAGCAGGTGGAGCTGTACTTCTCAGGAGTTACAAACATGCATAGTATTATTAATATGGAAATGTGATTCATCAGGAAAACCCAGACAGGAGGAGTGCTTTAAGTACAACTTTTTTTAAAAATTTAATTTTCAATACTATTATTAAATTAGGAAAAAACAGAGGCTTATTTAGTGCACTAAATGTTTTAAACATCTCAAAAGAAAATGGAGGCAACACTTCACTATTCACTAATAGCGTTAAAATTCATTTCTGCCAGTATAATGGTTATAAAGTATACCTTCCTGCATAGACTACATTCTGCTATACAAATGTTGAGTCAGTAATTACTATTTATAACAGTTCAAGCTAACTGATCCACCAATGGCTGAACTCTTAAACAAGTAGGCCATTTCATATCATGGTTCTCAAGTAGCATAACAAACAAAACACAGGGGAAGCTAAGTTTTGCTATTAAACTGTAAATCCTCAAGACAACAGAGCTCCTGCTGTAAAATACCCCAAAATCAGGTCAAGCCATGTATATCATTACTTGTACAAAGAGGTTTTAAGGCTATGAAGTCTCACAGGAAAAATGCATTCCTGGTGGAATGAAAGGTTATTTACATTATTGCTGCAAGTACATAAATCTTTAGTTTCTTGTATGGATACATTTTAGTATTCTGAATCGTACTTGGTGAACAAACTGACCACCTTTGCTGTGCAGTTCTACTGACAGTGAGGGTCTAAGAGGCAGAACTGACACTGAAAATAACTGCATATATTTAAGCCAATTTAGTCACCTAAAATTGTTCATAATTTGGAAGGAAACTTATTAACAGCACAGCATGTGTGGGGGCAGCAGTGGCCTGCAGAAAACCAACCTAATGCTGCAACTACTACTAGGGTGTAGTGCTTATCTGCAGAAAATAGTTCCATAGATTTCAGTGGGACTATTCACAGCAATAAGTATAACACCCGGTATTTGATGGACTAGGCCCACTGTTTGTAGCTTTTTCTTAAGGAAAAATGGCTAAGGAAGAAAAGGTCTTTTTTTGACTCAAAGGCTTGGTTATTTATTAGTGCTCAAAAGAGTGCCTAAAAGTCATTCTGTTATCTACGATTACCCCAGAAATGACTAGCAAGAGACCGATTTACAGTTATTTGTCTATTCAATAGCCACAAATCAGGTAGGAAAATCTTTTCAACATGCAAAACTAGTTACTGTACAACTCTGGTCTATTGTTTTTTCATTAAGTGCAGACAGTGTGCTCTGTGCTGTACAGGACAAAAAAAAATCAGTTGCTACCTTAATAACCTTACAGTCTAGTCTTACATTAAAGTTCAGTTATGAACACAAAAGACAGATAGATTAAGGTTATAACCATGTCTCCATATCTACATGCAGCTATCAGTACAATTATACCACTCCTGAACCAGTTTGTTCTTTGCTCTTCATACACATTATACTATACAACCAAACATCCACCTCATGGGAAGTTAAGATGCCACAGTATTTCTATATTTAGACTATGGCTAACTTATAAAACATTAGCTCAATATACCTTTGACACCATTTATCATATCTGAAAGATGAGGCTCATTAAAATCTGTACTTGTAATATTTATTGCAGTGTGGTAATAACGTTACAGTTCAGTATCAATGGTGTGCAGTGTATAATGCTTCTGGAAATTGTTATGAAAACAGATAGCTTAATTAAGGTCCACCATTCATGCTAAAATCCTTATTCCAAAAATAACATTTAAAATGTTATTCTTTTGATACACAAAAGTAAAATATTCATAACACCCATTATAAAAATATCACCAAAAACACGCTTTACAAACATTCAAACCTCCAGAACAAGTTGTTTTACATTCATGAACATTTACTCCAACAGAACGCTCTCAAGAACTATACTCTTAAATTCTGAACTGATCAAACACACAATATAAACATTCAGAAAAAATCAAGATTTAAAAAAAATATATTTAGCTTTTTTAAGTTTAGCAATAATATATTTTCTAAATAACAGTTTTAATAAACTACCTCACTGTATCATGCTTGCATTATACATTATCTGTGGGCATAGTTATCAAATAACCACATTACAAAGTCCATAGATATTATAGTAGCTGACAGCATTCAGTTTAGTTTCTTCCTGCTTCCAGAAGGACAATTTCCTCCAATCCAACACAGCTAGGATGGTTGGTTACAGACTCGACATAGCAGTTTAATAACCCCACCTCCTTTCCCAGCACACTCTTCAACTCATAACTCTGTAGTGATAAAGGCATGTTGATTAAACAAACAGTACTGTACGTTCTGTTCTAGGCAGCACACAACGCAAAGACAGAGTGTAAGGTCCTCTTCCAGTGTACAACATTTTTTACTGCTCAAAAAGGAAGCTAAACAAAATAAGATGGTGAAATGCTGCTACAAAGAATGTACTTAGTCTGATAAACTAATTAGATTTTCAATAATTTTAGAAATAAAACAATTCCCAGCAGTCACAGTTAGAATGGATCTCACGGTCAAGCTCTTAAAAATGCCGTAGGTATAATGGCTATTGCAATCTAGCATCCAGTCCATGAAAGCATAACCAATTGCTTCTTTATATAGCTTTCTTGGACACCTAAGGATTTTGCATGTGATAGGGCAGTGTGTGTGTGCATGGTCTGTAAGAAGGTAACCAAAGAAAAAAATCCCATTAGAAACTAAACCTAAAAAAACCCAAAAACACTTTATGCCTGTTCCTGTACTGTCCTACATATAGTTATAATAATTTGCATTTATATAGGTTTTTCTGTTTAAGGATCACAATATAGCTTAATACTAATTGTGCCTCAACATTTCTGTGGGGTAAGTACTATTATATTCATTTTATAGTGTGGTACACTAAGGTATAACGGTTAGGTGATTTGTCCAAGGTTACACAGAAAGATGGTAGAACCAGGATTAGAAAACAGGAGCAGTGGCTGTTCAAACCAGGCTTGAAAAGACATTTTTATTTGAAGCCCACACCAACTTTGGCAAACATTACAATTTGAAGTGATATTTCTTATGCTTAGTCTTTCCCTAAATGTGTTTTCTTTTTAAAATAATGCTGCAGTTTGAATTAGTGGAGGATGGCGGGGAAAAGTTATCACTGGATTTCAACTAGAAAAAAAAAAACCCTCCAAACAGCAAGTTTTCGGATGTAATCTTTCTGGATAACTGGCAAATATTCTTAAGACTTAAAGCATGGAAATGGGTTTCTTTGGGTTTTGTTTGTTTTAGTTAACTAACCCAACTAACTCAAAAAAGGGCTACATTGTTTTGTCATACTTTCCAAACAAAAAATAGTTAATGGAAAGAAGCTTGTGTCAAATGACATTTGAATAGACTTTGGAATTGAATGTGCAAGTACTCTATCAAACACTGGCTTTGTATTCAAGAGTTGTAGGAAGATTAATAATCATTTTAAAAATGGTCTTCTATAAACCATAAGTCTATTAGCTTACATGTGCTACAGTATCTACAATATAAAAGAGCAGGAAACAATTCACTGCAAAATAATTTTAAGAAAAATTTTCACTTAAAATATTCCTTATAAATCAAATTAATACAGTGTATTGTGTAAGTGACAACTAAATATACCATATAAAACACAAGACAAGCAAATAGGGCTATACCGATGATATCTCAGACTAAGAGAGTAACCACTTGATGACCATCTTATAGAGCATGGTTGCTTGTGTTTCATTCATCTATTTATTTGGGTTCCAGTAAAACAATTTATTATATATTTTACAAGTTTCTTTAGTGCTGCTTCCTATGATGAAACTTCAGTGACAGTTACTTGAGAGCAATTGGGTCTGGGTGTTAGAAGAAAGAACTAGCGGGCCAGGACTCTTGGTTTTGACACTGACTTGCACTAAGTGCCCATCTGTGAATAGGTGTACTGTCAGGGTGTAGTGAGACACTCTATTTTTTCCTAAGCATTCCCAGATTCCCAAATGAAAGATGCTATATAAGAACAAAGTATTCTTTGCATGTTTTGTTCCCGTGTCTTCACATACAGCTCAGAATATCTACTGTCCACTTTTTTCAGAGTAGCAGCCGTGTTAGTCTGTATTCGCAAAAAGAAAAGGAGTACTTGTGGCACCTTAAAGACTAACAAATTTATTAGAGCATAAGCTTTCGTGAGCTACAGCTCACTTCATCGGATGAAGTGAGCTGTAGCTCACGAAAGCTTATGCTCTAATAAATTTGTTAGTCTTTAAGGTGCCACAAGTACTCCTTTTCTTTTTACTGTCCACTTTGGAACTCTGCCTCTAAACTAAAATTCAAGAAGTTTCAATTTCTTTATTTATCTTAATTTTATGTATACCTACCCCATCCTCACTGGATGATGACATCAGGACAGAAGAAACTGTTTTTTGTAACAGCTGCAATAAGAAAGTGAAAGGAGGACAAGACAAAAATCATATTTATGTGCAACATTCACTTTCCATGTTAAAAATGAAAATTAGTATCTTGAGCCTAGAACTGTCTGTCCTATGTTTTACAAAGCAGTTGACTGACAAAACCAAAAGACTTTAAGAGTAATACTGAAAAAGAACTTCAGGATGCGACTCAAAACACCCATATTTCCTTTAAACTATGGCCTATCAGTTGGCTCATTGAAGAATACATGTCCATGGCTCATTACTTCCTAAGGGCCCAATCTAGCCAAGTTCTTCAATGGGAGTTGTTGGTGCTCAGCACCTTGTAGGAAGTGCTCAGCATTTTGTGGGATGATGCTCTTAAGAGTGAACTCAAGGGGTGTTTTACCTGAGTAAGGACTGCAGGATTAGACCCTTAATCTCCATTTCAGTACCACATTAATTTTAGGATTTTCTTTTTGTTGTATTAATAAAGTTATCATTTTTCTTCAATCAGGGGCTGCATAGAAAATAGTGTCTCAGAGCACCTGATATCAACACACCTACCCTCAATATACTGGATACTATTAGCACTTTTATTATCTACACTCACCTTTACTTTCACTATACAATGAGGACGGGATGGACTGTGCAGAAAGACTTCCAGTTGCATTTTGAAAATTGGTAAAATTACCGTTTGGGAGCATAGGCTGCAGTAATATGATCCCCTGAAACATATGTGAACAAATAGTGATGAAAGAGACATATGAAAGACAAGTATCAGTCATCAGATCAGAGGGCAAATAAGTAAATGATGTACTGATTTTGCCCCTGATTCAGCGAAGTGCTCAAGCAGCTGCTTAACTTTCACTACATGCTTAAGTCTCATTGACTTATCACATGAATAAAATTAAGCACATGGTTAAATGCTTTGCTGAATTGGGGTTTTATGGAATAAATTTACATTACATTATTAGCTAAATAACAGCAAAATTTCCTTCAAATGATAGGGTCTGATCCATTGGAAAACACACACACAGAGGCACTACTAATAACATATACTTAAAAAAACCTACCAAAATATAAGGCAATCTTTGTATTTTCGGCTTGCGGTTTTTCAGGGGAAATTATATACAACACAGAACACAGTGTATTTTTTTAAATTTTTGTTGTAAATATTCCTTTATCCCTTTAACTGTAAATAACCAGAATCTGGAATCAAAATAACTCTATCCCTCTTTATGCATCTTGTCACTAGAAGACATCCTTTTTTCTTCCCTTTACACTATGCTTACAGCATTATTGTCTTGTGCTGTCATCCCATCAAGGTCTCTAAAACTATGAGATTAGGTAAGTACTTAGATGGTAGACTTCCCAAGAACTTTCTGGTGGGAAGTAGCATTGGTAATTCAGCTGGTAGAATTTGTGGTGGGAGGTAGCATTTGTAATTTAATTGGTAGAGTTCTTCCTGAGCCAGTTCTGAACCAATGTCCCAGGATGCAGTTGCCCCAGTGCCCCTTTCAACATAACAGATACCATTTGCTTCGAGCCCTGAAAGGTTCTGAGAAATCAGACTTTACAGCTGTGATCTATTTGTAGAAAAGTGTCATTTTTATTAGGGTTATAAACTTAACAGGCCTGATTCTCCTCTCATTTACATTAAGGTAAAAGGAGGAATAACACAGAAGTTAACTAATACATACCAGTAAAAAGTGAGAAACTATATCAGTACTAGTTTGAGGTAACCTACAAAAATATATCACAGCAAACTCATACCATTTTGAGTCTTACTTGTGTCTTCCTTAATAGGTGAATCTTACCCTTACTGGTTGTGTCATTCCATCAGCAATAAAAATCCTGCAGTTTTGTCCCTCTCCCTCCCAACTCCCCCATGTAGCTGTTGTGGGAGACTACAGGCATAGACAACATTGTAGGAATGAGTGTACCACATATGGCACTTAAGGCTGCGTCTGCACAAAAAAGCCTTGGTACATCAAGCACCACACTGATTCTTACCTATCCTGTGGATGCTGCTCCAGTTTTCCATTGCCACATCTGTTACATGTGGGCCAAGAGAAGGCAGTGCTCTCGTTAACTCCAGAGATGGTGCCTAAACAAAAACGAAATTCTTACAAAGGTATATGTTGGTGAATACAACTACCCAGGGAGGGAGTTCTCCAGGTGACGGAGGAGCGACTACTTGACCCTTGGGTGAGTTTGTTGTCTTTGTTAGTGTGCTTGCTGCTTGACTGAAGTACATAGTGTGGTCTGTTTGTTAGGGGTGCCATGTGCTGAGCCAAGCAGCCTGCTAGGCAAGGCTGAGAACTTCTTAACAAGGATTTGATCCCTAAGCCCTTTAACACCCGTTAACCATTAACTCAGTAAGAAAGGGGTCTTAAAAAGCCAGCTCCTAAGTGACTAGAAGAGCTAGCGAAAAAGGAGCAGCTAATGGGAGTTTTGTGAGGGAGTGGGAGAACTAGCTACACCTGATTAACATAACATAATTAACATAGTAACATAACTACCTATGCTTCCTTCCTCTCCTCCCCCAAAAGAGACAGACAAATCCCAACAAAAAGCTACAGGAGTAAAAAGAATGCAGGCCAAGTCCAGCAGCAGAGTGGGGCTATCCAGTTTACTACATTGAATGCAGCATGTATGATTACCTGTCTTGGGAGCAGGTGGCATGTGTGTGCATAGGTGCTCGAAGTAGAGGTGCTGGGGGTGCTGCCACATCCCCTAGCTTGAAGTGGTTTCCATCATATAAAGGGTTTACAGTTTGGTTCAGTGGCTCTCAGCACCCCAACTATACGAATTGTTCCTGTATGTGTGCATACACTGCAAGAAGCTCATGGCCTTCAGAGACCAAGTACAGGCTCTGGCGGCCAGAGTGGCTCAACTGAAGGAGCTAAGGAGACTGTAAGGTACATAGATAAGACTTTCCGGGACACAGTAGAGTGGTCCCACTGACAGCTTCTGTGCTGCTGAGGAGGACTGAAGTCTCAGGGAAGAAGAATATCAAAGTAGAGCAGAGGGAAATGGTCCCATAGTTGGGACCCTCCCCCAAGATGCTGTCATGGTCTTCCTTCACACTGAGGATACCTCTTCGGGGGAGAGAATACCAGTTATTACAAAGAAACAGGTAACAGTAATGGGAATTGATCATCAGAAATATAGAAAGCTGGGTTTGTGATGACCAGGAGAACTGCATGGTGAATTGCCTGCTGGGTGTGAATCTCTCGAGACATCTAGACGGACATCTAGACAGGCTTATGTGCAGTGCTGGGGAGAAGCGGGTGGTCATGGTACATGTAGATACCAGTGACACAGGGAAAGGTAGGAAAGAGGTCCTGGAGGCCAAATTGAGCCTGCTAGGTTAGAGATTGAACCAGGATCTGGACTTCAGTTCTGTGAAATGCTTCCTGTTCCATGCAAAGGGCCAGATAGACAAGTAGAAGTGCAGGGTCTCAATGCAGGGATGAGATGATGATATAAAAGTTTAGATTTATTAGGCACTGGGAAACCTTTTGGGAAAGCAAGAGCCTAAACAGGAAGGATGGGCTCCACCTAAGCCAAAACGGTACCAGATTGTTGGCATGTAAAATTAAAAAAGTTGTAGAGCAGTTTTTAAACTAAGGGCTGGGAGAAAGCCGACAGGTGTGGAGGAGCACATGGTTCAGATAAAGACATCCCTTAGGGAAGGATCTATTAATAGAGTTTCTCTGTATCCTAGTAAGGAGGAGAGGATGGACGTTGGTAAAGTACAGGTAGGAAATGAAGAGAAATGAAAAAAGCGTCTCATTTAATTATATCACCTAATGGCAGATAGCTAAAAGTGACAAATTTTATAAATGCTTGTATACAAATGCTAGGAGTCTAAATACTCAGATGGGTGAAATTGATTGCCTGATATTAAATGAGAATATCGATATAACAGGCATTTCAGAAACTTGGTGGAACGATGATAATCAATGGGACATGATAACACCAGGGTACAAAATATATAAGAATGACAGATTAGGTCATGCTGGTGGGGGAGTGGCATTATACATGAAAGAAAGTCAAATGTAGTGAAAATCTTAAATGAATCAAATTGTATCATGGAATCGCTATGGATAAAAATTCCATGCTTGAATAATAAGAATATAGCAGTAGGAATATACTGCTGACCATCTGATCAGGTGATGGTGACTGTGAAATATTCTGGAAAATTAGAGAGGCTATAAAAATAGAAAACTCAATAATGGGGGATTTCAACTATCCTCATACTGATTGGGTACATGTTACCTCTGGATGGAAAGCAGAGATAAAGTTTCTTGACATCATAAATGACTGTTCCTTAGAGCAGCTAGTCTTGGAACCCAAAAGGGGGGCAATTCTTGATATAGTCCTAAGTGGAGCACAGGATCTGATCCAACAGGTGAATATCGCTGAACCGCTTGGTAATAGTAACTTACAGGCTGGTAAGACTAACTTCAGTACCAGGCAAACTGGTTAAAACTACAGTAAAGAACAGAATTATCAGACACATAGATGAACAAATTTGTTGAGGGAAGAGTCAACATGGCTTTTGTAAAAGGAAATCATGCCTCACCAATCTTAGAATTCTTTGAGGGGTTCAAAAAACACGTGGACAAGGGTGATCCAATAGATATAGTGTAGTTGGACTTTCAGAAAACTTCTAGCAAACAGAGGCTAGGGGCACCATCCCTGCCCATGCTGGCTACTAGAAGCTGGGAGTGGACAACAGGGGATGGATTACTCAAAGACTGCCTGTTCTGTTTGTTCCCTCTGAAGCACCTGGCAGTGGCCACTGTCTGAAGACAGGATACTGGGCTATATGAACCATTGGACTGACTTAGTAAAGGCATTCTTATGTTCTCATTACTTCATTGTTTTCAGTTTAATAATTCCTCTTCTTTCTTTGCTGATAAACATCTGACAGCAGGCAATGACTTTCCAATCATCAACAAAGTGGGCAAATGACAATACAAACATGAGTCCTTCATTTTAATGTCAGGGTGCATCAGAACTTCAAATATTTCAAAAACGTATTTAAATCTCCATTTCTTTCATTTAAAACTAAAGCTCCAAACAGTTTTTTTTTTTTACCCTTTGCTATTTCCATGGCAGAGACGAATGATTGCTTATTATTCTAGTCCAGAAAATTTCATACTGATATTTAGGAAATGCTTAGATAATCAGAAGATAGAGGCTGTTTTTTAAAAACAACTCAATAGGTTGAATACTATAAATAATGGAATTACACTTGATTTACACTGATGTAACAGATTAACATCTGGCCCATAAAATTAACAGTTTGATCAGGGAGAAGATGCTAGATATATTCAGGATCATTATTAATGCACTCCCAACTAATGACAATATGGGAAGCCATTAAGGAGATTTAGAATAATGATAATATGCTGAAATGACCAGTTAGAATTATGAGTAGACCATTCTGTGTCCATAAACATTTCTGAATGGCACGATCTGGGACAACTGCAAGTGACAAATAAATCAACCTGTAGTTGGCAAAGGCACTGACTAGTAATTCCAGATCTTTTTGAGCAAGTCTCTCAATTTTACAATATATCCAATACAATAAAATAAAATCCTAGAGAGACAAAGAGGTGGCAACACATTAACTTTCCCTTTATAAAAACACTACTGAAAGGGACAGGCGGGAAAGAGGGGGAGATGTACTGCGTGCAATTAGGACAAACCAACAAAACTTTGATTTTCAGTTTCATAAAATTTGAAGAAATCCAAGAGTTGACACCAAGAAGGCAATCATTAAATTCTGAAGTAGCATTTATGTGGCTTGAACAAACGGCTCAAAAGATCTGACAGTTAAGTATATAAGCAAAGAAAACACAGACTTCTGATAAAAAGTGAATTTCAAGGGCAGTAAACAGATGCTGAAGTGCAATCTGTAACATATAAGCAGAGACCTCAGGCATGAGACAGCATGAAGTAAGTGGATAACTTTTTCATCCATTCTTCTTTTGTCTTTGTGATGAAAATTAATTTAAATATTTATAATACATTTTGCACATCCCCCTCCCCAATGCATTTAATTAGAATTTGTTATTACAAGATTTTACACAAACTTGCCATTATGAGTGCCTCTTTTCTGAATGGAGGAAGGATAGTCATGCATTTTTAAAATACATCTCTTCCCTCACTTCTTCCACCAGAACTTTTTTAAAGTTATTTTGAAATTGTCGTTATTTTGATAGATCAATTTCTTCTCCCCCAATCTTCTGATTTATTTTCATCTTTTGTATAGTATTCCAGATACTTTATTTAGCACCAGCACTATGTAATCCAAATAACCAGAGAGAAAATAGATACAAATTTTATTGACTACATTACCCAAAGTGTTGAGGTTCGCTCTTACTTGGATGAAGAGGTGAACTCCCCAGTGAAACTATCAAAGATGATAGCAAAAGGGGAGTACCAAGCCAAGTGAAAGCAATGACAGACACACTAATCAGGTGACAGTCATACATGTCCCACAACATAAAATGGTATGCAGAATCTAAACAGGTTTAAATGCTGTACAGAATTACTAAGTCCATAGTTTTTCCTCAACTTCAAGCAGTTTTAGACTCTGGCCCTGAGCTCTCTCTTTTTAAGGACCCATCGGTAGCTGTAATTTGACTTTTAGACATGTCTTGTATTTCTTTGGACTGCTGCTGTCATCAACGTGAAGAGACTGAGAATGGCCTATCTGGGCTGCATCTGGAAAATTAGACACTGATCACTAATGGGAATGAGAGCTGGTGGCTAAAGAAAGTGTGCTGACTAAAAGCTCCAAAATCAATGGGTATGAAGTTTTCAGCTTGTCACATTGATTAATGAGTGGGTAGAATGTCTGGTCAATTGACAATATTTAGGAATAGGCAGGGTGGTAATTATCATTCAAGCAGTTCATCAGTACATCTGGAAACAGTGTCTCTTGGAGAGGGGCTTAAATATGAAGACATCAAGTGTCAAAATCAGAATATCATATCTGAATCATTCACTGAAAAAAATACTGTTAACCAGTTAATCCTCCCACAAAACATGTGGAATGAACTACTAGAACTCTCTCATATGAACAGTTTGACCTAATAAGAAATAGTAATAATCTTATGCTCTTTTCAAATACAATGGAGAAGCTGCAAGCATTTCAGGAAAGATACACCTCCTTCATTAATCATTTCACCAAATAAATTTGTTACTACAAGAACAACCATGCTACACAATCATTTATTATTCTTCCACTAGAAAGATTCAAAGAGGAAGTAGCCAAACAAACTACAAAGCAGTGAAAATCCATTTTAAACACTGTAAACTATTAGTTACTATGTGAAAATACAAAGAAGAGAGATTATCTATAGACAGAGCTAGCTCTGCCTATAATAGGAGAAGATATTTTACGTTCTGCATTAGAACAAAAGGACCCAGGAGACTATTAATAAAACAACAGGTTTCAGAGTAGCAGCCCTGTTAGTCTGTATTCGCAAAAAGGAAAGGAGTACTTGTGGCACCTTAGAGACTAACAAATTTATTTGAGCATAAGCTTTCGTGAGCTACAGCGATGAAGTGAGCTGTAGCTCACGAAAGCTTATGCTCAAATAAATTTGTTAATCTCTAAGATGCCACAAGTACTCCTTTTCTTTTTAATAAAATAACAGTTACCCTAAGTGAAAGTAACTGTAAAATCAAATAGGGTGAATGCCAGAGGAAGTTCCATAAAACACATCTGCTCAGATCGCCAGCAGCACAACTCCCTCTTTCTTCCTTAATCCTTCCTTCACAACTAAGGAAGAGCAGGGGCTAAGGGTTTTTTTTTGGGGGGGGGGGGGTACTTTGAGCATTAAAAATAGTTCTTCATTTTTACAATTATGTGCTTCAACTTGTACAGGAACATGAGGTGGATTTTTTTCTCCTGCACATGAAGGGGATTGGGGGGAGGTATCTTGCATTAATCCCACTCCATAAAGAGTGGTGCAGACTGAGAAGTGGAGAAGGAAGAGGTTCTCATACTTGGTCTGTTTAAATGTAATAGCAAATGAGTAAATATTCTTAGCATATATTTTAGTGTGGTTAAAATAAAAAAGCAGTATTTCAAACGTGTTGATCGAAATACCATTAAAATACCTGCTAATATTGATCTGAGATACTAGAACTCACCAGGGCGCAGAAGGAGTCCCTACAGTTATAGTTGTTCTTCATTATGCAATGCAAGAAATCAAGATTTTTCAATGCAATATATTCATATTAGTAGTGGAGATTCTAGTCCCATAGGGCGTTATCACAACAACAGAATGGGTATTTTTGGTAACACCACCAAGCTTTTAACTATATGGATCTATGTCTGTAAGAATTCAGTACTACCCCTTGTCACCATTGCTAGTATTCTAGAAATCACTTGAAGTATTTGATGGGTGCAAACTCCAGGGAAGGCAAAGAGTTGTCTAGGACATAAATAGGAATGATTAAGGCTGCAAGTCTTCCACAGAGGTCATGGAAGTCACAGATTCGGTGACTTTCTGGGACCTCCTTGACTTTTGAAGCAGTAGGTGCAACTGACCTGGAGCAGTGGTCTGGGAGCAGCAGCAGGGCCCCAGGCAACACCCCCCAGCAGCATCGGCCCTGGGCTGCCCACCCCTAGCAACATAGGTTGGGCCCCAAGTCGCTCCCCCATAGCAGCAGCAGCGCGCCGGAGCCCCCCCTGAGAGGCAATAGCATCGCTGGAGCACCCCCGACACCTGTAATTTAGTCAGGGGTATTTATAGTACAAGCCATGCACAGATCACAGGCTCTGACTTTTTGATTATTACCATGACTGTCCATGACTTTTACTAAAAATACCCATGACTAAATCGTAGCCTTAGGAATGATGGAATGAAATTAAGAAAGGATTTTATTTTTCATTGAAAGTGTGAGTTACTAGGCTGTGAAGTAATCTCCAAAATGAAGCACCACAACTTGAAACCTTTAGAAGCAGAACAGACAAAGCATTAGAAAATACATTTTTGGGAATATTCCTGCACTAGTGGTGGATGGATTAAATGATTAAACAAAGCAATGTCCAAAAGTCAGCAGCACTGGTTGGGGAGCTAGTGTGGCCAAGTTGTGCTAAGGAGCCCTCACTAGAACATTAAACTGCCCTGCTTCAGCATATCACCAAAGGAAGGAGGCAGTGGAAGAACCAACCCTCCCCCCCATGCACAAGTCCTTACTCGCACACCTAATCTTTCTGTAGAAAAATAATTTTACTGCAGATAATCTTATACCCAACTGGTAAGATAGAAAAGGCTGACATATGAAGTGAAAGAATGCAACTTTTTACAGCAAAGATTTGTGTGTACATACACGCATGCATGCACACACAGGCATTGAATGGGAACACTGACCATGCAGAGCTCAGATGGGCAATGGTGTGCAGGAGAAAAGACTCTTCTCTTCCATGTGCAAGAGAAAGGCAATCAACACCCAGGAAGAGATATAAACCTGACTGTTCTAATGACACACAGCAACTGCCCCCGAAGTCTCCCCTCTTCTACCCCCCCCTTTTTTTTTTCCTTCTTCAATACACTGTTTTATTCAAGGGACCTAAATGCTTAAAATGAAAACAAATAGTTAGAAACATTCATTTATAAAAAGGCTGTACCAACCTCTTATGGTACAAATGGAATTGGCCTGTGTTGTAGAATCCAGTTCATCTAGTTTGACAGGGCTAGTCAGCTCACTGAAGTCAGCCTCAGCAGCTGTGTACAAAAGGGGCTTTTGTAACGAGAGAACGGTACGTTCAACACAAATAATCCTACCTGCCAACAAAGACATTTTAATTTATTACAGTAACAAGGAAAAAGGTGACCACATTGTCATGGCCAATAAAGACAATGCTTTCTGCCAGTTACTAACCAGATAGATGGATTATTTCAGATTTCCTCCACAACAACATATTTGGTTTTTGAATGAAATACATATAATGCTCCTGGTGAGCTCAGTGCCTTCTGAGCAAAAAGATTTTGCTAAGTCAGATTTTTAAAAAAAGAGAGATTCAAATTCAATTCAAACAGGATTGTTATTTATTCACTGGAAGCATGTGGTTTTTGTCTGTTGTTTAATCATATACCTTTGTACTTCTCTTAGAGGAGTTTTTATTTGTTTAAATCTGTCCTGAGGCAAGGCACATGCAGTACTTTACTCTCCAAAGCAGGAATTGCCCAAACTGTTACTCACCTGCACCTAAATGCCACATCTCATTTGCATAATATGAACCAGATTTCAACTCCTAAGGGTAAATAGATTGTTCAATGGATTTGGTAACAGGACATGGAGCCTTTCATAAGTAGGTCAATGGCTCAAACCCAGGCTGGATTGATGGTGACTGAAAGTCACTAATCTGACGTCTTATGTGAAATTGATTTGGCGTTCTCATTCTATTTCCTGGTGGACAAATATACACATCCTAAGATTGTCACAACCATTGGCACTAAACTGGCTCGCTAATTGGGTGCCTTGGAAGAGAGGCCAAAGAATGAACGGGCATAGAAATGGAACTATCTTCCCATAGATGACCATATGGTCATTGAAGAGCTACATTGAAAAGGCAGTGTGGGGCAGCTTGCAATGCCTCTGGCTGTAGGGAAACAGAGGTGTCAGGTCTCTGGTTGTCATTAACCCTACTCCTTCTAGGGGCAGTAAATTCAGTTAATCTAAAAGAATGAAAAAAAATTATTGAAAACAACAGTTATAATTCCCCCTTCCCCAGATATTGGGTCCCAGCTTACAACGCTTCATCTTGATCTGGGTGTTTTAGAGTCTCAGAAGGTTGAATGTCTATAATAAAGCTTTGAATGCCCATAGGTCACAGTTAATTTATTTTGGCCCCCGTACCATGAACAAACAGCTTACCATTTCCTCGTAAAGCATCCTTGAAGAAGATAACACAGTGGGACGCATTGGTGAGTGCCTCCATCACTTTCTTATCAAGAACACATGATGAAGCAATATATACAGGTACAGTCTTTGGAGTTCCACAGTTGCCTTTAGCCCCGCTCTGCAGTGTGAAGTCGGTCACAAATAACCAAAATTCCCTTTGACCCACAAAAACACTACATTTTACCTAGGATTTCAAAAAGAAAGGGCAAAACATTTTCATTTAATTGTAATACAATTTGATTAAACTAATAGCAGAACTGAAGACTAAAACAGCTCCATCTTCTCATAACAAACAAAACTCACTGAGACCATGATGTTTAGAGTTTGGACAGGAAGAGAAGTGAGGGTTAGGACAGGATTAGTTAACATGTGTTAACCCTTTCGCTGGCACAGATGCAGATTAACATCTTTTATCTTAATTCAGCTGGTCAACCTGAGTGGAGAGTCTGGGGTTACCTCAACCAGCTAGTGTCATAATACAATTTGCTCCATCCACACTGGAGTTTTAAAATATATTAGTTAAAATGTGTTAGCTAGTAACACTTTAAAAATACACCTTTTATGCTAGTCTGGACAAGGCCTTATATGAGCTTTGTAGTTTAAAAAAAAAAAAGTCTCAGACTGACGTTATTCCTGCATAAGCAAATATTGTCATCAGACTCTCTCATATGCACCATCGCCTGAGTAACAGCTGCTATAGGTTACAAAATTGGATGTTTTTCTTACTGGTGAACAAATAGCATCTTCCAAAAATTTTGAAAAATACATCTAATTATAAACTAAATTATTCATAAAAAGTTCTAGAGAAACGAGGGAATCAACCCTGACTACGCAAGTCTTCTGTCTGTTTAGGACAGGGAGAAATATATTCTGGTATTGCTAAAATAAGCAACATGAAAACAGATGATGTCACAGCCAAAATACCTACACTTTATGTTAGACTTCATATCTGAAAACATGATTACCAGTAGCTCATTAGTGTTTTAACATGTTTCACATTACTTTGATGAACAAATTAGACAGACGGATATTAAATTTATTAAAAGATCTACCAAGTTCAGCTGGGCTAAAGTTTGGCAATTTGCGTTTTCTTGTGTCTGTTTGCAAAGCTTTTGTAATTCTCTGTGTGTTCCCAATCCACCTTAAATGCTTCAGTGTTTTATTTTATATCTACAATTCATGCAAAGAGAGCACTCAGGAGCAGCTCTATAATAATGAAGTAGTGTATAATGATGATAGAGAAAAGAGATTTTTAGGTAAATAAACTTAATTTAGATCCAAGTATTCAAGGAAATATAAACATTGTGTAACTTTTTTTCTGAAGGATTTATGATTTTTTTAAAACAATACTTCAAAGCTTAGATAATATGGTGATGGGTGCTACCATAACATTATATATAGATATAGCCTTTTAATTTTCAAGAATACAGTATAATTTTTATTGAAGCATGTAAGTAGAAGATACTGTGCAAATACCAGAATCTTTATCATCTCAATTATTTATTGGAATTTAATTCTAACTTCCTCCACCTCACCTCCCGCCCCAAGAGAATGTCTACATTTCTAAATATAAAGATATATGAACTCATAAAGTCACATTCATCTATTACAGGTTATGAGACAACGAGAACCTCAGCTCTTATTTCCAACAGCAAATTAAACCTGAAAAATCAGACCCTTTAAAACTAGCCATTTGTTCATATTAGTAGCTCCCAGAACAAATACACTGATTGGAAATGGTAGTTGGCAGAATTCATAACTCAGATGCAACAATTTATTCTGGTTCCTTAGTATACGTTTTTTATTGTACTTATCCTCAAGTTCCCTCTGTAACAGCTACATGCATCTGATCATCTTCCACATGTGCAGAGTTTTAAAACAGTCTCGAAAGACTGACTTTTACAGCTGTCACGAGAGTTACCCCAGAGCTTTTAAAAGCTAGTCTTTAGAGGTACACAACAGAAGAGTCAGCCAAAAAGTAAAATAACAACAACAGTAATAATCACAAGTCATTTTAAAATCATCATCTTTGTGTGTGACAATGTGTGACAATTTGTTCTGAACAGAAAGGAAACAACAGACAAACAGCAGCAGGATTGAGTTATAAAAAAGGACAACTCCTCAAGCACAGATGGAATATATTTCCTCATTTTCCTTTTCTACCACAGTACTTATTCGGAATAATAAATAAATAATAAGAGGCATATTTCCATTCCCCTTTCACCCAAATAAGACATTGCAGAATACCAATCAAGTGGCTATTTGGACTGAACACTGTTGCTTTTTAAAATACAGTAATATAAATGAACTACAAAATGTACACAATTCATACAGAGTATTTTCCCAGTTCTGAATAACGAGTCTGAAGAAGACATTAAAACTGATTCAAGGTCCTCACTTCACATTTTATTACACAATAATCTTGCGTGTGAAGGACGACTCCTCTTGGCAAAGACTGAAGCAATCAACAAGTTGCTGCACATGACATTTTATTTCTGGAAGGATTAGATGAGTGACACACAAACAGCAGGTAAGTTACATCCCGAGAGCAGCTATCCAAAAGTGAAACATTCTTCATTACCTTTGTAGTAGAGTTTTCCAATAATTTATGAGTCCTTACTTTGTTAATTTACAAAAGTCTAGTGCATACAGTTAAATAGTAAATGATCACTTACAACGACTGGCTTATCAAACATTTTAACAACATGGAAGTATATATAGGTCTTTCCTAGTAGGCACATGAAAATTCTTCAAAAAAATAGGAGTACTTGTGGCACCTTAGAGACTAACAAATTTATTAGAGCATAAGCTTTCGTGAGCTACAGCTCACTTCATCGGATGCAAAAAAATGTACATCCCAGCATAGTTGATCTCTTTTCTAAGTAAATCACCAGGAACTTCTAAAATAGAATACTGCTACACAATATTGATTCAGATATAGGCACATCTAAA
The DNA here is from genome assembly GCF_009764565.3 of Dermochelys coriacea. Classification (NCBI taxonomy): domain Eukaryota; kingdom Metazoa; phylum Chordata; order Testudines; family Dermochelyidae; genus Dermochelys; species Dermochelys coriacea. The sequence continues at coordinate 75,394,473 of NC_050069.1, forward strand.
ATCAGTGATCTCCTAATCAGTCAACCAGTTACAAACGCAATCTACTTTTCTGCAATTAAAATAATTTTTAGAGGAAAGTTTCTTTTTTTGTTGTTTGTTTGAAAATAGGGCAGGGAGACAAATCTGTGTATCTAATTCCCCTACTGATGCCCTCAGGATCTCATAATTTCATCTTGCTTTAAAACCCACACAAATGCCCATGCCATTTAACTTGGGGAAATCATCATTGAGCAATAAAAGGCACTAATTTCTCAGGAGTCAATTGTGCTGCTTGCCTAAATATCAGATTATAACCCATGAGCCCTGGAAGCAAGAGACGATTTTTGACCTGAAACTGAATTCAGAATTGTGTCATGGTGATGGGGAGCACTTCCAGCTTCTGAGCTGGTCCTGTTAGAATTAAATCCCTTCAAATTTCCTTATCTTTGTTCATTATTTTTGTTTGACACTATTTTTCTTGTCAAGGTATCCTCCATCTACTGCATATTCAGTAGTCTGGAGAAAATCAGTAATGCAAAATCCCTTTAACTACTGATACAGAGGGGCGAGCATCACTTTGAAAAAAAAAATCCAGAAGTAAAAAAATCCAATGTGGATGGCAGACAAATTTGCCTAAGAGCTCCTTCTTTTTACTAGTAGATTAGAGAAGCTAAATGCTGCTCTTGGGTGCACCTGGATGGCTCCCCTTGAAGCTAGGGGGAGCTGCCCAGTAGCACACAAGGACAGAATCACTCTCTTTCTATACCCATCATCTGCCAAAGTCTGCACTCAGATGTACCACTGAATGGGGACTTCTCAGGTGCATCTGAAGGCAGAATTTAATTGTAAAACAGATTCTCTTTTTGGTTGTCACTGCAGATCCCAGCTGGTTTCAATGGGAGCTGCCTGGTCATATATAAGGTGAAAATTTGTCCCATGATAAACAGCACTTGATTCAGAAGAAATTAGTTTTCTAACTTAAACAGAAGCGAGACCAAGTAGAACAGTTCTTCTTGTTGCCCATCCTACCTACTGATAGTTCCACTCAGCTCTTGAAGAGTATCTGAAAAGTAAATGTTTTACCTAAACACAGCAAATATCTGCTTCTTCACACACATTACATTGGTTTTAGTACATTTAATTGCTAAAAAGTAAAATTACCTGCAGCCTTCGATATATAACTTGTGCCCAAAAGCTACAACGTTGATTAAAATCACCAACCTGCCATACAATTTAAAACGGAAGATTAGTCAAATATGGTATTATATATCTATTACATTAGCAATACAAAATACCTGTTATTGCACTTTTAAAAAAGTTACCTGAAGAATTTCCTTTAGACTATGCACAGTTGGGGGCAGGTACAAATTGGAAATCTGTCCTTCCTCACCTACATTGACATGTCTTGTATCAGGTTGAGCCGTAAGAATGTAACAAAAGCTGGGAGGAGGAAGGTTAGTTTTAATCTGTTGAAAATAAATAAAAAAATGGGAACCAATTAAAAGTATTTTAATATGACCAATACTACTTAGGACTTGCGCAGCACTTTGAAAATGTGTGATGTAAACATTTAACTGATACAACACCCCTGTGAAGTAGGAACCAATGAAAATTTAATGTTTTCATGTTGCAAATGAAATCAGTTTGTAAGAGTCATCCTTTTTCCTAATTTGACATTGATCCATAGCTCAAAAATATCACACAGTTTGGCATAATGGACAACCACTATGACTGCTTTGTGACAGGGCAGTTTTGAGAGTTACAAATTCTATGATTTTCATGTTTTCAAAAAAATGTGCGACTTCTGAGACTTGGGGATTTTTTTGTATGTGGGTGGGTGACAGTAAACAGCTGAAGCAGCTTTACTGAGAATGCTGAAAGCTGCCAAGTTAAATCCTGGGCAGCACAGAGAGAAAATGGAGAACAGCAGCAATTCAGCAACAACATGAACTTCTCTCTGCTAGAACCAGCCCTTATTTCCCTTAAACAGCTATATGATGGAATAACCACACTAGCAATCCCCATTCAAAGAAGTCTCAAACTAGAATAGCTTCTCAGAATGCAGGGTCAGCCCTATAGTTTTATTTGAATTTATCAGTTTGTAAAATTCTACTCTAGGGATGTTGTTTAGGAGTTAAAAAAGCACTTTATATAATAAAGGAAAGCTGGATTAATGAAAACAGCTTGTTCAGCCATTAAAAAGTACTTCCACATAAGGAAAAAAATGTCAAAACAAGATGTTTCCTTTTGAATATATCAAAAAAGATAGTTTGGTGTACATATGGCACAAGAGAAGTCTATTCCAGAGACCTCTTCATACAGCAACATTTTATTATTCATATTTTTAATTATATCTAAAAGAATGTGCTTTTAGGCACATTTATATCAATAACAAATATATCAAAATTAAACAACATACTGCCAAAAATTGGAAGCAATAATAAACTTCATTGTGGCATCTTCAAATATTAGAATCCTAGGTTTGTGAAATACACTTTAAGTGTATGACAATGGGAAGTTTCCTCTCTATTATTTATTTTTAATTATGATTATTAATTATTATTATTAAAGTAAAATAATTTAAAAGAAAATGAAAGTTATAACAATATTACACAACATTTAAGAGTTCTGCTCCATCCATAGATGCTCCCACTGCTGCCTACTTGTTGCAGCACATACATCAATCCATTTTTTTGAGACTTGTGAAATACCTAGATTGTATGAGGGGTGAATCAAAGACAGATCAGTAGTTTTATTCAGAATTGGTCTTGCTTTTTCAGGTTGTCAGAACTTTAATGATATTATTTTAAAACATCAGGTTTTAATTTTGTTCTCCAATGTAAACCTCTTAGCAATGTAAAAAGTATGTTGTGGCAAAGAGATTCATGGGATTTTTTCCCTGGAGTAACAAACGATCACCTTTTCAATTTCCTTTGTGTTGGTTACTTTTTTCCCCATGGGTAAGTTTCTTTATTTTTTAAATCATGCACACCCAATTTATAAAACTGTATAGCACCTGGCACAATGGGGCCCTGCCCTGCATGAGACCTCTAGGTTCTAATGTAATGCACATAATTAAATAACACCAAAACCTTCTCTCCAACATGAGAGTTATACAGGAATACCAGAACAGCATAAGTACATGATTCTCAATGATTAAAACAACACCACATCTCAAAACTTTCCCATCAGAGTAATACTCCCATACAACACACAATAGACAAAGTTTCTTTTCTGAATATAATATCAATTAAGGGAAATTAACAGATAAAATCCCAGATTTACAGTGCACATTAGCATCACATTTTAGTTTGAAATTCACAGAAATGCTCACACTGTTTTTTATTATGCCAAGATTGTTTTAGTGCTCAGTTAAACCTCCAGATGATAATGTTCCTGCAGGGTGAGTACCACCAATCAGAATCACTCCAGCATGCAAAGGAAGTTAGAACAGCCCTTACTTTGACCTGTAGAACAGTCCTGTCCTTACTGAGTTCTACCGTTATATTTTCTGGTTTGCCTTCACAGCATCTGATCTAATTTGTATTTCCTGTAGAAGGAGAGGACTACCAAACTAGTGACCAACGCTGTATTCCACCATAATGTGTAAAAGGAGTACACATGGAGTACACATCTATAATGATGGATAAGCAGTGGCGGATTAGCCCCTGGGCCAACAGGGCCTGTGCCCGGGGCCCTGGAAAAATGTGCACCCCCATGTGCTGGAGGAGATAAGGGGGGGACTGCAGGCAGAAGGGGTGGGGAGGAGACCCTACAAAACTGTAATCCACCTCTGTGGATGAGATCAAGGTGTTGGCAGGGGTGGCCAACCTGAGCCTGAGAAGGCGCCAGAATTTACTAATGTACATTGCCAAAGAGCCACAGTAATACGTCAGTAGCCCCTCATCAGCTCCTCCACCCCCTGCTCCCAATACCTCCTGCCGGCTGGCAGCCCCACCAATCAATGCCTCCCCTCCCTTCCCGCACCTCCTGATAAGCTGTTTCGTGGCATGCAGGAGGTTCTGGGGGGGAGCAAGGGCAGGCTCGGGGAGGGCAAAGGAAGGGGTGGAGTGGGGCAGGGCCTGTGTCAGAGCCAGGGATTGAGCAGTGAGCAACCCCCCAGCACATTGTAAAGTTGGCACCTGTAGCTCCAGCCCGGGAGTCGGTGCCTATACAAGGAGCTGCATATGAATTTCTGAAGAGCCACATGTGGCTCCGGAGCCACAGGTTGGCCACCCCTGGTCTAGAGGATGGGGGTAGGCAGTTAGTCTAGAATGAAGGGAGAAGCAATAGAGCATAGCTGTATGTCTAAAGGGACTGGGAGAATCTGACAACCCAAACAAACATGTGCATACTATACATACAAGACCTTTAATTTTGGATGAAGAAACACAGTTCAGTAAAATACACCTTACCGCTTCACAGTCTTGACTTTGACCAGGAATTTTTAGAGGCACTAATGGAGACCACAAACTGTCTATCAGACTGAAAAGTCCCAATGCCCTTAGGAAAAAAAAAATACAACCTGGTTCAAAAGGGTTTCAATTAATTTGAATCTTCATATGATTGTGAAAACTAATCTAAGTCATATTTGTTCATCAGACGTGATTTTTGTGTGGCCTAATTTAATTCCCATGATCTCTGCTGCAGAGCAAGAGAGAAAAAGAAAGATAATTAATTGCTGGCTATTAAAGTTTCATTTAATTCTTTGCCTATAAAAAGATGCAATATGATTATTGATAAACACTGCCACTGTACAAGACACATATCAATCCAGTTCCTTATTTAAGAGTTTTCAATCTAGAATATTTGCAATAAGCAGAGTAAAACTAAATTTGCCGCTGAACTAAAAATGTTTGACTTTCTTGCCTTTTTCTGACCTCAGAGGTCAACTGGCCATAGAACCTTACAAGAAAGTCAAGGTAGATGTGATATTCTAATGTACAAAACAAACATGATTTTGTTTTTATTTTAGTTATTTTTAAAATAACACCAAGCATTCATTGTATATCATAAAGAAGCACAAATGGGCACAGTCCCACTTTATTTTTCCTTTGCATTTCATCCTTTATCCATTTTTTTAAATCTAAGTACTCTATTTTGCATTTAGAAACCTACATACAAAATGGACAAACCCCTTGGATAAGTGGACTGGGGTGAGACAAGTTTAGGGAAAGAGGAATAACAGACTGAGGAGAAATAAGGGTGGATGCAAATAAAGAAATGAAAATAATACTTTGCTTTTCTTTACGTCTTCCATTCAAGGATCTCAAAGTGGATTATCAACATTCACAAAGCTGATTTTATAGTACTTTGTACACCTTTGATATCCCTCCTACTATTAGCTGTGCTTTTCAGATGGGAAAACCGTGGAACAGCAAAGTTGAGTACATGTGTCTAGCAGAGCCAGGAGGAGAATCTAAGGGCTTGTCTACACTCAGGAAAGTTAAGACAAATTGAAAATTTATAGAAGTGTAAAGTTAAAGCACATTAGTTACAGTGCATTAAAGCCCTGTTTGGTCACTCTCATTTATAAGTGAAGTGGCCTTGATGTTTGTGGGAGGCAGCGTGGTCTCATGGCTAGTGCAGGGAGCTGCATTTGGGGATTAAGCTACAGGAACCAAGGTAACTTTACTTCTGTATAAGAGACTACACGTAGAGGTTTAATGCGTGCATGTGGAGGTCACAAAGTAAGAGTGGAATAGTTAACACAGGCAATAAACTGTAGAAGCTTATCTGCACAGATGACCCATGCCCTGCCTCCAACGCCCAAGGGATGATTCTGTCTCCTCCCAGAGGCTGTGTTGGTGCCTCACACAGGAGGTGTGAAGTTTGCTCTTATTACTTATATTTTACCGGGGAAGGGTAACTGACTTTTCTATATACAATGGGAAGCAGCCTATCTTGCTTGAACTAGAAGTACCTAATTGCTACTCTGAAACCTAATTGCACAGTAATTCACACCACTTGTTTACAAATCAGGGAAACAAAATTACTTAGCAACTGTCTATCTACTAAATATCTTGGCCCCACACTTTCCTTTGATGTTATTAGTCAGACTAGTGACATGGAGGTTATAACACCAGAGGGATCAGCAAAGGTAGAAATCAAGTTGTGCTTCTCTCTCTACCAGGCTGGAAATTCTGTTTTGGAGCTGTTATTTGTGAATGCTGGGGGAGTATCAGTCACTGCCCCTTCCAAAGGACCTGCTTCCCCACCCACATGGAATCCAGAAGGCATTGCATTTGCATATCTACACTCCAAACATTCATGGACTTTGCTTCCTAGGCAGTTGGGGAGAAGGGATTGGAAACCACACAGGGACTATATCCTCATCTTTGGAAAATGGTTTCCCCTAACAATGAATGAAATTAACCCTGCACAGCAAGCTGGTACAAGGCCTATGCAATCCTGGTGTCCCACTTGAGCCAAAATTTCAAGGATTGAGGGGTGCATAGGCTTTGTGTATGCAGGCCCTCTGAAAAAGGCTGTATTTCACACAACATTGGTAGCACTTGCTATGGAACCAAGCCAAAGTGTGCAACTTCAGCTGGCTCTGTGCTACAGTGAAAGGTCAGGGTTGACCTACAGTGAGTAAGGAATTTCTTTCACTGTATAATAAGAAAGGCGAACTCCCTGCACGTTTGCTCTGTGTTTGTGCATGGTAGTGGAGAGGGGAATAATGGCAATTTTTTAAAAACATTTTTGTGACAATGTTTTTGAATATTTTTATGACAAAAGAAACATGGACAAAATAAAAAGAAGCAACAGGTACAAGGAAAAAACCATCATATTTTAAATAATGTTCTTCTTACCTAAAACAGAAATAATCTAATCTAATACTCTGTATTCTTATTCTTCCTACAAAACAAAGGGTTGAATCCCTTTTGTAAATTAAAAACAAAACCCCTCAACTAATCATGTTATGTCATGACCAGCAACTTCATAACGAACTAAAAAATGCGCATGGAAAAAATCCTTCCATCCCATGCCGAATGCAGAAATATGTTGTCTATCGATAACCATAATGTACAAGGATTCAGGGAATAGTGGTCTTATGACAAGGATCCCTCTCCATGTCAAATGCTCTCCCTTTCTCTTGCCCTGAATCTTTCCAGCTCTGTTCACAGCCCATACAAGTAGGAACTTGTTTTTACAACCATTATACTTGAAAATCATTATTTACAACTTTACTCTTAAAAGTTGAACATGCTGCCTCTTTTTCTGTAGATCCGTAAACTCAAACTATCCTGTCTGAACCCTCAGTTCTGGCTGAGGTTTTAATAATCCCTATTGTTAAACAAGTTGAACATACAGTTGACCGAATGAAAAAACAACAACAACAAAACAAACGAAACCACCACCTCCTGCATGTGCAGAAGTAACTCATGACCTATTTAATAAATCATCTTAAACCACTGAATGGAACAATTACTAGAAGATAGATACTGATATGAACAATAACAGAGACAAGTAGCTGCCACTCCCACCCCCTTGGAATAAAGAATGTGCTGCCCCATTCTGAGGCTGCTTTCATATATATGCCTAATCATCTCCCTCCCCAGTTTCACACTTCAGCAGTGTAATCAGGAAACACAAACCACCTTCTGTTTCTTACCTTTTGTCTTTTAGTGTGTATGTGTGGTGTAATCTTTGATTTTTGATAAAGAAGGTAGATATTAACATCTGTTTAACAGATGGGTGAGCTGAGACTTTGACTTTGTTGACACTACAGACATTTTTGATAAATTTCTCAACACTGCGAACACCAGCAACATTAGAAGCTCTAATATAGACAGGTGTTTAGCTGCAGACAATCTTTTGGCACCATGTCACCTTACCCTGCCGGGAGAAAGTTTAACTGATGCATTTGAAGCACTTGACTATGTTTCTATCTTAGTTATTCTGCAGCAAAATGCAATTTATAAATATTTTTACTTAAAAATCATGACACAGCAAATTCAGGAGAAAATGAGACAGTATAAAGAGAAAGGATAAAAACCAAGACAGATAAAAGAAGAAAAGGACAAAGAAGAAAGAAGGGAGAGAATGGGTCTACGAACTAGTAAAATGTAAGAAGCTAGGTAATGTAGTGTAATGGTTGCAGAAGGGGACAGGAAGCATGAATCCTGGGTTCCATCCCAAGGTCTGCCATAGGCTTGCCATGTGGACTTGAGCAAGTTACTTAAACCTCTTTATTTCTCAATAAACTCCACTGTAATGGGCATAATACAGACCTACATCACAGTGGTGTTGAAATTAACACCTTTAGAGTGTTTCAGGATCCCCAGATGAAAGGTGCAAAAGATCTACATGTCATGATCACAGCTAGAATTGGAAGAGAAAGTCATATATGAAGAGAATATTCTTCTTTCATTTCCAGCTAGAGAACTGCACATCTTGTGAGAAAACTTGATCTCACGAGATTTCCTGCCCTGTCTACAGTCCAAAGACATTAGGATATTTACTCAAATTGAATCTTCAATCTTTTGGCTTACTCATCAATACTAGAGAAAACAGTAGCGAATATCTGGTATACACACCATCTTTCTTTTGGCTAAATCACCCTGTCAGTTTTCTCGGGAAAAGACCATCCGTATCGTAGAACACATATTACCTCAAACATGTTCAGTGGAGTACACTTAATGAAACAGAATATGGTACCTGGATTTGGCAGCATCAGGGATGCCAGAGAAGTGCAGCATAGAACATCTAAAGTCGTGGCTGCTGGAAAACACAGAGATTACACAATTCCTTGTAGGAACTGGCATCGGTACCTCTACCAGTCCATGGTGCTGACCTGTATTTTATGGGTTAGTAGTTATGATTCACTGCTGATTGCATCCAACCAGAAGACTACAGGGTACAAGAATTCAGAAAGTTCTGTATCAGGAGGGGACTCTCTGGGTGCCTGGCAAAAACACTTACATGGAGGACAATACCAAATTGATAAAAACTTTATTGAGATTAACAAAAGAATAATAAATGCTATGAAATTTATGACTGCAAAACAGTGAAATAATTCCAAAACCCCTGGTGGTAACATTCCTATTATAAGTACCTTAATTTAACATACTCACATCCTTCCTTGAGGACCCGGTAATAGGAGGTGAAGGACCAGCCTTACTCCTGGCATGCCCTATAACACGATGGTGCTGGCTTCCCAATAGTTAGGAATGTTGAGTAGTTATACTATACTACACAAGTTGAGCTGATAGCATGATAGAAGATAGAATGATAGGTAGATAAAAAGAATACTATATTCTATAGAATACAGGAGAACAAAGCATAGAAAGAGCTAAAGACTAAAAGAGTGCTAAAAGAGCTCGAAGCTAAAAGACCGCTAAAAGAGCTCAAGACTCTTCATTAGAAGGTATTATAGAGGATCCTGACACTATGTAATTCAGGCCCAACCTATTATACCCAAATCTTATTTGCATACCCTAAGAAATGTATGGGTACCCTTATTCTATATGTTAGTGGATTATGACACTTACTCTCTATATATTAATAAGGATTATCTCACTTCAAAAACTGCCAACCTAGGCTCTCTTGGCGACTTCCAGGTTGTGGTATACGCTGCGGTTACCAACCGGTTGCAGATGCCAGATAAACCTGTTCAGTGTTGTATACAGTTCCTCCCTTTGGTTCCCCAAAGTTCAGGGACCATTCCTATCTGTGCCAAAGGTTACCAGCTTTTATGCTGACTTACTCTTAACTGATTATATTTTTAGCTATTTAGCGGATCTTACCGGATATAGGCCGGTAGGCTTCTTGCATTTCAGCAAAACTTATTCTATGTATAATTATTAGGAAACACATATCATATGCTTCAACACATCCTAAATTCATAGGAATTAATACTGATAAAATATAAGAATGAAATGGATTAATTCAGAAAGAGAAACATATTATTTGATACATTAGGATATAATAGCAAGCAAAGTAATCCTATGGGCTACAATGGGGCCTGCAGAGCTTCTTCATCTAGTTGCTGAGTAGGCTAATTATTGCTTAACTGAGCCTCTTGTAACAAATAAAAGTCTTATTTCCGGCAATATAGACATACAGGCCCTGCAACCCCAGCCTACACTAGAGAGAAGCCAAACTGCTCTTAGAAAGCAATGGTCTTCCACTGTCTCTGAAACTTTCTGAAATTACAGAACAAAAAATCTCTCTTCAATATTATAAAAATCACAAGAAATGTTTTATTTCACCTCTTCCCCCCCCCAACTTTAGTAAAAAAAATATTACAGAAAGAGATATTTTTAAGACACAGGTGTTTTGGGTTTTTTTGCTTGCATCAGGCAAATATTACAACACACAAAAATAATATTGGGGGGGAGGAGGAGGAAGCAATTACTTACCTTCCATGAAAGATTTAAATTTGTTCAATACTAAAAACAAATCCACCCTCCCAACCCCGTCCCACACACTGCATAAATCTGAACAGTCAAAAGACAAGGCAAGCCAAATATAAATCTGTAATTACCAGTCAGCACTGCTTCCTCAACTTCCCTTGTTATGCATAGTCATTGGAAAATGTACAACATGAAACAATATACACTCTTAGATTTCAGCTCTTCATACACCTATGGGAGCCTGGGGGGAGGAGGGAGTCAAAACCTGGAACTAATAAACTTAGTATTTCAGTCAAATTGTACTTTTTTCCCGTTTTTGTTAACTTTAGCTTGTGTGATTACATTCTTTATGGGACATTAGAAATTACACATACTGCATGGAATAATTTGGATAGTGCTAACCAAAAACTAAAATCCATATCATATCACTGAGAGACTGAAATGCTTTCTTATACAATACGAGGCCATTTTGTATTCTCAGATATACATATAGGTGGTGGTGAGAGATAATAAATATATCCTCACCAGTTTTATGGGCCACTGACAACCTAATCAATAATCAAAGTTTGTTAAAGGAAAAAGAATACACTCAATTAGAAACTAAATTAGTTTTGATAATCTATGCAGTTATTAAAAACACTAAAGAGTAAAAGTATCTTAAAACATTAAATTATTTAAGTTATGCTTTAAACTGAGGCACTCAACTTATAACCACAGCAATTACTAAATGGTTTCAAGGATCTCAAAACCCCAGGGAAGTGGGTGGTTCCTTTAGATGGCACTCTTTTGAGGAGAAAAAAACCAAAATGAAGAAAATTACAACTTCCTTGCTCTCTGGCCATTGCATGTTTCCTGTCACCATCCAGCAGTTGAAGAACTCTCTTTGATGGCAGTTAGCAGTCATCTTTGTGGTCCTGCATAACTAACCATGTGTTTTTAGAAAGCCAGCATGTGAAACAGAGTATTAGAAAAAGTAAATCAGAGCAAAGGGTTGGAAGAAAAGGTAAGGGAGAGAGAGACACTGAACTTCAGGAAGGGCTAAGTGAGGTACCGACTAATACTAACACTTGTAGGTAATTTATATAAAGATTAAGATATGTGTGATAAGACCTCATACAATAGGTGCCAACTACCCATGGGAAAAAAAGTGGGTGCTCAGCACGCACCGACAGGCAAGCAGATCAGCTCCTCCCCCTCAGTCCCTCCAGCCTGCCGGCGGGCCCCACCCATCAGCTCCTTCCCCTCCCTCCCAGCACCTTCTGCCCATCGTGATCAGCTATTCAGCGGCATGCAGGAGGTGTTGGAGGGAGAGAAGGAGGCGGAACGGGGCGGGAAGAGGTGGAGTTAGGGCGACCAGATGTCCCATTTTTATAGGGACAGTCCCATTTTTTGGAACTTTTTCTTATATAGGCGCCTATTACCCCCCATCCCATCCCGTTTTTTCACAGTTGCTATCTGGTCACCCTAGGTGGAGTGAGGGTGGGACTTGGGGCAGAGCAGGGGGGGTCGAGCACCCCCTGGGAACTCAGGAAGTCAGTCCTCTGCCTCATACAGAACATAAACTGCTCATCATAGAGAGTCAGGCATAATCAAATAAATTGTATTTCTATAGTATTTCCCATCAGAGGAGCTCATAATGATTTAGAAATACAGTTCTGCCAAAACTTTTTTAGTCAAAAAATGGAGATTCAGGCTGACAAACATTTTCTGAATTTGTGTTGCATTCAGCAAATTGTTTCAGTAAAAAAAAACAAAAAACAAAAAAACCCCTAAATGTTTTGTTTTGACATTTTCAAAATAAAACACTTAGATTTTTTGATTCAAAACAAAAAGTTGTTTAATTTTATTAAAAAATAAAAAGTGTTTATACGAGCTCAAAAACTAAACCAAACACTTTATTTTAGGTCAAATGTTTTGTTCGACCTAAAATTATTTTTTCCCGTTTTAGCTCACTGAAAATTTTGATTTTTTGTTTCAGGTCAACTCAAAAAGATTTTTCCCCTCAAAACAGCCAGTGATCAACAAAACCAGTTATCTGCACAGCTCTATTTAGAAACACTGGGTAAAATCCCCACCAAAGTCAATGGCTAAAATCCCATTAAGTTCAGTGGAGCCAGGATTTCACCCATCAATGAGGTAAACTTTACAACAACTTCCAAACTTAGGTATTGTCATAATAGGCCACGGGACCAGCTAGTTCAGCATCCAGCCTTTGACAGAGACAGAAGGACTAGATGTTTCAGAGGAAGATGCAAGAAACCCTGGAGTGAACAATTACGGAACAAACTGCCATGAGAAAAGTTTCTTCCCAAACTCCATCAATAATGTAACTTTGGAGGTCTGCATTATCTATTGAAATGTCTAATCCTTTTTTGAATCATGGTAAGCTTTTAGCATCAATTATATCTTTTAAAGCGAGTTCCCAGGCTAATTAGGGATCATGTTAAAGTATTTCTTTTTACTACTTTAAAATTTGTCTTTGTTTTGTTGACTATGCTTTTATATTCTGAGAAAGAATAACTAGAAGAAATGGTTACTCATCCTGGGTAGTCACTGTGGTATTTTGAGATGTTTCCCCCTCTGGGTGTTGCACACCAGGTACGCTTGTGCCCCCTGCACCTTTGATCGGAGAGTTCTCATAGCAATGTGCTTTCGGCCCACATATGTGTATTACTCAGTCTCATGCTCCCTGATGTTATATAGCACTATGCAGCTGAACCAGACTCAGTTCCTTCTCTGCTGTGAAGCTCTATAGCAAAGAACTCCAAAGCAGAGGAGAAGGAAGACAGGTAGTGGAGCACCAATACGAGGACACATCTTGAAGAACCAGTTATTGAATAGAGTGAGTAACCATTCCTTCTTCTTCAAGTAGTGTCCCTACACTAGGTGACTATGGAGCAGTTCCCTCTAAGCAAGGGGGGGGGCTTCAGAATTGAGTCCAATACCAAGAAAGTATAGTCAAGCTGAATGCAGCATGAGAAGCACAGTCATGAGCTATGGCGTGATGCTCAGCAAACATATTTATAGAGACATAAATCACAGCGCTACATATTTCAATGATGGGAACATTTTTAAGAAAGGCTTTAGAGGTAGAAATAGACCTTGTAGAGTGAATTTGTATGTGCAAAGGTGCTTGGATATTGCAAGTTTGATAGCAAGAACTAATACAATCGGATATCCATTTGAAAAGTCTTCGTTTACAGACTGCAGACCTCTTTGTCTGCAAATCGAGACAAATAATTTGGGAGTCCATCTGAAAGGCCTGGAGAGTGATTGGTGAGTAAATGGCTAGCTTTATCAGGTAAGGAAACCATGTTTGTCTGGGCCAGATCAGAACTATTAGAATAACTCTGGATTTGTCCTTTTTTATTTTGAGTAGAACTTTGAATATGAGAGGAGTTGGGGGAAATGAATACAGTAGACCCACTGACCATTGAAGATGAAAGGTGTCGCCCAAGGAATGGTGATTCAGCCCACATCTGGAGCAGAACTGGGCACACTTCTTGATAATTGCCATTGTAAATAGATTTATTTGTGGTGCACCATTGCTGGAATATATGTGGTGTAGTATGATGGATGGTCTTCAGAGAAGTGCCTGTTGAGTGCGTCTGCAGTCACATTCTGAACTCCTAGAAGGTAAGATGCTATGATGACAATCTGATTGGGTATGCATCAATGGCAAAGCTTGACAGCCTCAGCACACAGAGAGGGGGACCTTGCCCCTCCTTGTCACTTGATATAGAACATACAAGGCATGTTATCCAACAGGACCTTTATGTGCTTACACCTAATTAGTGATAAAAACTGGAGACAGGCATATCTGAGTTCCAGGAGGTTGATGTGCAGAGTGATCTCCCGAGGCATCCACCTGCCTTGGGCTGAGTGTCCAGATGTGCTCCCCACCCTAGAAGGGATGCATCCATCATTATGACACTGTTGGGGAAGCATGGGTGAAAGGGACTCCTGCACAAACATTCTGAGGGTCTTTCCACCAACTGAGTGATTCTTTCACACAGGTAGATATGGACAGTAGTGTAGTTAGACTGTGATTGTTCGGTGAATAAACAGTTCTGAGCCACCCATGAAGGCAATGCATTTGGAGTCTTGTATGGCCTATAACAAAAATGCCAGCTGCCATGTGCCCCAACGGTTCTTGACTGGGGTCTGAGGGCTGATCTGGATTGTACTATGTTGGATATGGCCATGGATCTGTGCATTGGGAGGCAGGCTCTTGCTTCTATTGAATTTAGATAAGTGCTTATGAATTCTAACTTTTGCACACGAGTCAAGGTGGATTTTTGAATGTTCAGTTGTAGGTCCAAGTTGACTAAGAGGTCTATGGTGACACAAGTTGCCCAGAGTTTACATCCAAGGAGTGACCTTTCAGAAGCCTATCACCTAGGTAAGGGAACAAAAGAATTCCTTTTCTGCAGAGGTGTGCTGCTACTACTGACATAATATTCAAAAAGACCCTTGGGGCAGATGACAGGCTGAAAGAGAGCAACCTGTACTGAAAAATAGTCATGTCCAACCGTAAAAGGTAGAACTGTTTGTGAAATGGGTGGATCGCTATATGGAAATATGCATCCTGATGGTCTAGGGCAGAGAACTAATCCCCTTGGTCCAGTGATGAAATTATTGCTGCAAGTATCACCATTTTGAATTTTTGAACCTTCATATAAGTATTGAATAGCCATAAATCTAGGATGGGTCTCCCACCACCATTCTTTTTTTGGAACCAGGAAATATCTGGAATAAACCCCCTTCCCTCTGTGCTGCCTGGGAACCAGTTCTATAACCCCCAAGAGTAGAAGAGGGTCTATTTCTTGTTGAAGCTGGTTCTCATGAAAGGGGTCCCTGAAGAGGAATGGGAAAGGATAGTTGGCAGGCAGAAGAGAGGTAACTTTTGTGTTGAGGTCTGTATGATCTCTGGGAGTTTGATAATTGGGTGGACAAGATTTCTGCACCGTCTGGGACTCACTAAACTTTTCTCTTTTGGGCACTGGGCAGGTGTCTAGACACTGAGAAAATGCAAAGTAGTCTTGCAGTCCTTTAACGTGCACAGTGATTCGTCCGTGCTGTAATCGAACGGTGTAATACCCCATCAAAAAGAAGGGCTTAAACCATATTTTAGACCTCCTTTGGATATCCTGAAAGCTGTCGCCAGGAGGCCCTCCTTCTAACTACAGCTGTAGAGATCAAATGGGTGGGAATAACAGCAGCGTCGAGGGAGGCCTGCAGAGATCTTCTGGCAAGCCACTGGTCTTCCACAATAATGGCCTGAAATTGCTCAGAATGTTCAGCTGGTAGATTCTCAATAAAAGAGCTCAGCTTGGCATAATTTGCATGATCATATTTAGCCATTAATATCTAATAAAGGCGATTCTGAATTACAAAGTAGCAACAAATATGATTTTTTTCCCAGACAGGTGTAGGTGCTTATGATCCTTGTCATAGGGCAAATATTCAGCATGGAACTGCCTTCTACATTCATTAAGCACATGAATCATCAAAGAGTTAGAAGAGGGATGAGAAAATAAAATTTCTGAGTCCTTAGATAAGATATAATATTTCTTATCCACTCTCTTGAATGTAGATGGAATGGAGGCCAGGGTGTACCAATTAACCTTTGCAAGGTCTAGTAGGGCCTTGTTAACTGGCAAGGCACTGCAGCAGATGAAGCTATATGGAGGATATCAAGGAGCTTATGATGTGGTTCTTTGCAGATCCCTCTTGAGGAAGTTAAAGAGTCTGCAGTTCTCTTGATGAATTGTTAAAACTGTTTAAAATCATTTGGAAGGGATGGAGGAGGTGGCATAACTCCTTCATCAGGTGACAAAGAAAAGATGTTTGCCAGTGGAGAGATGTCTTCATCAGCTCTAGCTTCCTGTTTCTCACAGGTTTCTCCCTGAGGTTCCGGTCTCCTAAAGAGGAAAAGTGATGAAGGTTGCCTATCTCTGTGATGGGTGGTGCTTGAGGCCCTAGAAAATTGCTGGTGATAGGCTGCCCAAGGGTCCCTGTATGGCCAATGAAGTGATGTATATGGCACGGTGGTGGCATGCATGGATGTTCATACAAATGAGATGGTGGTTGAGGTTGTCTCTCGTGAGTGGTATCAATCTTTTCAGAGACTTCTGGAAAGGGGCCTCTATAGCAGTAGTGCCCAAACTTTTCCTGTTGTGCCCCCCTTACCAGTAATGAAATCTGTCCATGCTACTCCTCCATTACTGCGCAGTTGGCTCAGCAGAGGAGCTTAGGCTGAAGGCAGAGCTGGGGATGGAGGAGGAGCTGGTCTGGGGGTAGAGAGTGAATGAGGGCTGGGCTGGGGGGAGACCGGGGGCTAAGTGGAGCTATGGCCAAAGCTGGGCCATGGGTTGAGTGGGACTGGATGGTGCTTCCTTCCTGTCTCTCATATGGGCTAGCCTGGGCCTACTACGCACCCCCCAAATGTTCCTCCATACCCCTCATAGCAGTGTATACCCTACAGTTAGGGGACCACTGCTTTATAGGGATGGAGAGAAGATCCCTGCACAGATATCTGGGAAACCAAGGCAAGATCTTCAAAAGAATCCTGCTCTTCCACTCCGTCATGGTGAAGCACTGGAAGAACCCCGAGATAAAGCCACCAGCATTGGGCAAATCTGGAAATCCCTGGTACAGAGAGTATATTGGTCCTGAGCAGTGGTGAGTCAGGCATCTTAGACACAGCTAGATCTTGGGGAAAGCAAAACTCCTGCGATACAGAGATTGTTGTTGGTACTTCCCCCTGGCCTGCACCAAAGTGATAGTGACTGAGACAGTTGATGGTACCATGAATCTCCACCACTCTGAGAGGAGTCCAGACAGAGCCTGAAAGGGCTTCTTTGGTACCGAGTGAGAAGTAATAGAGCGCTTCTCGCCACTTTGCTCTACTGGTGGTACTGTCGACCTCTTAGAACCTCAGACTTTGCAGTCTTTAGGTCTGACAGTGCCCTTAGTACTTGAGGAACCAGCAGCTTTGTGGGTACCAGGTTGGAGAGCAATGGTTGCCAAAGTAGCTGAAGTCATTGGAGATCATGATTTCTTCAAGATAGATTCCCTATCTGGAGAACGTGAGGGACAGTCTTATTGGAGAAATCTGGGATACTCCTCTTAGCTGCCCTCGAGGAGTGGGGCTCAGAGGCAGTGGACTTAACTGGAGACCGGCGTGTAGAGTGGTACCCTGTCCTTGGTCAGAAAACAGGTGCAGCAAGCTCACCATCATTAGGAGACAAAGTTTGATCTCCCTGAAGTTTTTTTTGGCTCTACATTTTAATGCAAGGCAGAAGTTGCTGTTTTGGGAAATAGGAGATTCCCTGAAGCAATGTATGCAACAGGAAGGAGTATCTGTCATCCATTGAGATTGCCTCCCAGCATGACAGGCAATGTTTGAAACCAGGAGAAATGGGCAGAACCTCCCAGTAAAGTAAAAACTATCTATATAGAAGAGGAGAGAGAGAAAAAATCTGAAAAGTTTTTTTAAAACTAGCATTACTTACTACTACTAAGAAAACACTATAACAAACTACACAATTGACATAAAACTCAATGCAGACAACTGCAAAGGCTCCATTTCAGGCCAAAGTGGCTGAAAAGGAACTGAGGGTGGTTTGCTCATGCAGTGTTATATCACAACTGCATGAATCACAAGATGGAGTAACATTCATGCACAGGGCAAACAGATGAGAAATCTCCAATCAAAGGCGCACGGAGGGCAAGCGTACCTAGAGTGGAGCTCCCATAAGGACACTACTTGAAGAAGAACTAATAGTTTGCTTTTGGAATTGTTATCCTGAAGTCACTTAGTGCCTGACTGACCAGGTAAAAAGATTTATAAACTAAAGGAGAATTTATTGTATGTATTCACAGATTTCAAGGTCAAAAGGGACTATTTTGATCATCTAGTCTGACCTCCTGATTAACACAGGTCACAGAGTTCCTCCCCAAATATTTCCTTTTATACTAGAGCATATCTTTCTAAAAAAAAAAATTCCAATTTTGAATTAAAAATTGCCAATGATGGAGAATCCACCATATCCATGGACAAATTGTTCCAAAAATTAATTACTTTCCCTATTAAAAGTGTACACCTTATTTCTAACTCCATTCAGAACTAAAAGTACCAACACAGAGAAATCCATAAGTGTAGATAGACAAGTACATCACAGCATACAATTTTAACTTCATGTAAGGTAGCATTTCATAGGCAATTTGCAGGTTATTTTTTCTCCCCTCATGCAATCTTTTATTGAACACGCCACTTAATCTTTACACATAACTGCATCCACTTGGGTAGTGATCATACTGAGGCTATCTTGGAAAATGTGGAGTATACTCCAGAGGGGAGGTGACATATAGGCTGGAATGTGTACAGCTTGGACATTGCTATCTACATCCCTGGAGCAATCTCACTTCTCCTTTCCCAAGACACTAAATTTATAAGATTGGCAAGTGGGCAGGGGAGGTGTTGAGAAATATAAAATATACACATCAAACACTAAATGGCAAAAAATTTCACTGTGTCTGCTCTTCTCTCTTCAAACCTTCATATTACTTTAGTCTCTGTTAGGCTGATGCAAAATGTGCAGGTCAGGGAAGAGAGGTGCAGGTAAGGTTGGTGGACTAATGTGAATGAGAATAGTGGAGAGGAAAAAGATGGTCAAGAAACAGATACCGAACCACATGCTATTAATCTAGCTTCTACAGTAATGACTTGTATAAACTGAGTAAGTCACGATAGCTTCTCTGTAACTCCACACTATCCATCTGTCATATAGGGCAGCCAGATACTGGACAATGATGTCAGGGGAGACATTTCTTCCTTTAGTTTCCTAACAGGGGAAAGGGTTCATTGCTGTGAGAGCCTTGCAGAAGGTGTTCCTTGTAGACACTAGGGCCCCAATCTTAAACCAGTCCAATGGGAATCCTTCCATTAACTTCAAAGAGCTTTAGAACAGAGCCTAAATGAACTGCATAATCCTAGACTGTCATTTGAACCAAAAGCCCATCCCAACCCCAACAATCAGAGAAGTGGAGAGAGAGCCCCCAGTGATCACCTTCAAAAAATAACACTGGGAGACCCTGTACCCAACCTCTTTCCTCTTCCCCCACAGTGGAGCTGCATGGGGATTACTGCAGTCCTACAGCAATAACTATCATAATCCCAATGGACAAGATCTTCATGGGCTGCTCTGGGTCAGGATATGACTCATTTGTGTGAGTGCTCAGCCACCTTCTCTTTCAGAGCATTCTTGTCCCCCATCAGAAGGGAATATGGTTCCCTCTGCCCCACCCTAACGTACCAGACCCACCATCCCCAGAATTTGTTCAGGCTATTTAGCAGTCTGTGGTCAGAGTAAAATACCCTTTACTGCCTTCTGAACCTAGGCTACATTTTGGTCCTTAAAGTAAGCACACACTTATCAGACCGTAAAGAAAAATCTTGTCTACCAAACACCCAAGACTAAGGGAAAAGAGCATTCTGAGTATTGAAGTGAGATTCCAGTCCTTGGGATTGTGGGACAACAGACACATGTTTGAGTTTATCACCCATTTTGGCTTACTCCAGACTCTCATACCCTAAGGATGAAGGGGGGCAGAGGGAAAAAAATAATTTTTCCCTCATACTTTATACTTTTATTCCTTTACATCGATTTTAGAATCCACTGGTGGTTTTCCTCTAACCAGCACCTTAAGAGTCACCTTTTGGCATTTCCTGCAGCATTTGAAATAGTCATGGTTAGGGACACAGATGACAGAAACATGAGTGTAAAGAAACAATTTTTAGAATAAAGCAGTGATTCTGAAACTGTAGTCTGTGGACCTCTGGAGATCTGCGAGTCATGTCTGGTGCCCCTGGCCTCGCTGATCAACTCCTCCCCGTCCCTCCCAGTGTCTCCTGCATGCCACGGAACACCTGTTCAGCGGCGTGCAGGAGGCGCTGAGAGGAAGGGGGAGTAGCGGGGATGAGGCGCGCTTGGGGAAGAGGGCAGAAAGAAGCAGGCAAGAGGAGGGGCAGGGGTGGAGTGGGGGCAGGAAGCGATGGGGTGGAGGTAGGGCCTTGGGGGAAGGGATGGAATGGGGGCAGGACCTAAGACTGAGTGGGGGTTGAGCACCCCCAGGAAAAATTAGAAGCTGGCTTGGGGGTCTGTGAAAAGTTTGAGAACTGCTGAAATAAAAGCATGATTTAAATATTGGACAGTGAAACCATGTTGCAAATCATGTTAGCTATCCCTGGATTTATATTAGCCTTCTTCTTTTAATGTTACCACCAATGCAGCTCCAGCAGCACTACCCCAGACCAGCCTCTAGTGTTTTAAGCACTTCATAGAAGGGCTGTCTGAATAACGTTTGGTTTGGGTGCAGATCCGGAAAAAAATGTATTGGGTCAACACAAAATGTTTAGGTCAACCTGAAATGAAATATTGTGCTCATTTTGAGGTTTTTAAACTTAAAAAAATTAAATACTGAGCAAAATTCAAAATCAAGATACTTTTCTAAAACAAAATGTCTTAACATTTAATTTCAGAAATGACTATACAAACTGTTTCAACATTTTGGGTTTTTTTTGTTTTTCCTCACTGAAACAATTTGCTGAAATTGATCCAAATTGATCCAAACTGCTTTGGTTGACCCAAATCTGCATTTTTCAGTGAAAAACAGTTGTCTGAGAAAATTTCCCCCCAGCTCTACTGTACAGTCTGACCCTCCTCAAGGCAGCCAGAAGTGAGTTACTGTTCGTCTGAAATAGAATTTAAATTTTTAAAAGTCTGTCTCTCATTTATTAGGCAGTGCGAAGACTCACTAACAGCCAGTTATAAGGCTGCATTTGTATCCAGCATTCCAAAGCCATAATTTCTTTGGAAAATATGTAAGTTCTAAAAAAGATCAAAATAATGAGCTATGAATGAATGAGAAGTGTTTATTCTTAAAGATACAAATACTCCAAGTAGATGATCCAAAAATTAATTCTGCACTAACTAGTACAGAGTAATAAAAGGGGGCAAAACACGCTTCAGGCACATATGAAAAAAACTATATTAAATAGTCTGGCCAGAAAACAACAATTCCATTTCATGACACACTTCAGTGTTTTAAAATTTGTTTTCATTTTGATGAGGAATGAAAATTAGACCTTTCAAAAGCGTTTGGGAAACAAGTCTCTCTTTCTGTCTGTCCTGGGCTGGATCTGAGAAACCTTCCCAACAAAACTG
The DNA here is from genome assembly GCF_009764565.3 of Dermochelys coriacea. NCBI lineage: Eukaryota > Metazoa > Chordata > Testudines > Dermochelyidae > Dermochelys > Dermochelys coriacea. The sequence continues at coordinate 75,416,044 of NC_050069.1, forward strand.
TTGCAGAAATGGATGTTTCCATGAAACATTTCAGTTTCAACTAAATGTAATTTTTCAACAGAAAAAGTTTCATCAAAAATATTTTATTTGTTCTAATGCTAAGAACTTGTTTACATGGTGGTATAAGATGAAGTGAGAATTTAAACTGATATAGTTATATTGGCATATGTCCCCTTGTGGGCACACTTACACCACTTCCCTTGGGAAACTATTCCACAAAAGAATAAATCTCATAAAAATAAGTTTTCTATGACTAATTACAGACATATTTACATTGAAAAATAAAATAAATTGCACACTATTAGCAAAACTAAGCCAAGTACCATAGGTTAATTTTGTACTCCAGATTTCTTGCTACAGTCTTTTCTTAGAGCTTGTCTACACAGGAAAGTTTTATCAGTTATATTGGTATAATTTTGCCAATATAGCTATACTGGAATAACTCTCAGTGTGGACATGCTTATTCTGGACTAAAAATGGGATCCCCCCCTTGGGTTTGCTTAAACCCCTTTCAAAGCAACGTAAGCAAAACTGAGGCCTTGGCTACACTTGCGAGTTACAGCGCAATAAAGCCGCCCAGAGCCTGTACCTCACTCCCCGTCCACCTTGGCAAGGCATGTACAACGCTATGTCTCTGCGGCTACAGCACTGCTGGTACTCCACCTCCCCCAGAGAAATAAAGTTTGTTGCGCCACCGCTGGTGTGCTGCGGCGCCAGTGTGGCTGCCCAATGCGCTCTGGTTGGCCTCCAGAAGTATTCAGAAGTATCCCACAATGCCTGTTCTAGCCACTCTGGTCATCAGTTCAAACTCTACTGCCCTGGCCTCAGGTGACCAACCATAAGACCATAAGATTCTTTAAATTCTCTGGGAATTTTGAAAATCACCTTCTTGTTTGCTCAGCCAGACGTGGAGTGCTCTCAGCAAATCTTTCCAGGTGACCATGCCTCCACACGCCAGACGAGCCCCAGTATGGAGCAATGGAGAATTGTTGGACCTCATCAGTGTTTGGGAGGAGGAAGCTGTCCAGTCCCAGCTGTGCTCCAGCCGTAGGAATTACGATACCTTCAAGCAGATATCAAGGAGCATGAGGGAAAGGGGCCATGACTGGGACGCACTGCAGTGCAGGATTAAAGTGAAGGAGCTGAGGAGTGCCTACCGCAAAGCTTGCAAGGCAAAAGGCTGCTTGGCTGCTCACCCCACGACCTGCCGATTCTACAAAGAGCTGGACGTGATTCTTGGGGGCGACCCCATCTCCACTCCGAGCACCGTCATGGACACTTCAGAGTGGGAGGAGAAGGAGGAAAGTGGGAGTGAGGGTGCTGGGGCAGGGGGTGACACCCCGGAATCCCTGGAGGCATGCAGCCAGGAGCTCTTCTCAAGCCAGGAGGAAGGTAGCCAGTCGCAGCGGCCGATACTTGGTGGAGGACAAACAGAAGAGCAGGTTCCCGGTAAGCAGCTTTTTTTTCAGGAAGGAATTTTTTCAGTGAGGGCTCTTTGGGCGAGGAGGGTTAGCACTGCAGGCATGCCTAGATGCAGAATAGTGCATTGATGTGGTCTATTACATCGCGGTAATCGGCCCCGGTAATCTCTTCGAAAGTTTCATCCAGAACGTGGGCAATGCGCTTGTGCAGGTTTCTTCGGAGAGACACCATGGTCCTTATCCCAGTTAGGCTAATGTGTCCACACCACTGTGCCGCAAGGGGGGGGGCAACTGCTGCACACAGGCAAGCTGCATATGGGCCAGAGCAGAAGCTGCATTGCAGTAGAAGACCCTCCCTTGCTTCCCAGGTCACCCTCAGCAATGAGATATCTTCCAGAACGGACTCCTGTAGAAAATGTTGGGACAGCGTTCAGTATAGATGCCCCATGCTGCTATTGGCTCTCCCCAAGGCACAGAAACCCAGAGGACAGTACAGCCGTGAAACAATCAGTCGCCCCAACCCTGTGCTTACTCATCATTTTGGGGCTCCTGTGAGTTATGTGAGCTCTCTTTGGGACGGGAAAATTATGCTATTGTGTAGACTGTGTGTGCCCTCCTTAAGTTCGGGGGAATCATTACTGTGTCTGGTAAAAACAATGCTGCCTCTGTTAAGTGTTGCATTTTGCCTTCACAGATGCAACCTTGAGATCTTAGCAGTCCGTGTTATCTTAGCAGGCCGAGAGACTGTAAAGACTCAGGAAGAGATCACGAAAAAGCAAAGAAGACATGCTGCAAGAAGTGATGCAGCAATCTCCTAAAGAGAATCAAAAAGCCCAGGAGTGGAGGAAGAGCAAAAGCAGGATCCTCCAGGAAAATGCAGTGCACCGGTGGCAAAGCGTGGAGCTCCGGCAGCAAAGCACGGATCGGCTGATAAGCATCATGGAGTGCCAAGCGAACTCTATCCAGGTGCTCGTAGCCATGCAGGCGGAGCACTACAGCGCCCGCACCCCCCTTGCAGCTGTTGTCCCAAAACTCTTTCCCTTGTGCCCCCAGGTCACCTCCAACCCATTTTCCCCAACATCTGGGTTCTTATCACCACCGCTACCTCCAATACCTGTAGCTTCACCATCCAGCCCTGAAAACTACGACCCTTACCCACTGCCCTCAACCCCTATCCTGAATTACAGCCATCCTGAAGTGCAGCACTCATTGCACAGCACTCCAGACAGGAAGGCTGAGTATGAGAACAGGACATATGCAAATCTATGATTGAACCATTCCCTACCCCACCCCCTTGCCTTTCTGTTTCCCAAGCAGTTGTGTTTCTTTTCAATAAATGGATTTTTTGGCTTTGAAAACATTCTTTATTATTGCATAAAGTAAAAGATACCTTAGCCCAGGAAAGAAACAGACACTGCAAGTCAGCTTAGCAAACACAGATTCCTAGTAAGATTGGAACCACTACATTTCACTCCCATGCAGGGCACCAGACATTACTGGTGGTTTTCAGCCTCAAATTGCTACCTGAAGGCATCCCTAATCCTTGCAGCCCCACGCTGGGCCCCTCTAATAGCCCTGCTCTCTGGCTGTGCAAATTCAGCCTCCAGGTGTTGAACCTCGGAGGTCCATGCCTGAGTGAAGATTTCACCCTTCCCTTCACAAATATTATGGAGGGTACAGCACGCAGATATAACCGCAGGGATGCTGTGTTCGGTCAAGTCCACCTTTCCATACAGAGATCTCCAGCAGCCCTTTAAACGGCCAAAAGCACACGTCACAGTTCATTCAGCACCATTCAGCCTGTAGTTGAACTGTTCCTTGCTGCTGTCAAGGCTCCCTGTGTAGGGTTTCATGAGCCAAGGCATTAACGGGTAAGCGGGGTCTCCAAGGATCACAATGGGCATTTTGACTTCCCCTACTGTGATCTTCCGCTCTGGAAAAAAAGTCCTGGCCTGCAGCTTCCTGAACAGGGCAGTGTTCCGAAAGATGCGTGCGTCATGCACTTTTCCGGGCCAGCCTGTGTTAATGTCAATGAAACGCCCATGGTGAGCCACAAGCGCCTGGAGAACCATAGAGAAATACTCCTTCCGATTAATGTATTCGGAGGCTAGGTGCCAGAATAGGAATATGCGTCCCATCTATCGCCCCTCCACAGTTAGGGAAACCCATTTGTGCAAAGCCATCCACAATGTCCTGCACATTATCCAGAGTCACAGTTCTTCTGAGCAGGATGTGATTAATGGCCCTGCAAACTTGCATCAACACGAGTCCAACGGTCAACTTTCCCACTCCAAACTGGTTCGCGACCGATCGGTAGCTGTCTGGAGTTGCCAACTTCCAGACTGCAATAGCCATCTGCTTCTCCACCGTCAGGGCAACTCTCAATCTTGTGTCCTTGCGCCGCAGGATGGCGGCGAGCTCCTCACACAGTCCCATGAAAGTGGCTTTTCTCATCCGGAAGTTCTGCAGCCAGTGCTCATCATCCCAGACTTGCATGACAATGTGATCCCACCACTCAGTGCTTGTTTCCAGAGCCCAAAAGCGGCGTTCCACAGTGACGAGCATGTCTGTGAATGCCACAAGCAATCTCGTGTCGTACGCATTACGCCACTCGATATCATCGTCAGACTCCTCACTATCACTTTGGATCTTAAGGAATAGCTCGACTGCCAAACATGATGTGCTGACGAGACTCGTCAGCATATTCCTCAACAGGTCGGGCTCCATTTCCCGCAGACTGAAACGGAACTCAGATCGCACTGCACAGAAACTGTTGAAAGAAGTGCCAAATGTGGACGGAAACACAGGGATTGCTGGGATGCGAAGCAATGCATCAAGGGGCGTTGGGACGGGTCCCAGAATGCCCCGCACCCCAGACCCCCTTCGCACAACCCACGACGCCAGAATGGGAAGAGATGCTCTGTGGGATACCTGCCCATAATGTATCGCTCCCAATGTGGCTGAAAGTGCCGCAAATGTGGCCATGACAGTGCGCTGGCAGCTGCCAATGTGGACAGACTGCAGCGCTTTCCCTACTCAGCTGTACGAAGATGGGTTTAACTCACAGCACTGTACATCTGCAAGTGTAGCTAAGGCCTGAAAAGGCCTTTTTATACTAGAAGAAACTGCAGTACTTGAGACATTTTAAAGCAAACTGGACAAAACTGTAGAAAATGTACAGTAGAGACCAATCCTGTAGTGGGAAGGAGATGGACTGAGTTACCTCTAAGGTCTTATCTGTCTTTTTGAGTCTTTGAATCTTATTAGAAGTGAGGAAAACCATTCATAATATAAACAATAATGAGCTTGCTTCTCCTCCTCCACCCCTTTTCCTGGGAAATGCTTAATATTATCTAAACTTGCTTATGCTGATTGAGTATAGCTGTTCAAATATTATATTTTTTCTTTATTGCTCTACTACCGGCATGGTGTTCTACAAATGGTAATTATAATATCAAATCAAACAAAGTCTGCCTTGTGTTTCGAAGTATCTTGATCCTTAACTAAATAAAATGACATCACCTCTGCCACAGTACACAGCGTACTTTTTCAGGGGATTGTTCTCACCTTCCCCTTGTGGTTCTCTGCAAAATTCTTATTCCAGCTAAAGTGCAGGATTTTCCTTCCCATCTCTGGCTATGCTGTTCAATGTCCTCTGAAGAACATAGGGTCTGCAACTGCACTTCACTGAACATTCCATAGGCATCCTGAACAAGGAGGCATGATCTGAAAAATAATGTTTAATGTTTCTCTGTTAGCAAATTGCTCACAATTATGAAACAATAGATAACAAATTTCAGAAAACTTGATTGTGAGTTCCTCAGAGTAGGGATTAGCCTAAAATACTTTGAAAGCACTTTGCATATAATGGACTCTGGGACAAATAATACATTAAAACAACAATAGCACTAAAGATTTTTTTCAAATATATTTGCAATAGACAAAGGATAACAAAAGCTATGGAGAACAAATGAAAATGGAATTAAAGGATTTACCATTGGAGATTAGGAAACAGTAGATAAGTAATACTTTGTTCCTTTGTCTGTAAAGAGAGAGTACAGATCTGCTCGAAGTGGGGATGAATCTTCTAGAACTGATAGATGGTATGCACAGATAACAAAACTGGTTGTAAATATATTTGATCCACTTAAATAAAACACTGGATTTGATGAGATGAACAAAAGCCAAGAAAAAGGAAACTGATGGATATATTTTTTTAATTTAATAATTGAAATCAGAGTGACCCAGAGGATTAGAAATTGGAAAACACAACCCAATTATTTAAATAAAAGAATAAAAAACAAACAAAACATAGAACGATACATCAGTGAGTTTAACATTTGTTGTATAGAAACACTTGGAAACCATCTTCAGGAATGTGGTAAGAGTACCCCTAAATAAGCAGTGCGATTAAGGACAGCCCACATGGAATCAAGCTTGGGAAGTCATGCTTAACTAACCTGCTGGAATTCTTTGAAGATATCACTATCATGGTAGATAAGGGAGAGTCAGTGGATGAAGTATATTTAGATTTTCAAAAAGGTATTTCATCACAAGGTTCCACATCAGAGATTAGCAGCTAAGATAGTATGACTCATAGAAGAGTGCATGAACAAGGCTGCTGGATACAAAACTAGTTTCACTGCCCGGGGGGGGGGCGGTGGGAGGGGGGGTGGGGCGGAATTGAGCAAGGAGACCTTTCAAGAGGGAAAGGAGTTATGGAGCACCCTTGCAGACAGTGAAGATGCCTCCAACATCTAGAGACACTTGATTCCTTTTTGGAGGAAACTAAGAGGTGTGATAGAAGGTAGAATTAAGATAAATTTTAGAAGTGCAGGCACTGTTTCAAGAGGTTTTAGAGGGGCTTCCTGTGAAATATCCTTGTAGGTCAGTCCAAGCATGTGAGCACCATTACTGAAGATCCTCCACTGGTAGAGCACAAACACATTTTAAAAACATCTAATCACCGAGAAAGGACTGCAACCAGTGAAAGGTAGAGAGAGTCAGGTATCTCTTAGTTCATCTCCTCATCCCTCTGGATCCATGGAATTAGCTTTCTCCTCATCTCTCACCCGTACTATACATGGAGCCTCCATGCTATCCAGAAGCATATTGGGCTTCATACCAAGGACTCGGTCCAGCCTATCAAAAAACTGATACATTTTTTTGTTCCACACTGGATCTATTATTATCGACCCTTACTCTTTTCACAGAACTTGCTTGCCACTTCAAGTGAGGTCTATCTCAGCTATTACCTCAGACACTTGGTGATGCCAATGTTCTTTTAAGAAGCACTGGATCCTTCTCATTTCTTGAGATAGACTTTAGTGCCTGCAAGTCAGCGTCAGGCCAAATAGCAGTATGCTCATATTAAGGCCACTGAGAAAGTCTAATGGCTGAAGCAAAATGAACTCAGTTGCTGCTGAAGAAGTTGATCGTTACAATATAGTGTACAAATGAGCCCCACATTGTGTGCAGTGTTATTTTTACAGACAAGTGGCTTTTAGCAAACTTGGCTCATGTATAGTCAAGAGCATAAAGAACACCAGACGGGACACATGAGCAGTGATGGATGTGGAATGGTAGTGGAGAATTGTACCATTGGAGCTACAACACCCACAATCCAATCCACAATAGTACTGCATCAGTGATTACCGGTACAGTAGAGAAGCACAGACAGTATCTTTGCTCACCATTAGTCTAATCCAAATGCCTATGTGATTGCTTTTGCATTATTTGGAGAATGTGTGTAAGTGGGCATGTGGGTTATTACAAATATGCTGGGGGCACCAAATAGTGGTTAGGATTACTCTAGTATACACAAGTCTAAATTGAGATTAGCACATAGATTTATTTGCAAAACTGAATTCCAGATTGGCACTCAAGATAAGGAACATCACAGACTAACAACATGATTGAGGACATCACAAAAAATATTCACCTCCTTAAAACTTTTTTACAAGTACAAGGGATATAATGAAAAAACCTGAGACAGTACTGATCTTAGACCCAGCATCTCTCACTGTGGAAGGACAGAAAATCAGCCTAATGCTACAAGTATCTAATTAATGACATCAATTTTCCTCTTCACTCCTACAATAAAAACAACCTACCAGCACAACAGGACCCAGAAATGTATTAACAGAACTCTTGATGTCATTTTAGGTGCAGCTGGCTCAGTTCTTACAGATCCATTCATACACTATTACCAGTACCACCATGAATGGATGCAACCTACTGGCTCCTTGAGGATGTTGATGCATGGCAGCTATGCTTTACAGAGGATTCTATTATCTATATTTACTTTAGTTTTCTGAAATAAATTCTGAATTCACATCATTTTCTCATATTATAATGTAGGTCCACATTTCATCAGATACTCTCAAAATTTAGTTCTCAATCAAACAATATATAAAAAATTAAGCAACAATTTATACCAGTTTTTTATCTTTGGAACCACTATGCGGAACAAACTTGAAACCTAAATTACAAGAGATCAAATATGTAATCCAAAAACTAATTGTTCAGAACTATATTACTTATCTATGAAAATTCAGCCATGTATTTACCACAAATCCATCTCTCCATAAAGTGCAATATGCATTAACAGCTTGACTAACATTGTACATTTTCTAAATAAATGTTTAACACTTGTTTGTTGCTATACATATTTCTGAACTAATATAAAAGAAAAAACATTACTATTAATCAATGGTGTCTGTGCATGTGTTGTGGGCCTATACCCTCTTTTTCAAGATACAGTGCACTCAATTTATAAGACTCACTGATAGAAGAATCAATTGCATACAGTGATCAAACCCACTGGGACAAAATCATTCCTACAGTAACCAAACTACTCCACTTGCAAGAATCAACCACTTATAAAAATCAAATCATTTGGGACGAATGTGATTCTTATAAAAGGAGTGCACTAGAATGGTCTGGAAGTAGGCTGACCAGATAGCCAGTGTCAAAAATCGGGACAGGAGATGGGGGATAATAGGTGCCTATATGAGAAAAACACCCCAAAATCGGGACTGTCCCTATAAAATCGGGACATCTGGTCACCCTATCTGGAAGGTGGCCCTACAGAAGTACTGAATTTAAAGGAAGGATGTGGAAAAAAAGACCCCTGTGGAGATCAAATAGAGAGTTAGTTCTATCCTGGAGGGTGACATGGGAGACGGTATGAAGATGAGAGTGTGAGAAGACAACTAAGGAAGAAGTGAGGTCTGACTCATTGATAAGAGCAAAGGGGGCAAGGGCAGGCAATGATAAGAAATGAAGCAGAGCTTAGTCAGTTTTTTTTTTTTTAAATGTAATGACACAGTGAGTCTTATTTTAAACCTTGGGAAGATTTTGTTAATTTCCTAAAAGCCATGGGGAATGGGGGAGGGAGTAGGAGAGGCTGATTACTTTGCATTATTTTTATGACTGAAGTAATATTAAGGACTAAATATTTCCCACTGGAAATGTGGAGATGATTACACGATTGCACTGCTGTGCCCCTCCTAATTAGACACCCTTCACAGTGAAGGAGTAAAACTCCATTTTCTTCTTTTTAATTATACATGAAATACACCATACATCTATGGCGCTGCCTTGTATCTTGCACTTAAGTCTTCTGGAAGGATGGGCGTGAGTAGAACCCCCTTGTGTTTAATCATTCCACAGTTGACAATTACCTCCACTATCTCTGCCAGTGAGAGGAACAATATCGAAAAATATGCCTAGCCCAGGAAAAGAGGAGAGAATGACTGAGGGTGGGGAGCAAGAAGGCACTGAATGAAGATGCTGCAGTTGCTCTTGTCCACATCTTGTAGAAATACGTAGCAGATTTGTCATAAACAGAACTGAACTAAAAGTAACTGTGTTTTATCAAAAGGTAAAAGGACCACACAGACTTTTTGTTTATTCACATTTTAAGGAACACACTCCAGACTGTGGTGAGAAAGAAAGGCAGGCAGAAATTTGTGCATGCGAGTCCCCAACAAATCTCCTACAGTATGCAAAAGGGACACTGTTAGTTGTTGTTTCTTTAGAAGGGAAAGGAAGCGAGGGTCAGGAGAGTGGGAGAGAGACTGGAGGGAAGGGGAAAGCACATACAAGCCTTATGTTAACTCCAAATTTTGCTCATCCTTTATCTCAACCATCAAGGTAGGGTAGTGTTGATTATCCTTCTTTGCTGGGGAAGATTTCTTATCTATTTTTGTGTGCTCCTTGCAGAGACATAAAGCACACCTAAAAACACTCCCCGCTCCCTCAATCACCACAGGCACAACACTCTGCCTACACAATTCCAATTCAGCAACTTGTCTAGTCAAGTCTCAAGGTGGAGCTCCTTAACTCCTGTAAGCATAGCTTAGATTCATACTGTAACCTTCAGGATACCACCCAAGCTCGATTTAACTTATCTGAAATTCACACATGCATACAAGAAGCCACCCACCATCATGCAAACAAAGCAGTTCTTCTGCTCATTGTACCTGTCCTTGAAAAAAATCAGAGCTGGAGATACAGACAGGGTTGGCACCCATCCGGGTTTTACCCAGACAGTCTGTTTTTTGGCTTCTGTGTCAGGGTACCATTTAGGATTGCCAGGTGCTCGGTTTTCAACCAGAAAGTCTGGTTGAAAAGGGCACCTGGCAGTGTACAGACTGGACACCAAAAGCCCGGTTACTGTGGGTCAGGGGAGGCACCGGGTCATTAACCTGCGTCAGCCCCTGTCAGCCAGGGCCACCTCCTTGTCAGGCTGCAACAGCTCCCCTCTGAGCACCAGGGCAGAGGAAGCCCAGCTGGGGAGGGAGGGAGGTGAAGATGATCCAGCGAGGAACAGGGGGTGGGCGAGGCTGCGGGGAAAGGAGCAAGTGACAGGGGCAAGGCCTTGGGGGAAGAGGTGAAGCAGGGGTAGGGCCTTGGGGAAAGAGGCAGGGCAGTGGTCCAGTTACCAGCAATTAGAGAGTGGCAACCCTACAGATCTGAAAATACTGTGGGACTATGATCAGCTTGTTTATCCTGAAACAACACAGGGATTTTCCTGTAAAAAATACCATATTCAATGGACCACAAATTGCTTAATATCTCCATTTAAATAGTAACGCTCTACTGTATTATTGCCACTGCAGACTCAGATTGTTCTGTTCTCTTTTAAAATGCACATCATTTGTTGCCGCCACAGACAGGGATGTTTTATAGATCAGCAATAACTACAATTTGAAGGATACCGATAAAAAAAATGATACTATTAATACTTAGCTACCAAACAGCCTTTTTAATTCACAGATCTCAAAGAACTCTATAGTGGAGAGTAAATAGCTGTGTCCTCATTTTATAGATGGGGAAATTGATGCCCAGAGTTTAAATGATCTGTCCACAAATCAGCACAGTAGTGGCGGAGCTGAGAAAAAAATCCATGACCCCAGCCAAATATGGCCAGGGAAATAACATCCTAAATAACAAATATGTAGCAGAGACCTCCAAAATGTTTAGTAAAACATTCTTAGCAATTACTTTCTCACCATGCATACATACAGCAGAAAGTTTATACAAAGTAAATGACACATTTTGTAGTGTCCTTAGGTTCTGTACATTCTTTGCATTTATCTAGTTATTTGTGTTTTGATGGCAGTATTTAAAAAATGGTCTTTTTTCCCCACTTCTTCAAAGAATCAACAAGTGCAGCTCAAACCTGGAAAATTAAATATACCTTCGACTAGGACTTTTATAGCCTTCCCCTGTCTGACTGCTTTCTCCATTTTTCTACCCAGGTTATTCCTCCACTGCCTTTTTTGTTGCTTTTATGCCTTGAGGAAAAGGAGCTGATAAAAACTGCTTCTGTCGGAAGGAACAGGCCTGTAGGAGCCATGTGGTGGCCAGACTATGTTGTTAATGCCAAACATACACATGACTGGAGCTGCATGGCAATTTAAATTTTCCCAGTCAATGTGGAACACTCCAAATATCTGGTGAGAGCTGAACATAAGCAATACGCCATGGAGATAGCATGTGGCACAGAAATGGACTATTTATATTTGTAAAGACAAGAGCACTGGTTCCAGAAGTTGAACTGGACAATCATTTTCAACAGAATACATTTTTCCTATGCAGTTTCCTATTTTTTTAATACGGCACCAATGCAATGTTTTAAATTCACCGAACCACATTCTCTGTAATTCACTTTCCTGTAATTCTTAAACTCCTGACATTTGATTCTCTTTTATATGTTCACAGATAAGAACTTTTCTAGTTCTTTTTTGAACTCCCTTATAGTTTTGGCCTTCACAACATCTCCTGGCAACAAGTTCCACAGTTGACTGTGTATTGTGTGAAGAAGTTCTTCCTTTTGTTTGTTTTAAACCTGCTAAGTATTAATTTCACTGGGTGATTCCGGGTTCTTGTGTAATGCGAAGGGGAAATAACACTTCCTTATTCACTTTCTCCACACTAGTCATGATTTCAAGTCTCTTTTCCATGCTGAAAATTCTTTATAAACTCTCCTTAATCATTTTTGTTGTCCTTCCTGTACCTTTTCCTATTTTAATGTGTCTTTTTTGAGATGGGGTGACCAAAACTGCATGCAGTATTCAAGGTGTGGGTGAACCACGAATTTATATAGAGGCATTATGATATTTTCTGTCTTCTTATCTATCCCTTTCCAAATGGTTCTAACATTCTATGCTTTTTTGACTGACGCTGCACAATGAACAGGTGTTTTCAGTGAAATATCCATAATGACTCCAAGATCGCTTTCTTAAGTTGTACCAGATAATTTAGACCCCATTATTTTGTATGTATAGTTGGGATTATGTTTTCAAATGTGCATTACTTTGCATTTATCAACACTGAATTTCATCTGCCAGTTTATTGCCCAGTTACGCAGTAACTGAGTTTTGTGAGATCCCTTTTTATTTAAAAAACAAACAAACAAACATTTACAAACGATAAAAAGACAGTCCTGTCATCTACCCAAGCTCAATATCAAGCTTAAGTTATAGTTCCAAACCCTTTGAGAGATGCATTTGGCAAATATTTTCGATATTTTTCTGGTTGTTTTGGCTGTCTTGGACTCCTGAATATTGAAATCATTCTATTAATAGTTGCAGCCAAAAAAAAATACATCAAATAGAAACAAACATTCCCAGCAAGCTGTTGTTGGGGCTAGGAGGGGTAAAGAAAGCAGTTATTTGTTCAAATGTTTATCTCAGAACTTGGATGAAGTTTCAGGGGAAACAGTCCAGTGGGACATAAAAGACAATAATTTTATAACTTTCTGTAATTTGTTTGGATCCATGCTGAATACATCACCAGGGTAAAGTCTTAATTATACAATGAGAAAAAACTACATCCATAAGCATCTTCAATCATTTCCATTTGTTTCCAGAGTGCAAGCATCAGCATTGCTATAAAATAACTAAGAACAAGAAGAGCATTCTGGGTACATATAAGTAAATAAATACGAGACCATTTCACCTAGTTTCAGAATTGCTGTCGCCAGTACTGTTGTGGCAGTAAATTATAGGTAGAATATAGTTTAAAAAAAAAAAAAGATGTAAATGCAGACTCCCATCATATACTGCTATGTTAAATTATGGATAGCTTCCACATGGAGTCTCATTACAATTACCTGATTTGTTTGTATGGATCAGCTTAGAACAGGATAACATTTTTCTACAGAAAATAATTTATTAAACAACAGGACAACTTTATGGTGAAGAAAGACAGACTCAGATTTCAGAGTAGCAGCCGTGTTAGTCTGTATTCGCAAAAAGAAAAGGAGTACTTGTGGCACCTTAGAGACTAACACATTTATTTGAGCATAAGCTTTCGTGAGCTACGGCTCACTTCATCGGATGCATTTGGTGGAATTGCATTTCCACCAAATGCATCCAATGAAGTGAGCCGTAGCTCACGAAAGCTTATGCTCAAATAAATTTGTTAGTCTCTAAGGTGCCACAAGTACTCCTTTTCTTTTTACAGACTCAGATGAATACCACCCATCTAGGGTGATATGAAATCTCCAATCTCCAAGAGAAGATCACATTCTAAATTTAACATACAATCATGATCATCTTGGCACTTAAATAGCACTTTTATCCATGAATCTGAATAGGCTCATACCAACCTAAGACTGATACTAAGGGCTTTATTGTTTGGTTTTCGTTTTTAATGTTTTAATGTTCAATTGCATATTTCAATGGAGAGCTAACAGAGGATTTTGTTCTATGCACTGCTGGGTACCCTCAATTCCAAAAAGATCACAGTTCAACTCCTCGCTCTAGCACAGGTTTTTTGTTTAATGTTCGGCAAGTCACATTCCCTCTGTGACTCAGTTTCTTTTCTACAATGTGAGAATAGAAATGTTACCCTCGCAAGGGTGTTGTGAGAATAAATGCTCAGGAAGAGCACACATACTGCAGGGATGGAGGCAATGTAAGTACCTAGAAAGACATACCCTGCTACAAGCCCTTCCATGTACTAAACTTGCATTTAAATTAAGGGCAGTTTTGTAAGTGAAAGGCTTTCAAGCCCATTCTTTTTGAAATACAGCTGCATCTTTGAGAGATCACTTAAGTACCTTTAACAATACATACAGCAAGAACTTTTCAAATATTGTAGCCACTGAAATAAAATAAGAATGGTGTAGCAATATAGTGGCATCACTGAATCTTTCAACTGTGCATCATTTGTGAATACAGTGGATTCATTTTTAAGCCACATAGACTATGAATGGACTGTGAGAAGAATTTATAAAATACAATACAAAACGAACTTTAACAACAAAGAAAGGGAACAGCCCACATTCTGAAGAGTGATAAGGCATTCAAAAATATACTCCTGGTAACATAAAGCAAAAGAGATAAATAAAACATTCATTTTCAGTGAACATGTAATGTGAGTGCAATATAACACTGCAGAGTTTTTTATGGAGCTGCATTCAGGAAGAAATTCTTTCAACAATACTAAAATCTGTATCTATTATTCATCAAAATAAGCAGCAGAAAAAAACAGCAAAGAAAATCACAACTGAAGGCTTTCTGGGGACCTTGTTTGGCAAAAATACAACTCAATTCTTCCTTGAGGTTTCTTATGTTTCTTTTCACCCTTGGTTGTTTTTCTCCTTGCTCTCATTCATTGGCTCAGTTTCATAGGTGTGTGTACGAGTGAGGGAGCGTGTGTGTGTATAGACTGTTTACAAGAGTTATGGTAGCAATTCTCAGCAGTCCATTGAGAATTCCAGGAAACGGCCCCTGTTATTTTATTCTAGGTCAATGTCAGCTCATGACAGGCAGTAAAGATCACACAGGACAGCTCACTCAAACGCACAATCCTTCAGTGAGGCCTCAATGGGAGAGAGAAAGCCAGAGAGCTGTGAGTGGGCGGAGTGCCTTCCCAGCACTCTACCAACCACAGCACAAGGAATTATGATAAACATCACTCTGGAAACCAGATACAACAGTACATTGTGTTCTTCTGAAAAACAACCAGGCTTCTCCTCACTTAAAGTAAACAGTTAATCCTGTTTATCTTTTTTTCTTGATGAGTTGTTAACAGAACGATCTATTCTGCATAGCAAATTAAAGATTTTCCCCCTATAATTCATACAGATTTTTTTCCCTCCAAAGTGGGGGTAGGGGGGAAACAATCAAGTATATAAACTTTCTAGTATCGGCAAGCAGTGAGGAACACCAACCTTTCTTGGCTTAAACTGACAACACAATGATGCCAAAAACTGAATAAGACCTTTCCCTCTCTTGCATATTTTATTTTTGGAGTCCCAAACACAGTGTGTTATTTTTCTCATTTAACTACTACTTTTCTGTCATGAACAAGCAAAACTGGTAAAAACAGTTACATGCGGTATCTTCGCAGGCTGGGTAAATGCTATACTGTATATATGAGACTCCTTGCTTCCCAAACTTTGATTTAGTCAGTTCTTTACAAGACATGGGGGGAGGAGGGAGAGTGTATTGTATGCAGTTTTCTCACCATGAATTGATAAGTTGCTTGCTTTTCCTCTTTTTCACAATATGTGCTAACTGTGTAAATTCATCCTGTCCCTGATTTTGCATCCTAAGGATGACTAAATAGAAAAACAGCTGGAATTGATTATCTTGTTTTTACGAAGCCACCATGTTATACCTATTAACTACTTATTACTGGTGAGTCCCAGTGCGTCTTCTGCAGGGTAACTGCTTTTCAGTAGGAAATCCCAACCTCTGGCACTAAGAAATTAAAACTATACAGAAAAACTCAAGATTTAAAAAGTTTTTAATATCCTAAATCACTAACATAGTATTTGTTTGGCCTCTTATAATCATAAATACATATGATTTGGGTTTTTTTTTTTAATTTATCTGACTAGTCTTTAGTTTAGAATTTTGGGTTTCCTATGCAGTAGAATGGCTGATATCATCAAGGGTTAATGGGAACTCTGAATTTGGGTCTTGGAAAACAAGTATCTGTGAGGCAGATTTTCATATATTTTATGTTTAAATGTATTGATAAGTCTTAAGCTTACACAATCATTTTGTTACTGATTTGAGCTCTTAAATACTTTTGTATTTTATTTATTTTTTAAACCTCTTGAGAGAAGTATGGAGCAAAATGCCTCCCAAAGCTCCTGTGGAACACAAACACTGCCCCACCCTCTTAGGAAACCTGAGGACTATGTATGTGCAGGGGCAGTCATGGCTCTACCGCTCTCTTACTTTTCAGAGAGGGTCTAGTGCAGAGGTCCTCAAACTGTGGGGTGCACCCTCTTAGGGGAGTATGGGGAACATCGAGGGGGCAGAGCGGGGCCCAGACCAGCCCCCTATGGGGGCCATGGAGGGAGAACCACCCTGTCCTGGTCAGTTCCCAGCTCTGTTCTGACTAGGATTGCCAATTTTCTAATTACAGAAAATCGAACAGCCTTGCCCCACCCCCTGCCCCCAGCTCTTCTCTGAGGCCTTGTTCTTTATAAATGGCCTTTGTCATTTTATTTCTTGTGCATAGGAGGACACTGTACTATTACTTAAAATTGTTAAAAAGTTTGAAATATTATCTGTCAATATAGTTTATTCAGTTAAATCAACAAAAAAACAGTTACTTTCATAACTGTTGTTCTTTGGGATGTGTTGCTCATGTCCATTCCATTCTAAGTATGCACATGCCCATGAGCACGGCCGTCGGAGATTTTAGCAGTACCCCTAGGGATTTTAGAGGTACCCCATAGCAGTACCCGAGGGCAGGCTGTGGCGCCCTCTGGAGTGCTGTGCTTATGCCATGGTATATCAGGTGCTGCCGGCCCTACACCTTCTCTGTTCCTTCTTGCAGACCATTCCGACAGAGGGGCAGGAGGGTGAGTAATGGAACGGACATGAGCAACACAATTCGAAGAACAACAGTTACAAAAGGTAGGTAACCGTTTTTTCTTTGAGTGTTTTCTCATGTCAATTCCATTCTAGGTGACTTACAAGCAGAATCAACGGAGGTAGGCTCAGAGTTCACAGTCTTGTAGCACTGCTCTGCCAAAGCCATTATCGTCTTGATGAGATGCGAACATGTGGACAGATGACCAGGTTGCAGCCCGACAGATCTCTTGGATCGGCACCTGCGCCAGGAAGGCTGATGATGATGCCTGCGCCTTAGTCGAATGAGTCGTCACGATCACTGGGAGTGGCACCTTTGCCAGCTCACAGAAAAAGCGGATGCAGGTCGTGATCCAAGATGAGATTCTCTGGGCTGACACTGGGCAACATTTCATCCTGCCAGCTATAGCAATGAACAACTGTGTTGACTTACGGAATGGCTTCATTCTATCAATGTAGAAGGCCAGTGCCCGTCTGACATCCAGGGTATGCAGCCTGCGCTCCCCATCCATAGCATGAGGCTTTGGACAAAGGACTGGAAAGTAGATGTCTTGACCAGTGTGGACCTGGGAGACGACCTTGGGCAGAAAGGCCAGGTGCAGACGCAGCTGAACCTTGTCTCTATAGAAAACTGTATAGAGCGGCTCCGACGCAAGTGCCCTGATTTCGGACACCCTACAGGCTGAAGTTATAGTGACCAAGAAGGCGATCTTCCAGGAGAGAAGAAGAAGGGAGCAGGAAGCCAAGGATTCGAAGGGGGGATCCATGAGTCTGGACAGCACAAGATTCAGGTCCCGGGGGTACCGGGTCTTGGACATGTAGGTAAAAATGCTCCAAACCCTTCAGGAAACGCCCTGTCATGGGATGGGCGAAAACCAACTAGCCTTCAAGTGGCAGATGGAATGCTGAAATGGCCGCCAGATATACCTTGATAGAAGATAGCGACAGACCCTGCTGCTTAAGGTGCAGTAAACAGTACAGTTATGTCCTGCAGCGGGGTCTGATCCGCACGAATGTGTTGGTCCACGGCTCAACACGTGAACCCCTTCCACTTCACCACATATGCAGCCCTAGTGGACTGTCTTCTGCTGCCCAGCAGGACCTGCTGGAAACCAGCGGAACACGCCCGTTTGTCCGCACTCAGCTATACAGCAGCCAAGCCATCAAGTGCAGCAACTTCATGTTTGAGTACAGCAGTTTGCCATGGTTCTATGACAGCAGATCCAGCCGAAGAGGCAGCTGCAGCGGGGTGGCTGCCAAGAGATTCAGCAGCATGCTGAACCAGTGTTGATGAGGCCATGCCAGGGCTATGAAGATGATCAATGCCTTGTCTTGCTTTACCTTGGGTAGGACTCTGTGGATTAGCAGCACCGGCGGGAAGGCATACATCAGCGCTCTTGACCACAGAATCAGGAAGGCGTCCGACAGGGAGCCTTTGCCCCTGCCCTGGCACCTCCTGTTCTGTCTGGATGTGATCAGATCCACTTGGGAAGTCCCCCACCTGCAGAAGATCAGGCTGACCACCTCTGGATGGAATGACCATTTGTGGCAAGATGAAAGGTGCTGCTGAGATGATATACCAGGACATTCTTGGCTCCAGGCAGGTGGGTGGCTACCAGATGAATGGCACACCACACACAAAAGTTCCAGAGGCTGAGCACTTCCTGACAAAGGGCTGAAGACCTGGCTCTGTCTTGCCTGTTGATGTAGTACCTCACGGTTGTATTGTCCACCAGGATCTGTACTATCCTGCCCTTCAGGTGGGGCAAGAACACCTGGCAGGCCAGGCGAACTGCTTTGAGCTCCCTGACATTGATACGAAGGACAAGATCGCTTTGAAACCAGTGGTCCTGGATGTAGAGTACGCCCAGATGGGCTCCCCAACCCAGTTCAAATGCATCCGAAACCAGGCTAAGTGACTGAGATAGGGTCACGAAGGGAACCCCCCCGCAGCACCGACTCCAGATCCAGCCACTAATCCAAGGACAAAAAGGACGCAGCTTGGCACTGCAACCACTCGGTCCAGGGCATGCCTTCTGGGGATACAGACCAAAACCAGCCACGCCTTCAGAGGTCGTAGATGAAGACAGGCATGATTGATCACATATGTGCACATGGCCATTTGACCCACCAGTCGCAGGCGTGTGTGGGCTGTGGTAAGCAGATGGCTCTTTACATGGGCAATCAAGTACGACATGGCCTGGAAGCGTGCCTCCAGAAGGAAAGCCCTGGCTCGCGTGGACTGACATTAACTTGAACTTTTCTGTGTTTATTAACAGACTCAGATAGTCACAGATGGATCACACCAGGTCAAGGCTCTGCTGGACCTGCCGTGGAGACCTGCCCTTGAAGAGCCAGTTGTCGAGATATGGGAAGATCTGGACTATCAGGTAAGCCACTACTGGCGCCACGCATTTCATGAACACCCTGGGAGCCGAGGACAGGCCAAAGGGTAACACCATGAACTGGAATGACGCCTGGCCACTATGAAGTGCAGGAAGCATCTGTTGCCTGGGAATATGGAGACATGAAAGTAAGCGTCCTTTAAGTCGAGAGTGGAGTACCAGTCCCCTGGATCCAGGGAAGGAATGATGGAGGCCAGGGAGACCACGCGGAACTTTAACTTATTGAGAGACTTGTTGAGGCCATGCAGGTCCAGGATGTGCCTGAGGCCCCCCTTGTCCAGATCAATAGCCCCCCAAGCCCAGGAGCTGCTAGTGAGAAGGGTCCCTGAAGAGGGATAGGAAAATGCAGGGTTGGGAAGGAGGGACAAGGTATAGCCCCGAGCCACTATATCCAGGACCCAGCGGTCCAACATAACCCACGACCAGGAGAAGGGCTTGATGCTCCCTAAAGTCATCCGGCTGGCTAGCTCTAGAAGGTCCCACGACCGCCTAGTCTGGGGATAACGAGGAAGACTGGACTGCTGGTGGGGGGTGCTGGGTCTCGATCACCATTGGAGAAAGAGACTTTGGGGTAGGCACAGGGCCCCGGCCTCAGAACAGGCTTCTAGTACCAGGTCTAGTGATGCTGGAGCCACCACCTGCTGTTCTGTCGCGGCCACCTAGGAGTGCTATGAAGGAGGCATTGTCATGACCTGTACGCCCCACATGCTCCAATACGGCCACTGTGCTTGCCACTGGCCATGTTGCCACTACGGTATTGCCGACGAGAAAGTGGGCTCCAGTGCCCAGCCACGCCGATGAGACCGTGGTGACAGGCTGAACTGGCCCTCCATACCACAGAAACTCCCTTCCAGTGACCAGGGTGGAGCCCTCAACGCCTGAGTTTGTTTGCTGGTCATGGCTACCGGTGACCATTGGGAAGAGTTGGGTGCCAGTGGTGTACTGTGCACGGAGGCCGAGGCACTTTTTTCAACCTGCCTGGATGGCTCGGAAGCTGGGTGGAGGGCAGATTCCACCAGGAGAGCCATGAGGCAGATGTCCCGCTCCTTCTGGTGTGGGCCTGAAAGTTTTTGCAAATCCAGCACTGCTCCTTAACATGCGACTCCCCCAGGCACTTAAGGCAGCTGCTGTGGGGGTCACTCACAGGCACAGACCTGCTGCAAGGCTTGAACCTAGGAGACCGGGGCACGCCCTGCCTGGGACAAAATCCCGCTGGGACCCTAACTACTAACTAATTCTCACTTAACAACTACGTAAGACTATCAAAACAAACTAAATACAACTACCTTAAGGCATGAAGTTCAAAATGGTAGACAACCACTAGCTCTTGCTAAGCTAGAGAGGCACTCTGACGGACTAACACAGGTGGTCAGAAGAAACTGAGAGGGTGTAGGGCCGACGGCATCTGATATACCACAGCAGAAGCACGGCACTCCAGAGGATGCCGCAGCTGGCCCTACAGGTACTGCTAAGGCAAAAATCTCTGACAGCCGCGCACATGGGCGTGCACACGCCTAGAATGGAATTGACGTGAGCAAGCACTTGAAGAATAAGTAAATGCTTCAGTCTATAGAAAAGGGCACATGATGAATAAATTCTAAAATGTCACCCTGTTAGAAGTTCTACTGCACCTCTTTGAGCATTGTGCAGAAGGCTAATAAGCCCTTGTCCCATTTTAATTTATAACAAGGCTACATTTACATAGTGCCTTTCATCCCAAACAAGTCTTAAAATACTTGAAAAATGAACTGCATGATGGATATAGATTCAGATTTTCTGCTCACCCTACATAAACAGAATTTCCTTGAAAGCAAACAGAATCCATTTATCTACCACTGAAACACAGAATAAGTTTAATACTTCAAGACAGTCTAAGACAGTGGCTCTCAACTTTCCAGACTCTTGTACCCCTTTCAGTACTCCAAGTTCCACTTCACTTAAAAATGACTAGCTTGCAAAATCAGACATAAAAATTCAGAAGTGTCACAGCACACTATTACTGAAAAATTGCTTGCTTTCTCATTTTTACCATATAATTATAAAATAAAACAATTGGAATATAAATATTGTACTTACATTTCAGTGTACCATATATAAAACAGTATAAACAAGTCATTGTCTGCATGAAATTTTAGTTTATACTGACTTCGCTAGTGCTTTTTATGTAGCCTGTTGTAAAACTAGGCCAATATCTAGATGAGTTGACATACGACCTGGAAGACTTCTGCGTACCCCCAGGAGTATGCATACCCCCCAGTTTGCATAGAACCACTGCTCTAAGAGAAAAAAAGCACCACGTCTAATCAAAACTACAGGACCAATTTAGATAGACAGAAGGTAATCATGAAAATTTGAATTGGACTAGGGTACTTAATTAAATATCTACTGATGCCAAAAGTGATGATTTAATATTTCATGGCACAAGTGGAAGACTTTGATTTTGCTTTATCCAAAAGAGTACCTACAACTGCATATCATTCTATAATCATGCTGGTGTTCCTAGCTCTGGCTCGACTCAGCCTTAATTCAGAAGGAAGAGAATCACCAGCAGCATTTCCTGTAGCACTTGGGTTTTTGCTGGAGGTCTCCCATCCAAGTACTGAACAGGCCTGGCCAGTCAAGCGTGAGATCTAACAACATTAAAGTCAAGAGAGGAGCATACATTTTGTCTTTAAAGGTTCCATTTCCTGCTCATAATGCTTACTACTGTTACCCTCATTGTCTCTCCCTTGTTTCCTCGTATTCTTTGTTACAGTCCCTTGTCATTACTTACTTTAAATTAGACCGTGAGCTCTTCAGAGCAAGGAGCATGTCCTCCTGTGTGTTTCTGTAGAATCTGACAAAACGGGGTTCTAATTCTGATGGGCTTTATTGCATTACAAAAAATAAATAAAAGTTATGGCCTACAAGAATGAAGCTGCTTAGATGTAAATTACTTATGCTTAGCCCGCTGAATAATGTGTCATAGAGCTAGTGCTTGTATCCCCAGAAGAGATAAAATACTGTCAGCCTTACAGCATCTCCATACTTCTCTCTTGGGGGTTCTCCATGAAATAGGAGTTTTCTGTTGAATGTAGCAAGGGCTCTTAAACCAGGTTGCCTGGATGACTCTTCAACCATGGATCCATTCCTAGTGGTCCACAGAATTAAACAATTTGTAAACCAACAAGTGAGATTTTGACAGGGCGGGTGTTCCTTGAAGGGAGCTCTTTCTTTCTGGTCTATATAATAAAAAGTCTGGAGAGTCACTGACAGGTAGAAGTGGCGAATTATTGCCCAAATTGCTGGTCATACATTCTTTGAATGTGTTATCTGTTGCCTTCAATACTAAATAAATAGCATTATTTGTATTACCAGCCACTTTCAATTTTTACATCATCCCATGCTGGGATGTCTATGTATTCACACATGCACAAATACAAGGACTGAAAGTTCCTAAATGAAAAGGGAAAAAAAAACCCATTCTAAAACTAATATACTTATAGTCAAAAAATAATTTTATTCATGAGATCAGAAGACAAAATGTCAGTATTTTTAATAATAGATTTGTTAATGTTCACACTTACCCCATCTGATACAAAATATGTCATGAAAGAAGCATCACCAGAGAATCCTGGGCTCTAACTAACTTCTCTCAAACTTCTCACTCCTCCAATTTATTTCAAGTTCAGTTTTCACAGTCTATCTTAAGTTTATATATGGTTCCTTTGAGCAACTAGCGATTGATCATATGCCTGGAGCCGTGCTATAAGGGTGGGTGTCCATGACTTTGAGAAGAATCAAGTTTCAGTTGGAAGCACAGCGCCAGGCATGGAAGCGATGTGCAGCTCAATCAACACAACTAGCCAAATGGCTCTGTGGCCAATGTGTACGTTCTTCTTCCCGAACTGCTCTATGGAGTCACTTGAAGACCCATTATTACAAACTGTGCTTCTCGTCCTTATTCTTGAAATTGAGGTGACTAACATCACCATCATCATCTATGGTGCCTGACCACCTGTACCTAAGCACAGTACATTCCAAAAGGTAGTCAGAGAAAATAAATATATTTGTAAAAAGAAAAGGAGTACTTGTGGCACCTTACAGACTAACAAATTTATTTGAGCATAAGCTTTTGTGAACTACAGCTCACTTCATCGGATGCTTATGCTCAAATAAATTTGTTAGTCTCTAAGGTGCCACAAGTACTCCTTTTCTTTTTGCGAATACAGACTAACACGGCTGCTACTTTGAAACCTGTCATTATGCAAAATATATTTGTGCTTATCTAATAATGCATCTCCTCTGAATGTCCAGGTTCACCATAAGTGTGAATTTCCATCTGGTGTGCAGACTTGAATGAAGGGCTAAGTGATAACTTGACTCCACCACCTCAGAACCTAGCCAGCAATTAGAGCTGGACGGGAAATCATTTTCCCATCCTGTGAACATTTTCAAGATTTTGAAAAATATTCCATCTTGAATCAGGATGAAAAGTCAAAATCTCCAAAATATCTGTGAACCAAAAATCCAAAGAATGTTTCAAATTAATGTTTCAGGTCAATCAAATGTTTCATTGTGATCATTTCTAAATGTTTGTTTTGATTTTGACCTTTTTACTTATTTAATTATTATTATACTGCTATCTAGTGAGGAGGCATGGCCTCCCTCAGAGGCAGACGCAGAGGGGACGCCACAAGCTGCCTGGTGGGTGGAACTAGGAGGGCTATGTCCCGCATGCTGGAAGCAGAGGGGCAGGACAGGAAGAGATAGTATATAAGGCCCGCCTAGTACCTCAGTCAAGAGGGAGCTGCTGAAGGAGACAGACACTTCTTCCCTGCTGCTGGCGTTGGACGCCAAGGAGAACCATTGCCCTGCCCTGAGGACCAGCCTGAGCTTCCAGAGACCCTGCCACTACCAATGTTGAGGTGCTGCGACCACTACCCCTGGCAGAGTATCCCGAGGAGACTGAGGATGACCTCTGGATGCAGGTATACCCAAAGGGAAGAGAAGGAAGCAGCACAGGGGAGCCAGACTACCATCTGGCTGTGGTGCTACCGGAAACACGATCAGCATGTTGCAGGTGTATTCCCTGCTGACCTAGTGGCAGATCACTCTGCCGCTGTTAGGGCCCTGGGCTGTGATGCAGTGGAGCTGGGTGGGCCCACGTCCCCACATCCGTGGGATGACAGTACTCCCCCTCCTTAGGCCAGGAGGCCTGCAATCCTCAGGTGTCCCTGCCATAGCCCCATAGACTGTACTTGGTGCTCCCCTCTCCTGGAGCCCATAGACTAGGTGGATAAACTGCTACAGCTCTGCCTGACTGCAGGCCAGAGCCTTGATTGCTTGCCGCCCCGCACTGCTTAAAGGTTGGGCAAATAAACTACTACCACTCTGCCTGGTTGCAGGCCAGAGCCCAGACTATTTGCAGCCCTGCCCTGCTTGAAGGCCGGACCCATTGAGAATTGCTAATTCCCCCCTTTGTTTTTTCTTAGCAGACCAAACTGCAAGGACGACAATGCCATCTTACAGGCTATCAAACCAAAAAATGGTTTTGAACCAGTATTCTGACAATTTCAAAACTTGTTTTTTCCAAAAAGATCAAAAAGGGAAAGTCACTAAAACTGACCTTTCTTACAGAAAGTTAAATCAGCATTTTTGATGGAAAAATGTTTTAATCAAAAAAATTCCTAACTAGCTCTACCAGCAAGTTTTTCCAATCTACGATACATTAAATAAACTCATCAACGTGCAAGTATATAGGATTTTTTTTTAAGAATATTACTGGCCAACATGTCCAAGACTACTTAAAGAAAAAAGACCTAGCTTTCCAGAGTGTGAGTGTGCCTACGTAAAAAATAGCAAGCCTTGCTATTAAGAGACAAGAACTTACTAGGTAAAAAAAAATCTCCTCCTTTCTGTCCCTCATATCCAGGAAATAATTACTCATTTTTTAAAAACTGTAAAAATGTAAGGAAAGGCCCAACAAAGCTAATGTAAGTATGTAAAAATTTTAGGTGAGAGAATGATATGAATTAAAGGTGCACTTCTGGAGTAAGGTGCACTCCCTGGCTACCCCAAAAATCATATTAAAGCATAGGAAAGGCAAAACCCAGATATGTACAAAATTAAAATGTAAGATCAGAGGGGAAAAGCTTACACTTTACAGAAAAATCAGGCACTCGAAAGACTACATGAGAGCATGCCTCAAGGCATAACATAAATGGCTGTGTTCCCATATGTGCAGAACCAGTCTCAGTATCTGACAATTTTGGTCCCAGACCCCTATCTGCATGTGATAGCACTTGGGCAGACTGATGTGTACACCCACTGAAGTCAATGGGGCTCTGCATGAGAGCAGCAGCCTTCCTGAATGCTGTCAACTGCAGGATCGGGGTTGAAGTTTGTACAGAAGAAGAAAAACCCCATAGTTTATGACTATGAGAGAGACTTCGATGATAGCCTTTTTCTTTTCTCCGTCACACCATCTAACATGTATACAAGGGAAGGAAAGGTCCTGGCTTTGAACAAGAGTTGAAGGATCAGAGCAGGCTATATCAATTTTATTTAAGGATTGTTTATTTTATTCTATTATTTGAATTTATGGTTCAATGGTGGTGTGTACGAGTTTCCAATTTAAAAAAAAAAGAATTTCCTGGGTGGAAGGAGGGGAGAGAAGGGTAGTAACTTTGGCCTGGACTCAGTTCCCTTTGGATCACCCTTGTTTTTAATTTGAAAAAAAGATGACAGGCATGTAATAGAGGTTTTTGTTTGTTTGTTTGTTTTTTAAACCAGTTACCCAGATACGTGGTCTTCTAGGAACCCCATGAAATATGACGAAAATGTCCAACACACAGAACTGTATTCTTTTGGTATCAATATTTAATTCCACGCAACCCCTCCTTTCCAGGTCACAAAGCATTTATATTTTTAAGCACACAGCCATTTGTACTTTATTTATTATTTAGACTTAATTTTTTAACCTAAGTAGGGAACTATTAATGCACAAAAAGCTTTCTGTTTCAGTGATAAAAGATGGGTTGCACGCCAAATCGTAAGCGAGGGATTGAAAAGTAAAGGGTAATATTTACTTCTGAACTTGCCCTGATCTGACTGGAGAAAGACCACCCCAGGAAAAGAACTGCAGTTTAAGACAGTCTGAGAGGTAGTGGGAACATTGCATCTTAGAAACACTAGTATTTTTCAACTTGTCAGAGGAATCAATGCTGAGAAGTATATACTATATACCCACTGTTTGCAAATAATTAACTTGCTTGTATTCCTAAGAATTGTCAATAGCAAGAAAGCCAATGATGTTTTTTGAGCGTGAGCAAATGTAACTGAGAGCAGCTGATTTTGAATCAAAATTAGACACTGAAGGAGCATTTAATATTAAACTAGTTAGGATTTATAACCCCCCACTTCCCTCCTAATAACCACTACAGGACATGCATTTTTCAACACTCCACCCCGTGGCTCCAGGCTACATACTGAACATTTTGTGCATGCTGTCCCCAAATTTCAATATTTATTGTCAATGAAAGCTTCCTGGTATTTCTTGTCTCTTCACTCTGCAGTTTGGGTTTCAATTCCACAGCCTGGATTTTATGTATTAAACTCCCTTTTGTGGAGTTATCAATAATACTTATCCTTCATCATTACTGTATGGTCTAATGAGTGATTATAAGAATTTTTTTGTACAAGTAAATGGTATTTCTCTAACGGATGAGTTAATTTTCCAGCTACAATACATGAGTTAGTCAGATACTATGGTGAGGAGAGTAGTATAATAACCTAAATAGAACAGAACAGAAGTTTTTATTTATGTTACTTTTATAGGCAAGAGTTACCAACTGAGTATCAGAACATTTTAAGCACCAACAAAGGTTTTCCTGGAGTTCCTGTTAGCTTCCCTACTGTGTACGCTATTTCCCTTAGTATAAAAACCAATAATCACCAGGAGAGAGGTGAGAGATATCTTGTTGGAATTATATTGTAATAGTCAATGGTATCTGCATATGCTCAGTATCTCCAAAAATCAGGCCACTTATTTAAGTGCCTAGATAGGATATTGGTGCCTAACAGAAGACGCCTGCCTGTATTTGAAAAGAAACCC
Organism: Dermochelys coriacea; assembly: GCF_009764565.3. Classification (NCBI taxonomy): domain Eukaryota; kingdom Metazoa; phylum Chordata; order Testudines; family Dermochelyidae; genus Dermochelys; species Dermochelys coriacea. The sequence goes on from NC_050069.1 coordinate 75,443,315, forward strand.
TCACCTCCAGTCTTCATTTTCTCCATCTACAAAATAACATCAACAACATGTCTACCTACTGGGGCTCCGAGAGACTTCATTTCATGCTTGTAAAAGCCTTGGGAGAGCTCCAGATGGAAGGTACCATTATAACTGCAAAGTATTATCACAAAAAGCACAGTAAGCATCTTCCTGCTGCAGAGCTCCTCAGCTGAGGAGGTCTGCTCCTCACTAACTGAAGTTGATGAAAGGACAGGCTGAAACTGTCCCCATCTCAGATAGCACCATGTATAATGGCTGAGATTTCTGGCATAAGAGGCACAGAATATGTTACATGATCTCACCGCAGGAGGTGAATGTATTTGATTTCTCTTTAACCTTCTCTAATTTTTATCCTTCGGGGTGCCTAACTAAACTGAGACAGCCAGTCAAAAAGTAAGAACTGGAAAGCAAGGTCACTTGTCCTGTTCACTCTGCATGAGAGTGAAATTAGAGATGCTAACAGGAGTCACAAGGCAACCTCAACAAATTTTTCAAGTCCTTGAGAATGCAAAGGTACACTGCCGATAAACTGATAGATGTACACAGCTTATACACAAAAGGTTACTGAGCATCCTTCAAAGTTGGGCACTTCAATTAGATTGTCATTACTTCAGAATACAATACAACAGGTTCCAGGTCCTTTCCTGAATGCTGTACATGACACTTGTACAGAAAAGTGAATGCTGCTGTTTGGAAATGCATGAAGTAAATCCTAAAGTTCCATGTCCCATCACTTATTTAACCTACATGAGATAAATATCACACATGGTAAACACTGCAGAATATACCAGGCACAGATAAAGTCAAGCTCTGCAATACCCTGGGTGTAGAAAGCCCATAAGCAGCTTAAGAATTCAGGGTGGCTGCACTGGAAATAGCAGCAGCAGGCCCAGTGCAAGGAGGTTTCTCCCTGGCATGCAGGAGGGTGCAGGATACATCAAAGACTCAGATAGTGTATTTACACCTGGCACACGTCAACTTAACCAAAACCTCACATGGGAGAAGAGGTAGCAGTCAACATCTGCTACTTCACCCATACTGTATAGTAGCCGTAGACCAGCATCACATATACAGAGCTTAATTTGTGTCAGCGCTTGCCATGGCTGAGCCCCAGCACCTCTGGGCTTGGAAGTTCATAGTCCCCGCACCTCTGGGCTTGCTGCCTGTTATGAATGTAAAAAATTGCTTGAGCCCCGCCACCTCTTTCATTACAAATTAAGCACTGCATGTACACTACGATTCTACCCCTCATCTCTGCAATATTTTAGCATAGAACATTGGACTTCCACTCAGGCTTTACTCCTTCTGCAGGTTTTAGCCAATAATTGTTTCAGAGGTATGACAATACCTCTACAGCAGCCAGAGGCAGCCTCACCAACCTGTCCTTGCAATTGCTTTATATCATACCTTTGAAATTAAATCAAGATACAGAATGATTTTGATGAGGGAAAAGGACAGTATGCAAATAACATGCAGAAAAGTATAATGTGAAAAGAAATGTGCTAAGTCATTCTTACTAGTTTTATACAGCCACATATTGTCAGAGGCAAGACTGGTTAAAGAAAAAAAAAAAAAGGCACAAAGTTCAAAGCTTATCGTCAGAAAGCTTAGGCTGCCACGGCTTCCAGAAGCTAGAAGATTTGGTATGCCTTCTGAATCAATTTTTCCATAATAAACCACTATTTGTGTGCTGTTTAAAAAATGCTCTGGGCTGAAACTTAGCTTAGAAAAATCTTAGCACACAACAAAATTTTTAAAAAAAGAAAAGGAGTACTTGTGGCACCTTAGAGACTAACAAATTTATTAGAGCATAAGCTTTCGTGAGCTACAGCTCACTTGCTCACGAAAGCTTATGCTCTAATAAATTTGTTAGTCTCTAAGGTGCCACAAGTACTCCTTTTCTTTTTGCGAGTACAGACTAACACGGCTGCTACTCTGAAACAAAATTTTTATATTTTTATAAAATTCTGGTTGAGTCATGAAAAAAATAATATTAACCTCCTCTTTTTCCTCACAAAATAAATGTAAAGACCAGATTCAACTTTAAAAGAATGCTGAGATGCATTTTTATGCTGGTATAAATTTCAACACAATTCTGGTTTTCAATAATAGAAGTTTGTTGAAGTATATAACTAAGCTAGAGTAACTTAGTTTGTAAACTCTTTGGTATAGGAACTCTTTTTTAGCTCTGTGTTTGTACAAGACTAGGGCTCATAGGTGCTATGGTCATTCAAATAAACCTTTTTTCTATTAAATTATCCAATTTCATATTTCTTCTTTTTTAAAAAATGGATCTGCTCTGCCTGAGCAGCAAGATTTTGCACCGAGTGCTTCTTGTCAATCTTCTTTTAAAATCTACATGTTTATCACTCACTTTAATCTTACAGACCACAACAAATCTGTTTATGGGCCGTAATGACCTTTAGGATCCATGATCCACAAATGTAGAGAAATTTTAGTGGTTCTTTGCAAGATTAACTGCATCTGCTCCAAAACACCCATGCCAGTCCTCAGTACAAATGGAACCCCAACATTGACCTTTTACACCTCAATAGTTCAAAGGCAGAGAAACCAAACCTAATATTGTATTAATGATGAGGTGGGAGACAGACTTTCCTCCGCACGTCATAGAAACCAAATGGTGCAAGGCTCGTCTGTGTACTCAGACTTTTGGTGAAAGAAGGTGTTATGCTCTTAAACTTAACTTTGGTTTTTGGTTGGGAATGTTGTTTTGCCACTTGTGTTCTTCATTGCTAGTTGTACATTTGGGGAATATCCTTTTATACAGAGGATGGTATGTAGTAAAATGTTAAAAACAATTGCAATTTAATTGTAAAATTTCCCAGAGATTTAGGGAATGGGCCAGATTGAAAAACAAAACCCAAAAACCTTTATATCTAAAAAAATGGCAGAAATTCACCAAAACCCAGGAAAATCCCATCTCTGAGATAAAAATCATGTAAAATTTCTCTGGTTTTAAGCTGTTTTGAAGTCAATTTAGTTTTCCCAGCATACAATACATAGACAGGAATTTGTGTCCGCACACACACATATACAGCCTAACTCCCCTTCTTAAGAGACCTCAACAAATGAAAGTCAGGCTGCAGGCTTCTGTTAAAGATTGTGTTTATCACCTTGATCATCACTACAAAAGGTTCCTCCCCCCCCCCCCCCCGCTTGTAATAGCTCACCTTAAGTGATCACTCTGGTTACAGTGTGTATGGTAACACCCATTGTTTCTCTATGTATATAAATCTCCCCACTATCTTTTCCACTGAATGCATCCAATGAAGTGAGCTGTAGCTCACGAAAGCTTATGCTCAAATAAATTTGTTAGTCTCTAAGGTGCCACAAGTACTCCTTTTCTTTTTGTGAATACAGACTAAGACGGCTGCTACTCTGAAACCTTACTAAAAGTAGTAGTCTATAGTCACACCGAATTGTGAGGGCTAGCATCTTGACATATACCACAATGACAAGTTATGGTATTCAGTCAAACTTGATAAGCTGTACAGTTTCCTCTTCTCACATAGACAATTATCTGCTAGTGAAGGAAAAGAATAGAGGCTATTTCCAAGTAATGTTTTATCATTTTGTACTTAATGAGAAAGCCCAGCAATTGAAGTTTTATTTTACCATTTTACTGGTAGTTAAGATACTACCAGTATCTTCTCTATGCTTATAATAAGGAATTACTGCTAGAACCAGTATCGTCTTATCTACCAATAGGAGGTGAGGTAAAACAACAAAAAAGTTAACTGTTCCCAGGACACAAGTCTTCAGATGGTGGGGCAGTGCCAAATTCAGGCCAGAGTGTTGGCAAGACTGTCTATATTATGAAACCTATAAGCTTTACTAGGTTTTAGTACATATTTCTGCAGAATGAGAAATTTCTGCAGAATGAGTAAAATACTTCCCTCCATAAAGGTAGCTGGTAAAAACACAATGCTAGAGACATACTTATAACACTAAACTTCAAAAAGGCAGATATAGTCTGTATCTACTCTCCTCCCCACCTGACAAAGACTCCCAATTTTACAGTTATTGGGAAACTATGCTTTTTCACCCCCAATACAATACTACCGTTTCAGGATTTGCAGGGTATGCATTCTGAATGGGCTGAAATAAAAGCAGTGTTTTTGGCCTATCTACATGTGTAGTTAGATTTAACAGTATGAAGGAAGGAAAAATATGTGCAAGAACCAACTACAAGTAACATATCAGGGGTGTTTCCTAAACCACTCAATGAATTCCAATGGTCTTTGAGATTTGTTTTCCAGACATACATTTTATAACATGTTTAATAGTTGCAGTATTCTACAAAATATGAAAGGCTTAAAAATTAAACATGTCTGAACATTCCTCCTAATAAATGAAATAGCCTACTTCTTGTGGGGTTGAAAGGAGTACCCAGATTTGATTGACTGGGATTGCGTTATGTGGGAAATGAGTGACAGTGCTGATTTTATGTGTGGAGATAAAATTGATTAATTGGTGTCAGGGGACAGAGCTGAACTTCTGAGAGGGGACTGAAGTTGTAGCAATGTACATAAATAGTCATGGCTTTAGGCCATTGCACTACTTTTTTTTCCTGGGTGTAGTCCTTTGCTATGTGTCAATGAATTTATCAAGCCCCGATTTAAAGGGCTTTCTTAAAGGATAGACGCAAGATTTGACGCCGATTCCTTTATCTTTCCTCATCCCGCGCCGTACAGTGGTTGTTTGTTCTATAATTTCTGAAGTGTGTGTGGTAGTGGTTCTTTTCCTCTTCATAAACAAATCTCCAACATTATTTCTTTAGTTCAAAGCACTGACCAGCCTTTATGAGCAACCTAAAATAACAAATCTAAATGAGTGATTGAAATTTTATAACGGAAAAATATTTTATTTTTAAGCCTCTAAGGATTTGTTGAAGGGGGAGACATAGTGACCTCTATGCTAGCTTAACTGAATGGTGGTCTATGCTGAAACTTTACATCAACATAGCTTCGTCTCTCAGGGATGTGAAAAATCCACACCTTGAGAGACGTAGTTAAGCCAACCTAAAGCCCAGTGTAGACAGCGCTAGGTTGACTGAAGAATTCTTCCATTGACCTAGCTACCTTCTTTCAGGGACTGGATTAACTATAGTGATGGAAGAACCCCTCCATCGCTGGTGACTGTGTACAGTGAAGCACTCCAGCTGTGCAGCTGTAGTGTTTTAGTGTAGACATAGCCTGACACTCTCCCTTACAAAAAAAAACCATCCCATCAAAATGATTTTTAAAATCATGGTGCTTCTCTTGTCAGTATCTTTGACTCTCAATATTTATCTCTTGTATAGTTGTGTTAGCAGTCCTTCGCACTGTTAATAATAGAAAATGAAGAATCATGTAATTGTACCAAGGAGGCAAAAATTTAAAAAATGATTGTGTTCTCAAAAATCAGCATCAGTTTGTCCAGCCATAAAGAATTATAGCTTGCTTCTAGCTTTAAATTACCTTAATGATGATAATTATAAACATTTATAATAGTATTTTAAACTGGTCTTGTAAGGTTTTTGAACATGGAACTGAATGTACTGCCAGCTAGGGCTTCACCAGCCATGGTTGTAAAAAAGAAATTTTTCAATTTGACATTAGCTTGTTTTCTGACATGAGCATAGTCTGAGCTTGGATATTCAATAACGGGGATCAGTAATGATCTGAGAAAACATTACTACTAAAATATGTAATACTATGCAATACTATGTAATACTAATTAGTCATTTCACTTTTTATTGCTGGGTTTTTAAAACATAAATAAGTAACCTTTAATGGATGCAAATTTATTTAGATACATGTGATCATTTAGCATTCTGATGTATTATGTAATGTGCCCATCACTGTGGTATATAGGCCCCATATACACAATTTAAAAAAAAAACAGTCATCAAAGAGGAGGATATACCGTAGACTGCATCATATTAGAAGATCTAGCTGCATTCTTAGGTGGGGTTGTACTCCCTTATTAGTGTCCTTGCAGAAGCACAGTAAGTTGCATACACAGAATATTTCACATTTTTCTAATGTATGAGATTTTCACATTTTAAAATATCTAATTTTGGCAACAATTTAAAAATCATCATCCTAGGAAACAATTCAAAGTTTTGGTATTAACTGAATTTCATGATCTCTGATACATCGAACTGGAAAGATTCAATTTTTCACATTATGCATCAGAAAGAAGCAACAATCAAGCTGCAAAAGTTCTGGCACAAATAGAATTAAAAATAAAATGCATATATATATATACACATACACAAACACATACACACACACACACACACACAGAGTTTACATCTTCAAAGTGTGGGGGTTAATGTGGACTTTTCTGCATTTACCTGAAGTCCTGAGGACTGAAACAAATTGAGTAAGGAGAAAACTGCTACTTTCACCTCCTGATACGACCATGTCTAGGTAAGGAAATGTTGGGTTGTCTTGTTGGCTCAAGTGTGCTACTAGTACAGCCACTGTAAAGACTCTTGAGGCTGTCGATAAGCTGAAATGAAGCACTCCATATTGGAAGTGCTGTAGACCCCCGTAAACAGCAGAAATCGCCTATGAGCTGGGTGAATAGGGAAATAGGAGTCCTTCAGACAGAGAGCTGCAAAGTAGTCACCTTTATTCAGGGAGGGGATTATAGCAGCCAGAGTAGTCATCCTGAATCATGAGTGGTGGATGAAGATACAGCCATCTTAGAACCAGGATGGCTCTCCAACCCCGCTTCCTTTTGGGAATTAGGGACTATTTGGAGTAAAGGCTTTTCCTCCTGTGTTGACAAGCTATAGGCTCTATTGCCCTTCAATTGATAAAGGAGTCCACTTCCTGTTTGAGGATCCTCTTGGGAAGGGGGGTTTTGGAGAAGGGATAGACAGGAATTCGATCATGAAGCCAATTGAAATGATGTCAAGATTCTTTTGTCTAAAGTGATATAGATATTCATAGAATATCAGGGTTGGAAGGGACCTCAGGAGGTCATGATACCACATCAGAAGAAAATGGGCCTGGAGGCCATCGAAGGGGAGTGGGGAAACTGGTTGTGTGCAGGCTGACTGATGGCTCTTGAGCATCCTGTCAAAATGCCTTCTTGATAGACAGCTGGTTCTGAAACGGGGATGGCGGTGGTGCAATGTGTCTGGCATTTCCTTGCAGGCTCATAGGCCCTCTGAAGATAGAAGGGCTGAGGTAGCTTACAAAATTCCCCTGGGTATATATTCCCAAGGACAGTGGCAGGAGAGTCCTTGAGGGAGTGAAATGAGTCATCAGTCTTTTCACTAAACAGATTGTTAGAGCCCTGTGCAGATACAAAATTTGTATCCACATCTGATCCATGATCTGCAAAAATGATCTGTGGATATCTGCAGATTTGCAGGGCTTTAGATATAAAATTTGGATCCGCATCCATCTGCGATACACAAAAATGGTCCGCAGATGTCCACATCCAATTAGCAGGTCTCTTCAGATTGTTACTCTTAAAGATGAGCAGGGGGAGGGATAGCTCAGTGGTCTGAGCATTGGCCTGCTAAACCCAGGGTTGTGAGCTCAATCCTTGAGGGGGCCATTTAGGGATCTGGGGCAAAAATTGGGGATTGGTCCTGCTTTGAGCAGGGGGTTGGACTAGATGACCTCCTGAGGTCCCTTCCAACCCTGATATTCTATGATTCTAAGAGATCTTCAAGTGTCACCTGGACCTCCAATGACTGCAACCAAGAGGCCCACCTCATAACCAAGATAACGCCATGGAGCATGAAGCCACGTCCACTGCTTCAAGAGACGCCTGGAGGAATGATCTGGGATTGGGGTCCACATTCCTGCAGTAGTTTAATGGCAAACTCTGAGAGCTTGTTGTAATTGATAAAGTTGTATTTTCACAATCTAGCATAGTAGGCTGGTTGAGGAGAAATTATTTCTGATGAAGGGATCTAGTCTCTTGGCTTCTTTGTTCAACAGAGCAGACCTAGGCTGGTGGAACCTGTTTTATCCATGACCACCTGGAAGACGAGAGAGTTCAGGTTATGGTGGGAGAACAAGTATTCTGTCCATTTGGAGGGCACAAAGTACTCCTTCTCAGCCTTCTTCAGGGTCAGGGCACAGGTGTGCCACATAGATTTAGCAGGCTCCAATACAGCCTCACTAGTAGGGAGCACAACCTTGGAAGGAACTGTAGAATTGAGCATGTCCAGAAGTTTACGGATGGAATCCTGAACCTCCTCCAGTGTGATCTGGAGGGTTCTGCGAATCTCCAAGGGAGTCCTGGTATTCGCTATAATCATCCTGGGGAGATGGAGTGGCTGGTGCCACTGCCTCGTCTGGAGGCAAAGGAAATGCTGTTGGCAGCTCTGTCAATATTGGCTGTTCCAGCTCAGTGACATGCTCTAAGAGGGACTGAGGCTCTTCTCTTGGAGGCAATCTCTGTGGAACATGGTGCCCAGGATCCTCATAGTCTGGGGCCTGAAAGTACGGATCCCATGGACCCCAGTATGGTCAGAAGCTAATTTCATAAGGGTATGGAAGCGGGCCCTGGAGGTGTTACTGTGGGTTCCTAGACCGACAGTACAGGTCACAGGGATGCAGAAACCTCTGGTAGGCTCTAGAAGCCCTGTCCAGGCTAACTTCTCGTGCTTGTGCTGTCAGGGGAACTACTGGTACCATCTCCTGTTCGTCCAAGGAGTTCTATAGATGGAGTTGACATCACTGTCTGTCTTGTAGCAGCAGAGCTGGACACAAACAAAGGAAAATAGAGCCTAAATGGTGTGGAAGTGTCCATGACACACCTAATACTTGGGACCAGTGCACGTGAGGTGATTATGTCTTTCTATAGAACCAGTTCTTCAACTGTCTGAAAGGATTAAAAAGGTTCAGTGACTCAAGATCAGTGTAAATCATAAGGTCCTCAACAAGAGTGTAACAAGCTGGCTGGAGTTTTTGATATAGGCTGGTCTGACAGTGCAAGCTTGGATGCAGCACCATACCACCTACATGGAAGGCTAATGTTCTTTCCTATCCTTCCTTGCTGCAAGGGACTGGTTCCCATCTCCTTCATGGACAGTTTGGGAGCACTGGATGCTCCTGATACCATCGGTCGTAGTCCATATCCCTCATGAGCTCCAGATGCACCCATTCTTAAATTGCACCCATTCTACAGTTTTTCACTCAGTACTGAGGGGAGAGGATAGGCAGTCCTCTTCTTAAAGGGCTTGTGTAGCTATGTGTCTCTCTTTTACCCTCCTCATGTCTCCATCTGAGTTTAATGCAGGATTCCGAGCTGGAAAGCATCAGTTCATCAGCAGGGTTTCTGACCTGAGCCTTCAGCAATGCAGCATAGGCTGCTTCTACTTGGCTACAGTCCTAACTACTTTAGCTGGCAGCAGGAAAAGGCTGTTGTTCCAGAGGGACTTGTGGTGGATGGTTGGGTCCAGGAGATCACTATAGGAGCCCAGCTCCAGCCCCAGCCCCTCTCTCTCCCCTTTCCCCCCCTCACCACTACCCCCACCCCCAGGACTTGGGTAGCTTCCATATACTGCTCCCGGAGACTGAGATGGCTGCTAACGCTCACGTGCAGGATCTGGGGGGTAGGGTTGGGGAGCCTGGTCCAGCTCTCTTTCTTATGTCCTGGGAGTTGGAGGATCTCCTGACTCATGTGGTGCCCCCACAGGGGCCATACATTTGGTCTGAAAGGGGGAAGCCCAGCCAGACTCTCCCATTCCCTCCTGGCAGCTTCCAGGTATTCCCTGCACATGGCTGCTGCTGCCAAAGAAAACAAGGCACTTTCTACTTTGAGGGCATTCCCCCTGCTGAATATCAAAGGTCTGGAAGTTCTCAAATAAAAGGTCACAAGAATCCTTTATAATGGAAAATGTTAGACTACCTAAATAGAGGAGTTGCTACCAACTCACAAATTTGTTGTTACAATCTACACTAGCCTTTGCAGAGTTACCACACAATCTCACTCCACATATCTATTCAGGGGATACCATCATAGGGCCTAATCACATCAGCCACACTATCAGAGGCTCGTTCACCTGCACATCTACCAATGTGATATATGCCATCATGTGCCAGCAATGCCCCTCTGCCATGTACATTGGCCAAACTGGACAGTCTCTACGTAAAAGAATGAATGGACACAAATCAGACGTCAAGAATTATAACATTCAAAAAGCAGTTGGAGAACACTTCAATCTCTCTGGTCACTCGATTACAGACCTAAGAGTGGCTATCCTTCAACAAAAAAGCTTCAAAAACAGACTCCAACGAGAGACTGCTGAATTGGAATTAATTTACAAACTGGATACAATTAACTTAGGCTTGAATAGAGACTGGGAATGGATGAGTCATTACACAAAGTAAAACTATTTCCCCATGGTATTTCTCCACCCCACCCCACCCCACCTCCCACTGTTCCTCAGATATTCTTGTTAACTGCTGGAAATAGCCTACCTTGCTTGTCACCATGAAAGGTTTTCCTCCCTCCCTCCCCCCGCTGCTGGTGATGGCTTATCTTAAGTGATCACTCTCCTTACAGTATGTGTGATAAACCCATTGTTTCATGTTCTCTGTCTGTGTATATAAATCTCCCCTCTGTTTTTTTCACCAAATGCATCCGATGAAGTGAGCTGTAGCTCACAAAAGCTTATGCTCTAATAAATTTGTTAGTCTCTAAGGTGCCACAAGTACTGCTTTTCTTTTTGCGAATACAGACTAACACGGCTGCTACTCTGAAATCTCACTATTGTAACTCTTTCTTATCCATCCTCCTATTTTGTAACTTCCTTCACTGCATCATGTCTAAAAATCAGACTTTTTGGGGAAGGGACCATATTTTATTTGTACTGTGAGATGCCAACCACACTCTTGAATGCTCTAAAATAATGCTGATGAACCGAAAACTCTCAAGTAGAAATTAGGCATATTAGGGCATGTCTTCACTAGCAATGTTAAAGCACTGCCACAGCAGCGCTTTAACATGGCTGTGTAGTCGTGGCACCAGTTCTGGGAGAGAGGTCTCCTAGTGCTGTTAAAAAACCACCTCCATGAGGGGAGTAGGTCCCAGGGCTGGTGCATTGTCTACACTGCTACATTACAGCGCTGAAACTTGCAGCGCTCAGTGGGGTGGTTTTTTACACCCCCGAGCAAGAAAGTGGCAGCGCTGTAAAGTGGCAGTGTAGACAAGGCCTTAGAAAAGAGAGTGGAGATAATTGAGTGAGGAAAAGAGTTCCAACTACTCTCTGCATTCTCCTGGACTCTGCATTTGAGCACTGTCTACTGAAACAGTAAAAATAAAGAAGTGACATTCTCAGTTTTCTGAGGCAAGTTATTACCCTAAGAATGCAGAGGATGTCTCTACTTAATAAAATACAAATGTTTTGCCCTTGGACACCTAAAGCAGACACAAGCCAGTGACACTGACAGCAGGCTGGTTGAGTACAAGTGCACCTAAAGAGCCAGTCCTACTAGGTTTGCCAACCCTTCCTTGAAGCTGCCCAGTGAAACCCTAGCTCTCACCACAGCTTGAGTCCTTCCCTACTCTCCTACTATATTTCCTTGACATACCGCACCTATCCCACTGAAATGCCCTCCTTGTCTACTAGCTGTCATAGTTGTATGCAGTGTTGTTGCAGCTGTGTTGGTTCCAGGACATTAGAGAGAAGTGGTGGGTCAAGTAATATTTTCTATTGCAGTGGCTCTCAACCTTTCCAGACTACTGTACACCTTTCAGGAGTCTGATTTGTCTTGCGTATCCCCAAGTTTCACCTCACTTAAAAACTACTTGCTTTCAAAATCAGACAAACTTACAAAAGGGTCACAGCACACTATTACTGAAAAATTGCTTACTTTCTAATTTTTACCATGTAATTATAAAACAAATCAATTTGAATATAAATATTACACTTACATTTCAGTGTATAGTATATAGAGCAGTGTAAACAAGTCATTGTATGAAATTTTAGTTCAAACTGACTTTGCTAGTGCATTTTATGTAGCCTGTTGTAAAACTAGGCAAATATCTAGATAAGTTGATGTACTCCCTAAAAGATCTCTGCATACCCCCAGGGGTATCCCTGATTGAGAACCACTGTTCTACTGGACCAACTTCAGTTGGTGAGAGAAACAAGCTTTTGAGCTTAATCAGAACTCTTCTTCAGATCCTGAAGAAGACCGGAAGAAGAGCTCTGTGTGAGCTTGAAAGCTTGTCTCTCTCACCAACAGAAGCTGGTCCAATAAAAGGTATTACCTCACCCATCTTGTCTTTCTAGTTGTCATAGTCTTCACTTAAAAAAATATTGATCCAATCATTTCACCCTTCATCTGAGTATAAAACACTGTAAGAGCGACTACTGGCTGTGGCACATTTAACTACTACACCAAGAAAACAGTCAAAAACGAAGCCAATAAATAAATGTTTAAGCAATACACTTTCTAAATCAGAGAATTTTAGAAAATGGAACAAACTGGTGCAATGGAATGGTAATTCAAGGTTTCAGAGTAGCAGCCGTGTTAGTCTGTATTCGCAAAAAGAAAAGGAGTAGTTGTGGCACCTTAGAGACTAACAAATTTATCTGAGCATAAGCTTTCGTGAGCTACAGCTCACTTCATTGGAATGCATCCGATGAAGTGAGCTGTAGCTCACGAAAGCTTATGCTCAAATAAATTTGTTAGTCTCTAAGGTGCCACAAGTACTCCTTTTCTTTTTGGTAATTCAAGGTTGCTTCAGATCTGGTCATGTCACCACTGACTGAAGATTGCTGCCATTTTACAATTGTCAGTGTCAGATATGAAATGACCAAAACCCATTCTTCACAACTGGCACTGACTGACAGCCTTGCTGGTCATTTCATCAGAAGAGTCAAAGATTAAACGGGTCTAGAAGCTGAACTCTTCTCTAACCAGTATTAGTGCTGCCTCAGTTAGAAGGGAGAGGCACACTAGTAGGCACTGTGGGGAAGGCTGCCCTGTGCTGTATCTGTGGTATAGGGAGACGACTTCAGTTCCCAGCACTGCTAATGCACACTTATCACTTTTACAACCACAAAAAGAAGAAAACATTTTCAGAATGCTGACTGGAATTTTCCAAGAAACAGGAGTTCCATAAACCCTGTCCTTACTGAGAATCTGGCTACTGAATGGTTTTATCCTTTAATCCAAAAACATAAGAAACTAAACTAAGACCTGTTTACTCAAGATGTGTTTCATATATGTCTTCTACCATGTAAACTGATTTTTTCTGCTGTACTCTATTTTTAAAGAAACTTTATACTTTTTAAAAATTTTGTATAAAAATCAGATACACCTCTACCCCGATATAATGTAGTCCTCGGGAACCAAAAAATCTTCCCGTCTTATAGGTGAGACTGTCTTATATCGGGGTAGAGAGAGGAACCACTCCCTGTCCCAGCTCACCTCCGCCTCCCCCCCCGAGCGCGCTGCCACCGCTCCCCTTCTCCCCCCTCCCTTCCAGGCTTGCTGCATCAATCAGCTGTTTGGCGCGGGAAGCCTGGAAGGGAGGGAGTGAGGGGGGGGAGAAGCGGAGCGGCGGCAGCGCGCTCAGGGGAGGAGGCGGAGGCAGAGCAGAGGTGAGCTGGGGTGGGGAGCGGTTCCTCTGCGCTCCCCCCTTACTTGCTGCACCCCCCTGCCTCAGCTCACCTCCGCCTCCTCCCACAACCATGCCACAGCTCCGCTACTCCCTCCTCCCAAGCTTGCCGCGGAGCTGCGGCGCACTCGTGGGAGGAGGCGAAGGCGGAGTGGAGGTGAGCTGGGGTGGGGGGGCTGCAGCAAATAAGGGGGGCACACAGAGGAACTGCTCCCCGCCCCAGCTCACCTCTGCTCTGCCTCCTCCCCTGAGCGCGCTACCGCCGCTCCGCTTCTGCCCCCCCCGCTCCCTCCCTTTCAGGTTTCCCGTGCCAAACAGCTGATTGACGCGGCAAGCCTGGGGGGGGGGGGGAGAGAAGCGGAGCAGTGGCAGCGTGCTCAGGGGAAGAGGCGGAGGTGAGCTGGGACGGGGAGTGGTTCCTCTCCCTATCCCAATATAACACAGTCTCACCTATAAGACAGTAAGATTTTTTGGTTCCCGAGGACTGCGTTATAAAGCGCTGCTTTACCGCGTTATATCCGCATTCATGTTATATCAGACCACATTATATCAGGGCAGAGGTGTATTTTGCATACAGCAAGATAATAATAAATGAAAGATTGTAATCTGGCTCCCATGCTTGAAGATTCTCGATCACTCTAGGGAAAAATATGTATGTATTGTGACAAAGCTCTCCTTGTCTCCGTGGGTCCCACGTTTCCCAGTGGATTTCGCTAGCCTCAGAGGCTCATTGTGACCCCCACTAGCCCTTCTCTCTCTAGAGGCAAGGGTCACAGCCTACTGAGACATTTTCATCATAAGCCAGTGAGGGAGGTGAGGAAAAGCTCAGTCTCAGTGATTAATCAGGGGGGCAAAGGTGGGAGCCTGGGCCTGCCCTCTAATCTGGGCTCCAGCCCAGGGATCCTAATAGTATCAGCTATAGTAGCTGACTTTTTAGAAATAGGACATGTACAATTCCCTGGGCTACTTAGCAGTCCCCACTTCCTCAAGATCCACTTCACCCTTACCTCACGGCCTCCTTCCTTGTGCCTGATATGGTGTGTACTGCTCAGTCTCTCCAATAGCATAACTTCCTCCTACAGGTCCGGACATGCGCACCCACCTGACTAACTGGGAGACTTTTAACTAGTTTCAGCCAGCCCCTGATTGGCTTTAGGTGTCCCAATCAACCTAGCCTCCTCCCTGCCTTCTGGAAAGATCTTAATTGGCCCCAGGTGTCTTAATTGACCTGGAGCAGCTGCCATTTGCTTTTTCTGGTAACAGGGATTTGTTTAGCCCATGGCTAATATATCTGCCTCCCATTACTTTACTATAGCCATCTGGCCTTGCCCCGTCACGGTATCTAAAAATTTTTTTTTATCCTAAATACACAAATGTGGATTAAAAGATACATGTTCTGAACCACAAATGTAATAGACAATAGAACCTATCAAATTGCATTAACTATTTTGGCCCCAATAAACCATAAGACTACCCTTTAAAAATTGTTTTTCCCATATAGGAAACTTCCACAAACTCAAAACTAAAATGTATGTTAAAGACTGGAACCATACGTACAGAAATTACTGATAGCTTCTATACCTACTAACATAATGTGAACACTTGAGCTGAACACACACAGGGCCAAATCCTAGTCCCCCTGAAGTTAATGAATGTTTTGCTATTGATTTAAGGTAGAAGCAGGATTAAACCAACTATAAATATGATACCGAGTTGCTAACTATAATGAACATAGAATCCAGGAGAGAGATAGTAAACTGGCACATGTTTAACAAGCAGGATTATCAACTCCCTATTCAGATCCCTCTGCTGGATTATTTTTCTCACCATATCAAGTTTAAATTTCTGTTCTTGCCTTCAAGACCCTGCTCTGTGCTGCCCTGGTCTACCTCTTGGACCTTTGTCTCTTATTGCATCCTCCATTCAGCCCCTCTGTTCTGCCAGCCTGTATACCCCATTTATTTTTTGACAGTAATGCCTAGAGACCCCAACCAAGTCCAGGCCCCATTGTACTAAGCACTATAAGGCATACAGCAAAAGACAGCCCCACCCTAAACAGCATAGAATTTTAGGTTTAAACACAAAATGTAACAGATGAGTGAAACAAACATAATGGAGGGGAGACAGGGTAATAGCAATATGAACACTTATTAAAGACTCACCGTGTGTATAATTTGCAGGTATTGCAAATGTTCATTTTCTTCTGCCATCTTATATTTTTCAGTCCTGCACTTGTATATGGGAAGACCTCCCAAACCCAACCCACCAAGGACTCCAACCTCTCATTCAAATCTGCCATAATAGCTCACTCTTCTGCAGCACCCACAAGAAGTAATAACAGACAATTATTCCTTTTCTCCTCTTGGTTTCCCAGTTTGTCCTGTGTTCTCCACATCCATTTGACTGTAAGATCCTTGGGACAAGGGTTATCTTCATTTTTGTGTCTTGTAGAGCAAAAAGCATATTGTCAGTGGTTTACAAATAAGAAAGGATTAGTATTTACCTGTAACAGGTTTCAGAGTAGCAGCCGTGTTAGTCTGTATTCGCAAAAAGAAAAGGAGTACTTGTGGCACCTTAGAGACTAACAAATTTATTAGAGCATAAGCTTTCAATTTGTTAGTCTCTAAGGTGCCACAAGTACTCCTTTTATTTAACTGTAAATATTATTTCTGAATATCAAATACATCAGTATTTACGGATGGTATATAGCTGTTTTGCAGAGTAAGGGTGATTTTACTCAGTCACTGAGCTGAGTGAGGAGTATGGTATAAATGCCTAGTTAAATTAAATAAAATAGACTGGTGTCAAGCTAGCAATAGTCTGTTAAAAGAGCAGATTGTATTTTGCATCTGACCCCATGCCACCAATTTGTAAAAATGGGGCAGTTCTTCTCAACTTGGGTCACATATAAAGCTTTAGCTTGGTTCAGAACACAGTTATGTGCTAACCTATCAACTGGCACATTGTTGCAACCAGGATAGGGAAGATCCATAGTGTAACCAGGTGCCTTGATATGGTTGTATTTGTAGTACGGAAGTGCAGATGGGCTCGATGAGCCACCTTATTTCAGTAAAATCCCAGTTGTGGTGATCTGAATGAAGTGGCTGTCAGCTGTACCTGTTCTACCTGAAAAACCCATAAGAAAAAGGAGCTTAAAGATCAAGGTCTCATGGTTCCAGCAGCTCAAGAGAGATGACAACTCAGAGCACCAGATTCAGGCTCTAGATTGATCAACATGTCCAATGGGAAGTCTAAATAGGACCAATACCTGGAGGAAACAGATTACTAGGGGATCAAGGCCTAACTCTATTACGTTTAGGCTCTCTCTCTCTCTCAGATTTCATTGAAGCATGAATTCTGAGGACAGACTTAGGGTCTTTGCATAAATCAGTGGTGTGATGTAGGGAACAAGTGATGGATCAAACAGAACTTGCACAATTTCAAAAGAAAAAAAAACTTTTCCAAATCTAATAATATGCTGCTGATGTCCCAGATCTTCTTGAGTGAGAACATCAACACCACTGGTGAAAAAAACATCTTTGCAGAAAGGTTTAACCCCTCCCACCACAGTGTCATTGCTAGTATCGTTAGTTCCTAAAGAAATGCCTCCCAACATGTACACATACAGGACAACGTGAGATCAAATTATGGAGGATTGGGACCAAGGGACATATGTACAGAAGACTAAGGTTCCATCAGAACAAAAAGTTTTCCCAGGATTTAAGAAATAGCTTAACTATTTAGGAAGAATAGTTCTACTTAACTAGAAAGGAGAGGAAATGAAGTTTGAGATGAATGTGAACAAGGTCTATCACAAGTGTTCCTCCATCTTGGCACTCAGGATCAGCAAGATGATAATCTAAAATGTTCCAGCCCAACTTAAGTGGTTCATGCTTGATCTAAGGGATCTGTAAAATAGCATGCAGGATGACTATATCAATTCCCCTTTTGCCCAAGAACATAATCAAAAGGATCTTCTAGCCACCATATGGCTAGCTATTTCACAAGCTGAGAGACAAATGAGCCACAGCACAGGTGTAACAGGAGGCCAGATCATGGGGCTATTGGGGCTAGTCTGTAGGAAAATCAGGATGCTTTCCCAACTATACCTTCTGGGCACAGGCTGTATGTAAGGAACAAATACCGTTCATTTTCTTTTGACAGGATAATGGTCTTTAATGGGTGCAGGAAATGTATCCCAACAGGAGATTACTAATGATTCAATCTTGGAAGCGAACCAGATTTTGGCCTTAGTTACAGAAAGTATAGTTCAGCTTTGGGAATGGACAATGTAAATAAGGCCACAGGAGCTGCCAAATAGCTTTTAATAAGGGCACTGTTTGGGGGGCTAAAAAGGTATAGCTTTATCAGACTTCTCTTCCACAGTGAAGTGAAGCTCCTATGTGATGGCTGATGTAGTGAGAGTTATTCTGAGAAGATTGGGATGTTTTTGTACATACAAACAAACTATTACAGTGAACTTTCTGAGGCCCCCTTGACTCTGAAAACTATTTCTCACCTGAGGCAATTCTTACCACTATAATGGAGGTGACAGGAATGGAAAGTCATGCTAAGGCCCTTTCACCATAGCCTACCAGTTTTCTGTATTCTCCCTTAAAAAAAAAAAACTTTCAGATTTCCTGTGAATAGAGGCAGAGTGACTGTGAGGGAGTGGAAGAACAGCAGCTATAGCCTCGAGAGCAGAGACAGGCCTGCGTTTCTTAGGAGGGAGATGCTGGTGTGCGGGGCACTCCTGGGATTAACTGTTAGGACAGCTAGGTTAGCTTGTAAAAGGGACAGTGTTAATTTCACATCTTCTGCAGAAATGGTAGGCAGAGCAGAAACAAAAGTTCCTACTACTTCTTTGGGTTTCTGTGCTGTAATCTAGTTGAGAAGACTTGTCAGAGCTGGTGGTGGACCCTTAATTACAGCAGGGAGAGAGGATGGGTTGACAGGATTGTCAGAGACCACCTCAGCTGTGTTCCAAGGACAGCATTTCTTACCCCCTTGGTTTCTCTCTCTAAACAGCTTTCTGAATAGTTCTCTTTCAGAGGAGGATTAAGGAAAAGTAAAAAAAGAGAGAAACTGGAAAGGATAATTGAGCTGTTCTCCAAAAATCTTCGGTTCAATAACCAGTCACTTGAATCAATGCAAAGCAACTAGATCAGCAGTCCAGAATGACCTATTCAAGACTTGCAGGAATATGACATATCCCTAACTCATTTTAAATGCCAAAGAGAAAATGCTTTATGCAGCTGCATTCTAGCTGAGCCTTATTTAAAATAACAACTAAGTGCATTGTTTATAAAAATGTAACTGAATTCTGTAAGTCTTATGTTTTGATATGTTAAAGTTTTATACAAAGTCCCCTTGGATCCTGTAGAGTTCTATTTCTTTAAAGAGACGCATACTGTTCTAATATATATTCTATGACAGCACAAACAGTTTTCATGTAAACACAGCCATGAACACCATGAGTAACAACTCTGTTTCCATCAGAAGCCCTTTTTCCTGCGTAAGAAGTCTGCACGCTAATAAATGTCCCATGCTAATGTTAACCAGATACAGCTGGCTCATAGCTATAAAAAGCATTAATGAAAACAAATACTAACGTCTCCGCCCTCCAGAGCCAGTACGTCAAGGCTGTGCAAAAGCATCACTTTCCAAGTGCTCTGTGTGAATGAACTGGCTGCTCTGAACCAGCTTGGGCTGGTTCTCTGAAGTTTGTTTACTGAACAGCGTGTGCAGAGAGACAGGCTGATCATGGGGGATGAAGGGGAAGAGACAAATCACATGATCCGCTGGCTCAGGCAGCCTTGAATGATGTGGTTTTCAATAACAAATAGAATAAGGGGGAGAGGAGTGTTTATAAACAAAAAATATTGAGCTATAAACAAAGATAAGACCATCTTTACCTGAATACTATACGATATTCTGAAATTTGTTAATTTTAGCATATGCTTTACTATGCAGTAAAATATCTAGATTCAGTGCCTGCAATGATATACTGCAAGATTAAAAAGAGACAAGACCCCATTATAGGTTTACCTCTTTGCTCTCTCTTTGCTTTTTTTAAATAACAGCACTTAATTTTTTATTGTGCTAACATTATTTTATTGAGCTTTATCATTTAAAAATTATAGAAAAAGGAACAGATACAAATTTAGCATGTACATACATGGAAAATAAAACCACATCTGTATTTCTATTTAATGTGAAAAAGGTGAAACATTCATGCAACATTAAGGTTGCAAATCTAGACAATCAAGTCAAGAAATTAAAATGTTATGGTACTGCTGGTAGCAATGGTAACAAGCACACTGCATATATGTAAGTATTCTTGATTATTATTTGGGCTGCAAACTGTTTACAGCATGTGTAATTATATTCAATTTAAAGTAAGCTAATGTTGGTATGAGAACTGTTACCTAATCATTGCTGAACTTGTATGTATTTCAGTGTGTATTACTAGATTGTGACAAGCCCTCCATGAGCATGCAAGGAGGGAGACTTACCTACTGTGCCAGCCATCCTTTCAAAGGGTGCAGCAGGAACCAATCCAATCTGAACTCCCCCAGTTCTTCCAAAAGCAGTTGTGTCTGCCCCAAAAGCTCCTCCTGGGTAAGGCAACACATATGCCCCTTTGCACAGTTTACACCTTAAAGTTACATTAACATACGCTTGATTTCAATTTCCTTGTTTATTTCAAAGATATAAACAAAAATGAATAGCTTCGCCAGATCTTTCAATTTCATCACGAGCTTCAAGATATTCGATATACTGCATTTCTTAAAGCCTCAGCTTCTAAAGTCAGATGAATACATGAGAAGCTCAGCTTTCAAGTTTTGTTTAAAAGTAATCTTCTATTCACAAGCTTGCAGAGAAAAGTTTGAGAATGTGACCCAAGTGTAACCTAAAGGTTCAAAAACCAGAAAGTAAATAAAAGGTATCTAAAATGTAGTCTTATTTTAAAATATCTCATTTTTAAAGCCAATCTCATGATTTTGAGAGGCCTGGCTCTTGATTTTTGAGCACATGGGACTAACTATACTGAAAAAAGAAAAGAAGTACTTGTGGCACCTTAGAGACTAACAAATTTATTTGAGCATAAGCTTTCGTGAGCTACAGCTCACTTCATCGGATGCATTTGGTGGAAAATACAGAGGGGAGATTTATATACACACACAGAGAACATGAAACAATGGATTTTATCATACACACTGTAAGGAGAGGTTTCAGAGTAGCAGACGTGTTAGTCTGTATTCGCAAAAAGAAAAGGAATACTTGTGGCACCTTAGAGACTAACAAATTTATTAGAGCATAAGCTTTCATGAGTTACAGTTCAGTGAGCTTAACTCACGAAAGCTTATGCTCTAATAAATTTGTTAGTCTCTAAGGTGCCACAAGTACTGTAAGGAGAGTGATCACTTAAGATGAATCATCACCTGAAACAGCCTTGCAGAAAACCATCTCAAACAGCAGCAGCAAATGTGTCAACTCATCTGCTTTATTCCATCAAGACATAACTTCAGAGGCTAGTTGGGACACTCAAGTTAAAACAGTATGGGACATTGGACAAGGGCAGTTGTTTTTTAAAATGTATTAGTTAGGATTAGCTAGGGTTTTCAAACATGACTATCCTTGTCCACACTAAGGACTAAAGCCATACTGTTTAACATTATGTTTGTTAACACGCTTTCTAACAATGTATTTTCTCTTAGAGAAGCTCTAACACAATTCTATATCTAAGGGCCTATCCACAGGAAGACTTAGGGTCTGAACGTACAGTGCACTAGCCTGCTTCACACTAAATTGTCATGTGGACCCTGCTATTACACACTAAAAGTTCCATAAAAAACAGCAGTAGGTCAAAGCGGATGGGGTCCATCTGACAAAGAAGGGGAAGAGCATCGTCACGCACGGACTCGCCAATCTAGTGAGGAGGGCTTTAAACGGGGCAGGTGACAAAAGCCCACAGGCAAGTATAAAAAAGATGACCTTAACAGAAATGTTGGAGGGGACATGGACAATTAGAATAGGGTCATAGGAGCAACAAGAAGGAAATCAGTGGGGGAAATCTGCCCAACATCTTAGAAGTCTATACACAAATGAAAGGAGACTGGAAGTATTAGTACATAAGCTCAATTATGACTTAATTGGCATCACAGAGACTTGGTGGGACAAGTCTCATGCCTGGAGTATTGGTATAGTTTGTTCAGGAAGGACAGGCAAGGTAAAAAGGGAGGAGATGTTGCATTATATATCAAGAATGCATACACTTGTTCTGAGGCCCAGAAGGAGACTGGATGCAGACCAGCCGAAAGTCCAAGGGAAAACATAAAAGGGGTAAAAAACAGGGTATGGGTCTATTATAGACCACCAAATCAGAAAGAGGATGTGAATGACAAACACCACAAATACCCAAAACACAAGACCTAGTAGTAATGGCGGAGTTTAACTTCCCAGGTATCTGTTGGTAAAATAATACAGCAAAACATAAAATTTCCAAGAAGCTTTTGGAATGTATTCAAGACATTTTTTTGTTCCAGGAAGTGGAGGCAATAACCAGGGAAAATAGTCATTTTAGACTTGATTCTAACCAACAGGGAGGAATTGGTAGCGAATCTGAAGGAGAAAGGTAATTTGGGTGATCGTGATCTTGAAATGACAGATTTCATGATTCTAAGGCAAAGAAAGAATGAAAGCAGCAGACTAAGAATAACGTGTTTTTAAAAAATCAGATTTTAACAAACTCAGAAAACAGACAGGTATGTGAAGAAAATCTAAGAGGAAAAGGAGTACAGGAGAGAGGGCAGTTTCTCAAGAAAACAATATTAAAGGCACAACTGCCAGCTATCCCAATGTGAAGGAAAGAGAGGAAGAATAGTAACAGATCAATGTGGCTCTATTAGGAGCTCTTTAAATTACCTGAAAATCAAAAAGGAATCCTACAAAAAGTGGAAACATGGACAAACTGCTAAGGAGGAATATAAAATAATAGAGCATGCATGCAGGAACAAAACCAGAAAGGCTAAGGGACAAAATGAGTTACATCTAGCAAGGAACATAAAAGGCAATAAGAAGAGATTCTTTAAATTCATTAGAAGCACGAGCAAGAAGGAAGGAAGGAAAGTGTAAGTCCTCTATTTACCAGGGAACCAGAGCTAATAATGGGTGACATCAAGAAAGCTCAAGTGTTTAATGCCTATTTTTCTTCAGTCATCACTAAAAAGATTCATGGAGTTCAGATACTCAACACATTTAATATTAACAATGAAGGGGAAAGAAAAATAGGGAAAAACAAGCATATTTAAATAAGTTAGATGTATTCAAGTCAGTAGGATGAAATTCATCCTAGAGTACTTAAGGAACTAGCTAAGGAATCTCAGAACTGTTAGCAATGATCTTTGAGAACTCCTGTGGGATGTGTAAAAAGAAAATGAGTACCTGTGGCACCTTAGAGACTAACACATTTATTTGAGCATAAGCTTTCGTGAGCTACAGCTCACTTCATCCACTGAATGCATCCGATGAAGTGAGCTGTAGCTCATGAAAGCTTATGCTCAAATAAATGTGTTAGTCTCTAAGGTGCCACAAGTACTCCTTTTCTTTTTGCTAATACAGACTAACACGGCAGCTACTCTGAAACCTGAAGGGTGTGTGAGGTCCCAGAAGACTGTAGAAAGGCAAACAAAGTACCTATCTTTAAAAAGTGGAACAAAGAAGACCCAAGGAACTATAGACTGGTCAGCCTAGCTTCAATACCTAGAAAGATACTGCAACAAATTTTTAAACAAACAATTTATAAGCACCTGGAGCACAATAAGGTTGAAAGGAATAGCCAGCATGGATTTGTCAAAAACAAATCAAGCCAAACCAACCTAATTTCCTTCTTTGACAGGGTTTCTGGCCTACTGTATACGGAGAAAGCAGTAGATATGATACATCTTGATGCTAGTAAGGTTTTTGACACAGTCAAAATGACACAGTCAAATATGACATTCTTAGAAGCAAACTAGGAAAATGTGGTATAGATGAAATTACCATAAAGTGGGTGCAGAACTGGTTGAAAAAAAACATATCGCTGTCAAACTGGGAGGACATATATAGTGGGGATCTCACAGGGGTAAGTCCTGGGTCTGGAATTATCCAATATTTTAATTAATGACTTGGATAATGAAATAAAGAGTATATCCATAAAATTTGCATATGATACCAAGTTGGAAGGGGTCTCAAGCACTCTCAATGACAGGATTAGAATCCAAAAGGACCTTGTTAAATTGGAGAATTGGTTTGAATTCAACAACATGATATTCACTAAAGACAAAATGCAAAGTACTTCATTTAGAAAGGGAAAATCAAAAGCACAACTACAATATGAGGAATAACTGGCTAGTTTGTAGTACTCTTGTATAGGATCTGGAGGTTACAGTGGATCACAAATTGACTAAAAGTCAACAATGTGATGCGGTTGTGAAAAAGGCTAATAGTCTGGGGTATATTAACAGGAGTGTCATATGTAAGACATGGGAGATAACTATGCTGCTCTACTCAGCACTGGTGAGGCTTTAGCTGGAGTGCTGGGTCCAATTATGGCTGCCACATTTTAGAAAACATGTGGATACACTGGAGATAGTCCAGAGGAGAGCAACAAAAATGATAAAAGGTTTAGAAAGCCTGGCCTATGAGGAAAGATTTAAAAAAATGGTATCTTTAATCTCGAGAAAAGAAGACTGAAGGGGGACCTGATAACACACTTCAAATACATTAAGGACTGCTATAAAGAGAACAGTGATCAATTGTTCTCCATGTCCACTGAAGGTAGGACAAGAATTAATGAGTTTAATCTGCAGTAAGAGATATTTAGGTTAGATATTAGGAAAATCTTTCTAATTACAAGGCTAGTTAAGCTCTGGAATAGGCTTCCAAGAGAGGTTGTGGAATCCCCATATTTGGAAGTTTTAAAAAACAGACTGGAAAAATAACGGTCAGCGATGGTCCAGGTTTACTTGGTCCTACTACACTGCAGGAGGTTGGACTCGACTTCTCAAGCTCCCTTCCAGTCCTACATTTCTATGATTCTATGAAAGCACACTAGGGAACTTTTAGTATGAATTAGCAGGGGCTTTTTCACCAGTTAGCGCATGGCAGGCTAATCAGCTGTACATTTAAATCCCAGCTTGCCACACACTAAGTTTCCATGTGGACAAGCCCTAAGCAATAAACATTCAATAGCAGTCTGACTCAGGAAGTTTTTAAAGCACTGAGTTAAGTTCTGCACTCAGTTACATGAATACAATCCCACTCAGATCAACATTTCTATGTGTGTAACTAACCAATGAAATTGACCCACTATCTATCTCTTCCCCACCAAAATGTTTTTCGATTTCTTTTGCTATCACTCTTCCCAAGCCTGTGCCCACACTCTCATGCACATAGTTTGATTCTCCTCTCATTTACATTGGGGTTTTTTGGTTTATTTTTTAACAACCACAACACTCCACTGGTCTCAGTGAAGTTACTTGTTTTACACTGGTGTAAATGACATCAGAATCAGACCCACTGATTTCCCTGATTTTGAGGGTGTTTACTTAAGGTGGTTGATTAACCTGTGGTGCCATATATAAGAAATGATATAAAAGTACTTTTGTTCCTAATGACCATATTCACATCCTGGCACTTTTCCCCCCCCTCATGTTGGATGGAGTGTTTAAAAATCTGGGCATCTGTTTGGGGGTAGGGAAAAATCCTCACAACATGAGCATTGGTCTAAAAAAGCAAAAACATCTGCTACAGTCATGAATTGAATCATATCTGAATTCAGTCGGGAACCCTGGTGTTGATAAGTGCCCTGTTCACTCACAAAAGTACTCCAGTGTAGGAACTACATGGATTCAAGGGACATTAATGGACAGACACACAAAAAATGAAAGGTACACCATACTAAATAGTATTAATTCATTCCTAGTTCACCCTATTGGACTGTGGAGAAACCTAATAAATTCTGGAGCAAGCACAGAGATAGTAAAGTCTTTTGACTATACCAAGACCCAATCACACAGAACCAAAACGTCAAAAGTCCTGTCATTATGCAATAGAAAAATCTTAAATTAAGAGGAACCAAGCCTACTCCACTTACATTCTGTATAGTTTGATGACATCACTCTGTCAGTTTAAAAGAAAAATCGCTCTGAATTATTTGCATTCAATCTTAACCTCAAATGCTTCTAATACAGGTCATCCAGAGGAGCTTGTACTGCAGCCAAATTTAGGCCTCAAATCAAACATCTAAAACTCAAGAGTTATAAAAACATTTAAAATCTTTGTCAGTTTGTCAGAGAAGTGCAAATCACTTCTTTTCTTGCCTCAGAAGAAAGTAAGAACAGCAACAAAGAATCCCTTTTAACCCCATACCACTATATATACATTGCAAAGTTTGTTAAATAGTAAATTCATATTTATTTACTGCAGTACTTTTCCCACATATAACTTGCATCATTTTGAGGTATGTGCTCGTCTACATACACAAAGCTGCAATTATGATTCTATTCAGGAAAAAAAAAAAGAGTTAAGACACTGACTGAAATGAGTTTGGTCCCTATTTGATATCTGGCCACACCATTAAACAATGACACAGTTTGGGAAGGCTGGAAGTTTCTCTCCAGGAGAAACACAGATGTAGAACAGCAGAAATAACAACACATCAGGACTAAAGTGAACTGATAGAGGTAGAGAGGAAATCTTAATTATCACTAAAATTACAAATTACAGCCTAGTATTCCTCCATAGCCCATAAGAAAGGGAGTAAGATAAAAAATAAGATGGACCTTATGAAGGACCATTTTTTTCTATTCTTATATCTTCTCAATGCTCTTTATCTTTACACCAATTTATTAGTGCATAGTGTACAGGATATCCCACCCTTCAGAAGCTGAAAAATCTGAGGGTCTATATTATTATTTAGATTGTAAATAGCCCTGCACACTGTAGCACTAACACATAAGACGACAATATTTAGAATCTAAAGGCCCTCTTTCCACTCAATAATATCTTACTTACAAAAGTATTCCTAATGATATTAAGGACACTATTCAACATGATGAAAGTTGGTGATTGGAACTAAATTAGACAAATATATAAGTAAATCAGCACAATGTAGCAGAAGAAGGGGAAGTGGAAAGAATGGGGTGACAGTACAAAAAGATACCAGGTAATTCAAGGGTGCGATTTTGGTGGAAGCAAAAAAGAATGGGCATTTCAAATATGGCCACAAAAGTCCCACTATGAATATGGATAAGTATAAAGTCATTATAAATTGTAGCCTAAAATATGTTTATTCTTATTCAAACAATGAATATGAATTTTCTTCTTCACTGCAACATCAAAAGTTAAAGAAAGGAAAGTAGAATTGGATGTGTAAAACCCTGCCATGTCAGACTCTCCAATCTGGCCTGAGTATATTAAAACTCTCTGAATGTAGACGCTAATGAATGGTCCTAAATTTTTAACTCTGTCCCTAAAAAAATAAAATAAAATGAATTGGGTCCAATCGAGTAAGACTAAGAGGGCCAAAACACACATTTTCTCTCCAACGTGTCTTTATTAGTTATTTTCAAATGATGGCTTCTCTGGGGCTGATGATGACGAATTTTAAAAGTTAATATTGGTGATCCTCATTCAGGCAAGCCTCTCATTCTAAATCAACTTACAAAGACTTTTCTTCAGAATAGGCCTCTAATTTTAAACATACAATCATTTGTACATGCAAATATTTGAATTTGCATCTACAGTGTTTACACAATTCAAGCAAAAATATATTTGCATGTACAAATTCCCTGCAACATATTTGGGACCATTTAGAGTCTCACCCAACTATTAACTCTCTATTGAGGTATTTATAATGCATTTATCACCACTATATCTGAGATTCTTGCCTTCTGCACCATAGTAGAAGGATAACAAATTCCAGAGACACAAACAGGCTTTTATAAAAGTTTTGGAGAGCTGCTCCAGCATGACTAAAACACTGCCTCCAGGTCAGCCTCAAGTCATATATCTGGGTGAGGGATAGGGTAAAAACACACATGGAGGATTTCTGCATTCAGCACCGTCAGCCACACAACTTCCAAAGACACAAAATTCAAGGGAAAGAAAGGTCAAAAACAGGGGGGGAAATTCCATACCTTTTACGTAGACCATTTTGAAATAATTCTTGACAAATAACAGATGCTGAAAAATTACTATCCCTAGTTTAAACTACAATCTGAGAACAGTGACTGCACATACCTTGATCTTTGCTCTTGGGCTGGAAAATTACCTTTGCAAGTTGCTGGCTTTCTACTCCCTAAACTGGTTTTCTACCATTAGATAACACATGGGGAATAACAATACTATTTTTATATTTCTTCTATATTCTTTCCAGAATCATTACCGTTTTCATAGTTGGTGCACAGACATAAAACTGGACAGAGGGGGAGAGGAGAGAAAAGACATACGTCTTTCAAAAGACAAAGAAAAGACAGGGAGAATGACAAGAGGTTCATATGCTGCAAAGTTTCCTTAACTAGAGGTTGCGATTCACTTTAGGTCTTGTCTACACTAGAAAATTAGGAGGCTTTTACTATGTTGGTGGTGTGAAAAATCCACACCCCTGACCAGTGTTGTAAAGCTGACCTAAGTCCACATGTCGACAGCTCTAGGTCAAAGGAAGAATTCTTCTGTTGACTTAGCTGTTTACCTATGCTGACAGGAGAACCCCTCCCGTCGACATAGGTAGTGTCTACACTAGTGCTATAGCACTACAGTTGTTCCACTGTAGCATATTAAGTATAGGCATTTTAAGTGTTGTATGCGTTTCAGTGGGGGAGGCGGAGAGGACAGAGAAGGGAGTGATTACAATGTAGGTGGAGGTGAATACAGAATTGTGCATAATGGTAGTTCCATAAGAAACAGTGAGTGAGCTAGCAAACATGCATGTATATTATAATGGAAAAATCACAGATTAGTAGGAATTCTACTATTTCTTGAATAAAGTAGCAATCTTCAGAGAAGGCTACTTTCTACCTGTGTACTTATAAACCTGCCTACCACCACCACCATGAAAAGCTGGACCAGGGCAAGGCATTGGAGGTGGTGTGCAAGTGGGACGCCAGCAAGCACTTCCTCCCCAGGGGCAGCTTAACCTGATTTGCCGACTGGAAGTTCATCCACAGGGCCCCGTTCAATTGCGTCCCACTGAATGGAGCTGTCTGCCACGGGAATCGGGACAAGTGATGCAGGAAGTGCGGCTACACCAACGAGATGCTATCCCACATCCTGTGTGGCTCCAAGCCCCACCTGAGAGCTTGGCAGCTGCGACACAATGTCATCCAAGATCGCCTGGCCAGAGCCATCCTGCCACCTGTGGGGAAGGTTGCCATAAACGGCGCCATCCCTGGAACCAACAGCCAACTGCAACTGCATATTGTTATCACCAATGAGGACCGGAAGAAGATCATGGTGGATGTCACAGTGCCGTTTGAGAACAGGACCCTGGCCTTCCACGATGCCAGAGCTCTAAAGGTAGAGAAATATGCCCCTCTGGCCGAAACCTTGAGAGCTAAGGATTCCTAGTCCAGACACACGCACTGATTGTCGGAGCCTTCGGCGCATTGGACCCCAGTAATGAGCGAGCGCTGAGAGAATGCGGAATCAGTCAAAGCTATGTTCAGCTGATGTGGCAACTCATGGTGTCGGATGCCATCAGGTGGTCGTGGGACATCTACATAGAACACATCACCGAACATTGGCAATACCAGCAGGGATGAGCTGGAGTTCAGATGAGAAGCACAGTCAGGAAAGTAACAAGTAATCCTCTTTCCTCATGGATTGTATTTTTTAAAATGGACAACCAACCGAATTTTCAATTACTGAGGGACAATCTCCACTCATTGATGTATTTTGCTTTCCACAACCAAATCTCCTTACAACTTTTCATGAGTGATGTACCTGAGTATTCGGATTCTAATATCTAAACTGCATTGTTAAATCTATTCACCTAAACTTGGGTTATTGCTGATTATGTACTGCATGTATCATATGACTTTTAAAAACTAACTTTGTATTTGTGGATAATCTAAGCACTATACCCAGATGTAGAGACACTCTTTTCCTAACCTATGTATTATATAACTTTTTTTAACATTAGCTTTAATAACATTTTTAAATCTGAACATGCTGAAATGGAGCGCGATTCTTCTGGAGAACTAGTGAGTGACCATAGGTTACATCAGTCCCCTCTGCCCCCCCACCCCCACCCTGACACACAGTTAGATTGCTAGTAATTGTCATTTCTGATAATTTCCTTGCCAGAAGGATCAGTACCCTTCACAATGTGTGCTTTTTACTGACCACCACCTGCTTGGGACTTCTCTTGTACACCAGCTAGTCTACTTCAGTTCTGAAACAATAGAGCAACAAAGACAACTTCTTAATAAACCATTCTATCATTTTATTAGTTGTTATACCCAGTGCTGGATTTAAAAAGAATGGCAAGTTTTTGTTCTTGTGCAACATATTTATTAGATAATACTTCTTTTACCCTCTGCTTCACTGTTTGCCTAACATAAGAATAA
The DNA here is from genome assembly GCF_009764565.3 of Dermochelys coriacea. Lineage (NCBI taxonomy): Eukaryota > Metazoa > Chordata > Testudines > Dermochelyidae > Dermochelys > Dermochelys coriacea. Next base: position 75,473,560 of record NC_050069.1, read on the forward strand.
GATTCTGTGTTTAGCATTGAAAAAGAAACTGTAATGTAAAATTAACCATGTCTACACATCAACCACTAGAGCAGCACAGCTGCAACACTGTAATTACACTGCTGCAGTGCTTCAGTGAAGACACTACCTACACTGATGGGAGGGGTTTTTGCATCAGGATCGGTACTCCACTTCCCCAAGAGACGGTAGCTAGGTTGACAGGAAAATTCTCCCATTGACCTCGTGCTGTCTACACTAGGAAGTTAGGTTGGTTTAACTGTGTTACTTAGGGTGTGGATTTTTCATACCTCTGAGCAACGGTTATACCAACTTAATTTCCTAGTGTAGACCACGCCAGAGTGTTGTGGAGGAGTGGCACTGGAAGGAGTTGAAGTTTCATTGATCAAACTTTATAATCAGCCCTGAGAGGCAGCCTTTCAGGAATGAGTTTGGGGAGGGATGCACAGGGAATCGATGGCACGAAATGTATTATAATTTAATGTCTCAGCCAGACAGTAAGATGCCAAAGCTAGATTCCCAAAAAGCAAACTGTCTTTTTCCTCTCCATTTCAAATCCACATTGGTCAGTGAGTTGCTGTGACCAGGGCAATGCTTTCCTTATAGAACGGGTAAAGAATAAGGGGAAAAAAGTGAACAATCCTACTGTAAAAGGACACTAAGGCCTGGTTTACACTTAAAAATTAGATTGACCCAACAACGTTGCTCAGGGCTGTGAAAAATTTCATGCCCTGAGCACCGCAGTTAGATCGACCTAATCCCCAGCATAGACATGGCTAGGTTGGTGGAAGAATTCTTCGACCTAGCTACCGCCTCTCAGAGAGGGGGATTAATTACACTGACAGAAAAACCCTGTCCGTTGATGTAGGAAGCATCTTCATTACAGAATACAGTGATGTAGATGTAGCATTGCAGCTGTAATACTTGTAGTATTACACATAACTCAACTCAGGGAAAGAAGGAAAAGCAGAAGCAAGTTATTAGTCCTTGAACTGCAGTGGATATGTTTTCTCAAACTGCTAAGGGAACTATTAAAAGTCTTTCAAGTAGCAATTAGACAACTTTACAAGAATATTAAAAGCACATATCTTTGCTCACAAGAAGCAGCTGAAAAGAGGAAATCAGGGAAAATGTTCTAGTGTATGAATTGCAGTGAAGAGCCTTCAGTTACCTATTTCCTGTTTACTTCCCTGTTGAAAAATTGTACACCAGAAATCCAATGCAATTAAAAATCCATCATACATTTTAGCACACACTGTTGAGAAATGTTTTGTTGAAAAAATGACTGGAATGCTGTAAACAGAATAAAGTCGGCCACAAAAGAAAATGTTTTGACAGATGCTAACATCTGTGAGCATGGATCTTTAAAATGACTCCTTTCTTCAGACCTTTTTCACATTAAAACCTACTACTGTAATTTAAAAAAGGCCTCTGATACCTCAAGATGAGATTTTCTTTAAGTTAGATACCATGACTTATTTATACCACCACAGAGCTGCTAGAAATGTTAACTGTTGCATTTGATCCACACTGCAACTATGTATGCACTAAGACAAATTGGAATGAAAATGTCCTAAGACCGCAAGAGGGAAGAAGGGAAAGAAGAAAGATGATCCTGATAGAGTTTACAAATCAGTTTCAGAGGACTGGCACAGGTCACTAGATCCTTTCTGCCTGGCATTACGTGGGCATACACTGTGTAGAAACTTAGAACAACCTGCTAGGAAATAAACAATCCCAGCAGACATGGCTGTAGTTTTTTTTTACTGCCCTAGTCAAAATGGAAATGTACATTATCCCCATTCCCTTATTTATACACAGAAAAACTTGGCTTTCTCTAATAATTTGCTTCTCTGGGGTTCTGCTTGCATGGTGGAGTCAGCCCTGGCTGCTTCTCGAGGCCCTGACAAGAAAAGTGACTAGAAAATAAAAGAGAGAGAGAGAGAAAGAACAAAAGAACTATTCATTACTGAGAGGAAAAACAGGGTCATACCTTTTTTTTAAAAAAAAAAAAAACCCAAAACTGTATACATTCTGAGACTAGAACGTTATTGTAAGCTATAATTTTAACATTTGGGGGGGAAGTAGGTCAGGACCTACCCAAAGAAATGAATGGAAAAGTCCTATATTCACACACAAAGATTTTAAAATGTGGATTCACAGACATAACTAGCTTTGTTCTCTTTTAAAAGTTATTAAGCTTTTCCTCAATAGGGAACATCCTTTTTCAAACACCAAATCTTTTGAGCTCTTGGATTGGTTAATTATCCAGTAAACCTGCAAACTCTGAGTATTGGTTACACTAACTACTACATAATGATTCCTGTCCTTAAGGAATGAAACTGACCAACTACATTTTCCTGAAGTCAAGCACCACACTCACAACAAGATGATATTGGCAAAAACAAAATCCGAATTATACACGGCTTGATACCACAAACACAAAATACAAGGCTGACTCAGCAAATCATGCATCTCATCAGCAGAAGGTACCTTAACACAAAGGGTGTCCTTTTTTTGTATTTTCTTAACAATTAGATTCTCTCCAAAAGAATCAAAAAGAGTAATGTTAGATGGAGACGTTTTGGGCTTACACCTGTGCTCCACACCTCCTAGGGATGGGTTGAATCCATTCAGGAATACCACCCCAGAATTCTCCAGACAGATGGCTCTAAGCAAGTGTAAAACAATTTAATTGAGAATCAACTTTACATGATTTGTAAAAGCTACTCTCTCACCAAGAGGGGAGAACAGCAGCAATATGTATGCCAGACAATAATGGGAAATAAAAAGAATCATGGCAAGGCACATTTCTTTCTTTACCTGCTCTCTAAGCATGAATAGTACATCTACAAAAGCAGTTCATTACTGGAGGGAATGGCAAATATAGTGGTTTTTAAATGTCCTGAAAATGTCCAGACCTCCAAATTTCATAGAATAATAGATGTTAGAGATGCAAAAGTCCTATTAGGTCATCTAGTCCATTTGCCTACCATTAAAGGATTGCACCTTACTGTACGTACAAACTATATAAGTACCTATGCAGTAGCTATATAAAGCTAAGTATTCCAGTTTTTAGTATTTTGTCCATTAACATTACACTAGAAATAGTTTTGGAAACTTTTCTTAAGAGAAAATTCCAAAATCCTCCAATTTATAAATATCTTTGTAGAATTTAGGTGCCCAGAACTAAACACCATGTTCCAGATGCAAATCCAGCACAACCAGGCAGACAACCAGGATTAACATCTCCTTGCTCCATATTTTATTTTCTGCCTCTTTTCATTTTACTGCCTTTTTAAAAAAATGTTTCTCCATTGCAGTGACATTTCGATTCTATAACAATAAGAAAACTGTAAAACAGTCTGTCAGAAACAGCTTAAATCAAACTATTGGGCTGCCCTGATATTTAGTTCAAAATTTGTATACAAATTAAAGACTTCTGCTCACTCCTATTGCCTCATCAGATACACATCTTGTTTTCATGACAAACATTTTAGGTAAAGAATTGGCAGCTGGTTTAATGGATTGTCCAGGGGATGGTCCCTTGTGACAGGAAATGAAGGAGCTCATTAGCTCCATGAGGAAGTGATCCAACGAGGTCACTTTTAAGATGATGAGCATGAAAGTTTCTGATGTAGGAGGAAGGTCTATTCTGTGCAATTTTTTCACCACGGAGGTGGGACCTGGAGATCATCTCCTGACACACGTTTTCCACCCTCTCCTGAGCTCTAAAGCAGTGTTGCTTCACCAGCTTTCTCCCATCACCTGATTCATTTTGTCTCCTGGCAATGGGGTCTCAAAGGAGTCTTATGGCTGATACTGGCAGCAGTCAGGCTCACTTCTCAGCTGAAATGCTTACAAAAATTCTAAGGCACTATCAATGGCTTAATTTAACTACTGTATATGGAGGCAACTCAGCTACAGCTGTAGGGAGTATTTAGAAGCCCAGAGCCCTATTTTATCCACTTGTATAACCATTCATCCAGTTCTGAACTGAGGGGTTTAATGTCCAAAGTCTAAAGGATCTATTTTTATTTCAAGTTTGATGTAAAAATACAATCTGAGATTTGTGTGTGGTTTCACCCCACTCCTGTGAAGGGTGTAGACCAAAGACTATCTGGAATTGTGTTCATGGGTGCATTTTTTGTTTGTTTGTTTAAACACAAACTGAAAAGGAGGGGAGGAAGTTAGGATTTTAGACCATAATCAAGCTAAATTATGGAGTGATAATAGCCACTCCATAGTTAAAATTGCAAATGGTTTTCCATCAGAAACCCAATTTCAGCCCCTTCTTTAAAATCTATGAAGAGAGAAACACTGGCGGGCTGTTTTTTTGCCAAAACAGAATTTTTCTACCATTTTTTTGTAATAGTGGACAGAAAGTTGCATCCATTTAACAGTTTTTAAACTGGCTTAAGCTAAACCTGTGAAACTTGAGAGTATGGATGAGCCCCAAGAACACTGGAAGACTGATGATCCTGTTGAGGTTTGCTGAGTGGCTGATGATCCAGTTTTAGTTCTGTGGGAAAAAACAAGCCTCGTAAGGCTTGTGGTAAAAGATTAGGGATTGGCTGGCCTCTGTAGAGCATCATAAGGCTCGCAGAGAAATGAGGGTTGAGGAACTTCGATGAGTTTCTGAAGCTAGCGGAGTGCTCACAAGCCTTCTATCGCCTACAGGGATTGAAAGTATCCTGAGTGAGGGCCCTAAGGCATGAAGGGTCCCTCATGAGCCTCCTTAGGCTCCCCAGGGGGTCTGAGGCACTTATCCATGTATAGCCTCACTCTTATACAGCTCCAAATTCTGCAGGGACTTCCTAAGATCTTGAAAGGCATATACATTCAAAACTCTGATACGTGCCTGTAACCTTAGCTTAATTTTAATAAAGCTTTTTGTAGGAGAACAAAATTTAATGCATTTGCTGTACAAAGTTTCAATTCAATGTGCTTTGAAAGTGCTAAGATATGACACCCACTCCCTCAAAATGGGATTTAATAAAAATCATGGTGGTCATAATCACAGACACACTCATTTTATTTCAATCTTTAGCAATTCTGCTTTGCACTTTTAGGGTCAAAACAACGAGAACAAAAAGTTGCAACAGTGACCAGTATTGCTGGCATCAAAAAGGAACTGCATCTGGCATGTCTTCTGCACTAGAAAAGTGAGATCCCATTGTGACTCTCCTACACTACAGACACTAATAACATTCCATTTGCAGGACGTAAAGGATGAAACAGAAGAGGTTGAAAATGCTGGTCTAAGCCTCTAGATGTTGCAGGCCTTGGGTACACTGGAGATTTTTGCATGGATCCTGATGTAACAGTGCAGTACAAATCATTTTTCACACTGGTGCATTAAGGGATGAAATGCTGGTCCCACTGAAGTCAATGGAAGTTTTGCTACTGACTTCAGGGGGGCCAGACTTCACTATAGGATTGTACTGGTGCAGCTACATCAGTGTAAAATCCGCCTTTTAGACAAGCCCTCAGTTTCTCCACCTCTAAAATAAAACTAATTTTTCTTTCCTATTTCATAAGGGTGTTATAAGAGGATCAATTAATTATTTGTCAAGTGCTTTAAAGATTGAAATAGTTTGGTAACTGTTAGGTAACAGAATTAGTAGCTGTACAGTGCAACTCATGTAATAATATAAGACAGGCACATAATCATCACCTATTTTAAAATGATCATCCAGTTACTCATTTTTCAACTTTCTGCCAGTAGTTCTTGGTGCAGCACAGGAACCTTAGGCAAGAGATCAGGTCATCCCTCTCCCCCAGGTAACATCAGTGGTGCTCTGCACTTGTGCCTATCAGGGAGGTGTAATATTATTACAACTAGAACACTATGTCTTGCTTAATATATTTAGCCAATGTTAGCTGAGGGCATCAGAATGCCAGACCCAACTTCCCCTCCCTGTTTTATGTCCCTGATATTATAATCCCAAACAGACCAGTTTGCAAGTGTTTTATTACTCACCTAATATTTGGCAGATCTGAATTTAAGATTGGTGTTGCATAACGAATTGGGTTATTTCCTTGAAGCTGACATCTGAAACCCTCTCTTGCAGGTAGATAATACGCCCTTTGGACAACCACTTGAACCTGCACTTCCTTCCACCCTGCTGCTCCCTGGCTTTCCACCACTTCTAGGAGAGAGTCATTCGGGGCACTGGGTGCAAAGGGATGTAGTTTGGACTCAGGGTTGCTGTTAGTCTGTACAGTCTTTGGTGTAATCATATTGGTACAAGCAACCTGGTAAAGACAAAGCCATAAACTAAATTACTTTATGAACTATGAAACCATGCAGTGACGCAAAGTAAAATTCAACAAAGATTCATTATAGAAAAGTATCACAAGATTATTTTCAAAGTATTTAGTATATATAAACTATAATTTACACACATGGCCAGCTTTTATCCAAGACTTTAAATAAATGCACAAGAAACCCTACAGTTCAGCACACAGTGGTCTCCTGTGTATAACCATTGCCTTGGATTAAATAAATTCAGTTCATGTGAGACAAGGGTGACAGTAGGGGGAAGAAAGAATTGGCATTAGTATTTATCACCATTTTATGTTTTACTTAATTCTTGGTAGTTTTAACTATTACTTCCTTTTAAATGGTAGCATTAGCCTTCAAAATTGACTCTATAACTTCTAAATTGAGGGAAAATATAAAGGTGCATAGTTTTATGAAGCAATAATCCAGCTCTCAAACTGATGAACTACAATGTCAAAGGAATCAGATTACTGATGAGGAAAAACAGGAACCCTAATTTATTTCCATTCTTTTACTACACCTGAAAAAAGTAAGTTTATTTTGGAATAAAAACTATGTTGTCTGCTGCTTCATCCCGTATCTGTAACCACTTTCATCCCATTTTAAACACCTGCCATTTCTTATAGCAAAATTGTTGTTGCCCTCCATCTCCCCTCTGCCATCCTTATTCTAAACCCCATTTCAGTACTCTTTTAGAAAAACGCTACAAAAAATTAATCCCTACTAGCTGTCACTCACTAGCATGAATGGATTTGTCCTGATATCATTCAAATTAATGCCGAACTCCCTTTGACGTCAGTAGGACCAGGATTGTCTCCAAGAACTTAGTGCAATTCAAAGAACACTTGTTACCAGAAAGGGCTCACGGCCACTTAGGCTATCTCTACACTGGCAACTGAAAGACAAAACTTTTGTCTTTCAGAGGTGTTATAAAAACGCCACTCATTGGGGATGGAAGTATTTTGTCAACAGGAGAGCTGACAAACAGTGGCTATACGGCGTGCCTTTTAGTGACACAACTGTGGTGACACAGCCCTGTCGCTAAAAGCTGCATAGTGTAGACTTAGCTGATCCCTTGCTCATTCTGAATTTTTGCACTGATGTAGCTAAATCAACGTACTTGCAACCAATACAAACTCCACTGTAGATGAACGGCATCAGTGTATAAAGATATTTGCACCTCTGCAGAGAAACTACGCTGATAAAAAAAATACCCCATGTAAACAAGGTCAAAGCTATAAGTTTTTTAGCTGAAATTTCAAAGGAAGTGTTTTTGGTTTTTTAGAAGTTTGTTTGTTGGGTTTGGTTTTGCAAAAACAAAACCAAGGATGGTTTGGATACAGGCCCCATTTTTTCTGAACCTTCCAATGTGTAGGAGTGTGAGTAAATTATTCTGGATTTGGCACATCTATAGTGGAAATTGGTTAAAAATGTGAAGTCAGATTAGGGTTTGATTTGATTTATCTAACCTTTTCATTCCCAGGCCTAAAAAGAAGGGTCAGATACGATGGGAATGGTGAGCTTTGCAAGGGAGTCATCCGAAACTCTGGCCAAGATTTTCAAAAGTGACAAGTTATTTTCGGTGCCTCCATTTTTGGGCGTCCAACAAAATACCTTAAAGGGGTCTGATTTTCAGAAAGTGTTAGACATTCACTCTCTATCAACGAGGCCTCTTTAAAGTGTCTTAAATTGGACATCCAAAGTTGAGGCCCCACAACCACTAGTCATTTTTAAAATCTTGACCTTATTTCTATTAAAGGCAATCGTTGGTGTTTTAAAGAAAGGATGCAAGAGGAAGGGGAAGAAGGCTCAAAGATGGGATTATAGAAAGGAAACATCAAAATTTATTAAGAAAATAGTAATTATTTAAAATGAGACTGGGTACTGAGCTACAGAGAATAAGAGTGAATCAACGAAAACTTAAGCTGTGATACGTCACCAATATTACTCAGCACAGTAGTGAGCCACAACAAAATAATCTCACAGCAGTTCAGCATTTGGCTGGCCAAAAGTCTCTACTTGTAAAATATTATTAAAACAAACAGCACATAATATTATTCAGTTTTGGCTAAATAAGAGGGCAAGAGAGCACATCAGTATTTGAATATTTCTGTTTTTGTTATGATTTCCAACTTCTGGTCACCAAATTATTAAAAAAGTGCTAAACTTCAAACAAAATGAACCTTACCTGATTAATTGCAGATTCCTGGGGCAAACTGTCTCTAAGGTCATTTAATCTGAATATCTGTGCCAAAGATATAGTATTCCTTCTAATATGCAACCTCTCTGGACAACGTGTCCTATCTTTCACTTCTGCATGATCTTTGAGAAGAACCTTCTGACTAAAATATGTATTCATGATAACAGGGACATTTTCATTATGGAGAAGGAGCTTTTGCCTGGAAAAAAGGAGTAAGAATCAAATATTAAATTATATTTAAAAAATTATGTGACCATTAACCCTATTTTAAAAACTTCTTCCATGTGTCTTTCTTCCTCTTTTTGTGTGCGTCTGTCTCTCTCGTGCTTTTACTGAGATATACTGCATAGTATTTTGACTCAAATATATTTTCTTCCTGCTTGTTGTTATTGCTCTTGTAAACCTTCCTTCCCAACCCTACCCCTGATCACTAGCATTTGGCTCCTCTTGCTGTAGTAGATCTCCAAACAGTTTCACATATAACAATTTTTCTGCTATTTGATTGAGGTAGCAGTTGGAAAAAAATCTATAACCTCAGATTTCAGAGTAGCAGTAATTCAATACCAAACATGTTCTGATGTTGATATTTGCTCTAACATGCACATATCATAGTCTTATGTTTTGAGATAGATATTTTTGTATTCAAAGAATGCAAGTCTATTGAAGCCAGTTAACAAAAACAACCACTAATCTAATTTTCTAGTGCTTGTCAAAAAAAAGAAAAGAAATCAATTTAGTGCGTTTATTGAAAGCTATGTTTTTTCCCCAATTAGATTAGTATCACTTGGGAGTAAAACAAGGCCTCCTTCTTGGCAGCAAAGATGCAGCTGACCCGGGTTCAGAAGCAACCTCAGGACTCTAGTTCCCCAGGCTGCTGCAGAACAGTTGTGTTTTGTTTGCTTCATATCCTTGTCTTCACATCTGGGATTAAGTACTATAACACTATGGCAAAAATAAAACAAGGTGAATAATTCCTCAAAAATATTTGTTTCCTATTATCATAGATACTGTTTCATTCCATCTCCCCAGACTTCTTAATTTGTTCTTTCTATTCATTACCCAGGGTGAGAAACTCTACAGATCACTCATACAGGAACTGAATGGCCATGATAAATTAGACGGTGATTGGATCATCACTCTACATTCACTCTTTGATATAACAGGACATGCTTTCTTTTTAAGCAATGCCAGCAGCTTGGGTACATGGAATCTACAGGGTGTGTATTAATGAGTTTGACTCAATTTCCTTTGCAGATGGAATGGGAAAATATGGCAATTCAGCTTGTATCCAGTAGGGTCGGTTGCACTCAGTATTAAGACAACAATTCAGAAATAAATAGAAATCTACACTGGCATGCAATAAAACATAAAAATTAGAATATAATAAAATAATGCACTATCAAATAAAATAGTAACTATTATTATTAATAAGGTTTCTACTTATGCATCCTCCTCTTTATGACTAGGGTGGAAAGTTAAAATTTACCAGGGAAATGGTCCTCAGATAGAACAAAGGGGAAAAAAGCAGTCTTGCGGTTAAAATATTGGTCTAGAATTCAGGAAATCTAGATTCAATTCCCAGCTCTGCATGACCCTCAGTAAGTCATGCAAATACTCTTTGAAGAGGGGATAGTACCTAATTGACAGGGGTGTTGAGAAGATAAATCTACAAATGTTTAGAGAGAGCACAGCTACTTTGGGTGGGAGGGCATACAGAAATAAGGTAAATGTGCTTTAGTGTGTTCCAAAATTGGTTTTGATTTGCCCAGGTTGAGTGTCTTTAGTACTACTACTTAATGCATACATATTGCAAATGATCCACTTGTTCAGCACCTTTTAAATGAGCAGTTGGAGAGGAGATAGTCTGTGATGTGTGTGTTCACTGAATTAGAGATGTCTTCGTAAAATATTCCAAGATGTGTCCAGTAGGAACTTGCCTCATTCATATTCCTATGATTGCTCTCTATAAATATATCAGAGGGATAAATACAGGAGAGGGAGAGGAATTATTTAAGCTCAGCACCAATGTGGACTCAAGAACAAATGGGTATAAACTGGCCACCAGGAAGTTTAGACTTGAAATTAGATGAAGGTTTCTAACCATCAGAGGAGTGAAGTTTTGGAATAGCCTTCCAAGGGAAGCAGTGGGGGCAAAAGATCTATCTGGTTTTAAGATTCTATTTGATAAGTTTATGGAGGAGATGGTATGGTGGGATAATGTGATTTTGGTAAGTAATTGATCTTTAAATATTCAGGGTAAATAGGACTAATACCCTGAGATGGGATATTAGATGGATGGGATCTGAGTTACCCAGGAAAGAATTTTCTGTAGTATCTGGCTGATGAATCTTGCCCATATGCTCAGGGTTTAGCTGATCACCATATTTGGGGTCGGGAAGGAATTTTCCTCCAGGGCAGATTGGAGAGGCCCTGGAGGTTTTTCACCTTCCTCTGTAGCATGGGGTATGGGTAATTTGAGGGAGGCTTCTCTGCTCCTTGAAGTCTTTAAACCATGATTTGAGGACTTCAATAGCTCAGACATAGGTGAGGTTTTTCGTAGAAGTGGGTGGGTGAGATTCTGTGGCCTGCGCTGTGCAGGAGGTCGGACTAGATGATCAGAATGGTCCCTTCTGACCTTAGTATCTACGAATCTATGAATCTATATGTCCTAGCTTTAATAATCCAAAATCCTGAAAAGCTGATATGCCCTGCTCATGAAGATTTTAATAATTCGAAGTACAAGCTCAATGAGACAGAATTTCACAGGAACTCGTCTCATGGAGTAAGGTGCACGATGAATAAGGTGGGGGGTGATCAGAAGCCTTTACCAAATTCATTATTCATCTCATGTGGGACAGGGCATTGCCTCATTCACTGTGTCAATTGTACAAACGTGACTTTAATGGATGCATCTGGTACAACCAATGTAGTTTGTTGTAATTAGGATGAACAGATAGATATCTGGCTGTAGAAAAAAATGGATGATGTCATATTGTGACAAATACATTAAAGACTATATTGTGACAAATAATTAAAGACTAGTTCATAAAGCACTCACAGAAAGGGGTGAAATTAAGGTATCACATTCAATTCTCTCTTTGGCATGCCCTGATTCTAGCATACTTAGTTGCGCAACTTTACAGAGGGTTCTTAAATGGAGTTGCTTTACACACACACCCCCACACACACTTTAAAAAACATGCCTTATTTTGTCAGTCACTTTTACTTCTCCTGAGTTATTTACACTGCTCTGCTGATTTATGAACAAAATACAATACTTATTGTTCAAAGGGCACAATCATTAAAATGTGCTTTAACTTTTTGAAATTAGCTCCACTTTGACTTAATATTTCTTATGCCTGGTAAATCTGAAGAAAAATAATAGATTATAGATTACATTTCCAAACCACTGTGCAAACATTAATATATCTTTGCAACACCTCCGTGAACTGAATCGCATTATTACTCCCATTTTACAGCTGAAAAACCAAGAAGTGAGATGATTTGCAGAAATCCCACAAAGAAAAAAATGTACATTAGGATAAAAAGGTGCGTCTTTAAAATGCAATAGTTAACATGCAATGGATTTTAAAACAGGATAGCTGTCATTTTTTAAAAAACACATCTTTTGTCTTACTAGTTTAGACAAGGCCATAGAGAGGCTGAGCCAGAACGAGAATTAGAATTCAATAATCCCAAACTCATACCCTCTTGCTTAGTTCTCAAGCCAACTTTGTCCCACTTGAAAATCCAGTTGGTTATCTTTTTACTTTTGTTTTGTTTTTTGGAATCCAATTATGGTTATTGTGTAAAGAAAAAAATTAATGCCTTTATGAGTATGTTCAGTATGGCTAAACTTGGCATGTGCAGGACAAATACACCTCTACTCGATATAACGCGGTCCTTGGGAGCCAAAAAATCTTACCGCGTTATGGGTGAAACTGCATTGTATCGAACCTCAAGCATTTCCGTTATTAATAGTCACTTCCCGTCCCCTGACTGACCCCTCAGAATCCCCGACCCATCCAACCCCTCAGCTCCTTGTCCCCTGACTACCCCCTCCAGAGACCCCCGCCCCTAACCACCCTCCCCAAGACCCTACCTCCTATCTAAGCCCCCCTGCTCCTTGTCCCCTGACCCCCCAGAGACCCCCTGTCCTTAATCACCCTCAGGACCCCACCCCCTACCCAACCCCCCTGCTCCCTGTCCCCTGACTGCCCCAACCCCTATCCATACCCCTGCCCCCTGACAGGCCCCCCAGGACTCCCACGCCCTATCCAACGCCCCCGTTCCCCGTCCCCTTACCGCCCTGCCCACAGAACCTCCAAATCATCCAACCCCCCCACTCCCTGTCCCCTTACTGCCCCGAGACCTTCTGCCCTTAATACAACGCCTTGGCCCCGGCCCGGCACCTTTAAGACGCCGCTCAGAGCCAGACACGCTGATCACCCAGAGCGCTGCTTTACCTCGTTATATCCGAATTCATGTTATATCAGGTCACGTTATATCGGGGTAGAGGTGTATTGCAAATGCACAAAAAGACCAAGTTACATTAGGTGTAGGATTTCTTGACTTTTGTACATGTAAAAACTCAACCATACAATTCTTGCCATAGCAGTAACATTTACTTCATTCAATAATTTCCCTATTTTGTTTTATTCCTGAGGGCATTCTGCACCAAAAAAATTAAAAATTCTGCACACAATATTTTAAAATTCTGCAAGTTTTATTTGTCAATAAATAAATTTAGAGGCTCCAGCATGGCAGTGGGGAGCATAGGCCATTGGCTGCACAAAGATGGGAGATCACCCTGCAGCCTCCCCACCCCGGGGACACAGATTCAGTGGTGAGGCTGCACCCAACCCTGACACAGCACAAGGCCTCGGCCTGCCCCAGAAACATCCTGGGGGTCCTGCCCCTCTGCGCCATGTGCATCAGGTGTGGGGCAGGCAGGCTCAAACAGGCAGGATCCAAGTGTAGAGGGGCTCAGTCTGGGGGGGATCCAGGTGCGGGGTGAGAGGATTCAGTGTGGGACAATCTGGGGGCAGGCAGCTCAGTGGGGGGGTCTAAGTTGGGGGATCTGGATGCACAGAGGCTTGTTGGGGGGTGGTCTGGGTGCAGGGGGTCTCGATAAAGGGGGCTCCTGATGCAGGGAACGTGATTCAGTGGGGTTTGGGTATGGAGGGCTAGGGGGGTGTCTGTGTATACGAGGTGAGGCTTGGTGGGGGGTGTCTGGGTATAGGAGGTCAAGATGCACTGGGGTTGGGCGGATGGGGGAGCAGCTCCCCTTACAGTGACCCCTCCCCCCTGCAGCTGAGGAGCGATGGGGGCAGGCAGCAGGGGAGGATACTGAGCTTCTGCAGCCGGGGAGGTTTCTGGGGGTGGGTTTGACATAGTCCCAGCCACTTCTTGCTGGGGAAGAGGAAGTCCTGTCCTCTCCAGCCAAGCTGGAACTAGCAGTTGATCCCGGCTCAGGGTAGGAGCCACTGTCTAGGGTGTCCCCAGCCCTTCAGTGATTTACCTCTCTGCCGGCTGCTCCGGGTGTCTGAAATTATGTACCTGCACAGCTAGGGAGTGGTGCGTGACTGCTCTTGCAGCTTCCCTTGCTTCCCTGTCAGAAAGTCATTTTTCTGCAGGGAAGCAAAGAAATCCGCGGGGGATATGAAATCTGCACACACGCACACACACACACACACACACACAGTGGCACATAATTCCCCCAGGAGTATTTGTTTATAACTAGTAAAATAATGTAGCATCCTTTGCAAAAAGACTGGAATTTTTTAAAATTACATTTTATATACATTTTATACATATATACATTTTATACATTTAAAATCATCTTTCATCTTAAAATTAGTTATAAATAGGATCCATTTAAAAAAAATCTGAATGTGAGCGAGCACTCAGAAGTGCCAATTTGACGACATTAGAAACTGAATTCCTCTATTTATCAACAGAAAGTTACAGCACAGAAATCAACTGCAAGCTTCACCACAATGCCCTGCTACCATCCCTGAACTCTGACCTAGAAGGATGTCTAGTAGGCAAGTAGCTGAGTCTCTACAGACATTCAGTCCTTAAACTCTTGACTGAGACAGCCAATAATGGTGACAATCAATGAGATTATGATGGTAACTCATTTTAGGTACTCATGGCCACCAAATAGTTGTCTTCTGGTAATAACTTTTGGCATTACTGATCTGGTCTGTGTTCAAATTGGTGACCTACATACGAATGACTATTTTCCACCACAAGCTATCTAGCTCCCAGATTTTATACACACAGGCAGTTATTGCACCATGCATCCTAATATATACAGTTTCAAATATATTGTATATTACATATATTTGAAAATGAACATGCTAATGATGCATAGTAATTTTATCCTTACTTCAGTTTAATAAGACAACTGTGATCTGATCAGATTTATAGATCTATGGGGATAAAAATGCATTACCTTTTTACTTTCTGAAAGAAAGAAGATCCACAATTTGTCAAGAACCTCAAAACAATTCATTCCATAGCTATACTTGAACACACACCCTATAAGAGGATTTTAGAATCTACTTTCCTGACACTGCTGTGTTCAGAACACAAGTAAACAGGAAACATGTTAACCCAAGTCTTTGTTACGTCACCAATGTCAGAAGAACGCTTGCTTGATCTAGCCATCTCATGCTCTAAAAACACTGACGTGGGTAGCAAACCAGTCTCAGGAAGGCTGAGGTTTATGGTTTTGTTTCTATTTTCCTACAGCACAGAAATCTGATCAGCTTTTTATTAAGATTGATAGGCTTCACTGACACATATTACTTGAATGGTGTTGTTTTGCTACATCTATGCTTTCCATCCTCTGATTACTTTCATTTCCACTAACAGTTCATTCATCTTTCATAAAAACATTAGATGAGTGATGTCATAAATTAAGAGTATGCCTGCATTTCCATAAGAAAATCTATTTTCAGGTATAAAAGTAGTACATTCCTTACCTATAACATTTACTTACCAAATATATACATAGATTCATAGATAGATTCATAGATACTAAGGTCAGAAGGGACCATTCTGATCATCTAGTCTGACCTCCTGCACAGCGCAGGTCACAGAATCTCACCCACCCACTCCTACGAAAAACCTCACCTATGTCTGAGCTATTGAAGTCCTCAAATCATGGTTTAAAGACTTCAAGGAGCAGAGAAGCCTCCCTCAAGTGACCCGTGCCCCATGCTACAGAGGAAGGTGAAAAACCTCCAGGGCCTCTCCAATCTGCCCTGGAGGAAAATTCCTTCCCGATCCCAAATATGGCGATCAGCTAAACCCTGAGCATATGGGCAAGATTCATCAGCCAGATACTACAGAAAATTCTTTCC
This sequence comes from Dermochelys coriacea, assembly GCF_009764565.3. Classification (NCBI taxonomy): domain Eukaryota; kingdom Metazoa; phylum Chordata; order Testudines; family Dermochelyidae; genus Dermochelys; species Dermochelys coriacea. The sequence goes on from NC_050069.1 coordinate 75,489,416, forward strand.
TGGGTAACTCAGATCCCATCCATCTAATATCCCATCTCAGGGGATTAGTCTTATTTACCCTGAATATTTAAAGATCAATTACTTACCAAAATCACATTATCCCACCATACCATCTCCTCCATAAAGTTATCGAGTAGAATCTTAAAACCAGATAGATCTTTTGCCCCCACTGCTTCCCTGGGAAGGCTATTCCAAAACTTCACTCCTCTGATGGTTAAAACCTTCGTCTAATGGATTTATTTACTTAATGGATTTATTTTTTATTGGATATGTATACCTGCATGAAGGCCTGGTGGTTACTCCCCACACTCTATATTGAGCAGCAGTCATCCTTCATACGAGGTCAGGTGCACAGCTAGGCAACTCCCTCTAGAAGAGACAAGCATGTTCCCAGCGGTTCTGATGTGAAATTTTTCTTGACCAATTGAAAATTGAGGGTTTTGTGACCTAAGATGGGCATGGGCCCACTTCTGTTTTCAGGTATCAGGACATACTTAGAATAAAATCTCTTTTCAGGAAGTGATGCTGCAACCGGAATTATTAAACTCAAGTGAATTCTCAAAGCTGACAAGTTGGATCAATATCTCTGGGCTTTACATCCCCACTGTATAACACTGAGAGCCCTCTCTTATTAACAGAAGCAATCAGTGAAAAACACCCCTCATCTCCTTTTAACAGGGAAGGTGCTCTGAGGTGATATAGGCAAACTAAATATTTGCTTCAAAACCTTTTAAAAATCTGCAGAATTTTGCTTCGTGTGTGAATGGGGCTTGGAATCCTTCTGCTTCAGCCGATAGGGAGGCTGAACATCCAACTTTAAGTGCAGTGGGCACCTAAGAATCCAGACCTAGAAACTTCCTTTGATCATCTTTACCATGAGGTTTTGGGGATATATCTGCATTTCCTAGTAGGCTCTGGAGCAGCTCCATTCCTTTTTTTCTGACACAGCCCATAGGATACTGCTGAGTGATCTCTGTACTGAGGGCTCTTCTCATGATGGCTCTCCTAGAGTGCTATCTTCTGCAGTCCCAATTCTTACACATGCTTACTCATGCTGAGATGTACCTTACTCCACATGAAGGTCTACAGAGTCTTCATTCTGAGTAAGGATGGCAGAAGCAGACCCACAGATAGCAACTCAAACTTTCCTCCAAACTTAAAAATAATCCCTCACATTTTTTTTAAGAGGAAAGAAAACTAATTTTAACATTTCCAACAATCTTAACAGATGTATTGTAATATGAAGCATTTCTTAGACTACGACAGACTCTCTTCCAATTTCTTCTCTCTTTTTAAATTAGGAAAAAATCAATGCTTTAACAATGCTTTCATTAGGTTTAAACTGTTACTTTCATATAGTGAGAAAAAATGCTGCCCCAAACAATAACTTATATAGAAACTGAATGTATAGAAAAAAGAGCTCATGTTCCCTAAGATAAATGTCTGTAATGAACTTTAAACTTCTTCTTTACTCCGCAAAGTGTATTAAAAACTTGTGCTGTTAGTGTTCTACTTACCCACTGAGTGCCTGTAAAATTTAAATTAATGTAGATCAACTTGACTAAAAAACATTCTAAGGTACTTTGTAATGATCTGGAGCAGAGGCTTTGAACTTTTATAGTATGGTCCTCTGTTAGAGCGAGTACATCTTACAGATCACCTTTTTCCTCATTTGTGATCCCACAGACCACCTGTGCTAACATCCCTCTGAGAACTACAGTAACTGCTTACATGGACAATATTTATTATTTCATTTTTATCTGTTCCATTAGCAGCTCCAGCCCCCAAGGGTATCTCCCGTTTCCTTTTCCCTGTATGTAAGAGTGGCTGCTATTAAAGATAGATGCAGGAGACCTGCCAGGTCTCTGTAGATCACCAGCAAATGCTCTATTGGTTTGAAAATCACTTATAGGATGGACCTGAAGGACACAACAAGCAAGTGGCTAAAATTTCAACACAGACCAGGGGTTTGAATCCTGCTCTCAGATACTGAGAAGGTTCATATTGTGACATGTCTTGTATAACCCACTTCTGTGCTTGCATTGTATGTAGCCTCACACTCAGTCAGACAGGTTTAGAATCTATGGCCGCACTTAACTAACAAACCACAAACATTCTCAGAGCCATACCGACATCAAACCATGATGCTTCATTGGTTCATGAACTTAAGATGACATTTTGTCATATTTGTTTTATAAAATACATTTTCATTACACATTGTGCAAGGGCCTAAAGAATTTTTGACAAGCACATTGTATTGATTGAATAAGTTCATCAATATGTTTTAGTAAATAGAAGTTGAAGTTATTAAACAAACAAACAAGACATGTTAATTTCAAGTCCATTCAAAACTTTGAAGGGGGAAGAAAATTCAGTATTTGTCAAATGGAATTGTATTTGTTTACACAGGGTAAAAGTCTGACAGGCATTTATGTGGGAACTCAGGAGCAAGGGGGAAAGTGCAAGTAGCCTTTCCACTTACAAGCCTCATAAAAAGGTCCATCTCTACACCTAGTGCGGTACAGTCACTGCCAGAGATACACTTTGCCCCCAAAAGATTAAAAGGGCACGGACTCTTTGCTTCTTAACTGGGCCATGTGCGGTTTGCACAGTGTAGCTCATGATGATTTACATCAAGCCCAACAACATCTGGGCACATATATAGAAACTGAAAACAAACAAACAAACTGACCCAAAAACAGATTAATCCCTACCAGTACCCCACCAATGATAGTAAATTCCCTCCCAATTCCTAGCCCAAATCAACTAGCCAGTTGGAGCAGATTCATTCATCTTGCACTATTAGGGTTGCCAACTTTCTGATTACAGAAAACCAAACATCCTTGTCCCACCCCTGCCCCTTCCCTGAGGCCCCGCCCCCGCTAACTCCACCCTCCCCTTCATTGCTCACTAGGGTGACCAGATGTCCTGATTTTATAGAGACAGTCCTGATTTTGGGGTCTTTTTCTTATATAGGCTCCTATTACCCCCCACCCCCATCCCGATTTTTCACATTTGCTGTCTGGTCAACCTATCGCTCGCTCTCCCCCACCCTCCCTCACTCGCTCATTTTCAACGGGTTGGGGCTGGGGGGGGAGGGCTCCAGAGTGAAATGGGGAAGAAGGGCTTGGGGTGCAGGAGGAGATTCTGGCCAGGGGATGGAACTGAGGGATTCAGAGTGTGAGAGGGGGCTCCGGGCTGGGGTAGAGAGTTGGGGTGCAGGAGGGAGAACTAGCTCTGGGCTGGGGTTCAGGCTCTAGGGTGGGGCCAGAAATGAGGGCTTCAGGATGCAAGAGGGGGCTCCGGGCTGGGGCAGGGGATTGGGGTGCAGGGAGGAATAAGAGCTTCAGCAGGGGGTGCAGGAGGGGGCTCCGGGCTGGGTCTGAGCAGTTCACAGTGCAGGAGGGGGCTCAGAACTGGGGCAGGGGGTTGGGATATGGGAGGGGGTTCTGAGCTGGGTCAGGGGTTAGGGTGCGGGTGTGGGTGAGGGCTCTGGGATGTGGCTGAGGATGAGGGGTTTGAGGTGCAAGAGGGGGTTCCGGGCTGGGGCCAAAGGGTTCAGAGTGCGGGAAGGGGCTCGGGCTGGGGCAGGGGGTTAGGGTGCAGGCTCCAGGCAGCGCCGACATCAGGCGGCTCCCTTAAGTAGCCGGCATGTCCCTCTGGTTCCTAGGCGCAAGGGCAGCCAGAAAGGGCTCCATGTACTGCCCCTGTCTGCAGATGCCACCCCCGCAGCTCCCTCTGGCTGTGATTCCCATGAATTTCCCAATTCCCAATTGGAGCTGCAGAGCCGGTGCTCGGGGCAGCGCCTGCACCGTGGGCAGATGCAGGGCACAGAGGCCCCCTGGCTGCTGCTGTGCTTAGGAGCCAGAGGGATATGCCAGCTGCTTTCAGGAGCCACTCAGAGCTGCGCAGGGAGCCTTCCAGGCTTCCACCAAATGGACTTACAACAGCCCGGTCAGTGGTGCTAACCAGAGTTGCCAGGGTCTCTTTTCAACCGGGTGTTCCAGTAAAAAACTGGACACCTGGCAACCCTATGTACTATTCAAAGTTGCCATATTTGCTAACAAAAGGCTCAGTACTACCAATATGTACATGAGTAACTTTATTCATGTGAGTAATCTCATTGCACTCATGTCAGCCTCCAATTTGGACTTCTCACTCGAGTACAGTACTTTGCCATGTAAGTGTTTGCAAGATCATTTCCAAAAATCATTAGGAAAAATGATTTTCAAACATCTGAGACAGGAATACAAGCAACTATAAAAATTTCTTACTATTACTCTTTTTAACACTAAAATTATTCAACTCTCACAAAGTGACAGATTACTCCGGAGCACAACTCTTATGCTACCTCTACATTTTCCACCACTTGTGCTGTAAAGACTTTTTTTTTTTAAAAAGAAATAAAATACCAATTTAGACTAATATCCAAAATCATTTACACTAAACTTGCAATTCTGTATATAACCAACCTCCAAAGAAATCAAACTGAAGTATTTCTGGTTAGCTGGCTCAGCACAGTATATGCAGGTCAAAGGTTCTCTCTGATAATATTCCATCCATTTTCATATCCTTTGTACCAATTTACTACAGGTGCTGAACTTGCATTGGATGTATTGATGTACTATGTTGCTATGTACACTATTTGTTGAACATGATGTGTTTTATGTAACTATATAATGGCAGTAGTTATATTTCCTGATAAAACAATCTTTTTTCAAAATCTTGATTGCATCCAACATAAACAAAGAAACCACAGCTATCATTAACTGGTGTATTGTTTTAACACAAGCCATCACCATTTGTTCCTCTTCCACCCCAAATGAAGAGTGTAAACAGCAAATGAAATTAGTAAAAGGGTACAAGAAATATACCTTCTTTGGGGAATACAGCAACTTCTCTGAGGAAACAAGACTGTTTATGAACCTGAGAAAACATTCCAGACAGAAATTGCTCTACACAAAGATAGAAAATTTATTTTTATCATTTTACTAATTTCATAGTAAATATGTAGCACAAACCACAGGCTTGCCACAGCATTGCCCTTTGAAATGTGACACTTTCCATAAAACTAATTTTCAAACATTTTAAAGTTGCACTTTTCAAAGGGCACTAATATGATGAGCCTGTAGTGACCATTATGAACTACTACATCAGACACCCAGGCCTAGTTGCCAGGCTTCATTCCTTGCAGTAGACAGCACACTGTGTTGGTCTTCGGTGAACCTTCTGGTTCACTTAGGAACGCCATGGATGGATTCCAAAGTGAATCTCATCCAACTCAGAGAAGATTGTCATAATTCAAGGCCTTGGTGGCAGGTGTAAAGAGGATGAGAAAGTAGGTCTTAAGGCATCTAGAGACCACTGACTGACCTTCAAAGAGTGAGTGTCATTTAATAGTTTAGGGATAAAATCTGAATGACCTTAAATGTGTCAAAGGAAGTTCCTCAAAATTATAGAGACCCATTTATTACAATAAATCTCAGCCTTCCAGCACCAAGAAATGAATATAGCATAAGTAGAGTAGGGGTTTTAGGGGACGAGAGCTGAGGAAGCGTTGTTCTAAGTCAGCCATAAAAATGTTGGCATACTGTGGGGGTGTTAGGGGACAAGAGCTGAGGAAGCGTTGTTCTAAGTCAGCCATAAAAATGTTGGCATACTGTGGGGCCATGCGGGTACCCATAGCAGTGCCGCTGACTTGAAGGTATACATTGTCCCCAAATGTGAAATAGTTGTGGATGAGGTCAAAGTCACAAAGTTCAGCCACCAGGTTTGCTGTGACATTATTGGGGATACTGTTCCTGATGGCTTATAGTCCATCTTTGTGTGGAATGTTAGTGTAGATGGATTCTACACCCATAGTGGCCAGGATGGCGTTTTCTGGAAGATCACCAATGGATTGTAGTTTCCTCAGGAACTCCGCAATGTTTCTTAATGGAAAAAGCTGGCTATCTAATTTCTGTCAGAGAACTTCTCACCATAGGATCTGACTGCCTCCCAATATTATAAAATAAAGAATTCTTTCTCTCACACACCTCTTTAGAAATTGGACATTCTGCAGATCCATTACAATGGGTCTTCAGCCTGCAGGCATCTCAGGACAAAACCAGATATCACTGACAAACAGAAAAGTGTGCCCCTTTCCTTGAAGAGCCCACCAGTTTTGTTCTGCCTCCATAGTTTCAGGCAGGGTCTATTAGACCTCCCTGCTATTGAGCCTAAAACAAAAAAGGGAAATTGGAAATTTGTAAGAAAATATTTGAGGAAAAAGGGATAGTCACATGATATAGTTAGTGTGCTGTTGGTATCTAGGAAAGGCAAACAAACAGAACATAGTATCAAACCTAACAAAGATCCAAGTACTGGGTGCAAAGAGCATGGTGTGCTTCCCATAGTAGCAGAAATGAAACGTGTCTTACAATTTCTACAAGAAGGCCTGAATTTTTACATTAGAGCTATTATATTAAAAGGCAAAGTATCCTGTGTATGTATCGAAGAACAAAAAATTTTCAACATCTGGACAAAAGGCTCTTCCTCGGGACAGTCTGGATGGTACTCTCTCCAAAGATCAGGAGCTATACATATTTTGTTTTGCACTAGGTGCTCCCTCATTAGAATATCAGTATTGTGCATTCTGTTCAGGCAACGTGGGCCTTACCCCCAACTACAGTATTCATCCCAAAGTAAATTCAGTTTTCCTTATACTTCAACAAATAGTCCAATGTCCTCTGATGCCCCAGAAGTAGCTCTGGCACATGCTTAAGCTGTTTGCTAGTTCTTCAAGAATCTGCTAATCCTGCAAGAAATCCAAAGCCTGAGAAGTCTTCCGAGTCATTTCTTTCAACATGGAACAGACAGAGAATTTCAATGGCATACAAATCAAACCTCCTTTGAACTTTAGGGTTCATTCCTTATGGCAACGATGACAGCATGAGCAAAAGATTCTTGAAAATTTCCTTACTGAAAGTTCACACATTTGACCCACACTTGGCAAAGAATCTTTACTGATCAGACAAGAGTATAAATTTGCAGTTTTTTACTACAAGAATTTTCTTCATGAGAAGTTTATTAATAATTGCTACTTAGTAGTAGTAGTAGTGAAAATGGTCTTCACTGATGGGCTCTTTAGAGAGAGGGGCATTCTTCTTAAGCTGATGATGTGCATATCTGGTTGTGCCATCAACTGGCAACTGTGCTTGAAAATCCAAACATAATGGATCCGTGGACCTTATTACTCAAAGATAGGAGATTTTTCAGGTAAGTTTAAATACATTATCCTTTTTTAAATCATGTTTTGTGGTTGTTTGTTGGTATTGTTGCAAGTAGTGGTTTTATATATTGCGCTGAAAATGCTGAGATTAGTGGTGGTAGTACTTGCAATTTTGGTACCTCCGTGTAAGCATAACAACAAAACTCTGGAGCCTTAAACAGATATTTGAACATTTTAATGATCTTGTTAGTTAAATATTATTTATTGTTTGTTGTATTTTGGAGAGATACATACACCTGACATAAGTATGACATTCTATAGATGCATGTCCTTGTTTACTTTAATGCATGGGACATATGTTTTGCAAGAATACTCTAATAACTACAGGGGAAAAAGGTTTATCTACAAGTATGGAAGAAACAAAAGCATTTTCAATGCCTTTGCAGAAAGCCTTCTTGAGACTTTCCAAGTAAAGTCTTGTTAGCAGTGCATCTACTTGTGAGTTTAGATGCACCGAGAGCGTTCCCAAGGTTTTTCATATATGTAAGAAAACTGGCTTAGTGCTGTAGTTGAGAAGAACAGCTTTCATTGTCTAAGAAATAAGGACATACGACAGCCTGTTTATGTTGGCCTATGTTTCTGGATATTATATTTGGGTTGTCACTGTGGGAAGGGCTTACTCATCAGTTTGCGCAAAATTTTAACTTTTATTTAAAAGAAAAATCTCTTCCTCATAGTTGTCAAGATAATCATCCACACCGGAATCAACTTAAAAAGTTTCAGAGTAGCAGCCGTGTTAGTCTGTATTCGCAAAAAGAAAAGGAGTACTTGTGGCACCTTAGAGACTAACAAATTTATTAGAACTTAAAAAGGGTTAACTTTCTGAATCTCCAGACAGATATCTTGGAACAATAGAGAGATGAACTCTTATGCCCCAAATCCTGTCTCTAATGCACAGCCCCAAGCAGCCAGTCTGTACACTGGATAGCTCCAGTGGGGCTGAGGGGAAGCCCCTCATGTCACTTTTGTGATAATGAAACTGCTGTATGGTTGTCATTGCAGCTTCATGGGTGCCATTCTGCTTGCGTTTCCATCACAATAGGAGTGACTGGTAGGTCCATATAGTTCCTTGTTCTGAAGCCACTCCTCACTGTACAACAGTGCACAGGGAGCCACTGCATAACTGGGCTCTTGATGTGCAGAAGGCATGTATCCTTTCAGAGAGCACTTTAGCACTGACAGCATGTAGGATAAGTCTTCTGGATAATGATCTAATAGATAATTTGTCAGAGATTGAGGTGTAGTATAAACACAGAGACTGGAATTCTCTTGTAAATCCTGATTATTAAAGATAAAGTCTGGTGATATTTATGACCCTTTCCCCCCAATTGTTTGTAACACCTTCATAGTTGCTCTTTTTCGCTTTCTAATGTTGTCCTTTTCCTTTTGGGCATTTTCTGCCACAATGTTTTTAATACAATTTAAAGCTAATATGACTTTATTGTATTCCACTTGAAATAAGAATATAAGAATGGCAATTCTAGCTCATGCCAATGGTCCATCTAGCCCAGTATCCTGTTTTTCAACAGTGGCCAATGCCAGGTACTTCAGAGGGAATGAACAGAACAGGTAATCAAGTGATCCATCTCCTATTGCCAAGTGATCCATCCCCTGGCAAACAGAGGCTTAGGGACACTTCAGAGCATGGTTTTACATCCCTGCCCATCCTGGCTAATAGCCACTGATGGACCTAGCCATACTGACTTGTGCATTAGGTGCACAAATGATGTCAACACAGGACCTGAATAGATTATTCTTAGTTAACTGCCTACTCTACTTGCGCTACATTGATGACATCTTCATCATCTGGACCCATAGAAAAGAAGCCCTTGAGGAATTCCACCATGATTTCAACAATTTCCATCCCACCATCAAACTCAGCCTGGACCAGTCCACACAAGAGATCCACTTCCTGGACACTATGGTGCTAATAAGCGATGGTCACATAAACACCACCCTATATCGGAAACCTACTGACCACTCTACTTACTTACATGCCTCCAGATTTCATCCAGACCATACCACACGATTCACCATCTACAGCCCAGCTCTACGATACAACCACATTTGCTCCAGCCCCTCAGACAGAGACAAACACCTACAAGATCTCTATCAAGCATTCTTACTACTACAATACCCACCTGCTGAAGTGAAGAAACAGATTGACAGAGCCAGAAGAGTACCCAGAAGTCACCTACTACAGGACAGGCCCAACAAAGAAAATAACAGAACGCCACCAGCCATCACCTTCAGCCCCCAACTAAAACCTTCTCAACGCGTCATCAAGGATCTACAACCTATCCTGAAGGACGACCCATCACTCTCACAGATCTTGGGAGACTGGCCAGTCCTCGCTTACAGACAGCCCCCAACTTGAAGCAAATACTCACCAGTAACCACACACCACACGACAGAACCACTAACCCAGGAACCTATCCTTGCAACAAAGTCCATTGCCAACTGTGTCCACATATCTATTCAGGGGACACCGTCACAGGATCTAATCACATCAGCCACACTATCAGAGGCTCGATCACCTGCACATCTACCAACGTGATATATGCCATCATGTGCCAGCAATGCCCCTCTGCCATGTACATTGGCCAAACTGGACAGTCTCTACGTAAAAGAATAAATGGACACAAATCAGGTGTCATGAATTATAACATTCAAAAACCAGTCAGAGAACACTTCAAACTCCCTGGTCACTCAATTTAAAAGTCACAATTCTCCAACAAAAAAAACTTCAAAAACAGACTCCAACAAGAAACTGCAGAATTGGAATTAATTTGCAAACTGGACACCATTAAATTAGGCTTGAATAAAGACTGGGAGTGGATGGGTCATTACGCAAAGTAAAAACTATTTCCCCATGCTAATTTTCCCCCCTACTGTTACTCACACCTTCTTGTCAACTGTTTGAAATGGGCCATCCTGATTACCACTAGAAAAATTTTTTCTTTTCTCCTGCTGATAATAGCCCCCCTTAATTAATTGGTCTTGTTACAGTTGGTATGGCAACAGCTATTTTTTCATGTTCTCTGTGTATATACATCTTCCTACTGTATTTTCCACTGCACGCATCCGATGAAGTGGGTTTTAGCCCATGAAAGCTTATGCCCAAATAAAGTTGTTAGTCTCTAAAGTGCCACAAGTACTCCTTGGGTTGGTTTTTTTTTTTTTTTTTTTTTTTTTACTGCATATACCGTATCCCTCTTTAGTTTGGAAAAAAAAAATCTTTCTTACAGAACACAACTGGTCAGGTCAAGATCTCAGTTTCAAACTCCCTTAACAATTAAAAAATCCTTCTACCTGTGAGAAATTGCTTGTGAAGTAGAATAGGAAGCTGACAGGAACTCTGTGCTGAAACATCAGCTTTTTGGATTCATATTAGTGCTCTCTGTATTTTCAGTTTTCACACAGAAAGTGAAAGATGTCAGATGTGGTTCTTTTCAGCCCAGCTAACATATCACCCTAAACATCAGCAACACTCTGAAATATGCAGATTAGTTTTCCACACTGGTTCTTAGTTATGCCTGCAACACACAAACTTGACACATGAATATACTACCATTTAAGATACATACAGAGGGGAGGGAAATGCTTTTAACTATACTAAAAATGTCATGGCAAAATATAGGGTAGCAATTGTGTTTCTTGTTTCACCTGGGTTTTCAGTTTGTAAATTTTTTGGACACTGGGGTTAATGGCACATTCTGCATCATAATTGTTTTAGAAACATAAACAATGCAGAGTATGAATTGTCCACAGGATGCCGAGTAACTTCTTTCATTATATTGCACAATCAACTCACACTACTGATTATGTACCCAACATAGCCTACACTTAAGGATATCTTTCACCTGCTTTTTCTTGCTCAGGCCTGAGTCAAGAGAGAAACTTGCCTTTGAAGAGAGATACTCGAGATCAGCAGTCTTCAAAGGTTCTAAAACATTGTTTACATTGAGAATTTTCAATGATTTCCCCACGTATGGCCTAGCTCCAGTGCAGATCCACCAGTGGTATTAGTAGTGACAGTACTAATGCAGACAAGACATGCAGCATTTTAAGCACTGTGTCACACAAACCTCTGCTCTGAGCAATGATAGAATACAGTGTTTAAAATGCCAGTGACCCTTGGAATTCTACCTACAGCAATGCACCTGTCGTTGTAACCAGTTGAGGCTCTGAAATGACAGTGGAAATAGCACGACATTTTTCAAGAAATAGTCTGGCATAGACACAACCTCACTACTAGGGTAGCCAGGTGCTGAGTTTTCGACTGGAAAGTCTGGTCGAAAAGGGGACCTGACACTGTCTGATCAGCTCTACTGACCAGACACCCAAAGTCCGGTTACTGTTGGCAGGGGAGGCGGGGAGTATGGTTGCCAACTTTCTACTCACACAAAACCAAATACCTGCCCCATGCCCTATGCCCCACCCCTCTTCTGAGACCCACCCCCTGCTCACTCCATCCCCCCTCCCACTGTCCCTCACTCTTCCCACCCTCACTCACTCATTCACTCATTTTCACTGGGCTGGCTCATGGGGTGGGGGTGCAGATGGGGGTGCGGGTTCTGGGGTGCAAAAGGGTAGTACTCCAGACTGAGTTCAGGGGGAAAGCTGGGGTTCAGGGATGGGGCAGAGAGTTAGGGCATAGGGTGTGTGTGTGTGCAGGCTCTGGAGTGGGGTGGGGATGTGGGGTTTGGGGTTCAGTAGGGTGCTTTGGGCTGGGACTGAGGGGTTCAGATGGCAGGAGGGGGATCGGAGCTGGGGTAGGGGGTTTGAGCATGGTGAAGGGGAAAATGAGGGCTCTGGCTGGGGGTGTACTCTCTGGGGTGGGACTGGAGATGAAAGGTTTAGGATGTAGGAGGGTTCTCCGGGCTGGGATCGAGAGGTTCCGAGGGCGGGAGGGGGATCAGGGCATGGGGCGCGGAAGAGGGTCAGGGTTGCAGGCTCTGGACGGCATTTACCTCAGGCAGCTCCCAGAAGCAGCGGCATGTTTCCCTTCTGGCTCTAAATTCTGTCCCTAAGTAACTCCACTGGGCTAGGCACATTTTTAACAAGAGTAAGATCAGAAAATATGTGGAGAATCATGCAATGTTTATGAAAAATAAGGGGGGTTTCATCCTTTATTGAAGATTCCCTCATTTTTGTGGTTTGAAGAAATCCTTAACAATAGTTTAATGTACATTTTTATTATTAAAAAAACAAAAAAAAATTGCTCCCAGGCCAAGACCCTATATGCCAAGTTCCAGAACAAAGAAGATTTTTATGGCCAAGTTTTAATTTCTTAGAAATAAGGGCTTGTAATGAGAATGCTGAAAGACTTAACTAGAGAGGAACTGTCCTGCAATTATTTCAATTGTCCTGAAGAACAATAATCACTGATGTACTTCATACTGTTGTATATAACATCACTGAAAAGATGGTAGATATTACCATATGCTGCACAGCAATTTAAGGATTTGAGAGTGGACAGTACAATGGGGGAGAGGGCAGAAGGTAACAAAGTGCAGATTCTGCATTCACATGCCTTTTACAATGGAAGCTGAACCCAAAACTGAATCTGAATCCAAACTTACTCAACCCTAGCATTCAGGTGGAACAGAAGAAAATGGGGCAATAGCAACACATTCTTGCTTAAAGGTGTGCAAATAATTATTTTTAGGAAATTATATTTTTAAAACGTATTTATAAATTATTTCTGTAACCACCTTTTGGTCTCCCAGCACAGACTGCATACTCTAACTTAGCATTTATGAAAACTAAATGCATACCTGAAGCCATATGAGCATAACTATCTAGTATAAATGCTTTTAAAAGTAAGAGGAGATTATGGTTGACTTCCGGTATGTAAATGCGTTCAGCTGAAAAATGCAAGATTTTCAGACCATTATACGGTATGGAAGAAAAGTTCCCTTCCCTAGTTAATGTCAGAAAGAACACAAGGGATTCATCAAGGGACCAGAGGCAATTCCATAATTACAGCACTCTCTTTTTTTCTCTGTGCTCCACCAAGGAGGCAGATGAGCAATTAGAAGATTCCCTGCAGGGAACAGCTCTTTAAAGATATAGTGCTTTTACATTCAGCTGACTACATAAAACATTCTTTTAAAAATATTATCTGTTTGCTTGCTCAAAGCATCACAAACATGATGTTCATGTCTGCGACCCTGACAGTTTCTGGTCAAGAGGCAGAGAGATTGTGCAGACCACATCACTTTCCAGCACCCCTGGGACGCCAGCCAAACAGCAGTATTACAATCTCAGAGGAGACTGTCGGCTCATTCTGCCTTAGGCAAACACTGCAATATTCTATAGAGACTGACATATTGGAAAGATGGATGGGATTCTAGAACGGAGAAGTAAACCCAGAATTAAGGAGTGAATGAAACCAAAGACTTACAGAACTTTAATTTTGTAAAAGTGCCCAATAAATAAACAAACAAACAAAACAACAGCAGAGATAGTGTCTATCTAGTCTATGTTTCTGGAGAGAGAGTGGAGGCAATTAAGTTTAAAAACAAAACAAAACTTTTTTTCTTTTTAAAATGTTTGCTAACATGCTAGCATGCACATCTAAACTAAGTCTCCAAACCTACTGAAACCCAGTTAAGGATCTGTATTCAAATATGCCTCATTTCATACAATTTTTAACACAATCTAACCAGCCAGGGTATATGTATTAATGCCTCATTTAAAACTCTCACTCAACTGAGAGAATACTGTTTTAAAGCTGGTTCTAATTTGGTTTGTCCTTATCCAAATTAGCCAGCCTAAGTGTGCAAGAAACTGTTTTCACAGGAACTATGTTTGAACCATATTCATACGTGGCTGCCACACTTTATTTCAAGGCCACTGGTTCCACAGTCTAGCAGAGATTGAAGCTAGGGCAGAGGCAGAAATGAAGGGAAAAATCAGAAGGTTTGAAAAGAGAGAGGGAAGAAAAGTGATGAAGCAACATTACATGGCTTTTAATACATTTCAAAGTCAGCTCTGAATTTGGTGGTATTTACCAGAGTGTCATATTCAACTACAGACGTGACTGAGCACAAAATGACTACAATCAGTATTTGCATATACAGCTATGGATACCAGTATGTTACTCATCATTTTATAGACTGCCACAGTATACGTGAAAGACATGAGATAAAGCTAAAATCTATTCTGTTTTATTCTAAAACTAGTTCTGGGAATTTTATTTATTGGAATCTTTTATATAAAAGTTCCTATTCTAATCTGTAGTCTCTTAAGCATATTATTTAAAATATACAATTCAAACCCAAAATTAAAACAAATGAAGCCTAAGGGAGCTCTAATCCACATACTAAATCAACCAACCAAACATGACATTCCCCCAAATACAAATAAATAGGCCACCCTCTTTGAACTCAAAGCCTTCAGCCATTCCCAAATACTTCAGAAAAATAGATAGGTTTTATTGTGTGTCCTGAAGATCATTAGACTCTAGCTATTTCTGACCAAAATAGCAAATTTTAATGTTGAGGGCCCATCATTAATGTCACCCCGCCAGCCTTCCTCCCGTGTAAGATGAGGGGGTTCAAGGGTCTTTGCTGAATTCAACTATACCAGGATTATAATGAAAAGAAAGGCAGTCTTTCAAGTAGGCCGGTTCCAAGCTATTTAGAATCTTAAAAGGTTAAAAACAACCCGCAGAGACAACTAATGCAGCTTTCAAAGTGCTGGTGTTATGTGCTTACTACTTAAAAGACAAGCAAGGTGCATGTGCATTCTACATTAGACTACGCTTCCAAACAGTTGGTACAGCCCTACGAAGAGATTCCAGCTGCAGTTTAATCTCAATATGACAAAGACATGGATGATGGATAAGAAGTTCTGCATCAGAAAAAAAGGCCTGCAACTTTCTGGGCAGACGCAGATTGAAAAGAGCCATCCTAGCACACAGCTGCAACTTGATCACCTGAAAGCAAATGAGGATCTTACAAGCCCCCTAAATTGCAAATTTACATAAAAATTAGAGGGTTTACACAAACAATATAGGGGCTGATAAAATCTTCAACTCCCCTGGTTGCTTCCCCATCCCATCATCTCTGTCTTACTGAAATTAAGCTCCAGCTAACTAGCCCTCATCCACACTTCAGTCTCAACTAGACACTGGGATAACACCATGTGTGTTAGACAAGATGGAAACACAGAACTCGGGGTGGTCAGCATATTGAAGGGATCATAAACCCTATGTCTCCTCACTAACCTCCTAACAGACTCATCAATATGATGAGCAAAAGGGATGGCAAGATATAATCCTGTAGAATAACACAGGACAGACTAATCCAATGCTACCCTCTGGAAAGACTCATCAGAAATATACAACAGCTCTGCCCACTCCCAACAGGATCCATCAGTGAGCTACCACCACTAGAACTAGGTGAATATTTTTTATTGAATAGTCAATTTTCCGAAAAATGCATTTTTCAGGGCACCAAAGCTATTTGCAAATTCAGTGCAAATTTGGCAAAGTATTGGCTGAAAAAAAATGAACACAGTTTTGGAAATGTTGAATATTTTTTAACTAATCACATTGAACCATTTCAAAGATGTTCAATCTTTTTCACATTTTGTGTCAAAATGTCATTTCAATTCAACATTTTATTTAGAAAAGGTTGTTTCAATTTGACACTTTTTTGATTAGAGTTGGCATTCAAAATATTTCATCCCGATACAAAGAAATGTTTTTGTTTCAGTGAGAAAAACTCAAAGAAATTCAGTTTTGGTTCAAAACTAACTGAATTTTCTTCCCCCAGACTTTTCAGTTTGGCCACTGAACCAAACTATATAAAAAAAAAAGTTGCGCATATATATATATATATATATATATATATATGCGCAACTTTTTTTTTTTTTTTTTACCACCACTTCATGGTCCATGATATCAAAGATAGGTAATAGATCTAATAATATCAACACAGGCACCTGTTCTTCATCCATCACCAGCAAGAGGTCAAGCATCACTGATCAAGTGCAGTTTCAGAACCATATCCAGGTTCTATGGGTGGGATGACGTACACTCATTCACTGTGGAAAGCTTCCCACTTCCATGTGGATTTTTCAGCTGATGTCTATGAAACTATCATTACTTTAGATTAGCAAAATTGAAAGGATTAAAGAAAAAAAATCAAATGTACTATACATTTTTCTATGCTGTTTGCTTTTTCCTGTTTCCTTATCTTGGATAATGAAAATAAATTAAACCAATTTCACTTTCAGGTACTTCACGCACAGTGTTTAGTTTGCACACATTATAGGGTATGGATTATTTGTTTAAAAGCTATTGTATTCATTGGCTATATTCATATATATTTAGTGCCATGGGAATATTTCTATGGTCCTTAGCTTTTGTAGAAACTTGTTGATACAAAATTTACATTTTGGCCAAATGTTACTTGATGGTGCCCCTTCAAAAACTGTAAGCGTTACAGCAGGCTTGCTTTGTTTCCTGAAAGCACACTCTTATTACCAGGTGAAAATCCTGCTAGAAGATCTAAAGTGGGTTCTGCTGACTCACTATCGTAGGTGGCTCATTTCACCACCTAGCTATAAGGGAAGAGGATGTGGCTCTACAGAGAGCCTTAGATGTGGGCTGAGCAGTCCCTGGGGAGGAACCCTGAGGCAGCCAAGTTTGAGCTAGATTTTATGTAGTTTTAATTTTTAGTTTAATTTTGTCAATAAAGCCAAATGCCAGGAAGAGGGTAAATTTTTACCAACGGCAACTGCTGAGGGCTCTGTTGGAGTAGGATGGAGGCAACAGTGAGCATATTTCTCCAATAGAAACATACCTGTTCTGGCTAATTAAAAATGCACACCTTATGAGGAAAAGCCTGACCCCAGCATGTGACCCAAGTCATTAGGCTGTGTGCTTAAGCAGACCATCCTGTTGGGAATCTGAAGTCTCATCCTTGGATCATATCATATAAGCAGAGCTACTCCAAAGCCAATATTTTATCCTCAGGGCTGCAATATTGTGAACTCCTAGCTGTCGCCCTTCCAAGTGTAAGGGCCGGGGAAACGAACTAACAGTAACAAATCCCATTAGCCCCACCTTTTCCCCTGACCTGCCTCTGCCACCCAAACCTATTCTCTGTGTACAAGTGGTGCAGTGAACTACCAGGATACTGTATCCAGCACAACTGATATAGTTCTCCAGCATCCAGGTTCCTCTATGCTTGTGGGGTGGGTAGGGAAGAGGCAGGGATGTAATCCTATGTAAATCAATGACATCATCCTTTCAAACAGAAACAATTTCCAAACTCAACCTTCAACAGTAGTTACAAAAGTACCTGAAGCCAAGCAAGAAAGCCATAGCTTATAAAAACTACTCCTATATAATCTACTCCTGTGACTCAAATACAGCACATGTCCTAGAGGGAGAGTAAACATATTTATTCACTCAAGATTATTCACTTCAGTCACAGTACACTCATGCAAAGGAAACCTTTAAAATATACCAACCCCATGGCTATTGTACTATAGGAAGAATAAGATTATTCCAAGCTTGAAAAATGTATCTTCTAACCAGAGGTTGATGGGAAAGTCAGGAGGTCATACCAGCAGGGTACAGAGGCAGTGCCCTGGTGAGGAAACCAGCAATCCCTTCTCTGCTGCTGAGAAGGGTGACCTGAGTTTCCCCACCAACGTGCTGACCTAGGTGTCTCCTGGGCAGGCTCCTTTATTTATACTGTGTCAGGCTTGGCCACTTGTTTGGAATCATGGTAGACCTCTCCCCTGAACACTTCCCTGTCTCCTGCCAGTCTGGAGAAAGTGGGAGCTCTTTTCCTCAAGACCCTCACTATTTCCTAGGAGGCAGGTCTTCCCTCATTTTTGTCTCCTGTACTCTGGGAGGGGGAGCTCTTCTCATGTCATTTTTAAACTAATACCTTTAAATGTCATTGAGTAGGAAAAAAAATTGAATCTCTAATTAACACCACCACCCAAAAGACTATATTTTACCTTCATTTACACATGTCCAATTCCACTGAAGTAACTGGGGGCAACATGTGGCCAAAGTATACTTGGGGCCAAATTTGCCTCCAAATATGCACGTGGAGTTACTGTTAAAGTTAACAGAAGCGCCCTGTGTGCATCTAAAGACAGAATTTGGCCCTAAATGTTTTATTAAAAATTGACATATTCCCTGGAAAACAGTGGGACACATGGAAGGAGTTCAGGGAATTCAGTAAAAGGTTGCTGGAAGAAATGTGCTGCATATCACTTTGTGGCTATGTCTATACTGAACTTTCATCAGTAAAACTTTTGTTCGGCAGGGATGTGAAAAAAACAAGTTTTGCCAACGAAAAGCGCCGGTGTGGACAGCTCTTTTTCAGTGAGAGACACTCTCCCGACCACAAAGTTACCCGCCCTTCATTGGAGGTGGTTTTATTTTGCTGGCAGGAGAGCTGCTACACTGGAGACCTTACAGGGGCACAGCTGTAGCAGCACAGCTGTGCCGCTTTAAGGTACACAGGGTAGACATATCCTGTATCTGCTGGTGAAAACTGAAGGTGGCATGCTCTTGAATACCTGCTTCGAGATAAAGAAAGTGTAGCCCTAGCCATGCTACCTGGGATTCTAATACACCAGTGTGTATACCCCCTACCATCTCAGAGTGCTCAGAAAGCACTTGTGTCCATATTCCTGACACGCTGTGCTGGAAAAAGAAAAGGCTCTCTCCTGAACCTACTCTAGATGAGCTACAATACAGCACTTCATTCATCAGCTTTTCCACTACATTGTTACCACTACAAACAACTTTTTCCTTACGTTCTAATACATTTTCGCGCTACATAACAATTCAACATGCTTTCTGTAATCTAGATATCTGTCTCATAACATACTCAGTGTGTGCAGTTTGTTGTTTTGTTTTCTTGTATTTTATCTAGTTAATTCTTTAAAAGGAAAGAATATAGAGAACAGGGATAAACCTGTGAAACAAACAGGAGCCCAAATCTCTCACTGTCTAAAACATACCACGTCACCAGCAACCACAAAGGATATTAAAGTCAACAGATAAAGGTCAGATAAAGCACAAGATATGGAACAGTGCATGTTAATACCTCTCAGAGCTTATTACTAGGTTAATCTGTAATACTACTTATGCTTTATGATTAACAATTAAATATTTGTATGTATCAAAAATCAAAAGCTTTTATTTTTATTTTATAACCAAAATATAAATGTTGCTATTCATACTAAGTTTTATCATAATTTTTATTTATAACAATTGTCAAGTCTTATTTTAGAATAAAATCTAAATGTATGCAGTTTGTCTACATTTAGGGACTTTTACCCAAGTGTGGCTACACTAGTCCAGCTGCACCTATGTAGATGTACATTGATACAATTTAGCTCACCTTCAGTTAGTGGTCCACTTTATCTAAAACCACAGTAAGTCACACCCCTAGACCTGGTCTATACTAGAAAATTAGGTCAGTTTAACTACATTGGTCATGGGTATGAAAAATCCACACTCCTGACCAGAGTAATTAAGCTGACCCAAGTCTCCATGTAGATGGCACTAGACCAATGGAAGAATTCTTCCATCAATCTAGCTCCCACCCCTCAGGGAGATGGATTATCGACACTGACAGAGTAGGCACTGTCTACACTGAAGCACCACAGTGACACTGGGGGCAGTTGTGCTGCTCATAGAATCATAGAATATCAGGGTTGGAAGGGACCTCAGAAGGTCATCTAGTCCAACCCCCTGCTCAAAGCAGGACCAATCCCCAACTATATCATCCCAGCCAGGGCTTTGTCAAGCCTGACCTTAAAAACTTCTAAGGAAGGAGATTCCACCACCTCCCTAGGTAACACATTCCAGTGTTTCACCACCCTCCTAGTGAAAAAGATTTTCCTAATATCCAACCTAAACCAACCCACTGCAACTAGAGACCATTACTCCTTGTTCTGTCATCTGCTACCACTGAGAACAGTCTAGATCCATCCTCTTTGGAACGCCCTTTCAGGTAGCTGAAAGCAGCTATCAAATCCCCCCTCATTCTTCTCTTCTGCAGACTAAACAATCCCAGTTCCCTCAGCCTCTCCTCAGAAGTCATGTGTTCCAGTCCCCTAATCATTTTTGTTGCCCTCCGCTGGACGTTTTCCAATTTTTCCACATCCTTCTTGTAGTGTGGGGCCCAAAACTGGACACAGTACTCCAGATGAGGCTGCTGTAGCGTTTTAAGTGTAGACAGGCCCCTACATACACTTTGCATCACTGTGCCTACTCCAGTGTAGAAAACCCTAAAATTAGTTGGTAGTATCTCTAGTTTAATAAATTGCTTTTCTCAGAGCTTGGTTGCTTCAGGGACATGGGGCTTTACTCAGTTGTTTTCACTAACATTACTGTACGCATCAGACTGTAAATTTGTTAACCTCAAAGATCTGCAATTCAGCCTCTTCTGCTATCTCCATCTTGCCTAATCCTACTACGGTGTTGTGGTTGAAACATGGAAGAATGCATAAAGTAAAAGAGATCCCAATTTTACAGAGTTCTGTGATAGAACTGTGATAGACTGTACAATCTCATATATGATGCTACACCAGGGTGTCAACTGATGTAGGAATTTGAAATGCAAGGATTTTTTCCCAGGATTTCCAGGAAATTACAAAATTCAATGCCTTATTTCCTTCAGTGTTGTATTATAATTGTAATATGTGATTACTTACTCAGTGAACTTGGAACTATATTCCAATTACTGTTCTGATAAAAGGGATAATTAAAAAAATATGTGGTGCTTCTTCCCAGGGCCTCCCTCTAGCGCTTACATGGGCTTTTTCTTATACTTATTTTGGATCTATGGAATATACAAGTCCCAAGAAGTGTTTAAGTTTGCGATCTTAAACCAGACATGTAGAAATCATTACCAATCGGAAATTTGCCATGAAGAAAACAAATATTTTACATGTTGAAGATTTTTTTAAAAATTGAGAAATTCTTAACTTTCCCAGTATTTCAAGGATCAGAGTATAGCCTGATGAGAATATTAACCACACCCCTATCCAGGGATTATCTCAGTTGTACATTTTCCTGTATGAAAAGAGGAAAGGTTTCATTACTTAGAAACCCTCCAGGGCTGAAACAAAAAACAAAAACATCTACAGTAAGTCATACCACAACCATCTGCTGCTTACCAAATATTAAAAGCGAATTTCTGAGATTCACTGTTTAACTAGGTGTTTATACGGCTTCCAGTACTGTGCTCATCTCCAAGTGTCTTGAAATATATAAAAATAGAAATGACAACCACTCCCTCCCTCTTCCTTCTAAGCCTACAAGAGAGATAGTTTGATTAGTTTAGAGGTTGTTTATTTGCTTATTTATGTATGGGGGTGTGCTGGCGTTTTTCAGAAAAAGAGAGTGAGGAAATTATTGAGGAAAAGCTAAACTGAAAAAGTTATTTACATTTAGGACTAAATGTACTTAGCTCCATGATCACTCACCTCCTGGGAGGAGTGAATTCTATAGTCTAGGTCCGGAAAGTTCTGTCTCCCATGCCCACATGCCCCCCACCACACCATTGGTCAATAGCTTCACTCTTTCAGTGAAACACAGATGCCATGAAAGGTCATGGTCATGGAAAGGTCACTGAGTGCCAATCCCATAGAAGCGTTTGATTATTAGGACAGAGATCTTGAGATAGATTCTATTCAATGGAGAATGGGAGCAGAAAGTAGAGCATTGGGTGATATGTTCACAAAGACCTATTAAGCAGAAAGATTGAAGCATTTTGTACCAGACGGAGTTTTTTCAAAGCATGTGTTTTCATTCCCGGAACAATAATGAGCTGCAGTAAAATAAAGCCTGAAGGTCATAAACATATGATTACTGTGTCTGATAGAATCCCACTGCACTCCATGCTATCTTCACTGAGACAGAAACTTAATCAAGATATTATCTTGTTATTGCAAGAGCATCCAAACATGCAGATGATTTTTGAAAAGAAAAAAGAAAAAGAGCATTTATACAGTACTTTCTGTCTGAAGAGCTCATAGGACTTCACAAACATTAACTGATTAAGGCCCAGATTTGTAAAGATATTTAGACATTGCAACGCCTAACTAATTTAAGAAGCCTAAATCTCATTTTCAAAAGGGTTTTAGGCACTTACGAACCAAAAATTTCATTTACAGCCAAAAGGATTTAGGCTGCTACGAGCATATATCCCTTTTGACAATGACATTTAAGCTCTCAGATCAGTTGGGCATTGCAAGGCTAAGCATAGAAATGCCTAAATAGCTTTAAAATGTGGTTTAAACCCTGACAAGATTTAATGAGGTTTTTTTTAATTTAAATTCATTTTTATATTTTATTTAATTTTAGTTTTGGATGCCCCCCACCCTGAATTTTACCAACTGTGAAATGGAGACAAAAAGATGTTAAGTAACTTGCCAAATGTCACCCAGAAAGTCAGTTTCTCAGCTCCTGATTCGCAGTGAAGTGCTCTGATTAGTAGACCACACACCTCCCAGTCTTTCTATTGCCTTTAAAGAAGCTAAAAAAAATAACTACTGGCTTACTAATGTATGCCAGATAATCATATGCAATATCTTTGGAGATCATCTTGTATTAAATTTATGAATTGTTTATGTATGATTGTGCTCCACTACATGGGAGAGGGTTACCACAATTCCTACAGGAATTAAGAACAGTGGTAGGTGATTAAGGCGAGACTAAACAACTCTATAAAGGTGCCACCCCCTGGAATGGTTTGCATATATTAGTTTAGGATGGGTTTTCCAGAGCATAAGAGACAAAGAAAGGGCATTTGGTATAAAAGGATGAACTTGAATTGACTCAGGTCTTCTTTCTGATTCAGCAAATGGACAGGACCTTCTGTTCAATGGGGGCCCCAACTCTTGGGGGGAGGGCAAGAAAAATCTTTGGTCTACTAGGGACCCATAGGACTCCTGGGTGACTCCTAGTTTTTTTGGTGGATTTAAATCCATTTTATTTATATATATTGCTTTTACCATAAAAATAAACATGTTGCTTAGAAAGAGTTGTGTGGTAACTTGTAACTGCCACAATATATGGTTTATAGCTCTTGGAGATAAAGCAAAAAACAGATATTGGCCTTTTGGCAGATATACTCAACAATCCTATCATAGTGTAAGGTAGGAAGCTGTGCTGACTGGGAGGTTTTAAGGTTGAAGGGAGTGGGACAAGGGTACCTACCTAGAGACAGTGATAGCGATAGACCTGAGACCTGTCTGGGAACTCCTGAAGTGGACCACAGAGGGGGGATATGGGTGCAGTTTCTGAGAGAAATAATCTGTTCATTACTGAAATTAAATACAACTAGTTCTGAAAGGTGGTAGATATCCACGTGAGCATGCACAGAAAGGGTGTTTTTCACATGTGCCCCCTTAATGCAATGCAGGACTCTAAGTATCACATCGGTCATACTAAAACTGAAGATGTCAACCCATGATCCAAACCTTCACTTGATGATTAATCTGAGACATAAGATAAAAAAGGTAAAAGAACATAAACCAACAGGATGTTAAAGTAAAATCTAGCTACTTATCTATTAGACTTCCCTATCTGATCTGAGTTCATCATATTAATAATGCATTGCTTTACATGTGTTGCCTCCTGTCACAATACACATTTTAATCTTTTCATATCTCCCAAATTAACACATTTTATACTTTTGGCAATAGGAAACAACAATCTCTTTTTAAAGAAGTGTAAAAGTAGCTCTTTATTACATTCAGGAGAATGCTTTCGACTATTGCCTTGAATGTCATGAGGGAAGCAGAAAATCTGTGTACACTTGTTCCATTGAACCTTCTGTTTACTTAAAAAAAATTGACCTCTCAGCAGATTATGTTCAAGGACTTAAAAAATAAACAAATAAATAACCTTGAACACAGACTACTGATGTCACTTCTGATATATGAATGACGACACTGGTTGTCACAGAGGCACATACAATCAATGCCAGCTGCCTTGGAATTAGCTCTGGTAGATCTGGAAGTCCTTCCAGAGGTATCTAGTTAAAAATTAGCCATTTACAGATCTGTTTGAGATACTACTACTAGGCACTCCTACTCAACATATAAAGTATAGACAGTGTAATATGAGAGGGAGAGGGGAGGGGGAAAAAGACTGTTTACTTTCAGAACCATCTTGAGTTAAAAGTTAATACAACTTACTTATGGTAATGGAAAAAAATGTTACAGACTCATTAAAAAAAAAATAAAGTTGCCCAGTCCTGAAAATTGCAGGACAAACCTGATTTTCTAATCTTCCATTCTACAAGAAACAAAAGCAGAAACAGAGGTTTATGAGTAACATGGATATTAAAAAAAGAAGACTTTGCAAATAATAAAGAAAAGAAAGACTTTGCAAATAATAATACGCCACACTGATGAAATTAAAAAAAAGACAGGCATCAGTGGTTGGCATTTCTCAAATGGAATCTCAGATGGAAATAAACTTCCTTTTAAAATAATATGTATATGTGACTATAGAATCATCTTGCTATGTGACTATAGAATCATCATCACGTAGTAAAGGTTGGTTTACATTTTGAGGAAAACTATGTACAAATTTCAGCACCTGATTCAGTCCCAAAATTCCTATGAAATGGGAGCAAGGCTGGACCCCAAGGGCCTGTCCATTCTAGGGAAATTCTCCCAAAATTCTAATCTGTTTTAAAACTGGTAGGAGCCACAGTATGGACCAGCATGAAACCGGTCAACACTCAAGCACTAATCAGTTTTAAAACCCGTTCAAATTTTATTTTATTTTTTTAATTTCCCTAATCTGTTTTAGTTCTGGTCTATATGACACAGTTAGGTCAAAGCAAGGCAGCTTATGCTAACCTAGCTGTGGATGTGTCTTCACTTAAGCTTGTTCTGCAGTACAACCTAGACTAGAGAACTGTATACCGAGACATCCCAATGGCCCCCGTCAACATTCCACATGGCACAAGGACCACTGCACTGCTCCTACCACTCCATCCCCGAGGACATTAAAGACATTGAAAGACACGATTGACGTATGTATCTGAAATGGAAATGACGGCTTTCCTCTTTTTCCCTTAATTTATTATTTATTATATATTATTTATAATTTATTAATTTATTAAGTTTTACTAAGTTATAAATGTTTTTCTATTTGCATTGTAATGGAATAAAAGTCTGCTTTTGGAAACATAATTCATCTTTATTAGTTCACAACATATATTGGATGATAATGACATAATTCACAAACAGTATTAATAGGTGCATTGGCAACGTTATATTACTACACACACAGCACTCAAAGGGTTCATACAGGTCTGCAAAAGAGTTAGGACGGGTAGAGGATACTACAGCAACACACACTAGTGGCACACTGTTATAATGGTCTTTCAAAGCCTCCTTGAGCATATAGCTACATGTTGAGCTCTTCTTATAGCCCTTGTATTTTGCTGTTCAAATTCAGCAGACAGCTGCTCCATCTCCACCCTCTACCCCAGGGGAAACGTTTCCCCCTTTGCTTCACAGATATTGCGCAGGACAGTGCAGACAGCTTTAACCATGGGGATATTTTTCTCGCTGAGCTCCAATCTTGTAAGTAACCAATGCCGGCAACCCTTCAAATGACCAAAGGCACATTCAACTGTCATTCTATACTTGCTGAGCCTGTAGTTAAAGTACTATTTGGTGCTGTCAAGGTCATGAGCTCTGGGAACAAGGGGTAGGTTGCAGGGCTATCCCTACCAATTATGGTGCAGTACACAGCCTGAGTGCGCACGCACACACACACACGTCCCTGAGGGTCTGGGCTGCTCTCAAGGCCTACGGGGCCAGGGAGGCAGGAGCTGTGGGGGGCCCCCAAGGGCCCAGAGTGGCTAGGGGGATTAGCAAGGGGCCTGGCACCAGCAGCAGGAAGCGGAACAACCCAGCCACACCCATGTTGCTCAGAAGAGGTGACTTGGGGGAAGGGATCACCCCCCCACACACTCACCGGTCATGGGAAGTGAAGCGACCCCAGCCCACTCTGCTTCCCCCACACTGGCCCCAGCTGTGTTGCTTGGGTTGGGAGGGGGATTGTGGAAAGGACCGCCCCCCGCACTCACCAGCAGCGGGACGTGGAGTGACGAGGTTGGGAGCTGGCGAAGTGGAGCGTGCTGGGGCCAGGTTGTTCTGCTTCCCGCCAGTGTGGGCGAGTGCGGGGTCGCTGGGAGGAAGAGGCTTGGGGAAGGGATGGAATGGGGGCGGGCCAGAGAGGAAGGCTAAGAGGCAGGGCAGAGAGAGTTGTCCCGAGCCCCACACTCGCGTAGGGACGGCCCTGCCCCTTGCAATAGGCGCAGCCCGTGGGGGGGCTGACCAGAGGATAGGGCTGGCCGCCAGAGCTGGTGCTGCTGCGTATTCAGCACACAGCTGCCTAGGGCATCATGAGATTTGGGGCAATTTGGTGCCCCAAATTTCATGGTACCCTACGCAGCTGCATATTCTGCGTATGCTTAGGGACGGCCCTGGTACGTTGGGTCTCCCAGGATCACTATTGCATTTCAACATTCCAAGTGGTATTCTGCTAGTCAGGAAAGGAAGTCCTTGCTTGCAGCTTTCTGAACAGTCCTGTGTTCTTAAAGATGTGCTTAGCATGCACCTTCCCTGACCAACCTACACTGGTGTGGGTGATCCACCAGCACTTGCATTACCATAGAAAAGAAGTCCTTTTTGATGTACTCTGTGGCAAGCTAGACTGGTGCTAAAATAGGGATATGCATGCCATCTATTGCCTCACTACAGTTTGGGAACCCCACTGCCACAAAACCATCCACTATGTCCTGCACATTGCCTAGAGTTACAATCCTTTGTATCAGGAGGCAACTGATGGCTCTGCACGCTTGCATCACCACAGCCCCCCACTGGATTTCCCAACTCCAGATTGATTCCTGAATGACCAGTCTGGAGTTAAAAGTTTCCTTAGTGCAATCATCACTTGCTTCTCAACTGTCAGTACAGCTCTTATTTTGGTATCTGTGCACTGGAGGGCTGGGGCACGTTCGGCACACAGATCCAGAAATGTATCCCTATGCATCTGAAAGATCTGCAGCCACTGCTTGTCATCTCAAACCTGCACGACTATGAGATCCCACCAGTCAGTGCTTGTTTCTCAGGACAAGAACTGGCACTCCATCTCAGTCCCAGCAGAGCTTTCCCAAAAAGGGGGGGAGGGGCCAAGGGCCAGAGCCCCTGCCCCCTCTGTGGGCCTGGCCCTTCTGCCCAAGGCCCCGTCCCTTCCCAACCTGGAGTAGCCCAGGAGCCACAGACCCTCCACCTACCCAAGGTGGGAGGGCAAGAGCATCCCCCAGCCCGTGTCCCTGCCCTGTGGGCCCCCGCCCAAGGCAGGTGGAGGGTAAGTGGCTCCCCAGAGGTGCCCACACAGCTCTTACCGCAATCTGGCTCTGGCCAGGGAATGGGGCCTTGGAGCCGCAGCCCAGTCGTGGACACTCCACCTTCCCTGGGCAGGGGGCCCGCAAGGTGGAGACAGGCCAGGGGCTGCTCTCAGCCCCCCCACCCCAGGCAGGCAGATGGAGGGTCCACAGCCCCACTTTCAAAGAGTGGGGGGGCCATGGCCCCATGCCCCTGTCCGATTCCGGTGCCGATGCTCCATCAGCGCTGCGAATGCCACCAACCACCTTGAATTGTTTCTATGTTGCACAGCAATCTAGCCTCTAAAGAATTGTCCAATTCCCCACAGCTCCTCTTGTGGCTCTGCAAATACTACAGGATTATGCGCCTTGTGCAGCAACGCCCATGACAATTGTACACAGTTGTGCAGGCTCAATGTTTCCATCAGAGATGGTGGCTAGCGAGGAGGAACAAATGGGTTTGTGGAGCTTTTTGAAAAGAAGGCATGAATTATTATGGGATGCAACAGAAATTATGGGATAGAGAACACTGCATTATGGGAAGTTGACCCCATGGTTCCAGTCATTCCTTTGCGACTCATTTCGGCTATCAGGCATTGCAAAATCTTCCCAAAACACCTTGCGCTGGATGGTGGTGAATTGCACAGTGCAAACCTACCCCTGGTGCACTGCACTCTGGGTTGATAAAAGGACTCCTGGTGAGGATGTACACCGCTGATACAAGGAGCAAAGTGCACACACACAAACAATATAACAACTGCGGCAGCTGTATGCCAACATAACTTTTCCATGTAGACATGGTCTAAGTCACCACCCATGCAGCTCTGCTGGTGGAAGCAAAGTTAGAAGCTGTAATGTGGACAGGACTCTGGAGTTTTTAAACCACTATATTGTTTAATACTACTCAAACACCCGAATCCTGACCACAGTACAACCTCCACTACTGCTAACACTGGTGGAGAATTATAGGTCCTAATTTTCCTAATTTAGACAAGATGCACCAGCATCCCTTCATTCTGTCATGTCAGAAAGAGTTAGAAATCTGTGCACAGGTCTGTGCAAAGTCTGACCTGGTAAATGATTTTCTAGAGCAGAAGGAGATCAAAGCTGCCACAAACAGTTTCTCATATCAGCCAACCTTTATTGGAAGGGGGTCTCACTGGTACCCATATCCTTTACCTCATTAAGAACTTTTTGAACTAGCAAACTGCCTTGCATTCTATTTCCAACATGGTGTGAGCTCTATCAGTTTGAAGCTCCCATTGTTATATTTTACTGTAATGTAAAGAACTGAAAAGCAATTAAAACTTGTTTACAGATCTTTAAACCACAATTGCTTTTTGGTAAGAGAATTGGTTCCATTAATGCCACCCTTAATATAATCAAACAAGACGATAATAAAACAGCACATAGGGATGTCATAGCCCAGCTAGAATGTTGTAAAGAAAACAATGCAAGTCAGTTCACACCTCATCAAACTAACAACCTGAATACACACAAAATGCAAATGATTAATTTAAAGGACAGTCTTTCTCTGAATGGTGGGAAGTAGGGGAGTAAAGGAAGCAAGACAAATAGGGGTTGCCTATACAGAAAGTTGCAGAAGTATAGGATAAATCAATGTAGCTCCACTGATTATGTCTATTCCCACCAATATAAAAAAAAATATTCCATGCATTTTTTGTATATATACAAAATCAAAGAGATTGGGTTTAAACTCTAGGGAGCCACAACCATAGTAAATTTATGCTGAAGATTCCAATATTAAGAAACAAGACATTTTGACGCTGAAACAAAATTCAATTTTGGGGATAGAAATGATTTTTTGTTTCAAAATTAAGTAAGTATATAGAAAAAAGTTTTTTAAAAGGTCAAAATTGAAACTAAACATTTCAGAAACCACTGAAATGAAATCCAAATGGTGTTTTCAGACTTTTGGTTTGTAAAAAACAGAGTTTGACCTTTTGTCCAGATTTGGGACAGAATTTTTTTTTAAATCTCAAAAATTCTCACTTGATATAAAGTCATTCACCACCCATCTCTAGTACTTACGTTACTGTAGCTGCACCATTTCTAGAAGTTGCTAGAATACAGGGTTACATTTTTCTAATGCAGACAAGAACTATTTATTTTAGTAATGTCCTTATTTTTGAGGTGGTGGGGCAATCTTCTTTCCTCTCATTTTACTGTTTTTGGACTTTTGTACTTTACCAGGTGTGAAAAAGAGTGGCAAAGCCTTTTGTAAGCAAAGCAGCAAAACAAAGCTTGCATTCAAACTAGGCATACACTCCACATTTCATTTTCTTAAGTAAACTCTTAAGTCTCCAGACGCAAGTAAAATTAAGTACTTTGTTAACCAAGTGGAACTAAAGAAAGGTTGGCATTTACTTCTGACTGTGTCAATTGCAAAGATGACATTAAAAGAAATGTTGTCTTAAATCACCACTCAAACATTAAAGTTGAAATTCTTATTTCAAAACAATGATGCAGTGTAACACAGCACGTTTGCAATCACTGAACCCAAGCAATCAGAAATCCTGCAGGAGAATAACTTGGCTGCTAATAGTTAGAACAGTAATGTTAATTATATAAGGTCAAGGATTAAATACAAAAGTCAAGTGTTCTCTTAAAAGTGTTTTCAGCAGAATTTAAGATCAGCACTAACCCAATCCTGAAGCTCTTAATCAAACAAAATTCCTAGCTATGTCAATAGTATTTTTGCCTGAGTAAGGACTACAAAACAAGACCATATGATCAACAGTCCAATCATACAGGATTGGAATTTATTTTACTGTGTCATGATTAAGATGAGTTTGTTTGTTTTTTTAAATCTTGCTCTTCATGATGTGATCTTACCTCTACCTAAACTAAAATAGGGCTTCCCAAGACTAGAGAACTCCAGTTTATCCTCTACCCATGATCTCTTTCACTCATGAATAAACTATGTATTGCTGCCAGACTATAAACCAAAACCTTGGTTTCTTTTTGGAGTTATATATTTTCCAATAATTAATTATTAAAACTTAACAACATTTCTGTTCTTCCTCACTGAGGAGTTACTAAGTGGAAAGCACTCATTTTCTCTAATTAAAATAAATAATAAAACATTGGGGACAAAATAAACATTTCTGTGTGTAGTTAAAGGGAGCACCTCAGCTCTAACGCCCCTGCAAAAAAGTTACGTGGAAATCAGTCACTGGCTCCACTTTAACTAAGCTCTAGTTACTAGAGTGTAGAGTCATAAATTAAATTAGCCCTCTGACCTTTAAGAAAATTTAACAACTGAGATCATAATAAACAAGTCTCATGTTCTCAGTTTAGGCCCAACAGACAGAAGTCCCACAGTGCTTCATAAAATCTTTAAGAAGTCTAGTCTCGTGAAGCACATGTAGCATCCATTAACATTTAAAATAGTTATGTGCACATCAAAAGGGACTAAGTCTCAATTTATTTTGAATGTTAATTTTTAGGAAAAACTAATAGTCTATTAGTCCAAACTAGAAAATAAAAAAGAAGGGACTGAAAACTATCCCACTGATATTGACATATTGATAGAAATACTAAGATATTTAGGACAAAGCTCAGATAGACCACACTGCATAGTATTTGTGTATAATAATGTGTGATCTGAAATTTCTAATTTTAATGAGGAAACTACAAAGATTTTTTTTACTTTGAAAGGTAAATCATTTTAAAGAACTAATTGTCTTTAAAAAGTAACTCCAAACTAACAGAAATAATAAAGGGCCACAAAGTTAAGTTCATCACTTCAACATGAAAAACTCTCATGTGGAAACATTTTTCCATAAGTAGCATAACAATTATTTTTACTTTCACCTTCACCTTTCCTCAAGCATCACAGCACAAGCAAAACTCATGCCATCATTTGAGGACAATTTTTAACTATTTCTCCAACAATCCATCTTGCCCCATCCAAACCATTATGGCCTTTGTACTCTTATTGGATGAGCTGATTATATCCACGTGCCTCAGCCTCTTGTTCACCATAATCTCTCAAGGCCTTGTCTACACACAAAAAAGTTTTACCACTTTAACTATACTGCTATAGTTACAACAGTATAACCTCCCTAGTACAAACAAAGATACAGCAATATAAAAGGTGCTTATGCTGGTATAGCTCATTAAGGGCTGAATTTCCAATTAGAGGCAGTTAGGCATGTGCCTAGGCGCGCCAACATTCTAGGGGCACCTAAAAGTTAAAAGTGGGTTAAAAGTTTCATTTTTTATGGAAAACATGAAGGTCAGCTGTAGGTGGGGGGGCGCACTGAAGAAGCCATGCCTAGGGGTGTGTAAGGTGTAAATCTGGCTCTGCTTATACTGGTATATATAGTCAGGATGGGTAATAAGCTATACTGGTATAACTAGTTAACTTTACAACTATTTCAGTTAAAAAAAATCCACCACCTAACCAAAATAGTTATACTGGTCAAAAAGTGAATGTAGACTCGCCTAAAATATTTCCCACCAGTATTAGTGATGTTGCGAGTAGTAGAGTAGAAAAGGCTCCTGCAACCACCAATATTTTTGAATACTGAATTATCTAACCTTGCTCAGGGCAGGTCTTCAAACATGGTGCTTAGAATGCCACAGGCTCTCAATTCTGTGTTTGCACTTGTACTACTAACTGTTGCTACCACCAGTGGAACTGAACTAAATGGTAGCAGTGGCAGGAAATTTTTCAGAAAAACGGCCTATGTGCCCTCTCCCTCTTGGCTCTGGGTCCTGGTTCCATGTTGCTTCCTAACTGCAGAAACCCTTTTCTTGACCAATTCCATCATGTTTCCACCCCCTGCTTCCTTCTATTCCCCCATAAAACACTCTTCTGCCAAAAGGCCTTTCTATCCTAGGCCTTGTCTACACTGCCACTTTACAGCGCTAAATCTTTCTAGCTCAGGAGTGTGAAAAAACACCCCCTTGAGCGATGCAAATATCAGTGCTGTAAAGTGGCAGTGCGACAGTGCTTTAACATTGGTAGCAAAGACATACCCTTTATCTTCTCCCCTGAAAAAGTATTAACAAAACAAGGCAACTGAAAATCTTTAGCCTTTAAAAAAATCCAAACAGATGGAATGAAACAAAATTATGGCCAACTTGACAAGCTTTAATAGCTTCTCGTTCCCCTTTCTGTGTTGATAAATTCTGTAGTTGGATTGTAAACCCTCTGCAAACAAGGATCTTTATAGACAAATATGAAGAGAGGCATCTAGCATACTGCAGGCATTTGGCAAATATTCGCTTCATATTGAAAATACCCCTGGTAAGACTTAAAACAGCAAGCATTGTCACTGCCCCCCATGTTGGTTCACAAATACTCAAAGCAAAGTTTTACTAATTTTGAAAACTGGATGTAAAAATGATAGTTTTAATGCTATAAGGAAGCATTATCATGCTAGCTGACACACAGGAAATTTAATCCTTATTTCAGTGCAATCTGAAGTACTGCTCAATGGCTTTAGTAAGAACAGCATAAAAGTTCTATCATGTGATGAACTACATGCTGACCTCTGGCACAGTATGTAAACGAACTCTTTCACCCTCCTTGGGTTTTCCCCTTTCTTTTCCCTGGTCTTTAATGAGAATATCATGCTTGGGAGTAGCAGGCAAAAGTTTGCTTTGTACTTTCGGAGTGGGCAGGATGCCAAAATGCAAGCACAATGACTGGATTCAGTTTTTAAGCAAGCACATCAGAATGGCATTCGCCCTCATACGGGAAGAATGCTTTCGATCGCAACTTTAACAGGAAATCTAGACCAAAACAAAAATAGGTCATCTCCTAATTCACTGTGGAGACTTTACACCTGGATTTTAATGCTGCTCTCTTGTAATGAAAGTTTCCAGTTACAGAAATTTCACTTCCAAAGACTTAAGTGCTTTTTTTCAGCACAATGATTTTTAAGGATGCATATTCTGTACAGTATATAGTAGGCTTGACATTTCTGCTTTTACATTGCGATTTCAACAAGAAATCTATACATGAGAATAACATTTACAAACTTATAAAATCCTATTACACACACCAATAAATTGGCTTATTGTCAATCTGTAAAATAAATACTCACTAAAAAAAATGATTTTAAAATTACAACATTCCTTTTCTGTTTTTTAAAATATAGTAGACTGGGCATAGGTTGCACATGCTAAATTCCAGTTTCCATTCTGTTCTCTTCTCCCCTCCACCCCTATTGATGCTCCAAACTATGTCAATTTAATTTCCTATGGGATGAATTTACCAGAGGTGAATTTCTTTGGACAGATTACATAAAATCAGTTCAGGCATATTCCATATTTTGGCTTCATAGACATACAAATGTATACTATGGTGAGAATCCAAGCATCCATCCATCCTCTCTGCTCTCCCAATTTTGGGGTGCTTCAGGGACTGGGCTGGCCCCATGGTGTAATTTACCCAAACTTTGCACTCAGTAGGGAATTATTTCTTTCTATATTGGCTTTTCTACAGCATTCTTCATTGTAGTATGTGAATGTCTCACTAACATTATTTTATTTTCACAAATACCCTGTAAAGCTAGGAAATACTAGCAAATCCAAATTTGACAAATGCAGAATTGAGGCACAGAGAAATTACTTGCTGAATGTCATATAGGAATCCTGTAGCGCAATCCCAATCTTCTGGGTCCCAGTTCAGTGCCTAAAACACAAGAACATGCTTCCTCTTCAAATAGACTGCTGGCCATTTACTACTCTAAATTAAATTGGCAGTTCCTAGGGTAAATAAAAAAGCAGTGTTCAGGTCATCAGACAAAGGTGTCATATAACCCTGCTTCATTGTCTGTCCAAAGTGCATAAAGAATTAGGAAAGAGTCCTGAGGAAAAATAGTATGTGATAATTTAAGACTGTATTGCAATGCTCATGCACAAGGAGGCAGAGTTTTGGTTGCATAAATAACCTTAAGTTGGTAGTTCCTGAACTTTGCTTGCATTACCTTGCAACTCTAATGTTCTTTTTACATATTTCCCCCCCCAACTATGGAATTTCCCATGAGATTTAAAAAACAAAAATCCACCATTTTCAGGTCTTTGATTTGGAGCATTACAATGCTCTATACTATGAAATATGTGTAATCAGTGAGAGAAAACACCTTTATATATCAGATGCAATACCCCTCATTTTTGGTTTTAATTTTTTTTTTTAATTTCCCAGGAATTTATCAGTGTTTATTACAAAAATTAAAAAACAGGTTAAATCAGTGCAACGTTAATTTCACAGTTTTCTAGGTACATGTCAGGGTTAATACTGGGGGACAAAACGACAGAAAAAAAGCAACTAGAGAAAAGTAAGGGCTAGTGAAAGTCAAAACAATTTAATGCTGTGATTTATTTAGTGAACTGTATATTAACAGTATGTTCATATATGCATGCGCATGTGTATGTGTGCAAATCTTCCATAATATTGCCTTAGTTTAACAGACAGCCTCGCATTTACACTTAGACTAATTTATTGTTAATATAAACACATCTACCTAATGTAATGTAACATACTGTACTTTCTTAATAATCTGTATTTTCACGTCCAAAATTTGGGTGAAAATAGATAAAACACAAAATATCGATTGTAAACCCGGAAATTTTTAGTTAAAAATGAGTAAATAGCGAAAGCAAAGGCCTTAACCATATGTAAGGAGGCCAAATTGCTCTGAAGCCATGTATTTTCCCATGCAAAGGTCCTTCACAGATCACATTCCACAATTCAATCAGTTTGTGTGTGCCACACACATATTGACAATGAAATACTGGGAAATAGTTTTGTCATCATTTAACCAAAGGTTCATTTGTGAGAGAGTTTGTTTGTTTTCTATGGAAACCTTATAAACTGATTTTCCTCAGACCAATGGAAGGTGCATACACAACCAGAAATAATGTCTTTGCCAAATTTCAAGTTATCACCTAAAATCTGTGTATTGGGCCACAGTCTCTTTATCAGGCCACAGAGAAGCAGAGGAAGGAGTAAGTGGTTACATTGGCAGGATACTGGTTCAGACTCTATAATTACTTCAAAGACAGTTAGATCCAAAGAGAAAGCAAAAATGAAGTCATGAATGCAAAAATGAAGTACAGGACAGATGTGTATTGGCATTTTCTCTACCAGAGCTACTATCCCTTGTTCTGAAAAGGAAAAAAGCAAGCAGTTGTTCCAATTAATAATGATTTTGTGTCATTTGAGTTCTTAAATAAACATAAAATAAAGTAAAAAAAAAGGGAAGTCTGTGGAGGTAGGAAGTCATTTGCTTCTTATCAGCATTATGGTAAACACATTATAATTGGAAGAACCAAGAATACAAAACTCAAATTTAAAAGGATGTTATTAGCATTTTACAGGGGATGGGGGAAAAGAGGAGGGAAGGAAGGAAGGTAAATAGCATTTGTAGGGTTATTTGAAGAAGTTCTATTTTTTTTCAAATTGGAGGAAAGAAAGGAAGGAAAGAAAAGTAATATGTTCTGAATATAACTGACTCAACAATGACTTCTTACAGCAAATTAGCAGATTTCCACTGTCTTATTTGTTTATTTTAATATGAGGCAACAAATTACTTGCTGGGTATGCTGAAATAACCAGAGGATCCTTCTGCAAAACAAACATGACACAATGAAAAACTGCTAAAATAAAAGACTTACTTAGCACTGGCATGCCCTTCCTGTTCATCCTGGCTCACTTTTCACTTCTAAGCATAAAAAGAAATGTCATGTATTTCTAAACTATGTCTGGGAGCACAGTCCCAGAGGTCATGAATAAAACACCAAAGCTCTTTATTATATCAAAAAAATGTTATGTGCCCTGTACTTAATCACAAACTGAGATGTTTTTAACTACAGATTGTATCCATCATGTGACGAAGAAATGTCTAAATATCATCATCCTCCTTGGGAGTTACGCCCCTCCTCTGAGAACAGCAGCACAAATTCCATAGCATACTGAAAGCTGTCAAGACAGCATGTTCTTTTTCCCTTCAGTGTAATACATATTCTTGTACAGAATGTATGTCACATGAAATGAAAAACCTGTGAAGGAAGGGTGTTTTCTACGTTATACACTTACTGCTGATTCAAATGTCTTTTTATTATCTAAGGCAACTGGAACTCGTGCCCATAGCAGTTACATTTGATAACTCAAGGTTTACCTATAGTATAATTTCTTACAGCATTATTTGTTATCATTTGGAGCTTTTATTCAGTGCCATAAGTTGGACTTCTACTATTATACAGATAAACATCAAATATGAGTGTAAAGAGACACCATGACTAGGCACCAATCTCTTTGCTGTGCAACTACTTAGCCAAAATTCAGTCTTTAAGTGTCACAATTTACTGTACTTACACTAGTAGGGGAATGGACTACATGACTATTCCTCACTAACATCTCTGATTCTGATATATTCCACAAAATGCAAACTTCTGCTTATTTTTTTTCAGAAGTAAAGGGACTAACATTTAAGACTGTGTCTTTCCCCAAGTACTTTTCTTCTTTTGGTGTAGCATAAGCTTTTTAATGTTTCATATGCCTAACCTCTGAATTGCAACTTGTTTCCTTGGTGTTGATTTGCTCAAGATGAAGTGGAAATGTGTTAATAGCAGAGGTTCATTTTGATGGTGAATATAGTACTTACCTACCTCAAAGGGGTGTTGTGAGAATAAATACACCACAAGATTATGAGGTGATCATACACTACAGTGATGGGGGACATAAGTACCATACATAGAGAGAGAATGGAATAACTTAGGGCCCTGGCCTTATCTAGCTTTTCTGACCATTTTGCTGTTCCAGTAGGACACAGATACTGTGGGAGGTCATAGTCATGGAAGGAGTGGTGAACTCTCAGGTAGTTTGGGTCAGACCCGAGGGCTTCATATATCAGGATAGAAATTTTGAATTGGACTCTGTTCTGAATGGTACAAAGAATGGAGTACTGGGGTGATGCATTTACTATAATCTGGGTTGGTAAGCAGATGGATGGCTAGGTCTTGTACAAGTTGGAACTTTTTCTGGATGTGAGACTTCATTTCTAGATACGAGTTTTAATAATCAAGCCTGAATGTTGTGTATGTGTGGATCATCTTGATCAGGTCTGTGTCCAAGAGGATGAGCACAATCTTCAGGTTCATGTTTTTTGCAACCAGCTATTGATGATCCAATAGACATTGAGGAGTTCAACAAGTAAGCAAATAAAATTTGAGGAAAGATGACCTCAACAGTACTTGTCTTTTCTTAAGATCATCACCTTAGTCTGGATTCAGTTTAAGATGACTGCCTTGAGCCAAGTGCTGAGGAAGCTGGAAGACTGTGCCAACTGACAGAAGATAGAGCAAAAGAAATCTAGGAGGAGAAGGCTCAAAGAAAAGATTCAGGCCTCGTCTAAATTAGAAAATTAAGACAGCTTAATTACATTGCTCAGGGGTGTGAAAAATCCACACACTCCTGAGTGGCGTAGTTAAGCTGACAGCCCTCCAAGAATAGATAGTGCTAGGACAACGGAAGAAGTCTTCCATCAACCTAGCTACTGCCTCTCGGAGAGGTGGATTACCTAAAGCAGTGAGAGAACCCCTCCTGTCAGTGTAGATAGTGTCTAACACTGAAGTGCTGCAGAGGTGCAGCTGTGTCGCTGTAGCATTTCAAGTGTAGACGAGCCCTAAGAAAGGATTGAAAAGTACCCCAAGAAGTTCAAGAGTAGTTAAGACAGGGCTCTAAGAAGTGTAGAACTTATGGGGCAGGGGGCTGGTGAACAATTATTTTCTTCCTTCCCTGCCCCACCATTTTTAAAAAATGAAATATGGCTCTGGATTATTTTCAGAAAGATGGGCTAAGCTTTGTTTTTTGAATGATTTAGTGATAAGTTGCCATTGATTACCGCAAACTACTTTTAAGAAAGGTAGGATTTTCTAATAATGCTACCTAGGATTCTGGGATTTCCCTGATCATTCATTCTTGTGTAAGCAGGGTCTGAATGAATTCTCCCCTGAAAGCTTGCTGTGAGCAAACTGTATTTACATGAACACACTACTCTGCTTAGATATCCAGCAGATAGAGCGGTATTATTCAAAGTGATCAACTTTAGCTGTTAGGTTACAAATCACTTTAGTACTGAGTGCAGGGGTAGTGAAATGCTGTTACGAATGTTATTATTGTATGAATAAAGGGGAGCAGAACTGTGCCTAACCTGTCCTAAATGAGAGGGTCACCCTCAGCTGAAAGGATCTCGTTAAGCCAGGGGCTCGAATGCCAGAGCCCTGTGAAAATAAGAGGGGTGGTGACAGGTGTCCCAGCCACGAGATGCGGACTCTCTCTAAGGGTTCCCGGTCGGTTTAAGCTGTTCCTCCCCACTGTTCAAAGAAAGAAAATGAATAGTCTTCATTAGGAGTCTTCGTTATGCTAAAGTGCACAAAAGAGAGATGAAATTACTTGAGATGGGGCAGTGTTTCTGCCCAGCCTACAAACAGCTGAAAATTACTAAAACTGATGTGCAGAGGTCACAGCAAAGAGGCAGGTGGCAGCAGAAGGTAACTGACGGCCAGCAGAGAGGAACCGCAGCTGGCGGGGCAGCCAGCACTGAGGCGCAGCAGCTGGTGGGGCAGCCAGCCAGAACAAGCGCAAGCAAGGCCCTTCTTCCCTGGGTGGGAGATGCGCCTCTGAACCCTGGGTCCTCACTGACCAAGGACAATCACTGTGAGTGGGGTATGGTGAAGGAACAGAAAGGGGCACCATAAAGGAATTTTTGGTAGTAGAACTCAAGAATGAGGCAGAAGGCACTGCCCCACGCACTCTGGGCTGGGTGTTCCGCTCACAGTTTTATGATTATGAATCCCACTTGTGGCATTTTCCCTAATTAATGTCGGGTGACTTCCCTCCTTTTATTCAAAGTTTCTTTTCTACATTCAGACTCTGTGCTTGCAAATAGGGAAGTACTGCCTCTCCGAGGCACCCAAGGGTGGTGTATAATTTTCCCAAGTTACTGGGTGGGAGCTCAAGCCAGTTCTGTGTTGTATTGTTGAAAAGGAACCCCTCGATATTGACCCCAGCCCTGGCTGCTTCCAGATGCACCTGGCAGAAGGGTTACACTTGAAACATTATTTCCCCAGTCTCCTCTCCTTTTTCCAAATTGACATAATATCCCCATTCACCTGTCTCCTCCCTTCGCAAACACAGCTTTCACTGACCTCAGCTTCCCTCCTCCAAAATGACAAGGTGATATCTGAACACCCCTAGGAATGTGCTGCCCTGAAGACTGTGATACAGAAGGATTATAAAGAAATGGTGAGAGTTATTTTAGGAACAGATTGCTGCCACCATCACCAGCTAAGTAGTTGTGGCAATGATGATAGCAGGACCATCTAGTCTTCTACAGATCTGTTTTTGTGTGCGACTACGGTGGATGCCCATCACATCATGTTGTCAGGAGATGCTAACAAGATTTGGATAAGAGTTGCTGCTGAGGGAAGTGAGCCAAGTTGTTCAATAAGATCAAAGATAAACAAGATTTCCAGAAAAAGAAGGTGAAGTTGCATAAAGCAGTATTATAATTTGGAACACAGGCAATATGTATCCGTGTTATTTCTCAGGCAAACCAAAATACTAGAGCAGCTGACAGAACAACAAATCAAATAATGTAATTAGGAGAGAGAAAGAAGCCAGACACAAAAATAGGTGGCAAAGGAAGGAGAAAATACCGGAGAATTCTCCATCTTAAGACACAAAAATAACAGTACTTCAAAAAAGCGGATGCTGTGGTGTGCAGGTTTGTATTAACGATGGGATAGCCATACCAGAGGAATAGGATTGCAAAGTCTGATGTTACTAGAAAGAACCTCTGGGATCTGATGGGATGGGTTAAGTTACAAAGTGCTGACTGTAAAATGAGTAGATGTTCTTGTTAAATTGATACATGTTGTACCAATTTTTCCTGGAAAGCTGGACCACTCTTATGCATTTTATTCATTCAGGGAACATGCAGTGCCTCTCCACAGTTGAAAAGGATGAAGGAGCAACAGATTGTACCAGAAGTGACTGGAATCAAGTGATTCAGCTGATATATGTTTACCCAAGTCAGGTGACATATCAAACTAAGTGGACACTAGCATGGTCATTGCTCTTAGCCTGGTGTTTACTAACAGGTGTCTAGGAATAATGTAGGGCCTATACTGATCATCAAACTATAGTGGTAAATGGCAGGACACAATTAAAGATGAAATAGCTCCCTCCTGAAGGTGGGTAGCAGATAGCATGATGAAGTTAATCTCACGAATCATTAAATGTTGTTTTTTGGGAGAAATAGTATGTGATATGAGTGGTCTAGGGCAATTGTTGGAAAGCTCATCATAGGCCCATATCTCAGAAAATATTTCAGTAAAAATGGGGGAAGATAATGGTTTCCCTATAGCATAATGTAAGAGGACAAAGTTATTCTCTGAGGAAGAGACAAATTCTAGTCAGCAATAATTATGTAGCTTGAGGCACTTACTACTAGCAGAATGGTATAAAAAACTAGTTCCAGAAAGGTTTTGCTGAAACAGTCCTAGAAGAGGAAATATGAAGTTACTCCTAGGGCAACAGTAGGGTATATTATATCGAGGGAGGAAAATCCAACATAATGGGATGAAAGAAGGCTGTCCTTTAAATATCTTTTTCTTTAACATTTTGGGGAGTAACTCTGTAACTGAGCAGTTTTATATTCAATAATTCTATGCCCTATGCATTTCAAGCCTCTTCCCACCCTCACACCCACTCCTCACACAAGAGGTCTGTGCCAGACCATGAGACATTGCAAATTGTTGCCTTTTAGTACAAGCTTTCAGAGTTGCCAACTCTTGCAATTTTATCATCAGTCTCACAACATTTGGCCATTTTCTTAAAACCCTAAACTCCTGGAGTCACATGATTATGTGAGAATAGCAGCTTTAATTTTAAAAAAATTCTGTCCATACAGCTGTGGAGAAAAGCTTTAAATCATGAATACAAAAGAATAAAAATGAGAAATTAAATAAAGAATGTCAAGGATTTTAAGCCAGTTTCATAAATTTTGGGAGCCTTACTCATGATTTTGAATACTTAGACTCAACAATACTGC
The DNA here is from genome assembly GCF_009764565.3 of Dermochelys coriacea. Taxonomy (NCBI): domain Eukaryota; kingdom Metazoa; phylum Chordata; order Testudines; family Dermochelyidae; genus Dermochelys; species Dermochelys coriacea. Next base: position 75,531,196 of record NC_050069.1, read on the forward strand.
AGCTGATAACTTGGGAATAATTTATAGACCCACAGTAGATAAGTCAAACTTATCTCAAGTCTGAAAGATAGGTCACATATACTCCCTTATTTAATTACCATTAAACAGATCTTTCTACGATGCTGTAAAGTGACATGGTCTGTCCCTTACCACTAGATCAACAACAGAAACCTTTGCAATGAGCTTAAGTGAAAGCCACAGAATCTCTGCGTGTTTGTCGTCTCCCATTTTGCTGCTATATGCTGCTTTGGATGAGCAGCTGCATTAAAGTTTAGAATATTTGTTACTGAGGCATTAATAATAATACCTAACTCTTATCAGTAGCTCTCAGAGCGCTTTACAAGCTCAGTATCATTACCCCAGATTTGAAAACTGAGGCACAGAGAAGTGAAGTGACTTGCCCAAAATCACCCAGCAGGCAGAGGCAGAGCTGGGAACAGAACTCGTGTCTCCGGAGTCTGCATCCAGTACTCTATCCACTAGGCCACACAGCCTCTCATTACTGAAAGATTAAATTATCTCCAGTTTTGCAAATATATATCTCAAATACTTTTCCTACAGATTGAGGTGGAGAATTAAAAAGCACATACTAATATTTAATACTAAATATTTTCTTCTGTTATTGGTGATAAGTTAGAATACTAAAACTGAAACATTTTAAAAATGTAATTTACTTCTTGACATTTATTGCTGTGTTTACTTATGACTTTTTATTCAGCTTGGATAATGAAGACAGTCTAACAAGTTTGTTATTTAAATTAAACAAAACCATAATTTGGGGTTTGATCTGCAGAATTCTAAAGATTTAGTCCAGGACATTTCTGCAGTATTTGATAGTATCTTGTTTAGAGGTCAGCAATAGAGTCACAAAGTAAGTTTGAAACAAAAAAGGCAGACATCAGTTAATAACAGGCACTACTAAATATACTCATATTATGTTGCCTGAGTATTGTTCTATTTAAACATGCTGAGGGGCAATTATATAATTCCCTGACCCACACAAGATATTTTTGATAGTGGTCCTACTGAGGACAACAAACCTATGTTTGTGACCAAAATCACATGATTAACATTGAATACCACAAGACTCAAACCTGAATGATTGTCGGAACAGTACAGGTGCAAAGAATGATAGGCAAACTGATTAGAAGAAATTTGCAGAGTTATTAGCACAATATTAAATATTCATTAGTCAACACCACATGATTTACTGAACAGACAAAAAGATGGCTCTGTTTCATATACATATATATACACACACCCACAAATGCTGACAGCAAATTTTAGTAATAATTAGCCAGTCTATGGTGGCTTTTCCAATTTCCATTCAGTTTATGAAGGACTCTGTGGAACAATATACACATCAGAGATCTTTCTAAAATACTAAGTATGCTTGGCTCAGCAGAACAAAAGGAAAGAAAAGATTACGAAGATGGATTTTGAAGATAGGCTTAAAAGTTACCAGGCTTATCAGCAAAACTTTGCCCCGTCTCTGGCCTGCACAAGCAGAAAACAATAGGTAGCAGTTTTTGTTCAGAAAGAAATCTGTATTGGCAATTTGACAATTCCTTCTGAAGTGACAGCTAAAAATAAATATGAGATGGGGCAGCAAAAGTGCTGGAGCTTTTAAATCGAACCCATCATAGCAGTAATTGTACATGTGTCACCTTTCATCATTTGAGCAACAGTCCCAACTCTTCAAACCTAAGGACTCAGCAAACATAGGTACTGAGCGAGATTCAGCAACAAATAAATGGTTACTGTAATTTTACACCTGAAAAAGGCATTTTGATCTGTGAGAATGGTAAAAGCCTTTCTTGCACAAACTCTTTAAGACACTTTTACAACAATCCAATTAGTGGGAAAATAGAGAAGGTTAAATATTTTAGCAAAACCACCTGCTTTCCAAATTCTGAAAAACACAGCAAACCTCAAAAGTGTCTGTCATTTTGAAACCATCAGCAAATATCTCAGTCTAAGTAACACTGCCTTGCCCTCTTGCTAAAAATAAAACAGTACATTACAGCAACATTTTTGCTTGCTTCAGCCAAGAACTCAAAAGCCTCCCTAAACCCTGCCTTAGCTGGTTCATTTGATTGTACACTATGAGTCAGCATTTCTCAACATTTCTGGAAATTCCTCGGAATATAATCCACCCCTGCAACAGGAAACAGCCTATCCATTCCAGTGTACAACAGGAAGCTCACACATTCACAGGCTTCACCTGAACTGTATAAATATTATTAATTGCAATGTACTGCGGCTATCAAATACATTCCCTTTACCATAATAAATTCTCTCATCTGCAGGTAAATAGCCTTCTGAGCAATGATATCACAAGTAAATTAGATTAGCTGAAACGCACTACCTTATGCTCGAATCACTACACATTCCTCAGAGAAATATCAAACCTTTATTGTATTTACTCCATTTAGAACTAGAATTATCAACACATTCCTGCTATTATATGAGATTTAATTGAACCACATGGAAGACCTAAGGCAGGCAAGCAAGAAGAATGCATAGAAAACTAAATCCCATTCCAGCACCCAGCCAAAATAGCTGGGCTGAGCACTAGGTAGAAGAAAAGGGAGCTGAGAGGAAGAATCCTCCTCAGGATATGGAATAGTTTAAGCAGCTGCTCTGCAGCTTCTACATCATTAGCAGCTGAAATAACCCTTCATGTGCCTTCATCCCAGTGGATCAGTGCAGCAAATGGATCCTGTAGCCCTAGCCATGGTCCTTGCCACATGTCCCTTGCCACACAGGGATCCCAGCAAGGCTGAACATTCCCATCCAAGTTTTCTTCATATACATATCCACAGATAGCAGCGAAACCACAATAGTTTTGCCATCAGGGCAGGATTTGGCCCATAAATGTAAAATCAGTCTCCAGCCTTAATAGACAGGTAGCGGGGTTCTCCATGGAGCCGGGGGAAAGAATTCTTCCACAGCCAAGGCCACAAAGCAGCTCTGAAGTCACTATACAGCCACTACCGCAGAGGATCTAGAGGTGGCCGCAGCCCAACAGCTCCTGAAAAGTCCCTCTTCTACACTGCAGTTTAAATACCATGCAAACCAGGGTTCAGTGATGGGCAATGGGCATGCTTCCTCTGGGAAGAGTTTCCAAATCCTACCCACTCCTACATACACTAGAATCTGATCAGTTCTGCTGCAAATGTGACCCCTTGCACCCATTGAAAGTGAGGACAGGATTCATCTCTCAGCATTTTACTACATTAACTATTTGCATCCAAGCAATGGGTACACATTGAATACAAGTGGCAAAAATATTCCTGAATAACTGAATTATTATCTCTCTCTTGTTCTACATGTAGTCATTTCGAAAGCACTTCCCACAGTTAGTGTAATTCCTATTTTACTGATGTCGCATTAAGAATCTGCTATTGTTTTGCTTTAAATATATAACTTGGCAGTGATATTAAAGACAGGGTAAGTGAAAAGGGAATCCTTTTGCAAATAGCGGTTATACACTCCAAACTCTCCGATTTACACCAAGTATATTTTTCCAACTAGAACAAGGTATGAAATTTACTGGATTAAAGACTGTATTCTTCAGAATTAAACTAAATTTTATTTCTGAATAAAAACAGTAATAAAAGCATAAAACAAATACATATTTTTGCTTTTTTTTAATGTATAAATAGGTCTCTTTTTCCTAGAAGGGTCATTTTTGATAATGTTTTATAAAAGAAGCTGTTCAAATCCCAGTGACAAAAATCTGTTTTTCTCAACTGTTTTTAAATACAGAGCAATGAGATTAAAGTGTAACAGATAGACAAATACTTCAACCATCATAGTCATTAATAGATGCATTTAACATTCGTGCAGCTTTCAAAAGCAAAACATCTGGTTCTAATTTCAAATCTGGCTTATAACACGAGTTCCGCCTCCACAATACTTTTATTATAAACTGTTCTTTTCCTCCTCTTTTTTTCCCTCCTTTTTGGAAGCGGCTGTTCCTTCCTTCTTGCTGGAAGCCACCTGACCATTGCCAGGAAGAGGAATGCAAAACATTCCCAGGAGCAGCTCCTGACGTCAGTGCAACATTCCACCTCCCAGCGGTCAAGACTGTCTGGAAATTCCAGTCTCCAGCAGAACTCATTTAATATGATAACAGCTGTAGCCTGCACTGAATCACATTAAAAACTCCTTCATGTTAAAGCAATAGACAGTGATATTATCTGCTTAAAAACAAGGATAGAGCTGAACTGCTTTCTCTGAAGTTATATTACAGTGCTTACTGTGATATTTTCTTTTCTTTTTTTTTTTTACACTGTACAGTAAAAGTACATTATAGTGGAGGTATATGATGATACGCTTAAGTTGGATTTTTTAAAAGGACCATGTACCATTTCTGAATGTTTCATGAGGGAGCTGGGAAACAAGGAGGAAAGCCAGAAGCTTATTTAAGATTACAGAGGGTAATCATGACTCAGCCAGAATTCCTTATAGGAGGCACCAGCCACTTCACAGCCATTCCACAACCCCACCCTCCAGCATGCAGGACAGTATCTTGCCTTAAAGAAGAAGTTTCCATCTCAAACAAATATTGATTCTTTAGTGGGTTTAAGTCAGACCCTGAGGTGACCAGCATGGACTCGAGCTTTTACTATTCTTTGACTTTACTTTTCAATTCTGGGTCTAAAGGTGCTGAGGAGGAGGTATGATAGAAACATGCCAAACAGTTTCCCCTATAGTAGTCCCTGATACATCAAGTAGTGACAACAATACATCTAGATAACACAGATAACGGAGCTGTCCTGTCGTGTCTTGTTTAGAGGTAGGATAAGCTTTTAAATGTAGTAAAAACAGTAAAGATTTGCAAGTAGGGAAGGCACTTTTTTTTTTTTTTTTTTTTTTGCAAGGGGGAGGCCTTCCCCCTAACCCCATATCAATAATAAACTGAGTGAAGGACATCTAGAGGCCACATACACCCTTTTAAATTGTTAATGAATGTGCTGTTTTTGAGGGGTAAGTGGGAGAGGGCTTTTGTAAACAATATAACCTTGAAACTCTCACAATGTTTCCTGTATCACCTATAATATTCAAATTTGCAATGTCTGGCAAAATGGGATGATTAGAAATAGAATTTCAGCTACGAATTCCCTTGCTTTTGTGGGTTTAAAATAAAAACTTAATATCCGTATACATTAATATGTTCAAATAACAATAAAATTCCTTCCGCCCTACTCTGAAAGACTGACTCAACTGAAAGTTACACAAGGGATATTCCTGTTCCGGTTGAATGGTCCAAATTCTGCTGGCTTTATGCACACACACAGTCCCATTGCAAAAAGAAAAGGAGTACCCGTGGCACCTTAGAGACTAACAAATTTATTAGAGCATAAGCTTTCGTGAGCATCCGATGAAGTGAGCTGTAGCTCACGAAAGCTTATGCTCTAATAAATTTGTTAGTCTCTAAGGTGCCACAGGTACTCCTTTTCTTTTTGCGAATACAGACTAACACGGCTGCTACTCTAAGTCCCATTGCAGATTACTTAGGTGACTAAAGCCAGTAGGATTTAGCCTGATATTTCCTGGATGCTAACATTTTTCATTCTACTAAAAGGCCAACTGCAAAGATGATTAATGAATTTCATTGAAATAAGAGTAATATAGTGGCATCTCTGAGAACTCTAAACTTTGAGATAAGAATCTGAAGTAGTTACTGAACCTGGGAGAAAGCTGAAATGGACCACTGATATTATCTCATCACTAGGGGCATGAAGAGTGATCAAGGAAGGACCATGAAAAAAACAAAGGTCTGAAAAAATAAAGGGGGAAGCTCTCCAAATACATGTTTGCATTCCATGTTTTCCCATTCAAATTTTAAAAAAGTTAAAAATACAAGACTTCTCATTTCAAAAGCAACGAAAACTTAAGTTTGGACCTACCTCTCTTCATTTAATCACTAAATATTTTTCAGGAAAAACAAAAAAAGCCAAAACCCCATCTTGAATAGACAAGGAGGAGGACTGGATGTTACAAACCCTTCTAGCCTACCTCTTTCTTCCAGATATCTACATATTAAATAATAATGTATCAATCTTGACCGACTATAGTGAGAAAATCAGTATTCTCTAAGTACTTTCTTTACTATGAAAGACAATTAAGCAATTCCAGATGTTAGAGTGCATATGACATGGTACAATTAAATCAATGCTGTACAATGAGGTTCCTGTATGTCTGGTCATAGTTCTACATTTCAACATTCAGATTGTTATACAGCACGTGTGAGTTTACCACCTTCTTGATGCTGATGTAATAGCTGTTAATTTCAACTCAATTTGAAATTTTTGTTTGTTTGTTCTCATCAATGGGAGGAAATGGAATCAAGGTAATCAACAGAAATTTTTCTCATGCAGAACACCAGTTCCATACTATCTATGACATTAGTAAAGAAAACCATTCTCAGAGGAATTGCAGGAAGTAAACAAACTGTTTCCTGGTCAAAAATCTGCATGACATGTTGGTTGTACTAGTTGGTCAACAGCTAATCAGCTGGAAAAAATAAAACTACTTTTGGCCTCTACCAATCATGAATATTGAAGCAGATTAATTTAGTTGGAAAACTTCTTTGATGAGAAAGCAAATGGCTAAAACCTTTATTACCAAAAAAAAAAAAAAAAAAATCTGACAACTCTTTCATTTTCTCTCTCTTACAACACTTAAATAGGACCTGGAAAAGGAAAACAAACAAATAACCACTAGCTTCTCAACCTAGAAATGATGAATATAAATATATCAAGCACCAACAGTAATTTCTTCAACAAGGAACACCTCTTTGTGAAGGTATGCTTAATACAGACTCCACTCCTGGCAAAAAAAGGTTATTCAACAACCTGACTTGGCAGATGTAGAAAACAAAGGGGGTATTCATGATCTATCCAAATGACAAGGAGTTTGATTCGGTTCTCACTTATGCCAGTAAAAAAATCAGAAGCAACTCCACTGAAGACAACGGAATGACAAGGTAAAACGGAAGTGAGAATGGAATAACACCCTGTAGGTATGTTGCAACAAGGGGAAAGGGAAAGTGCACAAAACCTGTATAAAACTAGTACAAAAATAGGAGAAAATACAGCCGCAACATTGAATCTGATTCTACTGCCTGAGCTAAAATATAAATAATAGAATAAAACAATTTAGGCCTCATTGAACAGGTTGAAATTCAGAGCTAACAGATAAAGAGAAAAAAAATTGAGGTACACATGCCATTAATGTCTTTTAAAACTAAACACTCAGAAGGTTTGTAGCCACTGAAATATATATATGTAGATAATTAATAGGAGAACCAAATCAATTATTTCCCCTCTTTGTAGTTGGTATACTTTTTGCTTAATATCAAAACCACACCCCCTTCTTTGTAATAAGACATGCATGTCGGGTTTGTTTTGGGTTTTTTTAGAATTCTCTCACTTTTATGGAGTGCGGGGGCAAGAGACTTTTTCGTTTTCTTCAGTCTGTCGGATGAAACATACAAATTATATGGAAGTACCTCACTACTAAAGATTTAATTATCAAACACTTTTAAAGTGTTTATATTTTTATAATACTTGGTATGGATGGCTCCGGTGGTACTAGAATGGAAACAAAGTGACTCAGATATCCAAAGAACGGGCTTGAGTTGAGCTCGCCTGCAGTTTAAGTTTTTTCTCTTTGGTTTTGACACTTGGAGGTTGTTTGCTTGCTTTCTTTTTTGGTTTCTTTCTTTTTTCTTTTTTTTACTTCCTTCTATAGTAGTTTTGATTACCAGAAATAACTTCAGGATTCCCCTCCCTGCCCTCCCCAAACAGCAATTTACCACAGCAGAAATTTTTTCATATGTATGCTACAGGGAGGTAGGCTGGAGATGTTGTTCTGAATCCCATGACTCTTATGTGCCCCACTCCAGAGGATAGGGGTCAGGCAGTAAATATCTAACTTTCCCTGAGAGAACTTGGTAAGACATTTGATCTACTTCAGTCCGTAATAGGAGTATTTGATATTAAATTGTAAATTCTGCTTCCCAAGATATATGATACTCAAAAGACCGAGCGGGCATAATTTATCAAGAGAATAAGACAAACTGGCTTTGCTATTAATGGGCAAAATGACATTTGCTAGTTGGTATTTCCAGAAGGAAAGGAACATGGGGACCTTATTACTTCTGTCAGAATTAAATAATGAGTAATAAGGATAAGGTAGGTAAGAATTTAGAGAGAAAGACTGGGAGAAATGTAATTTTATTTTTCAAAAGGAGCTCCTCTCTGCCTCTAAAATATCTATTTAGATTATCTGCTGTTTTAGCACAGACCCGTCTTGCAGGGAGAGCTTGAAAAAAATTGTGTTTCTGTCTGCAAATGTTGTACTTATTATCCGCATAAGTAATACCTAAAATGGTTATAACTGAAAAGAGTTAGAGGAAAATGGGTTCTATATTCCAGTTTGCTTAACTGTTCATTTGGCAGCATTTTGCGAGTCATCTATTTCACTTCTTATTTTAGGCACTGACATTGTCCTTGTGCCTTATTCACATGGGTTTAAATGCTTTGCTGGATTGAGGCCGCAATGCTCAGCATCTTCCAGTATCAAGCCCCTCTTATGGTTTCTGAATTTTGGTGCTAAGAAGGTACATTTCCTAGCAACTCTTAAACTTTGTCCCAAACCCATCCTTGACCGTCCTTGCAGTTCAAAGATCCTCTGTGAGTATATTTTGTTTTCTGCTGCTGTTTGGCATAGGTAGTGGAATTGTTGAAATACAACAAAAGAAGCCAATCCAACTGTATTACTGACACAATTCAGATGGCCTGTTCCCATGGATTTCCACATCAGCACCCATATGTTTAGATACTCATTTAAACCAACATCTTGGAGGATGAATTTTCGTTAGTACTAAGCCATTAAGGAGGCTGATGCATTGTTTCAGAGGATCAGAGTATACAAGACACAGTGCTAATTATGCTTAAGACAATTCATAACCTTAAAATTTCAATTCTATCTACACAGCTAAATTATTGCATTAATGGCTTTGGTATGCCCCTTAATGTTGAAGAAAAACGAATCCAGTGAATCAAGTCACTAAGCCTGTTCTATTCAAAACTGGGACAGAGTCTTAAAAGACTATCTGTAATTATATACCACAACACTGAGACTCTGTTATAACATTAAGTGTTCTGATGTTAGATTTATTGATATAATTATGGTGTTACTAAGATGCTTAAAGTTTTAGGCCTCCACTAGTTATGAGTTCTTGTTAATCATGCTCTAAGATCGACTGAAGACTCCCTTCTTTCCCCACACTGTGGAGACACAATGCAGTTGGAGTTTATTGCTATGTATTACATTTGCATGCAATGCTTATTTATTTTCATGTAAAGATTTTATGATGTGAGACCTTTTTTCTGACAAAATGTTTAGCTTTGCTGCATGGATAGACATGAGCAGCTAACGTGGGCAGTGTTTATCATCCATAATCTTAAAACTTTAAAAGCAGCATATGATAAAAGATATAAAAACCTATAGAGAGTATGATAATCCCAGGGTAAAACATTTCATATTCACCCTATTCTATAGCAGTTTGACATACAGTTTTATGTAATTATTGTACTTTAAATAAGAGATAGGAGAAATTCTTTACAAGTTTTATAGCTTTTAGAAGTTTACACTATTCAGTTTTTCAAAACCCCAGTGTGAAGAGGAAAGAGTCACCAATTCAGAACAATCAAACAGTAATATTCCAAGAACATAAAAGTTAGAGATGGAAGAGACCTAGTAGTATCCCTGCAACACTTTGCAAAACTAAAACCCAGATGTTGCCTCCTCCCCCATATGTGACCTTAGGGAAAAATTGCAGAGAGGAATCAGCCACAGATTCCAGGATCAGCTGCAGAAGTAGCCAAAGCAGGAACCTGTGGACATTCAGAGAACTCTCTAGAGTTTTGACTGTCCTGATTGGTCCAACCCTGTCCTATCCTCCACTCAGTTTCTTCTCCTCAGCTTCACTCACACCTGCCCCTCTTACCCTCTTCTTCCCTGTTCTGTCCTTCACCTACCTTCCTTTCAATATCCCCTCTCCCTTCCCTTTTCTTTCCACGTAGCTTATCCTTTCCTAACTAAATCAATCTCTCTCTCTCACACACACACAATCATGGAATTAACATGACATTTGTTGCCATCATATTGTTCACTCTGCTTAGGTTATATCCCTTCTTCCAGCCTGTTCGTCTATTTAGACTCTTTGGGGCAGGACCAGACTGTTACTCTGTGCCAGACACAATGGGACCCCTTTCTTGACTGTCCCTTGGGCACTACTGTAATAAACTTGACCATTATTATTAACAGGTTGTCTAATGAAAAGTTTTGCAAACTGTAAATTCCAATCCCCCACCACCACTACCAAAGGTTGCAAAGGAGAAGATATGTGGGGTTGAAGGGTTGCCCCAGAGATCATACAAAAAAGGTGACATTTTACAAAATTCTAATTCTCATTAAAAAATGAATATAAAACATAAGCCCAGTAGAAGTGTGCCTCTTTAAGGCTACCATATTTCTGTAATGTGTGAAGCCCAATTAGTGATCCAGCACAGTTTAGTACAGTATAGGGGCTTAGCAGGCTAATACAGCTCCTGCTAATAAAATGGTATTAAGCCTGTGCCCGTGCAGATGCTCTTATATTTACCTTCTGTAAAACAGTATAAATCCTATTATAATGTTATTTATGACAAAGTCATGAAATGGGATTAACAGAAATGAGATTAACAGAAGCATCTTCTATAATCAATAAGGCCTGAGGACCTTGCTGAGACTCACAGAACCTCACTGCATGTGTCATTCATTCAGTGTTCCAGCTAGTTGGCTCTGAGGACATGGCTACACTTGCAGATGTAGAGCGCTTTGAGTTAAACCAGCCTTTGGAGAGCACAGTAAGGAAAGCGCTGCAGTCTGTCCACACTGATAGCTGCAGGCGCACTGGTGTGGCCACATTTGCGGCACTTGCAGTGGCATTGGGAGAGGTGCATTATGGGCAGCTATCCTACAGAGCACCTCTTCCCATTCTGGCGCTGTGTCTTGTGGGAAGGGGGCAGAGGGTGCAGGGCATTCTGGATCCTATCTCAACTCCCCGTGATGCATGAGTTAGCATCCCAGCAACCCTGTGCTTCCGTCCACCTTTGGCGCCATCTTTCAACGTTTTTTGTACTGCACATTCTGTCTTCGGAAATGGAGCCCGAACTGCTGAGGAGTATGCTGACAAGTCTCACTAGCACATCACGTTTGGCAGTCGAGTTATTCCTTATGATCCAAAGTGACAGTGAGGGCTCCGACTACATCAACTCGAGTAACGCATACAACACGAGTTTGCTTGTGGCATTCACGGACATGCTCACCAATGTGGAACACCACTTTTGTGCTCTGGAAACAAGCACAAAGTGGTGGTATCACATTGTCATGCAAGTCTGGGATGAAGAACTGCGTCCATTTCTGAGAAGGACATTGGAAGTTATTCTGATTATGGTTCAGGAAGATAAATGAAAACACAAACATACAACATATACCAGGTGCTGCTTTACAGTGATTCTGTGATTCTGTACCACAGTATATTCTGAAGATCTGGCTCTTCAAGTCCTTGTTACACTTAGAAACAAACATCTATTATGAACAGATGAACCTGAGGGCTTTTTTTTTTTTTTTTTTTTTTAAAAGAAGAGAAAACTTGAGGCCTTGAAAAATACGGTTTAAGAAATTATAGAGCTTAAAGCAAAGTGAAAACAGTGCCTTTGTTGAACAACAATCTTCTGTGTCACATTAGTGATGTGGCCAAGGAAGTCCAAGGCCAATTGCTTTCAAAATTTAGGCTAAATGACTACTTTACAACTCAGCCTTATGATTCAACAATATTTCTGGGGCTGCACCACTTCGTATTTATAGCTATTGTAGATTCTGATTGTTCTATTGAAAAAGACTTGTGGCACCTTGTAGACTAAGAGACAAATTGGAGCATAAGCTTCCGTGGGTGAATACCCACTTCGTCAGATGCTTATGCTCCAACACTATCCACGTTAGCTGCTCATGTCTATAAGGACTCTTTGCCGCTTTTACAGATCCAGACTAACATGGCTACCCTTCTGATACTTGAAAGAGACTTATTCATTTGTAAAGCTGTGCCAGGACAGAAAATAGGAGAATGTTTATTCAAGATATTTCAGGAAGCTGGCAAAGACTTCCACATTCAGTGGGAGTTGTGTATTGCCATCTGAATAGATGGTGCCAAGTCAATGGCTGGTAAGAATGTATGCTTGGTCAAACAGATGCCTAACCCTGCACCTAATACTTTGCAATTCCACTCCCTTATATACCACCAAGCTCTTGTTGCTAAAAATGTCTTTAAAACTGTGGCACAACACAAGAAGCTAGAAGCAGGAGTGAGTAGACTCTTCAAATTAAGAGCAGAAGTGCATATTTTCCGGAAACGTTAAAGGCATCGGCAAAAGGAGATTACTGATGATTCATTTTGGACAGCAAAGTTCATCAAGTTTACTTTCTCATTCTCTTTTTTATAACTGTATTTGTTATGTTATGGCTACGGTTATTAAATTTTGCCTCCCTATGGTTAAAATAAGAAATTTTGGGGGAGGGGAACAAGAAAACATGTCTTTGTCTGGAAGGGAAATCGGGAAAACCTGATTTAATCCATCTCCTTGCCAGTACAGAATTGCACGAACAAAGAGGCATACCCTGCACTCATTTTACACGCAAAACTCCTATTTATATGACGAGCTTGATAAGTCCAGGGGCATGAATAACTGCATGCACAAATCTCTTTGCACAAATGTATATTTAACTGTACAACTACAAACTACAACCACACTACACTACACTCCCCACCAACTCCATCAAGGGGACATGACTTTAACCTAAAATTGTCTCTCCACAATGAACCTGAAGAAATGCATTATACTGCCAAAAAAAATGATATAGCAATGCTGTTTAGACAACGCAACTCAAAGAAATAACTTTTTTAAAAAATGTAAATACAAAAAAAGAGGGGATACATCCTGATAATTCTGCATGCTTTACATACATATCACTCACATTAATCGTAACTGGCTTTTTAGTGGTTAAACTACTGCAGGAATTTTGGCACAAACTCTTTTTTACAAATTAACCATCATTTTACACATCCCAAATGTGTTATTCAGAATTATTAATGGAGAAATAAAAGTCACAACTCTGTAATAATCCTGTGTTAATTCTGAATTTGTTCATCTTGTTTTTCCTTTGGGACTGGATAAAACAGGCTATGATATTTTGTGCAGTGCCAGGTCTTGGCTCCATCAGTTGCTCATTAAATAAAATCTGGAATGTAGAATTGAATTGAATGCACATGGGAATGCATCTGAAGCTGCCCATATATCATTGATAGCTCTGTTACTAACACAGAGTTTATCCAAGACTATGCATTTTTATATGACATGAACAAAGCTGTTTGCCATTCTCTGTTTTGACGTCAGTGGACAACTTCCCACTAACAGTATCTGTCACAGCAGAATGCTTGGAATTTCCTCACTTGTACGTGCTGGAAAGTTTTGAGTACAGAGTTTTTATTTTAATAGAATAGTACACATTATTAAATTTTAAGATTTAGAACATCTTTTCTGCAGGATTATTAAATAAGAAATTTTAATTGTGACAAAATGTTTTTCTCCCTCAATAAACAGATTGAGACTGTACTATATATTAAAGCATAAATAACATTTACACAGTACCATCATACCACATTTTAATGAGACATATTAGTTAAAACTGTGGACATAACTACTTTCTTCCTCTTACCCCAAGAACTTAAGAGGACAAAATTAAAACAGCTTCTTTGACAATTTAGTACAGATATTTAAAAGCTGACCTTTTTTTCTGCACCTCAGATTGTGGGCACAGTTACATACAAATTCAATTAATATATCATGGATATCTAAATACCACAGTCAAATATTTAGCTGTCTAACTGAAATGAAGTGTGCCCACAAACATAGAAGCAAGAAAGAGATGTCAAGCTTGAAAAAGAGACAACTAAGAGGGGATATGATAGAGGTCTATAAAATCATGACTGATGTGGAGAAAGTAAATAAGGAAGTGTTATTTATTCCTTCTCATAACACAAGAACTAGAGGTCATCAAATGAAATTAATAGGCAGCAGGTTTAAAACAAACCAAAGGAAGGTTTCAGAGTAGCAGCCGTGTTAGTCTGTATTCGCAAAAAGAAAAGGAGTACTTGTGGCACCTTAGAGACTAACAAATTTATTAGAGCATAAGCTTTCGTGAGCTACAGCCGATGAAGTGAGCTGTAGCTCACGAAAGCTTATGCTCTAATAAATTTGTTAGTCTCTAAGGTGCCACAAGTAAACCAAAGGAAGTGTTTCTTCACACAACGCATAGTCAACCTGTAGAACTCTTTGACGGAGGATGTTGTGAAGGCCAAGACTGTAACAGGGTTCGAAAATTAACTAGATAAATTCATAGAGGACAGGTCCATCAGTGGCTATTAGCCAGGTGGTGTCCCTAGCCTCTGTTTTCCAGAAGCTGGGAATAGGCGAGAGGGGATAGATCACTTGATGATTACCTGTTCTGTTCATTCCTTCTCAGGAACCTGGCACTGGCCACTGTCGGAAGACAGGATTTGGAGTAGATGGACCTTTGGTCTGACCCAGTATAGCCATTCTTGCACATTCCTATGCTATAGCTGGTGTTAAATAACAGTATAAAAAGTCATGCCCTTTGTATGTATTGGGGTTCTCCTCTTATATACCCATCCTTTCTTATTAACATTGAAATGTCCCATGTTGAACTGACTGATTCCCACTAGAACTCAGCAATATAACTTAACAACAATACATGGTACTTCCTCCAGCCAGGGTCTCAGCAGACTGCTTCCACTGTACGCATAGCTACTACTGGCCTGGAAACTTACAAGAAGGTTTGATACACCCAGCTTGGGAGAGATTATATAATGCCAGTAGATCACTGAGCCAGCACCTAACTGTTCCAAGCAGATAAATATAAGAACAAGCGTTGTTGGAGATTGCCCTTTCAGATTAAAGTAATTTAAAAAAAAAAATCACTACCAAAGGCCCAGGCTATTGCCTCACAGACATATCTTTTACTGGGACATCCCCAACCTCTCCAACTCACCTGAAAGCTGGACTGATAACTATAGAATTTTGTAACAAAGATTATATCATTTTAACCTTCTACATAGCTATAAGCACTCCTAGAATGAAGTGGAATTTCTTGGCTAATCATCGCTCTTAAGTACTGTACAAGTATCAGGGGGTAGCCATGTTAGTCTGTATCCACAAAAACAACAAGGAGTCCGGTGGCACCTTAAAGACTAACATTTATTTGGGCATAAGCTTTCATGGGCTACAACCCACTTCATCGGATGCATGGAGTGAAAATTACAGATGCAGGCACTACTATATTGACACATGAAGAGAAGGGAGTTACCTCACAAGTGGAGAACTAGTGCTGACAGGACCAATTCGATCAGGGTGGATGTAGTCCACTCCCAAAAATAGATGAGGAGGTGTCAATTCCAGGAGAGGCAAAGCTGCTTTTGTAATGAGCCAGCCACTCCCAGTCCGTATTCAGGCCCAAATTAATGGTGTTAAATTTGCAAATAAATTTTAGTTCTGCTGTTTCTCTCTGAAGTGTGTTTCTGAATTTTTTTTTTTTTTTTTTTTTTTTTTTTTTTTTTTAAGTATAGCTACTTTGAAATCTGTTATAGAATGTCCAGGAAAATTGAAGTGTTCTCCTACTACTTTTTGTATGTCACCATTCCTGATGTCCAATTTGTGTCCATGTATTCTTTTACGTAGGGACTGTCCAGTTTGGTCAATGTACATTAGGGGTATTGCTGGCATATATAACATTAGTAGGTGAATGAGCCCCTGATGGTGTGGCTGATGCGGTTGGGTCCTCTGATAGTGTCGTAGAGTAGATATGGGGCAGAGTAGGCAACAAGGTTTGCCACAGGGATTGGTTCCTGGGTTAGTGTTTCTGTGGTGTGGTGTGTAGTTGCTGATGAGTACTGTAAAGTTACTGTTCCACATCTGGATGGTTATGTCTCAAAACTTCTATATTCCACAAAACCTTGTCTTTCATTTTCTACAGACTCTGAACTCCTGATTCCACATGCCTGCAATAAGCATGGCTGTCATCTTCTCAGGCCCCCTCAGAGGTCCAGAGAGGCCCATGCCATTTCCAGCTTTTGAAGCCCCCTAGACATAATTTAAAAAAAGAAAAAAAAGACACATGAAAACAAAATAAGGCACCAAAAAAGAGTGAGACAATTTGAATATTTTTTAATTGAACAAATGCTTTTCTAGCCTTTTTCTGTGCAAATGCACTTATTATTGATGAAAAAATCTAGCTTTCATGCAATGTCACGGGTGATATTAAGCATGGTGAGCCCATTCAGAAGCTCTTGTCCCATAGTTGAACGGTGATAGTTCACCACCTGCTTCAACACATTGAAGGTGCATTCATGTGAAGCCACAGATGCAGGCAAACTGACAAAAACATGCAGTGCAATTGTAATATTAGGAAACACCCCAGAGAGTCCAAGTCCGAGTATTTCTTGAAGCAATTCCTTTGGCTTGCAATCCAATTTAAAGTTTGTAGAATATTCATTTGAGGAAGATGACCTCGTCACAGAGATCATTTGAGATTTCTTTGTTGTACTGTTGCTGAAATTGTTCAGCTGCAGAAAGTAGATCTTCATTATTCATAGAATCATAGAATCATAGAATATCAGGGTTGGAAGGGACCCCAGAAGGTCATCTAGTCCAACCCCCTGCTCAAAGCAGGACCAAGTCCCAGTTAAATCATCCTAGCCAGGGCTTTGTCAAGCCTGACCTTAAAAACCTCTAAGGAAGGAGATTCTACCACCTCCCTAGGTAACGCATTCCAGTGTTTCACCACCCTCTTAGTGAAAAGTTTTTCCTAATATCCAATCTAAACCTCCCCCATTGCAACTTGAGACCATTACTCCTCGTTCTGTCATCTGCTACCATTGAGAACAGTCTAGAGCCATCCTCTTTGAAACCCCCTTTCAGGTAGTTGAAAGCAGCTATCAAATCCCCCCTCATTCTTCTCTTCTGCAGACTAAACAATCCCAGCTCCCTCAGCCTCTCCTCATAAGTCATGTGCTCTAGACCCCTAATCATTTTTGTTGCCCTTCGCTGTACTCTTTCCAATTTATCCACATCCTTCTTGTAGTGTGGGGCCCAAAACTGGACACAGTACTCCAGATGAGGCCTCACCAGTGTCGAATAGAGGGGAACGATCACGTCCCTCGATCTGCTCGCTATGCCCCTACTTATACATCCCAAAATGCCATTGGCCTTCTTGGCAACAAGGGCACACTGCTGACTCATATCCACCTTCTCGGCCACTGTCACCCCTAGGTCCTTTTCCGCAGAACTGCTGCCGAGCCATTCGGTCCCTAGTCTGTAGCGGTGCATTGGATTCTTCCATCCTAAGTGCAGGACCCTGCACTTATCCTTATTGAACCTCATTAGATTTCTTTTGGCCCAATCTTCCAATTTGTCTAGGTCCTTCTGTATCCTATCCCTCCCCTCCAGCGTATCTACCACTCCTCCCAGTTTAGTATCATCCGCAAATTTGCTGAGAGTGCAATCCACACCATCCTCCAGATCATTTATGAAGATATTGAACAAAACGGGCCCCAGGACCGACCCCTGGGGCACTCCACTTGACACCGGCTGCCAACTAGACATGGAGCCATTGATCACTACCCGTTGAGCCCGACAATCTAGCCAGCTTTCTACCCACCTTATAGTACATTCATCCAGCCCATACTTCCTTAACTTGCTGACAAGAATGCTGTGGGAGACCGTGTCAAAAGCTTTGCTAAAGTCAAGAAACAATACATCCACTGCTTTCCCTTCATCCACAGAACCAGTAATCTCATCATAAAAGGCGATTAGATTAGTCAGGCATGACCTTCCCTTGGTGAATCCATGCTGACTGTTCCTGATCACTTTCCTCTCCTCTAAGTGCTTCAGGATTGATTCTTTGAGGACCTGCTCCATGATTTTTCCAGGGACTGAGGTGAGGCTGACCGGCCTGTAGTTCCCAGGATCCTCCTTCTTCCCTTTTTTAAAGATGGGCACTACATTAGCCTTTTTCCAGTCATCCGGGACTTCCCCCGTTCGCCACGAGTTTTCAAAGATAATGGCCAAGGGCTCTGCAATCACAGCCGCCAATTCCCTCAGCACTCTCGGATGCAATTCGTCTGGCCCCATGGACTTGTGCACGTCCAGCTTTTCTAAATAGTCCCTAACCACCTCTATCTCTACAGAGGGCTGGCCATCTCTTCCCCATTTTGTGATGCCCAGCACAGCAGTCTGGGAGCTGACCTTGTTAGTGAAAACAGAGGCAAAAAAAGCATTGAGTACATTAGCTTTTTCCACATCCTCTGTCACTAGCTTGCCTCCCTCATTCAGTAAGGGGCCCACACTTTCCTTGGCTTTCTTCTTGTTGCCAACATACCTGAAGAAACCCTTCTTGTTACTCTTGACATCTCTTGCTAGCTGCAGCTCCAGGTGCGATTTGGCCCTCCTGATATCTTTCCTACATGCCCGAGCAATATTTTTATACTCTTCCCTGGTCATATGTCCAACCTTCCACTTCTTGTAAGCTTCTTTTTTATGTTTAAGATCCGCTAGGATTTCACCATTAAGCCAAGCTGGTCGCCTGCCATATTTACTATTCTTTCGACTCATCGGGATGGTTTGTCCCTGTAACCTCAACAGGGATTCCTTGAAATACAGCCAGCTCTCCTGGACTCCCTTCCCTTTCATGTTAGTCCCCCAGGGGATCCTGGCCATCTGTTCCCTGAGGGAGTCAAAGTCTGCTTTCCTGAAGTCCAGGGTCCGTATCCTGCTGCTTACCTTTCTTCCCTGTGTCAGGATCCTGAACTCAACCAACTCATGGTCACTGCCTCCCAGATTCCCATCCACTTTTGCTTCCCCCACTAATTCTACCCGGTTTGTGAGCAGCAGGTCAAGAAAAGCGCTCCCCCTAGTTGGCTCCCCTAGCACTTGCACCAGGAAATTGTCCCCTACGCTTTCCAAAAACTTCCTGGATTGTCTATGCACCGCTGTATTGCTGTATTCAATCTGTTGAACTGCCAAAGAAATCCAAAAAGGGTACAAATTAGTCGCAGTGGCTCAAATTGACGTGTAAGACCTAATTGAAGAGAGTCAGTGACGACAGGGAAGACATTGACCCTATAATGCTGCTCGGCATCGGATTCAGTAGGTAAGTTGCGACTGGTGGAGAACTCAGATGAAAGGCCAATATTCTGTGCTATTAATTTGGACTCAGGTCAGGATCACATCCTATTGTTCACAAATCGGTTGAATGTCATTGATAAGACTTTCAGTGTTATCCCTCTCAACATCAAGTGTAGCACTGCGTGCTTCGATTACCAGATTAGTTTGGTGAATCATTGTAAGTAGCTTCATCCACAAAGATGACATCAGAATGCATTCAAATTTGGACATGTACTTCTGAATAGACAGAAGTTCAGTTCAAGCCTGTGCAGTGAGATTGAGAGATTCAAGTTCATTTAAAGCCTTTCTCACTGAATTCAAACACTGCGCAACTGGTTGAACACCATCAATCCATGCAGACCATCTTGTTTCGGACATCCCATGCAGTGAAACAGGAAGATATTGCTTCAGATTTTCCCACCTTTGTGGACTGCTACTGAAGAGACTGTACATTTGCTGAACAGTTCCAAAGTATTTAATTGCCTCCTTGCATGATTCAGCACAGTCAACACCTACAAGGTTTAGTGTGTGGTTTCCACAGCTGGAGAAAATACAGTTTGAATTATGCTCAAGCAGAACTGCTTGTATACCTTTGTACCTCCCATAAAACCAAGCTGCGAAACTTATCAAATATCAAAAAATTGACAAGTGTCTAAAATTTGAGGCCCCCTTTGAGCTTGAGGTCCAGGTCAAATGGCACTCCCATTTCCCCTCCCTCTTACCCCCCCCCCCCCCGCGCAATTGGCCCTACATCTTCTCATCACCATCCACTCCACTCTTCTCAGCCTCTTCTAACACATCCTACTGCTCTCTTCTCTTGAAAGTGTAGCATTTTGCTTCAACCGGCTGTGACAATTATATGAACTGAGGAACAGGTAGAATCTACAGAATGTTTTCTTGAAGTCAAAGCTCTTTAACACACAAGTCCTTCTTAACTCTGTTCTGATATTATCTGACCTACCTATGCATAAGCCTAATATAACTATTATTTATCAGTCTGGCTAAAAGGGATTTGAATTATTTTGATCTTTTACATCTTGGATGAAAGGACACAAGTAATACCGATGACTTATCTGTTTAGTTTTTTTATGATGTATTTGAACAGCTGTACAGATAGCAGGTTTATGCCATAGTTTTTTTCTTTTTCATCCATAGGATCCAAACCAAAACATGCTAAGAATCTCCTCTGAGGTGTGACAACTGATTTATCTTTGCATTTTTTTAAAATGGGTAAATGTTTAGTATTACTCTCTCAAAATGGATATGAAAGAGATGCCCCATTTGCTACAGATAGCTTTCTGAAGTCATGTCCAAACTACAAACTTTTGCTGATGCAAGTTGTGTTGGCACAAAGCCGCTCGCTGCCGTTAGTATATCACTTGTGCACGTTGATGCATACTTGGTGCCTTGCATCAGTGCTCTGCATACTCAGCAGGATTGCTTGTGTCAATGCAGAGTGCAGTGCACCACGAGTAGGTATCCCAGCATGGAGCTTGCCACCATCCAGCACACTGTCTTTTGGGAAATTTTGGCAATGCCTGGTAGGGCAAAAACAAGTCATGGGGGAGTGACTGGGAGCACGGGGCCAAGTTCCCATTATGTAACTTTCTCCACCCTGTAATGCACTCTCTAGCCCATAATTTTCATATCTATTTGGAAAATCCCTGATACCTGTATGGGACTTGCTGCTGTCTGCCATCTGTGACAGAAATTTGGAGTCTGCACAGCTCTGCACAATTGTCATGAGTACTGCAAGTAAAGGACACATGATCCTCCCATATTTGCGGAGCCACAAGAGCTGCCCCGGGGAACATGACAATTTCCAGGAGGTCAGACAGAACAAACTGAGAACCAATTCAAGACTGTTTGTAGCATTCGTGGAGCAGCTGCAACTGGTGGAGTGCTTGTTTCTCTCAGCCTGAAAAATGAGCACTAACTGG
Organism: Dermochelys coriacea; assembly: GCF_009764565.3. Lineage (NCBI taxonomy): Eukaryota > Metazoa > Chordata > Testudines > Dermochelyidae > Dermochelys > Dermochelys coriacea. Next base: position 75,552,494 of record NC_050069.1, read on the forward strand.
TAAGATTGCATGATAATGCCATGACAAGTGGGGCTGCAGAACTTTTGGATATGAAAGGACACATTTCTGGATCTGTGTGCCAAGCCAGTCCCAGCCCTCCAGAGCATGGATATCAAAATGGGAGCTGCACTGACTGTGGAAAAGCAGGTGGTGATTGCACTGTGGAAACTTGCAACACCGGATTGCTACCAGTCAATGAAAAATCATTTTGGAAAATCTACCATGGGGCCATTGTCATGCAAGCGTGTAGGGCCATTAATTGTCTCCTGCTACACAGGACTGAGACTCCAGGGAATGTGCAGGACATAATGGATGGATTTGCAGATATGGCATTCCCAAACTGAGGTGAAGCAATAGATGCCAACAGTTATCCTGAGGGACCATGCCTACCCCTTGCTCATGAAGCCATACATCAGCCACCTCCACAGCACCAAGGAAAGATTCAACTACTGACTCAGCAGGCGCAGAATGACAGTGCTTTTGGTAGATTGAAGGGGCGCTGGTGTTGTGTACTGACAAGACTGGATCTCAGTGAGAAAAATATCCCAATGGTTATAGCTGTCTGCTGTGTCCTTAATAATATCTGTGAAGCAACGAGGGGAAAAATTGCTGCCAGGGTGGATGGCAGAGGTGGAGTGGTTGTCTGCTGAGTTTGAATAGTCAGATACAAAGGCTGTCAGAAGAGCTCAACACGGAAGTATACAGTGTAGGGAGGCTTTGAAAGAGCACTAACAGCGAGCCACAATAATGTGTTGTGGTATACCATGCTCTATCTTATCATGCAGTTCAGGGGACTGTTGGGAATTATGTGGTGCTTGGTAGACATGTAGGAATAACACCGACAATGCATCTATTATTTTTGAATTGCTTGCTGCACATTTATGATTATTATATACACTATGTTTGTCACTGATCCTGTGAGTTGTCAAAGTGTACAATCACAAGTAAGTAGATACTTTCAATACCGCCAGCCATTTTGCTTAAAAAAGGGGAAGGCACATTCATGCGCATTTTAGCTATACGTATGTCAGCCGTGGCTCTCATAGGTCAATGCATATTAAGCTGTGGTTCTCCTTGACATCCCCTGATGTGGAGTGGTAAGAGTAGGGATGCTATGGGAAACGTTGGCCGGGGGTTGTAGGGAGATGCTATACTGCTGATCTCCATGGATTGCAAAGGAGGTGAACTCGGCATTATTGAATCTGTGGGTCCACAAGAGTCTGAAGCCTCTGTGTTTGCTGCTGCGAAAACCCCATTACGTCCTGGTGCATCTCCCTCTCTGACTCCTGGGCCTGTCTTCTGTATCCTTCTCCATAAAATCTGCAATATTTGTCCTCCAGAGTCTCTGTTCGTGGTCTGATGCAGCACTGGCTTGCAGGATTGTAATTGAAAATGTCATTCCAAGTCCTCTTCTTTCTCTTGCTTAGCTAGCTCAGGCATTCCGCAGGTGTGGAGGGGAAACCCCTTAAGACCGCAACAGAAGCCGCTATAGATAAAACACACAGAGGTACCATTGTCAGTGCAGTCACAATGGAAAGTGAAAGTTATGATTCAAAACTCCCTTCCCTTGCTCCCCTAAAGTTGTAAAGAAGACAGGCTTACTGACACTTCTGCTTCGGAGTGCTTGTGCACAGCAACACTCACAGCACCAACCATGGTGAGTATGGCCTGCCAGGGGTGAGAGATATGCTCAGTTGCATAAAACAAAGAGTATAAAGCAATAGCACTGAATACTGCCACCATTTTCCACAGCAGTAGTGATTTTAGCTGATATCTCACCTCTGATGGTAACAAAGACACAAAAGGCACAGCTTCAGCTGATGCCCCAAAGCTGCCAGGGCCCATATGCTGCTAGCCTGCGTACTGTAATGGTACCTGCCAAAGTGATCACCAACTGGCATTGGAAAGTGTCCTGAGGCAGAAGAAGAAATAAGGCTTCCATTCTTAAAAACCTTTGAGAGAGGACTGCAGAGTGCCTCCAAAGTTTTGTCAAGCTCTCAGGAGGGTTTAAGAGACATCCCTGTGTACATTAACAAATTGTTCCAGATGACCCCCTACCTACCTGTACAGAGAAATGAAAAGCAGATAATGACTCTACCTCAAATAATTTGAAGAATAACTAGCCAAAGACAAAAAAAATTATTACTTTTTGAAAGTACATCAGAAGCAGGAAGCCTGCTAAACAACCAGAGGGGCCAATGGACAATTGAGATGCTAAAGAAGCACTCAAGAATGATTAGGCCACTACAGAGAAACTAAATTAATTCTTTGCATTGGTCCTCACAGCTGAGGATTTGAGGGAGATTCCCAAACCTGAGCTTTTTTTAGGTGACAAATCTGAGGAATTGTCCCAGATTGAGGTGTCATTAGAGGAGGTTTTGGAACAAACTGATAAACTAAACAGTAATAAGTCACCAGGACCAGATGGTATTCACCCAAGAGTTCTGAAGGAACTCAAACGAGAAATTGCAGAACTACTAACTATAGTTTCTAACCTATCATTTAAATCAGCTTCTGTACAAAATGACTGGAGGACAGCTAACGTGATACCAATTTTTAAAAAGGGCTCCAGAGGTGATCCCGGCAATTACAGGCCAGTAAACCTGACTTCAGTACCAGGTAAACTGGTTGAAACTATAGTAAAGAACAAAATTGTCAGACACACAGATGAACATAATTTGTTGGGGAAAGAGACAACATGGTTTTTGTAAAGGGAAATCATGCCTCACCAATCTACTAGAATTCTTTGAGGGGGTCAACAAGCATATGGACAAGGGGAATCCAGTGGATATAGTGTACTTAGATTTTCAGACAGACTTTGACAAGATCCCTCACCAAAGACTCTTAAGCAAAAGTAAGCTGTTATGGGATAAGAGGTAAGGTCCTCTCATGGATTGGTAACTGGTTAAAATATAGGAAACAAAGGGTAGGAATAAATGGTCAGTTTTCAGAATGGAGAGAGGTAAATAGTGGTGTCCCCAAGGAGTCTGTACTGGGATCAGTCCTATTCAGCATATTCATAAATGATCTGGAAAAAGGGGTAAACAGTGAGGTGCCAAAATTTGCAAATGATACAAAACTACTCAAGATAGTTAAGTCCCAGGCAGACTGTGAAGAGCTACAAAAGGATCTCACAAAACTTGGGTGACTGGCCAACAAAATGGCAGATGAAATTCAATGTTGATAAATGCAAAGCAATGCATGTTGAAAAGCATAATCCCAATTATACATTTAAAATGATGGGTCTAAATTAGTTGTTACCACTCAAAAAAGAGAACTTTGAGTCATTGTGGATAGTTCTATGAAAACATCCACTCAATGTGCAGCAGCAGTCAAAAAAGCGAACAGAATGTTGGGAATCATTAAGAAAGGGATAGATAAGACAGAAAATATTATATTGCATCTATATAAATACATGGTATGCCCACATCTTGAATACTGCGGGCAGATGTGGTCGTCCCATCTCAAAAAAGATATACTGGAATTGGAAAAGGTTCAGAAAAGTGCATTAAAAATTAATAGGCATATGGATCGGCTTCCATATGAGGAGAGATTAACAAGATTGGGACTTTTCAGCTTGGAAAAGACATGACTAAGGGGGAGACATGATAGAGGTCTATAAAATTATGACTGGTGTGGAGAAAGTAAATAAGGAGGTATTATTTACTCTTCCTCCTAATACAAGAGCTAGGAGTCACCAATGAAATTAATACGCAGCAGGTTTAGAACAAACAAAAGGAAGTATTTCTTCACACAACAGATAGTCAACCTGTGGAACTCCTTGCCAGAGGACGTTGTGAAGGCCAAGACTATAACAGGGTTCAAAAAACAACTAGATAAGTTCATGGAGGACAGGTCCATCAATGGGCAAGGATGGCGTCCCTAGCTTCTGTTTGCCAGAAACTGGGAATGGGTGACAGGGAATGGATCACTTGATGATTATCTGTTCTGTTCATTCCCTGTGGGGCACCTGGCATTGGTCACTGTCAGAAGACAGGATACTGGGCTAGACAGTCCTTTGGTCTGATCCAGTATGGCCGTTCTTATGTTCTCTCTTTGTTCTACAGCTACCTCTTATAGTATGAGTAAATAAATGAAAAGTCGATACCTTTGTCCTGCTAAATTGGGGATACCATCACGGTAATTGGAAACAAACACACTTACCCAAGGCTCCTTTGCCTGCATCGGGCTTGCCCATGCTCGACTGCCAGAATTGCCTGGACTGTGGTGGATGCTCAAACAGGTCCTAGCTCACATGTGCCCCATTCTCTTCCTCCTACTCAGCCTCACTGTTTACACCAGGGGCCTGTGACTGCCTCCTCAGAGGTATCCATGGTGGTGTGCAAAGTGGTGGTGGGGTCTCTGCCAATTGTGGCATGCAGCTCTTAGTAAAAGCAGCAGGTCTGCGGCTCAGCAGTGGATCAACTGTCAGCCTCCCTGGCCTTCTAGTATATCTGTCTCAATTCCTTTGTTTTCACACAACACTGCTGCTGATCCCCATCATAGTCCTTCTTCTGCAGCCCCCCATGCAATTTGCTCATTTATGTTCACATTTCTATGGCTGGTCCGTAGCTGAGCTTGTACAACCTCTTCTCCCCACAGGCCCAGGAGATCCAGTAGCTCCTGTCTACTCCAAGATGATGCGTGTCTGGATTGTGTAGCCAGCACGGTCAGCTGGACAGTTGCACATAACTGTGGAGAGCTGCTTGGTGTGCTTGCCAATCTGGACAATCAGGAAAAATCTGCAGGGCTTTAAAGGGGGAGAGGTCTTCCAGTCTGTGTAATCCCTGGATTGTGGAGTTCACAACTGTGACCAGAGTGGTCAGTTTCAGGCATTGTGGAAGAGGTGCTGGAGGACTGTTTGTGTCAACATCGGTAACAGAGCATCTACATTTGCGCTGGGTCAACCTCAGTATATTGACCATGACTCAATGCCACTTGGGGAGGTGGTGTTGCTATGTCGGCATAACGGAGAGTTTACATCAGACAAATGTAGGCATACACACATGCACAATTAGGTCTACGCAAGGTGGCTTATGGGGACTTAACTTTGTAGTGTAGACCAGGCCTGAGAATAGATGGAAAAAATCATTCTATTTTTAAGGACAGGTTTCTTTTTAAGTCAATACAACAGGAGAGACAGGCTGTTTTAACAAAATATGTTGGGGATAAAAATGCTTTTCAGAAGGCTGCAGCTGTTTCAGTTTCTCCTTAAGGTAGCTTCAATTTTCCTAACTGCATGATCTTGAAAAGTAATCACTTACAGATGGTAAGATCATATCTTTGGCTTTGAGGCTACTGCCATATCTACTTTAGAAATAGTCACCATGCTGGCTTTGGAACTTTTGTAGAATTTTATCTGCTGATTGAGCCTCCTTTCCCTTATCAGGGTTCTCACACTCTGCTATTATAACATCTTCAAAGGAAGAATGTAAAGACAGTGCTCACTCCTTTTTTGATAGTGGGGATTTGCCTGTTGATTTCTTTTCCTCCTCTTTGTCTGGTTGAATATCTATTATATTGATAATGTTTTTAAATGTACACATTGTATCAAAGGGCTCTGGAGGAAAACAATTTCTCTTGTTGATCCTGGTTTGACTGATCAACCTCTGATTCAGAGAACTTGCCTTTATCAGTGGAGCACGTAAGGGAACTGAAGTTTTGCAAAAGATATTTCTTCCTTATTTTTTTTATGATTTAAAAAAAAAGTTTATGAGTAACAGGAGAATGCAAATGATAGAGTTCTTTTCCTGTTAGACAGCACCAAACTAAGGAACACACTGTTCCTGTGTTTCATTAACAGAGCAAGCCCAAGCTGCTACTTTATCATTATCAAACAGGCCGAGGTATTTTGCGATAGCATTTTTTAAAAAAGCCTCTTTGTCCAGAAAATAGTGACATGGGCAAAATATCTTCCTCCTGTCTAACAAAAGGAAAAAGGAAAAGTGAAGTTAGAACTGTATTTGCCCCTTCAAACTTATGTTGAGGAAGCAACAGGTATATTTGAACTTACTACAACTATGAAATCCAAGTTGGGGGAACACTTTGGGATCACTTTTCTTGCCAAATTTTATTAAGATTGATGCCTTCCCTACATGCTGCATTGGCTCCACGATCAAAAAACAAACATTGGCTATTGTCTCCCTACCAGATGCCTCCTACATCCAGTACTCTGAACATGCAAGGGTTTTTGGGCTAAGACCAGAATTGACAAAAGCCTCCTTCAATCTCAGCATTGAGACATTTTACAAATTAGACAACTTCTGTTTTTATGCCTGTTTAGAACAAGTCAACTGTGACACTTCAGGTAAATGAGACATTTCCTGTGAGTCATCTCCAGAGAAAATCCTTTTTGTTTATGGTTGGAACTTCAGAAATTCATAATATACAAGACAAACTAACAGCTACAATTAATGTTCAGTGTGCCTCTTAGTTCCCTACTCCAAAAACTTCTACCTGAAACAGCAAAAGTAGCTTTTACTGTTGCAGGCAGAACTTTTAGCAGGAAGTAGAAGGCACGTCTTATAATCCAGAGTTTAATGACAAAAAATCTGAATTGCCCCTGGTAGCCATCAAGGAAAGGGGAACCCAGGTGTGATGGAGATTCTGTAAGACAAGGTTTCCTACTAGGTTGGTAAGTTACAGATGGGTAAGCTGTGGCCACATAATGACCAAGAGGCAGTAGAACTCTGGAGTCTTTGCCTTGAGATGGTCTCCTTTTACCTTTTGGCTAGGAGTATGTCATGCAACTTGGATAAAAATCATGACGATAAAAAGTAAATACCTTTTCAATCGTTTCGTCAATCCAGTCATTAAAAATATCTAATGCTAAAAACAAAGGTTTGTATAATTCTAGTAAGTATTCATTTAGATTTTCATCATTGGCAACGGACTAAATTCTGTGCTCCTCTTAACTCCCTTCTCCCTGCTGAGCAGTGCCAAGGGAACAAAGACTGATCACATCGGCCTTGTAAGGTTTTGTTTTCCTGCAGAAGGTGGAAATTCTCAGTAAAATAAATTCCCTTCAGTGAGGATTGTAAATGCACATTTTAAGTGTAACACAATGTATGAAACATTAACTAGGTGAAAAAAACTGATCCAATGTATAAAGCAATTAGTGCCCGATCTTACACATTCTCTTTCACACATGAAGTTCCATTGAGTCAGTGGGACTACTCATAAAAAGACTGTTCATGTGAATAAGGAATAATTTTTGTCACAGAACTAAAATTAGTATTTGTCTTAATGTTACAGTAACACAGGATTCTGTATATAAAATTGTTTAGAGACAAATCCAAACACTGCTTCCAAAAATATGCATGCAGGACCCATTTGCTTATGCAACATTTTTGTCTTTTTATGTCAAGTTGTGATTTGTGCTCAAAAAATGTCCACATACAAACTCATCCTCTGAAACTGTAAATAATGTGAAGAGTAAATTCTTTAAACACTGGCTCCTAAATTGTGCATGCAAGTTTTGCACATGCACAAATCAGCACTGGTGTGTCTAATGACCTTATTCACATGCTCAGGTGATCAATCTGTGTGCACAAAGATTCAGTGCAAAACTCTGGAGAGTAATTTGAAGAACGTATTTGAAAATGTTACCCTACAGATTTAACTTACACCAACAGAAGCAGTCCTCTCTTAACTCACCCCATTCTGCGTCACACTGCAAGCACCTCAAAAGAGTGGATAAACTTACATACTGTGCCATGTGTTCCAAGTATACCAGGATGATTTATGGATGAGGTGGCGGCCTTTGCCACAACTTTCTTTGTTGATATAGGTCAAACCTCAACCTTATTTTAACATCCTATTTTCTTATTCAGTTTCCTTTGTTTCTGATTGATGTTATAAATAAATGTGTAAATAAGCTCATTTTAAAAATAGAAGTTCTATTTAAACAGTGTTTTGGTGTTTTCAGATGCTTTTTGAACCTGTTCACATGTTAAAAAATAGCTTTATTTTAGAAAATGAAGTTCTGCTTTAAAGGCCACAGCTGTATTTCATATGATAACACTCATTGTAGACTCGTACGTACTTCTGTCCACATCCACAGTCCTGTTGATTCCTGTTTTCTAACTAGTGATGTCTGAAATGCTGAATCATAACACTGATGTGATGGAATCATTTATTAACGTTATAGAAGTGAATCTTGACTATTCAAAGCTTCATTTTATCTACTGTATATGATTTTGTGCCAAACTTAAAAGGATCATGTAAAGTCTTGGATCCAACGCTTTAAACTGTGACTTTAAAAATAAATATTGAGTACCCTATTCTAAGCTTGAAAAAAAAATCACTTTTTGTTTTACCTTTTCTAACGTTACTAGCCATATATATTATAACACAGTAACAAAAGATATTCAATTCATAACATATTGGGTCAACTTAATCCACGGAGTAACTCCACTGACTTCAATAGATTTACATCAGGGATAGACTTGTCCCATTATCTTTGGAAGAGACATATGAACATGTTTTTCCCTCATGTTTTTTCCTCCTTCAAATTATAAAAATGTTTATTCAATCCAAAAGTAGTGAAGGATATTTTATTACTCTTAAACGACAGTTTAACCAAATAACCTCCACTCCTACATTATTTTTTTAGTGTAGTGGAGGAAACATCCACTAAATACAAGACAAGTTTCAAACTTACGTAAAATTAGAACTTTCAAATTATAACCTTTTTTAAAAAACAAGAAAAATGGTTTATTTTAACCACATCCAGGCCAACTTCATTTAAAATATGGCATCAAAACACCAAAATGATGTAAAATGGGACTGCAGATCAGATATCACGGAATTTTACCACTATTCACCAGTTTTTAAAAATAAGCCTTTACAACAACAGAAATTATGAGAGCAGCTCTAACAATTCTGAAATGTCCCATTCATAAATATTCTGACTTCTTAAGATGATCTTTTGCCAATATGAAGAACCCTGTCGGGGTTCAGCAATTGCTCAGTGCTTAAGGAGCTTGCAAAAGACCTGCTTTTTCTGTGTTGGGTTCCAAGAGACTATGCATAAATAGAGATTACATACCTGTAAACTAGAAGTTCTTCAAGCTGTGTGGTCCTTATCTGTATTCCACATGTAGGTACACATGTGCACCAGGTGCCTGAGTCCAGAAATTCTAGCAAGCATTTTCCATTGGCTCACACAGGCGCAGATCTCCTTGTGCTCCTGACTGAGGGCAGAAGAGGCAGTGCAGGCCAACACCTCTCCAATTCCGCCTCCTAACACAAATCCAGAGAAGTATGGAGCAGAGGGAATGGAGGGCAGGTAGTGGAATACAGATACAGACCACAAATTGAAAAGAACTTCCAGTTACCAATAAGTAACTGCCATTTCTTCTTCAAGTGCTGGTACCTACCCCCCCATTGCATCCCAGGACTCTGCAGGGCTGGAGGGTCCGAGTCAGTGTTAAGCTGGGACCTGGGGTCCAAGGCCTATTGATTTCTTGTGTGCACTCAGTCCCAGCTTGACTTGAGTCCCAGAAGACCTCTGGATATATTCCAGAGTTCCTGGCAGAAGAGGAGCAGCGCTGCAGGCAGCAGCAAAGTGGCTGGAAGCACCATTACTGCCTGGCCAAATCCGCTCCCAGTTTCTGCTCCTCTTGCGGCGGAAGCTCCGGCTCCTCCTCGCTGCTGCTGCACGGAGCTTGCCTGGAGCATGGAGCAAAGTTGACAGGCACGAAGCGGCTTTGGCCACCGGGATGTTGTAGGTCATCCCTCCCCCAATCATGCTGAACTGGGAGCCCTGCCACTCCCCTACCCTGCAGAGCAGCCTGCTTGCTCCCGGCTCCTCCCCCATCCCTGCTCTCCCTGGGGCTGTGTGTGCAAAGGCACCTGGGCAGCGTGCACTGTGAAGGTAGTGACTGGGAGCAAGCCCCAAAACTTCCTAACAGCCTTCCTGGGACCTCTTATCCCTACCCCCTGAAGTGCGGCAGGGGAAGGGATGCCCGGTGGGAAGAGGTGATGCAGATACTTTTACCTACTGCTGTTTGGGATAATACCTGAGATGACTATGAGAAAGATATTAGCAGAAAATTTTTTTTCTATTTTTCAGTCTGTATACACCTTGGGTGGTGAGGAGAAGAGCAACAGCTCTACCCTAAAAAGTCTCCAAACTGCTGACCCAGTGCTACAACGCCTACCCGCTACAACCAATCCTTCATTCTAAAAATATAGTCACCTTATGCTGCCCTCAGTGCAGAAAAGTTAAACAGTTCAGCCAAAGTTATATTTTAACAAGTTCCAGAGAAAATTAACAATGCGTGCTACAGTTGAGTTTGTGGAGTGGAAGAGAGTTAGCAGTGAAAATGATAACCAGCCATTTACTGTAGTCTTAATGATAAGTAGTGAGTGATTTATTTTACTTTTTTCAGACACATTATCCTTCCATGGAGTATCTGCTGAGTACTGCACAGTTAGAATAGACTTTTCCACCAACAGGGATATGCCCAAACTAAAGACAACACAGGAATATTCCTGACTCACTTTACCCCACCAGAAAATGTATTTAATTGGCATTATCGTTGTAAAATGTTTTTCATGAATTCTAAACATGAAAATATTAAATGAAAAACAAAATCAAAGCCCACAGCAACACAAGCATGTATTACATTTCCTTGTTACCTAACCTAGCATTACATTAACATGTCTGTCAAAAATTCTCACAAGCCACCAAAGACACAAGGCCTGACTCTCTGGAGCCTTTTCTGTAATAATGTGATGAATAGTCAGATAAAAATACCTTATCTTTTAACACTACGGCTGGTGCAACCAATGTATTGTACTTACCAGGGAGGATAGATGTGGACAATATCCTGTGGGCCTCCCTTGAGTTGAGCTGCTGTTTCCTTTGTAAAGAGAACTTTGACTCTGGGCTCAGTATCAACGACAACCTCTTCAGAGGAACTGTCAGCAGACAGCTGTCCCAACTGCTGGCAGAGAGCAACTTGCATAGCGCATTCCTCATGTACCTCTAAGATCTTCACAATTAATACACCGGATTTGCCTCCTGAAAAGTAAGCAAAGTGACAAAAACAAAATAAAAAGTTAGGAAGACGTGTCCTACAGACCAGAGTAGTGGCACACAGATTCACATCACTGTCAGACTCCTCTCATTTCTTTTGATAAAGCAGTCAAAACTGTTTGGATGTGTTAAACAAACAAAGTGAAATAATACAACACCAGGCTACGAACCTGCTTTCTTAAAAACCACATCGTCACAAAACATATTCTATATAGATGTCATGAACTGAACAAAGCATTAAAGTCTCTCTGTGTATTCCAAATACTGAGGACAGTACGATACACCATTTAAAAAAAACAACACTATTTTTGAAGCAGCTTGTATACACCTTGGGTGGTGGGGAGAAGAGCCACCCAAGGTGTATATAGAAAAGACAGTGTCATGCCAAGAATTGGATGTAGTACTGTAGCTCGGACCTCACCAGTGTCAAGTAGAGCAGGATATTTACCATCCATGTATTACATACAACACTCCTGTTCATATTAGTCTTTTTTTGCAGCTGCATTACATTGATGACTCATTTTCAGTTTGTGATCCACTATAACCCCCAGATCCTTTTCAGCAGTACTAACATCTAGCCAGTTATGCCCCATTTTTTATTTGTGCATTTGATTTTACCTTCCTAAGGACACCTGTTTTTATTGAATTTAATATTGTTGAATTCAGACCAATTTTTCAATTTGTCAATTTTGCAGACTAATCCTGTCATCCAAAGTGCTTGCAACCCCTCCCAGCTTGGGGTCATCTGCAGATTTTATAAGCACACTCTCTAACCCATTATCCAAATCATTAATGAAAATATTACATAGTACCAGACCCAAAACTGACCTCTGCGGGACCACAGTAGATATGCTCTCCCAACTTGACAGTATACCATTGATAACTACGCTTTGAGTACAGTCTTTCAACCAATTGTGCACCCACCTATAGTAAATACAACTAAACCACATTTCCCTTGTTTGCTTATGAGTATGTCATGGGGAACTGTGTCAAAAGCCTCACTAAAATCCAGATACATCGCTACTGCTTCCCTCTGATCCATTAGGTCAGTTAATCTATGAAAAATGGAAATTAAAGTTGTTTTGACATGATTTGTACTCGACAAATCCATGCTGACTATTTCTTATAACCTTATTATCCTCCAGGTAATTGATTGTTTAATAATTTGCTCCAGTATCTTTCCAGGTATTAAAGTTAGGCTGACTGGTCTATAGTTCCCCAGGTCCTTGTTGTTCCCCTTTTTAAAGATAGGTACTATGTTCGCCCTTCTCCAGTCTTCTGGAACCTCTCCCATCCTCCAGGAATTTTCAAAGATAATTGCTTCAGCTAGTTCCTTACGTAACCTAGGATGAATTTCTAAGTTAGATGTAACTTATCTAAATATTCTTTTAACCTGTTCTCTATTTTGGCTTGCATTCCTTCCCCCTGGTTGTCAATATTAATTGTGTTGAGTATCTGGTGATCATTAGTCTTTTTAGTGAAGACTGAAGCAAAATAGGCATTAAGCACCTCAGCTTTCTCAAGGTTATCAGTTATTAGCTCTCCTTCCCCACTAAGTAAAGGACATACATTAGGAGTAAGAGAAAAATGAAGGAAAGTGTATTTCAAGAACCTCTTCTTGCTGTTTATGGCCCTTCTAGGTGTAACTCATTTTGTGACTTAGCCTTTATGATTTTTTCCCTACATACTTGTGCTGTTCTTTTGTATTCCATCAATTTGACCTTGCAGTTGTGCCCTTAATATTGTCTCCCTTAGGAACTGCAAGCTCTCCTGAACTCCTTTTTCCCCCCTAGATTTTCTTCCCATTGGACCTTACCTACCAGTTCTCCGAGTTTGTTAAAGCCCATTATCCTAATGCTACTGCCCTTACTCCTTCCTTTCCTTCGAATCACGAAATCTATCTTTTCATGATTACGGTCACCCAAATTGCCTTTCACTTTCAGATTTGCTAACAATTACTCCCTGTTGGTCAGAATCAAGTCTAAAATGACTGTCCCCCGGTTACTTCCTCCACTTTCTGGAACAAACAATTGCCCTGATACATTCCAAGAACTGATTGGAAATGATGTGTTTTGCTCTACTACTTTCCCAACATATGTCTGGGTTAAAGTCCCCCATTACTATCGGGTCCTGTGTTGTGGATATTTCTCTTATTTGTTTCAGAAATGCCTCATCAACCTTCTCTTCCATTTTCCTGCTTTGGTGGTCTATAGCAGACTTCTCCCATGACAGCAGCCCTATTGTTAACACTTTTATCTTTATCCAGAGACTCTCAACTGGTCTGCCTCCCACCTTCTACATCTCATAACAATTAATTTTATATCTATATCTATATCTCCTCCTCCCTCTTTTTCCCGCCTCTACTTTCTGAACAAGCTATACACCTCTATACCAACATTCCAGTCATGAGACTTTAAATCATAGCTTAGCTTATGTACTAATAATACTTCCAGTGCTTCCTGTTTATTCCCCACACTCCTTGCATTTGTGTAGAGATCTAAAAATGTCCAAAAACCTTGAAATGGGACTTTTCAACCTTATCAAAACACTTTGTTTCAATTTTCATTTCAAAACAAGTTTTTACCAAAAGCAGCAGATTTCACTGAAACATTTTGCTTTCAACAAATCAGCGTTTTCTGATGGAAAACATTCTGCCAGAATTTCTCATCAGGTCTACCCAGGAGACCGGAGTTCTGCTCTCAGCTCGGCCTGTTGGATGATCTTGGGCAAGCCACTTCAGCTCATACTGCCTCATTTTCCTCTTTTGTAAAGCATTTTGAGATCATCTGATAAAAAGTGCTATTCAAGAACTGGATTTTATTCTATTATTATTACAAGTCTTTCTCCTCCTCTCAAGACGCACTGTTAGGTGAAAATCTAACCTCAAGAGTAATCTAAAACAGTTAAGTTCTGCTTATGCACAAGCTTCTAATAAACTTATGATGCCAAAGTCTGGGCAGGTTTTCAGTACCTAAAAACAAACTTTAGAATATTCACGCTCTCATGAACTATCTTGAGAATATTCACTCTTTCGTGAATTATACTTGAATGCTTGTTGTGGTTCTCAGCTAACTCTAAATCGTGTGGCATTCATAAACAGATTTTCCCACCACAAAAATTCTCTGCCTTTAAGGTAATTGGATGTTTACTTCACTAGACCTACCCCACAATTTTAATATTCATGTATTCTAAAAACGATTTGAGTCACTCAAATTAACTTCAAACACACACAAAAATTATAATCAAACTTTTTTTAAAATAAAAAAAAAAAAAGAACTAGTGAGGCCAATCTAGCATTTGAAATATCCAGTTCTAATAAACAAAGTTTTGCTATTTTGACTATGCAGCATATAATTAGGTCAGCTGATCCAGCAGCAAGTTCAGAAAATTGCTGTAGGACAAGATGATGATCTGACAAGGTGAAACACACTGTGTTCTGTTTTTTAATAATATACATGAAAATGAGCCAGATTTGAAAATACCAAAATATTCTCAAATTAATTCTTAACTTTATATGAAACCCTAGAAAAGACAAGAGAAACCCCATTTCCACTATTCTCAGGTTGTTCTCCAGTCTGAAAATTGACACCTGACAGAGTTAATATTGTACAAAGAAGAACATTTCCTCACCAAAAGAAATGTGTAACCAGCTATTTCAGGATCCCAATTAAGTCTTGCACATGGCAGAAATACAAAGTATACAGAACCACAACCTATTTGATTATTTATATTCTTACAAATAGTTATATTTAATTACTCAGAAACTGGGCTCTTACTCCTGTTGACAGATGCTCTCTCAAAAACCAGGAGAAGCAGCCTGGATTGCTGGCAAAAGACGAAATGGGAAAGTACAGAATGCTGCTTTAATGTTTAATTAATTTGGCTCTTGGATTTTTATGCCAATTAAATCATCAAATGTCTCTGCTTGCGCATCAAAGGTGTGTGTACGGGTGAGGAGGCAGACTGGACAGCTATAATTTTGGCAGCTTCAAGGTTGGTTGTTTGTTTGGTTTGTTTGCGTGAGGATGTTACTTGGAGTGTTTTCCTTTCTACTTTGGATAATTTATGGAAGTTCTTGTCAAACTGCTGAAGACCTCATTCTACTTTATTCCATTGCCAAGGCAGAATTACGTTTTTGCATTCAGTGATGCAGTACCTAGGGAAAGCAAGCCTAGAGGTATGTTGGTAGCAATTCTGCAGAACAAGGAGGTAGGTTACTTAGAACTAACCAACCATTTATGTTAGCAACAAGAAAAATACTTTAATGGTATGCAGGAATCCTGACTACCATAGGCGTTGTCTTCCTGATTTCCTGGAGGGTACTTAACCCCCGCTCCGTCCCAGGCCATGCCTCCACTCCATCCCTTCCCCCGCTCCGCCTCTTCCCGCCCCATTCTGCCTCTTCCTCCGAGGGCATCCCATAAACAACTGATGCCTCCCCATATGGTGGGGGGAGGGCACGATCTAAAGGGGAGGGCACATGCCCCCTTCCAGCCAACACCACCCATCCAGCTGAGGACCACCACGCTCTCCCAGATGCATGTTACCTGCAAGGGGGGGGGGGGAACACTGTCCTCCCACTGCACCTGGTCCCCAACATGTTCTGGCACTCTCCCTGGTGTGAGGCAGCCTGGGAGGGGAGGAAAGGGGAGCCTCTTCTAATGCTCTGCAGCCCAGCAGCTGCCTAAATTAGCCTGCCCAGGCTTGGCTGCCGGGGACTGCGGCTGAGCGAGCCGGAAATGTGCTGGGGGAAGGAGGGCTCTGACTTGCTCACCCCCAGTCCCTGTCACCCGAGCCCACATGGGGAGCGGAAGCCACCTCCCCAGCCAGGCTCTCTCAGGCAGCTGCCAGCCCACTACACTGCAGAGCAATGTCCCTGCAGCCAGAACCCTGGTCCTGCCCCTTCCACTCCCTGGCATCTGGAGAAGTTCCCATGACCTTGCCCAGCCCTGCCCCTGCTCTTCCCTCCCCGTTCTGCACTCTCCCCTGCCTCTTTCTGCTCCCGTTTCTCCCCTTACTCCCAGCGCCTCCTGCATGCCACTAATAGCTGATCCACGGCAGGCAGGAGGCGCTGGGTGGGAGGGAGCTGATTGATGGGGCCTGCCACCAGCTGGAGGCACTGGGGGGTAGATGCGAGGAGGGGCCCACCGGTGGGTGCTGAGCACCCACTATTTTTTTTCTGGAGCACTCATGGAGTCTGTGCCTATGCTGACTACTACGGACTGAATACGTTGCAGCAATAGCTATGAAACCATATCATGTAGAGGGATTATACTGAGGACAAAATATAAAATAGATACTATGCTAATTGGTCCATTATTAAATATGTATATAGATAAGACGTGACTAGAGCTAATTAAACGGGCTTACTATTTTACCTACTCAATTAAAACTTTGATTCTGCCATCTGCAGGAATCTTCTTGAAAACACAAAAATAGAGTTTTTCCAAATTGTCCGTGTCATACAGGGGATGAATATAGGACTATAATTTTTTAAAAACCGTTTGTGAAATTCTTAAAAAGAAAAGGAGTACTTGTGGCACCTTAGAGACTAAAATTTATTTGAGCATAAGCTTTCGTGAGCTACGTGTAGCTCACGAAAGCTTATGCTCAAATAAATTTGTTATTCTCTAAGGTGCCACAAGTACTCCTTTTCTTTTTGCGAATACAGACTAACACGGCTGCTACTCTGAAACCTGTGAAATTCTTGGAACTACAAGCTTTTCTCTATTTTTTGTCTGAGCTGAATGAAGAGGACTACTGAGTAAAACTATCTATCCAGTTTATATTTTACATCTGTCTCTATAATCTGTGAAACCAGGGTTGTTAAATACAGTCTGTCAGAAAAGCTGCAATTCAGCAAAAATAAGAATGATACAATATCTTCAGTGGTGGACTATTAAAGAGTCTATTTAATAAACAATATACAAAGAGCTCATTAATATTGACTCTTTAAAAATTCAACTTATTTATTCTTCAAGTATTAGGTTCTGACTCAAAGCCCATTGAGGTCAAAGTTCTTATATGAAATAAGCAGTTTCCCATAAAACTGTAAACAGATGAATTATGTAGAAACGCAAGGGACAGTTCAAGTGTATGATAATTACTTGCAAAGATTAAATAAAAAAAGCCATTTAATTGGGCTCCAAAGGAGGCTTGGAGAGTGAAAGTGAAAACTATGGGTCCTGTTTGCTCCCTACCACCACTGAGGCTAACAGAAGCTGTAGGTGCCCTAAATTACACTGCAGCTCATTCAATCCCAGGGAAGATGGGGCAGAGTAAGTTTCTCAGGACAAAACAGCATAGACAGTCTTGGGAAAGAATTTATGCATCTCTTCAGAAGAGATACACCAGTGTGAAAATTATGGTGATGAAGGAATTCAAGGGAAAAGGATAAGAGGAAGGGGAGATATATGAAGTACTAAGTCAACAAAAATTGAAATTCATATGCTCATATTTCTCTCTCTCTCACACACACACACCCTTTAAGATTTAAACAACCAAAGTAATGCATAATAAATAGAGCCATGCAAATCTATGGATATCTGTGGACCATGTTTGCAGATCGCAGATGGATGCGGATCAAAATTTTGTATCCACGCAGGGCTAATAATAAAGTCAAGCTATAATCAGTGCCAGGAGAAATCCAGGGGCACAGAATATAACACCCTAGAAAACAGGGAAAGTTGTTTTCCAAATTAAACCATAATTTAAAGCAAAATTATTAAATATTTTTGTTCCTGTTTTGTGCAAAAGTAGTCTGGACAGCATATGTTTGGTTTTATCATGTGAGCAGCAAAGATCTACACCTTTTGAGCTGACATCACCTGAGTGGGGTGACAGCTCAGTTTCTGAGAAGGACAGATACTTCAGGGAAAGCAATTACAGATAGTCACTTACGATCAAATATAATAAAAAAAAACAGAACCAAATTATATGATTTACAGATTACAAGTAGTTTTGTAATACACTTGATATAACCAAATAATTAAAATTAATAATTTAACAGTCTGAATTTCCTAGGATTTTTGCCATTTTGGCTCCCAAGAAAATGAAATGCATTCTGTTGGATTTCTATTGATTCTGCCTGTAACAGTTCATAGAATAAAATCTTCTTATGGAAATGCAAACAATCCCATAAGCATAATATTGCTGATAGCAATGTGTAGTGCTAAGAAATAAGCCCATATTCTGGGGCTGCTTTAGAAGAACTGATGGAGTTCAACTGTTTTCAACTTGAGAGGATGAAGTACTCTTTTTGTTGCATTTTTTAGTTTAAAAAAAAAGATAATTAATAATAAGCTCTCAATTTGTCCCTGTTGATTACTAATTTTAAACTGAGGCAATATTTTAGTCCACGCTGTTTAACTTCTATTTGTCTAATTTGGGCCTGATTTTGCATGGCACTGAGCACCTCTTGGGGGGTGCTGAATGCTTTCAACTTCCATTATATTCAGTGGAGCAATGGCCAATTCTATACTTCCCAGATTCAGGCCACATATTTGTATTTTCTTCTCAAGTTAAAAAAAATGTCTTGAATATTTCTTTTTTACATCAGTAGTTTTTCCAACATGGCTTCTCTTCCTTTGCTCCTCCTCCTTCCTGCAGTAGAAGTCTCCAGGCATGAGTACTTCAAACTCAGCCAGCAGCTGAATGCCAATCCAAAGCCAATGTCTCAAAACTGGGAAGCAGAGTGGTGCTTCAGGGAACATCATAGCATAACTGTCTTGATGTTAGTCAGCTCTAAAGAGATCATATTTCTTCATGCGGTGATAATTTCTGAAGCCATTCAGAAGTTCTATTTTTGAGAAAATAAAAAAAGACTATAGATGCAAGACTGTCTCTTTACCCCACTTACGGACATATGGAAGAGGCTGTCTGAATTTGGCCCTATTTGAAATGTTCTGTGCTCTTTAAGAAATTATGTATGCTGTTTTGAGTGATTGAGTGATTATTCTTTCTCTGAGGAAGGCCAAACTTCCTTGTAAAAAAACAAGCAAAAAAGAGAAAGTTACTTACCTTATAGAAAAAACGGTTACCTAGCTTTTCGTAACTGTTGTTCTTCGAGATGTGTTGCTCATGTCCACTCCATTCTAGGTGTGCGTGCACCCATGTGCCCAGCTGTCGGAGAGTTTTGCCTTAGCAGTATCAGTAGGGCTGGCTGTGACACCCTCTGGAGTGCTGCACTCATATGGCAGTATCTCAGGCGCCGCCGGCCCTATGCCCTCTCAATTCCTTCTTGCCGGCAACTCCAACAGAGGGGCAAGAGGATGGGTAATGGAATGGACATGAGCAACACATCTCAAAGAACAACAGTTATTAAAAGGTAGGTAACCATTTTTCTTCCTTGAGTGCGTAGCCCATACGATTACTTTGCTAGCTATTATATCCTACTAATTCAGCCAGCCGTAGCAAATAATAAGTTTGTCTTTTTGAATTAATCCATTTTATTCTTATATGTTATAAGTATTAATTCCTATGAATTTAGGATATGTGGAGGCAGATGATATATTTTTCCTAATTATACATAGAATAAGTTTTGCTGAAATGCAAGAAGCCTACCAGCCTATATCCTGTAAGATCCACTAAATAGCTAAAAGTATAATCAGTTAAAAGTAAAAAAAACAAGAGTACTTGTAGCACCTTAGAGACTAACAAATTTATTAGAGCATAAGCTTTGGTACATCTTTGGCTCAAATAGGAATGGTTACTGTTTTTCTGTCATAAATTTCATAGCATTTATTATTCTGTTAATCTCAATAAAGCTTTTATCAATTTGGTGTTTTCCACAGTGCAAGTGTTTTGCAAAATACCCCGAGAGTCCTCTCCCGATATAGAACTCTCTGAGTTCTCGGACCCTGTAGTCTGAATTGGACAAGAACCTATAAATCTTCTGGTCAGATGCGATCAGTGGCGAGCCATAACAACTAACCCACAAAATTCAGGTCAACAAGTGGTTGCTCATGTCAATTCCATTCTAGGTGACTCACAAGGAGTATCTATGGAGGTAGACTCGGAGTTCAGAGCTTTGCGGCTTGCAGTATTGCTCTACCAAAGCCAGCACTGTCCCGGGCCTGCTGAGTAAGCGCATAGTGGGACGTAAAGGTATGGACAGACGACTAGGTAGCGGCCCTACAGATGTCCTGGATAGGCACTTGGGCCAGAAAGGCTGCCAAACAGGCCTGTGCCTTGGTAAAGTGGGCGGTGATGATCGCCAGGGGCAGCACCTTGTCTTGATGATAGCAGAAGCGAATGCAGGCTTTCCAAGAAGAAATTATTTGAGCAGATACAGGGTGACCTTTCATCCTGTTGGTCACAGTGGCGAATAATTGCCTCGATTTACGGAATGGCTTGATTCTGTCAATGTAGAAGGCCACAGCCCACCTGACGCCCAGAGCATGTAGCTGTGCTCCTCCTCCAACTTATGCGTCTTCGGAAAGAAGATTGGTAAGTAAACGTCTTGGCTCGAATGAAATCGAGATACTACCTTGGGAAGGAAGGCCAGATGTGGTCTTAGCTGGACCTTGTCCTGAAGAAGACCGTGTAAGGCGGCTCCAAGGTGAATGTCCGAATCTCGGACACCTGGCGGGCTGATGTCACCATGACAAGGAATGCAACCTTCCAGGAGAGGAGAAGACGACAGCAGGAAGCCAGAGGCTGGAAGGAGGAACCCGTGAGCCATGACAGCAAGAGATTCAGGTCCCACGGAGGAACAGGATCCTGGATATGTGAGTAGAGGCGCTCCAGCCCCTTAAGGAATCTCGCCGTGATATCCTGAGAGAAAACCGACCTGCCCTTGAGCAGCAGGTGGAAGGCTGAGATGGCCGCTAGATGGATTCCCCATTTGTGGGGGATAGAACTGACCACCTCCGGATGAAGGGACCACTTGTGGCAAGAAGAGAATGTCCTGCTGAGGCAATCTGCCCAAGCGTTCTTGGCCCCTGGGCGGTGAGCGGTTATGAGATGGATGTCATGCTACAGACAGAAGTTCCAGAGCCGTAGAACTTCTAGGCAGAGGGCAGATGACCTGGCTTTGCCCTGACTGTTGATATAGAAGACAGTGGCCATATTGTCTGTCAGGACCTGAACCACCATGTCTTGTATGTGGGGCAGAAAGGCTTCACAGGCTAGGCGAACCACCCTGAGTTCCCAGACGTTGATGTGCAGGGATCGATTGTAACTGGACCAACAACCTTGCATACCGAGATTGCCCAGGTGGGCTCCCCATCCTAGGTCTGAAATGTCAGAAGCAAGAGTCACCAATGAGACTGGGGCTGCAAAGGGGACTTCTTCCAGCCCCGACGCGGGATCTTGCTACCAGTTAAGAAATGACAGTTCACTGTCCGGGATCCTGACCAGTCAGTCCATGCCATGCCAACTGGGGACATAGATCGACGTCAGCCATGCCTGTAGGGGTTTGAGACGGAGTCGCACATGCCAGACCACTTAAGTGAATGCCGCCACGTGACCTAACAGTTTTAGGCACGTGTAGGCGGTGGTGATCAGTTGGGCACGCGAAGACAAGATGAGGTCACCCATGGAATCGAGTCTTGGGGAGGAAGGCTCTGGCCAGAGTGGAGTCACACCTGATCTGAGGACCAGCACTTTATCAACCAATAGTGGAGCTACTGGTAGATTTGGATTCCCCCACATTGCAGGTAAGCAGTCAATGGCACTGTACACTTTGTGAACACTCTCAGGGCTGACGAGAGACCAAAGAGCATTGCCGTGAACTGGAAATGGCACTGGCCCAATGTGAAATGGAGAAAATGCCAGTGCCCCAGAAATATGGAAATATGTCTCCTTTAAATCGAGGGTGGCGTACAGTCTCCTGGATCCAGGGATGGAATGATGGAGGCTAGGGAGACCATGCAAAACTTCAACTTCTTGAGGGACTTACTGAGGAGACACAGGTCTAGAATAGGTCTGAGGCCCCCTTTCGCCTTTGGAATTAGGAAGTAGTGGGAGTAGAATCCTCTGCCTTTCATGTTCCGAGGAACCTCTTTCACTGCCCCCAGGCACAGGAGGTTTTGGCCTCCTGAACGAGAAGCTGCTTGTGAAAAGGGAGGACGGGAAGCAGACCAGGCTGGGAAGGGGGACAAGATGACGACTGGTGGCATTGCTTAAAACCCCTGTCTCTGTCCTCCTTTTTGTAGGAGCCAGACCGAGGGGCACCCCAAAACCTCAACAACAGCAGAGGAGGTGGAGGGTGGAATGGCTTTCTGGCCTGCTGAGGAGTATGCAGGCCCAAGGAGCGGAGGGTGGCCTGGGAGTTTTTAAGGCCATGGAGCCTTGCATCAGTCAGCTCCAAGAATAGTCCCATTCCCTCAAAAGGGAAGTCCTAGAGAGCAGTTTGCATCTCCTGGGACAGCCCAGAGGTCTGTAACCAGGAGTTGTGCCTCATGGTTATCGCAAAGGCAACCGCTCTGGACACAGAGTCCGTGGCATCTCAGGCCATCTGGAGGACACTGCTGGCCACAGCCTTGCCCTTTTCCATGAAGGTAGCAAACTCCTGAGCCTGATCCTGTGGGAGGCTCTCCTTGAACTTGCTGATGGAGTCCCACAGGTTAAAATTGTATCTGCCAAGTAGGTCTTGATGGCTAGACACCCTAAATTGAAGGCTGGCTGTCGAATAAATTTTTCTGCCAAATAAGTCTAGCCTTTTGGCGTCTTTGTTCTTGGGGGTACCACTTGCCTGACCCTGCTTATCCCTTTCGTTGATGGAAAATATGATTAGGGACCCCAGGGGAGGGTGCGTGTACAGAAGAAAGGAGAGCAGCAGAATATGGACCCCGGACTTCAAAAAAGCAGACTTTGACAAACTCAGGGAACTGATGGGCAGGATCCCCTGGGAGAATAACATGAGGGGGAAAGGAGTCCAGGAGAGCTGGCTGTATTTTAAAGAATCCTTATTGAGGTTACAGAGACAAACCATCCCGATGTGTAGAAAGAATAGTAAATATAGCAGGCGACCAACTTGGCTTAAGAGTGAAATCCTCACTGATCTTAAACACAAAAAAGAAGCTTACAAGAAATGGAAGATTGGACAAATGACCAGGGAAGAGTATAAAAATATTGCTCAGGCATGCAGGAGTCAAATCAGGAAGGCCAAATCGCACCTGGAGTTGCAGCTAGCAAGAGATGTTAAGAGTAACAAGAAGGGTTTCTTTAGGTATGTTAGCAACAAGAAGAAAGTCAAGGAAAGTATGGGCCCCTTACTGAATGAGGGAGGCAACATAGTGACAGAGGATGTGGAAAAAGCTAATATACTCAATGCTTTTTTTGCCTCTGTCTTCACGAACAAGGTCAGCTCCCAGACTACTGCACTGGGCAGCACAGCATGGGGAGGAGGTGACCAACCCTCTGTGGAAAAAGAAGTGGTTCAGGACTATTTAGAAAAACTGGACGAGCACAAGTCCATGGGGCCGGATGCGCTGCATCCGAGAGTGCTAAAGGAGTTGGCGGATGTGATTGCAGAGCCATTGGCCATTATCATTGAAAACTTATGGCAATCGGAGGAGGTCCAGGACAACTGGAAAAAGGCTAATGTAGTGCCCATCTTTAAAAAAGGGAAGAAGGAGGATCCTGGGATCTACAGGCCAGTCAGCATCACCTCAGTCCCTGGAAAAATCATGGAGCAGGTCCTCAAGGAATCAATTCTGAAGCACTTAGAGGAAAGTGATCAGGAAAAGTCAGCATGGAGTCACCAAGGGCAAGTCATGCCTGACTAATCTAATTGCCTTCTATGATGAGATAACTGGCTCTGTGGATGAGGGGAAAGCAGTGGACGTGTTGTTCCTTGACTTTAGCCAAAGCTTTTGACATGGTCTCCCACACTATTCTTGCCAGCAAGTTAAAGAAGTATGGGCTGGATGAATGGACTATAAGGTGGATAGAAAGCTGGCTAGATTGTCGGGCTCAACGGGTAGTGATCAATGGCTCCATGTCTAGTTGGCAGCCGGTATCAAGTGGCGTGCCCCAAGGGTTGGTCCTCAGGCCGGTTTTGTTCAATATCTTCATTAATGATCTGGAGGATGGTGTGGATTGCACCCTCAGCAAGTTTGCAGATGACACTAAACTGGGAGGAGAGGTAGATATGCTGGAGGGTAGGGATAGGATACAGAGGGACCTAGACAAATTAGAGGATTGGGCCAAAAGAAATCTGAAGAGGTTCAACAAGGACAAGTGCAGAGTCCTGCACTTAGGACGGAAGAATCCCATGCACCGCTACAGACTAGGGACTGAATGGCTAGGCAGCAGTTCTGCAGAAAAGGACCTAGGGGTTACAGTGGACGAGAAGCTGGATACGAGTCAACCATGTGCCCTTGTTGCCAAGAAGGCCAATGGCATTTTGGGATGTATAAGTAGGGGCATTGCCAGCAGATCGAGGGACGTGACCATTCCCCTCTATTCGACATTGGTGAGGCCTCATCTGGAGTACTGTGTCCAGTTTTGGGCCTCACACTACAAGAAGGATGTGGAAAAATTGGAAAACGTCCAGTGGAGGGCAACAAAAATGATTAGGGGACTGGAACACATGACTTCTGAGGAGAGGCTGAGGGAACTGGGATTGTTTAGTTTGCGGAAGAGAAGAATGAGGGGGAATTTGATAGCTGCTTTCAACTATCTGAAAGGGAGTTCCAAAGAGGATGGATCTAGACTGTTCTCAGTGGTAGCAGATGACAGAACGAGAAGTAATGGTCTCAAGTTGCAATGGGGAGGTTTAGGTTGGATATTGGGAAAAACTTTTTCTCTAGGAGGGTGGTGAAACACTGGAATGCGTTACCTAGGGAGGTGGTGCAATCTCCTTCCTTAGAAGTTTTTACGGTCAGGCTTGATAAAGCCCTGGCTGAGATGATTTAGTTGGGGATTGGTCCTGCTTTGAGCAGGGGGTTGGACTAGATGACCTCCTGAGGTCCCTTCGTGATATTCTATGATTCTATGATATTCAAACCCCTTTGCGGGGACATTGGACTTCTTTTCCGCCTTCTTGGATGTGGGCAGAATGGAAGGTGAGGTCTGCCATGCAAACTTGGCAATTTTTAGGACCCCCGGGTGGATGGGCAATGTGACCCAGGCTGGGGCAGAGGAGGGGGATGATATTGAAAAGGTCATCGGACTCTTTAGCTAGCTCCTCGACTTCCAAATTCAGGTTGGCAGCCACCCTCTTGAGCAGGGCCTGTGCTCCCTGAAGTCATCGGGGGGGGCTATTGGTTTGTGAGGGCTCTGCCACTGCCTCGTCTGGGGACAGCAAGGATGACTGCATCTTCGGAGGGTGGGGAGCATCTCCTTGCTCCATTGGTGACCACTCTGCAGCTGCCGGGGCCTCCCGCGAAGCTCCCGCTTCTGACTCAGCACAACGCTCCAACTCGGGAGCCAGCTGCGCCGGGCGTAGCTTGTCCAATGTAACCAGGGAGAAGTGGTACGACTACAGTGCCAGCATAACAGGTACACCCCACAGGTTCCACTATTGCCACTGGGCGGGCATTTGCCCTTGACCCCATGCAATGCCGCCAGCACCTTAGCGGGTTCCTGGCTAAGAGGCGATTTGCCCTTTATAGGGAAGGGGCTGAAGGGGCCCTCTGACCTGGACCACTGCCCTTCTGGTGACCAGGGCGGGGCTGTTGAAGCATGAATCTGTCAACTGACCCTCATTGGCGATCGGTACGGAGAAGGGGGTCTGCCCTAAGAACGGTGCCGGGGCCCAGGCGAGATCTCTGACCACAGCGGTAACCCTGAGGGCCTCTGTAGTGGACACAAGGCCTAACATAGGTCCTTTGCCTGAAATTCCCTTCTTGCACAGTGCCTGTGGGCCAGTCAACAGACCGTTTCTTTGGTATATCCAAGGGGGAACGGTACCAGGCAGATTCCGGTGCCAGCAGTGCACTGCATGCCAACACCGAAGTACCTGGTGTGGAGTGCAAGTGCAAGGGCTCCGATGCTGGGCACAGATAGGCCTCCATGAGGAGGGCCCTCAA
This sequence comes from Dermochelys coriacea, assembly GCF_009764565.3. NCBI lineage: Eukaryota > Metazoa > Chordata > Testudines > Dermochelyidae > Dermochelys > Dermochelys coriacea. The sequence continues at coordinate 75,578,516 of NC_050069.1, forward strand.
TCGAATGTTCCGCTCTTTCTGAGTCGAGGAATGAAAGTTTTTGCAGATCCAGCACTTGTCTTTTCTATGGGACTCCCCCAGGCACTTTAAACAGCTATTGTGAGGGTTACTGATGGGCATCAGCCAGATGCACTCAGAACACGGCTTGAAACCTGGGGAACGGGGCATGCCCTGCGCCGGGATAAAGTCCCAGCTGAGACTCTAACTATGAAACTACTATTAGCCCACTTAACAGCTAACCAATCAGTCAACTAAACAACAAAGGAGAACAAGCTGAACAGTGAAGAACCACTAATGCTCTTCCTAAGCAAGACCAGGTGCTCCAAGCAACTGTCATGGGCGGTAAGAAGGAACTGAGAAGGCGTACGACCAGCGGTGCCTGATAACTGCCGCATGAGCGCGGCACTCCAAAGGGCGACACAGCTGACCCTACGAATACCGCTAAGGCAAAATCTCCAACAACTGTGCACGTGGATGCGCACACACCTAGAATGGAATCGACATGAGCAAGCACTCGAAGAAGAAACTAGAGGTTTTTGAGATGCAGTGTCCCTATCTCTATTCCACTGTGGGGGTATATGAACCTGGAGAATTTTCAAAGCAGTGTCCACTGCTCCACACATACGCCCTGGTTCACCTCATGCCTCCAACAGGGGAGATAAAAGGTGGAGTAGACTGAGTACTGCACATGTACCCATGCGAATATACATAGGGACTAGCAACTCAAAGAAGGAGCAAAATTTACATTTAGTTTTGTTTTCAACACTGCAACAAATTCAGATCTTTGGTTAGTAAAAGAGGATACAAACAGATATTTGGCCCTTTGCCATTCCTCTACAGGCCTAAAATAATTTATAGTATTAACTCTTAAGTAGCTATTAAGTAAAAGAAATCTTGACTAGGATAGAATGAATTAACAAGTGAAGCTCAAACTCTTACAGATTTTCATAATCTTAGGGTTTGTCTACACATTGCATTAGTGCACTCCAGCTAGGGTGTAAATTCTAGTACGGATCAGCGTGTCACACACTAACTGTCCACATGTCACAGCGTGTCACACACTAACTGTCCAACTGTCCTGGTAGTGTGGACTACAAGTTCCCTAGTGCACGTTGACATAGTACCATGACTATGTCAATGTGCAGTCCCTTCAAAACTGCACTACCCCTTTCAACTGCATAAAGTTTATACTTCTTGTCCTCAACTTAAGGACTTTCACAATTCTGCCCCTCCACTAGTTTTTCTGTTCCTGTGTCATATTGAATTCCTGTCCCTGCCACAGACCTACCCACCCAAAAGAAATTTGAATTATAACTCTGGAGTAAAGTAGTTTCTCATTAATAAACCCATGCAATTAGTGGTTCTCACAACCCCAAAATGTGCACACATCCTGAAGTCCTTGTTATTTATGTCCTCTATCTCAAAGCCATAGAGCTTACATAAATAGTTATGACTATCTAGTCCTTTCATTGTATTAGAACTGCTAAACATGCAACATAGCAACGTATTAAGCCTTCTGTAATGACTGCAGAAAAAGAAAATATCATCAACCCTCAGATAAATAAAATGTATACTGTACAAAGCTTCAGCGTTTTCATTCTTAAAATCTATAGCACACAATCCCCTAATATTATATGTATCCCCTGCTAAAAAGAATAGATTCTTCCCAACATAATCCAGCACAATGTAGCTTTTGCCTTCCACATCATGCAAGCCACTTAGAAATTGCAGATGCTTCCTCTGCAATAGGCAGACCTAGTCAGTACAAAGTTCAGCCGCCAAAGACTCCCCCTTGCTCCAGTGACATTTCCAGTTTGCAAGATACAGAGCTGAATTAGGAGGAAAAAGATGTGTATAAATGACCTCACAGAATCTTGCACTCGGTGACTTCAGATTCTTGGGACTACCTGTTCCACCCACCGAGAGATAAGTAGTCCAAGAGATTATGAAACCTTCACAACCACATATTCATAGATAGGCCAAACGGCTATAAAAACACAAACCCAAGAACAAAAGAAAATATATTAGATTGTTAGGGGAGGTTCTTGCCCTCCCCCAATCACTAGAGTGCCCTCACATATCCCTAACACCTAAACATTGGTATTGTATGGGTGAAAAAACTCCTCACCCCAGCCTCCATTACATTTGGGGGCAAGGAGCCTGTCAAATCATCATTGTGGAGAAATGTTGGAGGAACTCTGTCTCTTCTCTCTCATTACACCTTTTACTAACAGGGCAAGTGGGTTATCTTAACCTTGTTCTCTCTTTCTGACTGAAATGGAGTTATCAGCCAACAGAGTTATCAGCCAACCCAATGAAGTTATGTACACAACAACCTCTTTTAAAATTGTTCACAATTGACAATCACATCCCCATAGTAGGGGACTCAGGGGTTCACGAGGTATGCACTCCCCCTCTGCCATAGGGTTGCCAACTTTCTAGCTGGACAAAACCAAACACCCTTGCCCAGCCTTCTCCAAGGCCCCGCCCACCATTCACTCCATCCCCTCTCCCTCTCTCGCTCACTCTCCCCACTCTCACTCACTCGCACTCATTTTCACCGGGTTGGCTCAGAGGGTTGGAGTGCGGGAGGAGGTGAGGGCGCTGGCTGAGGTTGTGGGCTCTAGGGTGGGGCCAAAAATGAGAAGTTCAGGATGTGTGAGGGGGCTCCAGGCTGAGGCAGTGGGTTGGGGTGCATTGGGGTAAGGGCTACTGGCTCTGGGGTGGGGCTGGGGATGAGGGTATGGAGTATGGGAGGGGGCTCTGGACTGAGACAAGGGGTTGGAGTGTGGGAGGGGGTATGGTACGGGCTCTGGGCTGGGGCCAGAAATGAGGAGTTCAAGGTGCAGGAGGGGGCTCCAGGTTGGGACAGGGGGCTGGGGATCAGGGATTTGGGGTGCAAGAGAGGGCTATGGACTGGGGGGTTCAGAGGTGAGATGGGGATCAGGACTGGGGCAGGGGGTTGGAGCATGGGGGGGGGGGTCAGGGTGCAGGCTCCAGGAGGCGCTTATCTCAGGCAGCTCCTGGAAGCAGCGGTATGTCCCCGCTCTGGCTCCTACACAGAGGCATAGCCAGGCAGCTCTATGCACTGCCCCATCCATAGGCGCCACCCCTATAGCTCCCATTGGCTGGGACCCGCAGCCAATGGGAGCTGTGGAGCTGGCGCTTCAGGAGGTGGCAGCGCTCGGAGCCCCCTGGCTGCCCCTATTCCTAGGATCTGGAGGGAGGGATATGCCGCTGCTTCAAGGAGCCACACGGAGCCACAGCAGGCAAGGAGCACCGCTGACTGAACTTTTAATGGCCCGATCAGCAGTGCTGACCAGAGCCACCAGGGTCCCTTTTCGACCGGGTGTTCCGGTCAAAAACCAGACACCTGGCAACCCTACTCTGCCCCTGTGATGTTCCCCTGGTGTTACGGGACTGGTGATCTGCTAGTTCAGTCCAATCCTTGACTCTGGGAGCCAGCCTTACCCTGCTCCGCTGTGTGAACCCCCACTTCTGGGCTGTCCACAGCCTCTAGCATATAAGCTGCTCTATGTGAGTGTGCACTTTTGGCCAGCCGCTGCTCGGATTGTGCAACCAAATGACACTGGACAATATCTCCGGTCCCAAACACAACTCTAGGAAGCTCTGTCTTGCACTGCCCGCGGGATACTGCAAGCTTGTATGAGTTCATCAGTTTAATAAAGAAACTGATAAGTACCAGGCTTGTTACAGGAGTCTCTGACGTGCTTCAAACAAACGCACTGCTTCAGGTAGAATAAACAAACAAATACATAAATTACAAAAGATAGATTTTAAGTGATTATACGTCAAAGCACAACAAATCTGATTTGGTCAAATGAAATAAAAGCAAAAGGCAATCTGAGCTGATCTTAACATTTTCAGTTCCCTTACAAACTTAGATCCTTCTCACCACAGGCTGGCTTGTTGCGCCTCAGCCAGGCTCTTCCCTTTGATCAGCGCTTCAGTCGCTTGGTGGTAGTGTCTGTAGATCGGGGTGGGCAAACTACGGTGTGCAAGCCATATCCAGCCCATCAGGGCTTTGGATCCAGCCCAGGGGATTGCCCCCCATGGTGCTACAGGCCCCGCGCCACTCTCAGAAGCGGCGGGCACCACGTCCCTGTGCGGCCCCTGGGGGAGGAAGGGCAGAGGGCTCCATACGTTGCCTTTGCCTCCAGGTATCGCCCCCACAGCTCCCATTGTCCAGGAACGGAGAACTGCGGCCAATGGGAACTTCGGGGGAGGTACCTGGAGGCATGGCAAAGGCAGCACATGCAGCATGGTTCTGGTTGCTTCCCGGAGCAGTGCCACATGGGGCCAGGGCAGGCAGGCAGGGAGCCTGCCCTGCCCCGGTGCGTGCCGTTGTCACCCTGGAGCCCGAACCCCTCCTGCACCCCCAACCCCAACTCCCTTCCCTGAGCCCCCTGCTGCACCCTGCACCTCAACTCCCTTCCCTGAGCCCCTTCATACACCCCACACCCCTCCTCTGCCCCAATCCCTTGCCCTGAGCCCGATCCTGCATACTGCACCCCCTCCTACACCCGCACTCCCTCCCGCACCCCAACCCGCTGCCCTGCATACAATTTTCCCACCCAGATGCGGCCCTCGGTCCAAAAAGTTTGCCCACCCGTGCTGTAGATGGAGGTGGAAGAGAGAGCATGGCAAACCTCTCCCTTTTATCAGGTTCTTTCTTCCCTCTTGGCTTTGCTCCCCGCCCTTCAGATTCAGGTGAGTATTACCTCATTGTACCTCACCAAACGGACCAAGGGAAGGTGGGGTGACTCACTCGAGAGTCCAACAGTTGCTGCCTAGGCCAGTGTCCTTTGTTCCTGTGAAGCTGGGCTGGGCTTGTCCCAAACATGCCATGATGAAGTGTGAACTGCCCCTCTGCTCCTGGAGAGTTTTGCCTGGGCTTGTTTTAAACCCTGGGGACACATTTTCAGCCTCATAACTATATATATGAAATTACAACCTACAACATTACTGTAACAATAATGCTTAGTGCATCACGAGCCTTCCAAAGACACCTGACATGACTTTGCATTGGATACCACACAATCATATTATAAAGATGAACATGGAGGTGCAAGGTGTTCCCCCGAGGTAGAGAGCATCACAGCCCCCTCCCTCTACACTTGAAAAATCTTCCAAAAGACCAACAGCCATATACAGCAATCAGATGTAATATAGTCATAGTTAGCCTCTACCTCAAGAAGGGATGCACCATTCCACAGGTGCTAAAATGAAGATACTTCTCTCTACAGAATAAGGTGTAGGCTCTGTTGTGGCAGAGCTCAGAAAACTCTCAGACATTCCAAGCTGCTATGGAGTCTGATGTAGACAAAAGCAATACCCTTAATGAATAACCCTCTCAATTCACAGTATGAAAGACAACACACACATGCTTCAAGGGGGCGCTGTTTTCTGAAGCAGTAACTCAGCTCTGCTACAGAGAGGCAGTCAAACCACACCAATTACATACAATTAAGCTCTGCAACAGAACAAAGGAATTTTTAAAGAATAAAGCCAAAAAGAAAGATTTCATTGGATGACATGGAGGTTGACACAACATGCAAGATAATAGCAATATAAAAGCTTCAGTTTTTGCAACATAATATGCCATGAGGGGGTCAGCCAGACCCTTCTGGAAATATTTCTCCTAAAATCACAAATAAAACCAAAGGCCTTGGATTAATTTCATTGGGAATTCCTCCCTCCTTCCTTATCACTGAATTTCTGGTCTATGCGAACATACAATACAGAGCATCCAAAATGACTTAACAGATCTTCAACAACTAAGCTGCTTCAATCTCTTCCCAATGATCACTGTGCTCATCTGTCTCTTTTGTGTCTGCCTTTAGCAACAGAAGCAGAGACAAGAGCTGCATGAGAGTCGGAAACAATCCTGCATTTTAGAAATATTATCAGAGCAAAGAAAACCTAGAAGGCTGAGTATCATGCTGCCTGGAGCAGCTCACAGCCAAGACTGCCAATCTCAGGACAGATTGTCAAAAGCAGGGCAGACACCCCAAACTGGTGATATGTTCTATAATTAGATTACGTCAACCCAGTAACAATGTGAATTCCTATCTCACTGTACCAGTCTTACCATGGAGTCCCAGACAGTCCCTTTGGGCTCTCCATTCTATCTTGCCACACAGACAAGCTGGATTTAGTGATAAATGATCACTTACACCAAAAATCACAAAATATTCAGGTTGCTCCCAGTCCCAAGAGACTAGCCACTTACTCCAGATCAATTTGTCTTTGGGATAAGATCTAACGTACAATATCTACAGCCAATCTTGTAATAAACTAACTAAAGGTTTATTAACTAGGAAAAAGAAATAAGAGTTATTTACAGGCTAAAGCAGGCAAGCATATACACACAAATGAGTTTAAATCTGTGATTCAAAAGGTGACAGAGATGTAGTAATCTGTCAACACTGGATGTCTTTTTTGGGCTTAATTCAGGTCAACCCTGCAGATCTCTGCTTTTTGTTTCTTAGCTCCTGCCCTTGTGAGATTCCAAACAGTAAAGAGAAGAAAAATCTTCATGCTAGCAATTTTTATTTCCCTCTTCCAGCATTCAAGTGGATGGCACAAGGCTTTCTGCACGTACTTCTCCATGGGTGGATGGGGCAATCAACAAAGCTTTTGTCCTACAACGGCCTACTTAATATTTGATAGTCCTCTTGGATGGGTAGGGGAACTGACTCTTCTTGTCCGAGTTCACAATTTCAGAGCAGGCATTTTTACAATCATAAAACAAACTTTATAGCATGGAATACAGACATTACAAGTAAGATTAATGTATGAAACAATTTACAAGCATTTCATAGAGCCTAAATATTAAATATGTTCTTATAAAGCTAGTATGTATTTTGAACAAAACTAACATATAGGTGAGCTGGTTTCGTTTCCAGCTATTAGTTTGTCAGTTCTTAGCTAACGCCTACGGCCTTGGCCAGAGCTGGCACTTTCTTTTCCAACATTACACTGAGACCAACAAGAGATTCTTATCTTAAATCCCAATAAGATGAAAGCCAAAAGTGTTACAGTTAGCAGCAAAACAAAATTATTACACTCTTAGATTACAGGCAGTTACATTAATGTTGCCTGTCACAGCAAAATCATAACCATTCAGGCTGAAACTTTCCATACTGGGCATCTGACCTAGGTTGAATATTTTTTTTTTCCCAATTTCAGATAAAACAAGTCAGCTATTTTTGAGAACCAGATTAGATTAGGGAAATATATGTTGTCCAGCCCATGTAAAAAACAAATAAAAACAAACAAAAAAAATCACAGCCATGTTGCTGAGAAGCTCTAGCGCTTCCACCCTTTGTAAGACAGACTTGAAATTTTGTAGTGGGGTTACCCTGATGTAAGAGATGTGTCCTTTGTTGCCCCTGTGAAAATTCACCCAAATTCAGCCAATTTATGAGACTCTGAAAAATCATACTTTATACACACTCAGTAGAGTCTTAAGAGTTTGGCAGCTACATTCTTTGAAGATTCAGAGGCACGTGATCATGTAATTGGAGACTGTATCATAAAATTGCATACATCCAAGGGGGATAAATTAAAATTTCCTATGCAATCTTAATTCTAGCATTTCCTAACATTTAAGACCCTAGATGAGTGGTTCCCAAACCAGGGGTGCTGCTTGTTCAGGGAAAGCCCCTGGCGGGCTGGGCCGGTTTGTTTACTGGCTGCGTCCACAGGTTCAGCCGATCGTGGCTCCCAATGGCAGTGGTTCACCGTTTTCAGCCAATGGGGGCTGTGGGAAGTGATGGGGGCCGAGGGACATGCTGGCCACCTTTCCCGCAGCCCCCATTGGCCTGGAGCGGCGAACTGCAGCCAGTGGGAGCCGTGATCGGCCAAACCTGCGGACGCGGCAGGTAAACAAACCCGCCCAGCCCACCAGAGGGTTTCCGTGAACAAGCAGCGCTCCTAGTTTGGGAACCACTGCCCTAGCTGGACATAAAATTTTCACCTTTTGAACTCAAGTACTTCAGTGACAGGGACATTATGAATACCTATTGTGCTAGATAAGAGATGCAGTTCTGCAGAATATTAATGATGCACATGCCACATCAAGTAGTTGCTGAACCGACTAGAGGGGATGCCATTTTAGATTTAATTTTGGTGAGTAGCGAGGACCTCATAGAAGAAATGGTTGTAGGGGATAATCTTGGCTCAAGTGATCATGAGCTAATTCAGTTCAAACTGAACGGAAGGATTAACAAAAATAAATCTGCAACTAGAGTTTTTGATTTCAAAAGGGCTGACTTTCAAAAATTAAGGAAATTAGTTAGGGAAGTGGATTGGACTGAAGAACTTATGGATCTAAAGGTAGAGGAGGCCTGGGATTACTTTAAATCAAAACTGCAGAAGCTATCAGAAGTCTGTATCCCAAGAAAGGGGAAAAAATTCATAGGAAGGAGTTGTAGACCAAGCTGGATGAGCAAGCATCTTAGAGAGGTGATTAAGAAGAAGCAAAAAGCATACAGGAGTGGAAGATGGGAGGGATCAGCAAGGAAAGCTACCTTATTGAGGTCAGAACATGTAGGGATAAAGTGAGACGGGCTAAAAGTTGAGTAGAGTTGGACCTTGCAAAGGGAATTAAAACCAATAGTAAAAGGTTCTATAGCCATATAAATAAGAAGAAAACTAAGAAAGAAGAAGTGGGGCCGCTAAACACTGAGGATGGAGTGGAGGTTAAAGATAATCTAGGCATGGCCCAATATCTAAACAAATACTTTGCCTCAGTCTTTAATAAGGCTAAAGAGGATCTTAGAGATAATGGTAGCATGGCAAATGGGAATGAGGATATGGAGGTAGATATTACCATATCTGAGGTAGAAGCAAAACTGAAACAGCTTAATGGGACTAAATCGGGGGGCCCAGATAATCTTCATCCAAGAATATTAAAGAAATTGACACCTGAAATTGCAAGCCCATTAGCAAGAATTTTTAATGAATCTGTAAACTCAGGAGTTATACCAAATGATTAGAGAGTTGCTAGTATAGTTCCTATTTTTAAGAAAGGAAAAAAAAGTGATCCGGGTAATTACAGGCCAGTTATTTGACATCTGTAGTATGCAAGGTCTTGGAAAAATTCTTGAAGGAGAAATTAGTTAAGGACATTGAAGTCAATGGTAAATGGGACAAAATACAACATGGTTTTACAAAAGGTAGATCGTGCCAAACCAACCTTATCTTTTTCAAAAAAGTAACAGATTTTTTAGATAAAGGAAACGCAGTGGATTAATTTACCTAGATTTCAGTAAGGTGTTTGATACTGTGCCACATGGGGAATTATTAGTTAAATTGGAGAAGATGGGGATCAATATGAACATCAAAAGGTGGATAAGGAATTGGTTAAAGGGGAGACTGCAACGGGTCCTACTGAAAGGAGAACTGTCAGGCTGGAGGGAGGTTACCAGTGGAGTTCCTCAGGGATCGGTTTGGGGACCAATCTTATTTAATCTTTTTATTACTGACCTTGGCACAAAAAGTGGGAGTGTGCTAATAAAGTTTGCAGATGATACAAAGCTGGGAGGTATTGCCAATTCAGAGAAGGATCGGGATATTATACAGGAGGATCTGGATGACCTTGTCAACTGGAGTAATAGTAATAGGATGAAATATAATAGCGAGAAGTGTAAGGTTATGCATTTAGGGATTAACGACAAGAATTTTAGTTATAAGTTGGGGACGCATCAATTAGAAGTAACGGAAGAGGAGAATGACCTTGGAGTATTGGTTGATCATAGGATGACTATGAGCTGCCAATGCGATATGGCTGTGAAAAAAGCTAATGCGGTTTTGGGATGCATCAGGAGAGGCATTTCCAGTAGGGATAAGGAGGTTTTAGTACCATTATACAAGGCACTGGTGAGACCTCACCTAGAATACTGTGTGCAGTTCTGGTCTCCCATGTTTAAAAAGGATGAATTCAAACTGGAGCATGTACAGAGAAGGGCTACTAGGATGATCCGAGGAATGGAAAACTTGTCTTACGAAAGGAGACTTAAGGAGCTTGGCTTGTTTAGCCTAACTAATAGAAGGTTGAGGGGAGATATGATTGCTCTCTATAAATATATCAGAGGGATAAATACAGGAGAGGGAGAGGAATTATTTAACCTCAGCACCAATGTGGACACAAGAACAAATGGGTATAAACTGGCCACCAGGAAGTTTAGACTTGAAATTAGACGAAGGTTTCTAACCATCAGAGGAGTGAAGTTTTGGAATAGCCTTCCAAGGAAAGCAGTGGGGGCAAAAGATCTATCTGGCTTTAAGATTCTACTTAAGTTTATGGAGGAGATGGTATGATGGGATAATGGGATTTTGGTAATTAATTGATCTTTAAATATTCAGGGTAAATAGGCCTAATCCCTGAGATGGATATTAGATGGATGGGATCTGAGTTACCCAGGAAAGAATTTTCTGTAGTATCTGGCTGGTGAATCTTGCCCATATGCTCAGGGTTTAGCTGATCGCCGTATTTGGGGTTGGGAAGGAATTTTCCTCCAGGGCAGATGGAAGAAGCCCTGGAGGTTTTTCGCCTTCCTCTGTAGCATGGGGCATGGGTCACGGGTCACTTGAGGGAGGATTCTCTGCTCCTTGAAGTATTTAATCCACAATTTGAGGATTTCAATAGCTCAGAGATAGGTGAGGTTTTTCGTAGGAGTGGGTGGTTGAGATTCTGTGGCCTGCGTTGTGAACGAGGTCGGACTAGATGATCAGAATGGTCCCTTCTGACCTTAGTATCTATGAATCTATGAAACTCAGAGCCACTGCTATATAGAATACAAACTTGCACCATATTACTATATGCATGGAAATGTAAAATATTTTTCTAATGAATAGATGCAACAGTAACAAATATGTACTTTCATATAACATGCCTACATACATGGTTCTTACCTGAAGAGGTTTTATACTCTGAAACACATTGATGTTTCCAAAAGCTAATGGCAGACCTCTCTCTGTTCTGCAGCCGATTTAACCTCTCTGCTAGCCCTCCCCTGCAGAGAGTAAAGAAATGCTCAATTAAACTAAGAATTAGCATTCAGTTTTGACAAGTGACAAGTCATAGGACAGATGAAATATTTATTCTGTCACCCTCAGAGACAGAGACATACTTTAAAATTACTCTACAGATTAGTTCAGACAATTCAGATCGGGCTACAATCCCAATAAAATGTGAGCTTAATACAATACACAAAAAGACACAGAAATGTTCATCATCCTGGTATTCAAAATTTCAAGTCCCTCAGTCCTCCACCAATATGAGTTTAAGGAAGTATTTCCATCCTCCCTCTGCACTTCCACTTTTTTTTTTTTTAAATTAGAAGAAAAAACACAAATATAGGACAAGTTTGAAAACACCCAGATCTGTCAAGAGCAATGCCCCACCCAGAATGTCACCTTATCCATAACTTTCACCTGGGGTTCACTTTACAGCCACTTTTTCAAAGTTGCTTGCTCGCTGGCAATGAGTGATTGCAAAAATATTCTTTTAGCCACACTTTACCCTGGGTCAAGTGTGCATTTCAGTGGCCTGAAAACTCTCCACACTGGAATTTATTCAACATTCTCGAGGTCAGAGGAAGAGGAGTGGCATCTGAAACATATACATTTAAGGTAATTTCAAAGCGATTCCTATACCTTTGACACTGACCCCAAAGGAGTCAGTTTTCTAGTTTAAGAACAAACAGACTAGTGTGTATGAAGCTGCCTTTGGACTATTGTGGGACTATTTGGGCATTTTTCTTCCCCTCTGACTTAGATAAATTTTCATATTTATCTATCTGAGAATAAAATCATCTGAAAAAATCATTTATGCAGGACTGCAACTTGTGTTTCCTTTCCCTACATTCAGCTATCATCTATTATTGATTCTTTAACAATAATCCTTCCATTTCCCATCAGAAAGTGCAGTTATAAGAAGCTGTGAATTTGCTCAGTTTCAAAGTATAAAATATACTCAAGACAGTACTTATGAGAAATTCTCAGCTGCTCATTGGAAATAGTTGTTTCTGCATCCGTTTGGTACATTGTAAAATACAATAAAAGGATATGCCATGCATGAGAGGAATTTCCACGGTAAACAGGGGATGGATAGTTTACAGTTAAGATTTGTTTGGGTTTGTTTTTTGTTTTTGTTTTTTAAAACAAAACCAGAAATTAACTACTTCTTTTGGTTCAAACATATACACACATTACAACAGAGTTTACAATATTGATATTTGATGAACACCAAGTTATATTTTATATATAATACTGTTGCATACATTATTAAGAGTACTGGTGGGGATATGCTGTACAAGTTATGTATGTATGTTAATATGGAATATGCAAGCAATATCATGGCTGGACAGGTAAGAGGACAAACTAACTATGAATATATTTTCCTTTATTAAAGATGGAAGATAGAGCATGGTGCAAAGTTGGTATTGGAAACAGCACAGAATCTAATCTCTTTTCCATGTTTAGAGGGAGGCAAGAATATTTGTTTAAATTACTTTTAATTATTTTTTTTTGTACATACAAGCTGGTGTTCATGAATTCTTCTCTGCCCAGTGAACTGTCACACTCAAGGTACATCTACACAGCAAACGAAAAGACCCTTGGCAGCAAGTCTCCAAATCTAAGTCAATTCACTTGGGAGTGCTGGTAGCGCAAGATCCATAAACCTGGAAATCCTGGACACCCCCTCATCTCAGGCATTGGCACCCTGATAGCAGGATTGTTTGGCTATGTAGACTCCCTCCTCAGGCCTATGCTACCAGCACTCCCAGCTATCTTTGAGACACCACTGACTTCCTGAGGAAACTACAATCCATCGGTGATCTTCCTGAAAACACCATCCTGGCCACTATGGATGTAAAAGCCCGCTACCAACATTCCACACAAAGATGGACTACAAGCCATAGGAACAGTATCCCCAATAATGTCACGGCAAACCTGGTGGCTGAACTTTGGGACTTGGTCCTCACCCATAACTATTTCACATTTGGGGACTCTGTATACCTTCAAATCAGCGGCACTGTTATGGGTACATGCATGGCCCCACAGTATGCCAACATTTTATGGCTGACTTAGAACAACGCTTCCTCAGCTCTCATCCCCTAATGCCCCTACTCTACTTGCGCTACATTGATGACATCTTCATCATCTGGGCCCATGGAAAAGAAGCCCTTGAGGAATTCCACCATGATTTCAACAATTTCCATCCCACCATCAATCTCAGCCTGGACCAGTCCACACAAGAGATCCACTTCCTGGACACTATGGTGCTAATAAGCGATGGTCACATAAACACCACCCTATACCGGAAACCTAGTGACCGCTATTCCTTACCTACGTGCCTCCAGCTTTCATCCAAACCACATCACACTATCAATTGTCTACAGCCAAGCTCTACGATACAACCTCTCAGACAGAGACAAACACCTACAAGATCTATATCAAGCATTCTTACAACTACAATACCCACCTGCTGAAGTGAAGAAACAGATTGACAGAGCCAAAAGAGTACCCAAAAGTCAACTACTACAGGATAGGCCCAACAACAACAAAAAAACCCAAAAAAAACCACACAACAGAACGCCACTAGCCATCACCTTCAGCCCCCAACTAAAACCTCTCCAACACATCATCAAGGATCTACAACCCATCCTGAAGGATGGCCCATCACTCTCACAGATCTTGGGAGACAGGCCAATCCTTGCTTACAGTCAGCCCCCCAACCTCAAGCAAATACTCACCAGCAACCACACACCACACAACAGAAACACTAACCCAGGAACCTATCCTTGCAACAAAGCCCGTTGCCAACTCTGTCCACATATCTATTCAGGGGACACCATCATAGGACCTAATCACATCAGCCACACTATCAGAGGCTCGTTCACCTGTGCATCTACCAATGTGATATATGCCATCATGTGCCAGCAATGCCCCTCTGCCATGTACATTGCTCAAACTGGACAGTCTCTACATAAAAGAATAAATGGACACAAATCAGACATCAAGAATGATAACATTCAAAAACCAGTCGGAGAACACTTCAATCTCTTTGGTCACTCGATTACAGACCTAAAAATTGCAATTCTTCAACAAAAAAACTTCAAAAACAGACTCCAACAAGAGACTGCTGAATTGGAATTAATTTGCAAACTGGATACAATTAATTTAGGCTTGAATAAAGACTAAAGATGGGTCATTACACAAAGTAAAACTATTTCCCCATGTTTATTTCCCTCCTCCCCACCCCCCACTGTTCCTCAGACATTCTTGTCAACTGCTGGAAATGGCCCACCTTGATTATCACTACAAAAGGTTTTTTTTCTTCTCTCCTGCTGGTAATAGCTTACCTTAAGTGATGACTCTCCTTACAGTGTGTATGGTAACACCCATTGTTTCATGTTCTCGGTGTATATAAATCTCCCCACTATATTTTCCACTGAATGTATCCGATGAAGTGAGCTGTAGTTCACGAAAGCTTATGCTCAAATAAATTTGTTAGTCTCTAAGGTGCCACAAGTCCTCCTTTTCTTTTAACTGAAGTAGTGTAACTTAGGTCGACTTACTGCAGTATTGTAGACCCGCCCTAAAAAAACTAGAATAGATGTTTTGGCTTTGCTGGAGCCCAGGCTTTGACACCTGGCGAAGGGGGAGGGTCATGGAACCCAGGCTCCTGCCCAAGCCTGAATGCTAACACTGCTATTTTTAGCCCTACAGCACAAGCCCTGCAAGCCCTAGTCAGCTGACCTGGGCTCTGTTACTTGCTTTTGACAAGATTTCAAGGTATACCATTTTTACTCTGCATCAGCTTCAGGGGTTGTTGTCATGTTCTATCTTATGACTTCCTCATTTTGCTGGAATCTGTGATGCAGGCCTTTGTTGATGCTAGTATTTGCTGTGGTCTTGCTTCATTTTGTCAGACATTGGCATCAATGCAGGGCCTCTTGTAACTAGCTCTTGAACTCAACTGTGGTTGTGTTTCTTTGTGCAGCTGTGTGCCTCGGGAAGGGGTGGAAGGGTATGATATTTTCAAATGCCATATTTCCTTTTTTGGCAGATCCAGACACTATGATGTACTTAATTGGCCTATATGATTGACTTACATTTTGGTGTATATAATTTGACAGGTGGCAAATGTCATTTTGAAGAATAAAATATGATTCTTTTCTGTGAAGGAGGTGGACAGTATGTTTTTATATAACAAATAGCATACTTTGAGATTTATGTCATATTGCTTGGCACGTCAACCTTTCCCAAGAAAGAACAATTTTTTGTGAAACAATTTAACATGTGCATTCATTTAGCCACCTATTATGCAAAGGTAACCAATCATACATTCTCCATTGCCCACAATTTTTCCATATTTTATCTGGTGTCACTATTTTATGCAGTAAAAAGAAAAGGAGTACTTGTGTCACCTTAAAGACTCTAAGTCTCTAAGGTGCCACAAGTACTCCTTTTCTTTTTGTAAATACAGACTAACATGGCTGCTACTCTAAAACCTATTTTATCCAGTGAAATCCCCTAGGAAAGACTCCAATTTAAGAAGCAGGATACATGAACTAGTTCAGTACTTAACATGAACTTTTCACTGTAGGACCACCACCTCCCTGAGCAATGGTAGCTAGGACCATGGAAGCATTCTTCCCTCAACCTCGCTGCTTCTACATGGGGAGTTAGGTCGTCCTAGCTATGGCACTCAGGGGTATGAATAGTTCATATCTGTAGCTATGTCAATCTAAATTTTAAATGTAGACTAAGACTTACTGGCCGTTGAGGCCCAACCCCAGTGAAGCTAAATTTAAAAGATAATCTGTACTGCACTTTGAGCATGCAAGTGTAATGCGGGGTAAGTTGGGTTTAGAGAAGTTTATCTTGTTTATTTGTTCCTTTTTTAAAGTGTTTGGAATCTATTTTCATTATTTAAATTATCAAAACCAATCCCATTAAATATGGGTCATCTGAGTTTACTAGTTTCCAGTTCATTTGAATTTAAGAGCAATAAACAAACAAACAGTTACAGCAATATAGCATCTCCTAAACATATTTTATTCTCATAGTCAGGGTCCCATTTAATCGGTGATTTCACAGCCATAGACTTCACTGCAGAATTCACCCACTGACAAAGAACTGTGGTTCCAGAATCTCAGCTCCCACTCGCTAGCCCTCATGGTTGTGAAGATTACGCTCAGTTCAAGTTAGAATTTTTGTAACAATTCTGAGAAGTGTTAGTCATCCAATTCAGCTCAATGTAGTGTTAACTTATAAAACTAATGAGTACTCTTTAACTGTCAACATTGTTACCTATTTCACAATTGATCATTAGGTCATTAATTATTTGTATTGTAGCATTGCCCAATCATTATTGGGTACTCACTGTACAAAGTACTGTATATACATACAGAAAGACAGCTTATGGAAGTTTGTCAAAGTAGTTGCCTTGCAAGTCCCCTCTCAGCCCTAGAGATAGTTGCTGAGGATATGTCTGGACTACAGAGGCTATACTGGCATAGCTCAGTTGGCATATCCCCGTAGTATAGATGAAGCCTACTTTGACAGAGAGTGTCTTTCTATCAGTCTAAGAACACTACATCCCTGACTGAAGTTAACTATGTTGATGGAAATCCTCTTTTTCCATCATGTTTTTTTCACATCCCTGCCCAACAACTACATTGTTATTCTTTCCAGGGATGAAACTGCATTTGTAAAATTTACAACCTGCAATTTGTCTTTTTGCATATGATAAAATTTGGTAGAGAGTTTGTGTTCCTGTTCTTCTAAGTACGACAACCACCTCCACTGAATTTATCAGAGGAATTTAACGGCCCTGTTTGAAACAAGAAGGAAGAAACTTTTGGGGAGGTCTAGTAGGGCCTGGTTTGTTCCTTCTCGGTTTCCAGGGTATTAATTACCTTTTTTAACCACGTACTTCAAAAATTCTAGTTGAAAAGTTTACCAGGAATTTCTTAATCCATTCCCCCCCACACTCTCTTCCCCCCCCCCCAAAAAAAAAAAAAGCAGAGAGAGCTTTTCTTCTAAACCAATGGTTCTCAACCTTTTTCCCTTTGCAGACCCTAAACATTTCTGAATGGAGCTACAGGCCCCTTTGGAAATCTTAGGCATAGTGTGTGAACCTCCAGGGGTCTGCAGACCACAGGTTGAAAACTATTGCTCTAAACAACAGGAGCATGGAGGCCTACATATGGATTTTTTCGACCTCTGAGAGTCTAAATATGACACACGTCTCTTCCCCCTAACCTGAGGAGGGGAGGTAGACAGAGGAGAGGACTACAGTTCAGGGACAGATGACCCACCTCTCTTATCACACATGGAGAATCTTACCAAAACTATGGAAATTCGATCCAAATAAGTGTCCTTGTTCACAATGATAAGTTATTTTCTTGGTTTTATTCCTGGTTTGAATTTTACCTGTAGCTGATTTGTTCATACAAGTGCTGGCAAAACAAAAATGGCAGAAGGCTAAGGAAGAGAAGTCCAAACAGAAGCGGAGACCAGAGCAGCAGCTTTAATTGGGGCCAGTCAAAGCAAAGTATCCCTATGGATTCCCTGCCTTTGCTCTTACAGACTAGATACTGAGGCATGATCTCTGACTCAGAGACTTGTCTGCCAATTTGTCTCCCAAAGGCTTGCACATAACACCAGACTATGATTCCAGGGCCAAAAAAGAAAAGGCACCAAACTGACTCCTCTTTGGTAAGGCACAGCTATGTCCTGTTAGACAATTCTAAACAGGCTATAGCTAGTAATTTAAAGTTAAAATTGGGATTTTTTTGTTTTAGGTAAAAAGTATTTTTGCTCAAAAAGCTGTCTGCTCCCTCCATTAATATGCATCACCTGACATGAACAACAAGGCAGGGGGCATTAGCCTCATTTTCAGTTTACAGACAGCCTTCAATCTTTGACAAGTACATGGATCATGCATTAGTGAGGGCTGCCAGCTAAACCATCAGCAAACAAAGCAATTTTTTACAAATGATGCATCCAGGCGGTAGCTCTGATGCATTTCAGTTATGTCCTCTTTGTCCAGGAATAAATTATCAAGTGAAATTTTACTTAGCGTTTATAATTCCAGTGTTTTATCAGATCAGGATGTTCAGAGAAATTAGGCTCTAGCTGTGAAGATTTCATACTATTTGTATCCATATGTGAGGAAAACAGATCAAATTAGATAGTATAAACAAGCTCCTTTTTCCCTTGGCATTTTATTTTATATTCAGGGCCTCTGCTGGCCTTGTATGATAGAAATTGGTTGTGTTTTACTGTGTGGAATACCAGGACATTCTGTATTTTCTGGTCCTTTGAAAAGTAATACATGCATTCTAGCAGATCAAATCTTTAGTACAATTACATATCAAATAATTAGATAAAACTTTCTTAACCTGCTCAAAACAATCCAAGAAAAGAATTTTAATAAAGTATAAAAGGAATTGTACTGATACAGGAAAGATTCATGATAGCTGGAAAAAAATATTACAAAGTGACAGATCTGGAAACAGAAGAGTTAACATTGTACAAAGTCTGCATTTCTTGAACTGACCAGCAGACCTCAGAATAATTGGTCAGTTTTGCTGATGAAAATAAAATCTTACTTGAAAAAGCTAGAAACCCATAAAACCTTCACGAGACATTTATTTTCAGCCACAAAAAGCTGAGTTTTATAGCAACTGTTCATCACATTTTATCTACACTTTGTCTTTAAGTTTCCTTGTTTACCAGTATTATGAATAAACAATTATTGGTTTAATCCATGCAACAAACTCTATAAAACCTCAAATATTTTCTTCCTTCTACCCTTCATAATGGAACTCTAAGTGTGAAAGAACAGACTGCAGAAATAAGGTTCCTAAAGGGTGGTGGCTGCTACACATTCCCTTTGGCCTTGTCTGATGTTAAAATCATGCAAATTTTTTTTAGTGTAGATAAGGTCTCCAATTCAAGATTTGTGTGTGGTGGAAAGCATGGGAACAACACTTTACTACCTGAACACCAGCATAAGCCATCTCTCATTAGTTATGGTTACACTGCTTCCTTAATAACAAAACAACCCCTTGGAAACTAGTTACTATGCAGTGCAGTAACATACAATCAAGAATCATAGAACTATAGGGCTGGATGGGACCTCAAAAAGTTAACAGTCCCCTGTGCTGAGGCAGGACCAAGTAAAACTAGATTATCCCTGATGGGGGTTTGTCTAACCTGTTCACTGACTGGGATTCCATCATCTCCCTTGAAAACCTATTCCAGAGCTTAACTGTCCTTACAGTTAGAAAGTGTTTCTTAATATCTAAACTAATGCTCCCTTGCTGCAAATTAAGCCATTACTTCTTGTCCTACCTTCCGTGGACATAGAAAACAATTGATCTCCTCTCTTCTTTTTCTCAAGACTAAACATGCCCAGTCTTTTTTTTAACCTTTCCTCACAGATCAGGTTTTCTAAATCCTTGCTCTCCTCTGAGTTCTTTGCGGTTTGTCCACATCTTTCCTCAAGTGTGGCACCCAAAATTGGACACAGTACTCCGACTGAGGCCTTACTAGTACCAAGTAGAGCAGAACAATTACTTCCCTTGTCTTACATACAAACATTCCTGTTACTACAAAAAGATATTAACCTTTTTCTCAACTGCATCACACTGATGACTCATGTTCAACTTGTGATCCACTATACCCCAGATCCTTTTCAATGGTCCTACCAGCTAGTCAGTTATTCCCCATTTTGTAGTTGTACATTTCATTTTTCCTTCCTAGCTTAAGTACTTCACACTTATCTTTATTGAATTTCATGTTGTTGAATTCAGACCAGTTCTCCAATTTGTCAAGGTCATTTTGAATATTAATCCTGTCCTCCAAAGTGCTTGCAACCCTTCCTGCATGTTGTCATCTGCAAACTTTATAAGCATGCTCTCCACTCCAAGTCATTAATGAAAATATTGAATAGTATCAGACCCAGGATTGACTCAGGCGGGTTCCCACTAGATATGTCCTCCCAGTTTGACAGTGAACTACTGATAACTAGTCTTTGAGTCTGGTCTTTCAACCAGTTGTGCACCCAACTTATAGTAAATTAATCTAGACCGCATTTCCCTAGTTTGCTTATAAGAATGTCATGTGGGATTGTGCCAAAAGTCTTTCTAAAATCAAGATACGTTATATCTACTACTTCTCCCCATCCGCTACGCCAGTAACCCTGTCAAAGGAGGAGAAATGAGATGGGTTTGGCATGATTTGTTCTTGACAAATCCATCCTGGCTATTCCTTATAATACTATTATCTCTAGGGCTTAGAGGATAGTTTAATAATTAGGGCTATCGATCAATCACAGTTAACTCACCATGATTAACTCAAAAAAATTAATTGCGATTAATTGCAGTTTTAATCACTGTTAAATTGAAATTAAATATTTGATATTTTTCTACGTTTTTATATATATTATATTCTGTGTTGTAATTGAAATCAAACTGTATATTATTTCTGATTACAAATATTTGCACTGTAAAAATGATAAATAGGATTTTTCAATTCACCACAGACAAGTACTGTAGTACAATCTGTCGTGAAAGTGCAACTTACAAATGTAGATTTTTTTTGTTATATAACTGCACGCAAAAACAAAACAATATAAAACTTCAGAGCCTACAAGTCCACTCAGTCCTACTGCTTGTTCAGCCAATTGCTAAGACAAACAAGCTTGTTTACATTTACTGGAGATAGTGCTGCCCTCTTCTTATTTACAATGTCACCTGAAAGTGGGAACAAGCATTTGCATGGCACTTTTGTAGCCAGCACTGCAAGGTTTTTAAGTGCCAGATATGCTAAACATTCATATGCCACTTCATGCTTCGGCCACCATTCCAGAAGACATGCTTCCATGCTGATGATGCTCGTAAAAAAAAAATGTTAATTAAATTTGTGACTGAACTCCTTGGGAGAGAACTGTATGTCCCCTGCTCTGTTTTACCCACATTCTGCCATATATTTCATGTTATAGCAGTCTCGGATCATGACCCAGAACATGTTGTTCAATTTAAGAACACTTTTACTTCAGATTTCACAAAATGCAAAGAAGATACTAATGTGAGATTTCTAAAGATAGCTACAGCACTCAACCTAAGGTTTAAGAATCTGAAGTGCCTTCCAAAATCTGGGAGGGATGAGAGGTGGAGCATGCTTTCCGAAGTCTTAAAAGAGCAACACTCTGATGTGGAAACTACAGAACCTGAGCCACCAAAAAATAAAATCAACTTTCTGCTGGTGACCTCTGACTCAGATGATGAAAATGAACATGCATCTGCACTGCTTTGGATTGTTATTGAGCAGAACCTGTCATCAGCACAGATGCATGTCCTCTGGAATGGTGGTAGAAGAATGAAGGGGCATATGAATGTTTAGCATATCTGGCACATAAATACTTTGCAACGCCGGCTACAACAGTGCCATGTGAACACCTGTTCTCACTGTCAGGTGACATTGTAAATAAGAAGTGGGCAGCATTATCTCCTGTAAATGTAAACAAATGTGTTTGTCTTAGTGATTGGCTGAACAAGAAATAGGACTGACTAGATTTGTAGGCTCTAAAATTTTACATTGTTTTATTTTTTTGTACATAATTCTACATTTGTAAGTTCAACTTTCATGACAAAGAGATTGCACTACAGTACTTCTATTAGGTGAATTGAAAAATACTATTTCTTTTGTTTTTTTACAATGCAAATACTTGTAATCAAAAATAAATATAAAGTGAGCACTGTGCACTTTGTATTCTGTGTTGAAAATGCAGAAAACATCCAAAAATATTTAAACGGTATTCTAATATTGTTTAACAGTGCGATTAATCATGCAAATAATTTTTTTAATCGCACAATTAATCGCATTTATTTTTTTTAATCACTTGACAGCACAATTAATAATTTGTTCCAGTATCTTTCCAGGTATCAAAGTTAGGCGGACTGGTTTATAATTCCTGGTGTCCTCTTGGTTCCCCTTTATAAAGATAGGTTTTACGTTTGTTCTTCGCCAATCCTCAGGATCTCACCTGTCCTCCATGAGTTCTGAAAAATAATTGCTAATGGTTCCAAGATTGCTTCAGCTAGTTCCTTAAGTACCGTATGATGAGTTTCATCAGGCCTTGCCAACTTGAACACATTTAACTTACCTTAGTATTCTCTAACCTGTTCTTTCCCTATTTTGGCTTGGATTCCTTCCCCTTTATTTATCCCAGCTATCATTATTAGCATGGGAAAACGGAATGGATTTTTTTTTTGTTTACTTCTACTAAGGGATAGGATTGCACAAAGTGACATACAAGATTGATATATATAATGAGAGGATGCTTAGGAGCTACAGTTCTGACAGCTGAGAACTAAAGATGACAATGATGTGCTACCAGCACAGCACCAGAATGGGCCACCATCTACAATTTTGTTCTTTAGAGAATTCTGAAACCTGACGGGGTCTATCAATCCCTGATGGCTAGTCACATCATGTGGTTATGCTACAGAATGCAAAAAAGCCGGAGCCCTGCCATCCGGACCTGCAGTGTCAATGTCCAATATTCGTGTGTGTGCTGGTGGTTCATTTACTACAGAGAGCCTGATAATGGAGGCTTGGATAAACGGGGTTCTACTGTACTTCTATTCTGACTTCAATCCTAAAGCTCACTTATCCCTGCAGTCTGGCCTAAAAAAGCTGGCAAGGGGGATAGAATTAGTGTCTGTAAGGTATTTTAAATCACTATTAAAAAAGCTAAACCATACTGAAACTTAGAGAGCTGGAGTTCAAAATCCAGTGCTTTCCTCACTGATTTCAAAACAGAAAATGCTCTCTCTCTCTTTTTTTTTATTTTTTTTACAGTTTGCCTATTAGTAGATGAGAGAGCGTCTGAGTAAATTTTTCTTCTTTAAAATTTTAACTATAAAAAGAAATTAATCTTATAATAGATTCTACTGTTTTTGATAAATGTTGGTTAATTCTGATTTTTTCAGTTTTGAAGTTTTTCCTTAAAAAAGAATTGTAATCTACCTCAGCAATTTCCTTTTCTTTGCAGAATCTTCTGGAGTCCTTGAGGTCTTCTCCGATTGTTTCTTAGGTGTCTGCAGAAGCGCCTGTGCAGATTTTAGCCAGTCACTTGCAGATCTGCCTGTAGCCTGTGCCAGATCTGCTTCAGAACTTGATTGTAGCTTTTTCCTAAATCCAAAATTAGAAGACTCTGTGTCCACCTGGCCTTCTTCCAGGTTTTCACTCTCAGATGAATATTCAGAAATTTCTGTAGAAACTGTCTGGACATATGAAAATAAGAACAAACATAGAACATCAAGTTTAAACACACACTGACAGAAGAGTACATCTGATTTATTTTTTTGGATGTAGGTTTCTCAAGTTGGGGAAAATAGTTGACTCCAACAATCTAAAGATCTCTTTACTGACTATCCAGCTATACTGAAATACTGGGTTAAGTCAGCTTTGTTCTAAAGGGACTTAAAGCTGCCCCTCAGGACCCCTAATTTCCAGCTCATAGAATGGACACGATTCCTTTAAGTAATGTTTTTATACACTGATATACAAAATCTCATGGCAGAGGATGTTGTAGAATATTAAGGCCTGTAACTTCCACTAAAGCTGACTCATGGGCCTTGTCTACATTGAGGTTTTCCTCAAATTCTCCTATCACTGCTCAGGGACGGCAAGTTGTATGGGCCCGTGGTGTCTGGGCTCCAGCAAATTCAGGGCCCAGAGAGCCCGACTCCACGAATGTTTGTAGCTGGGTCTCTCCTCCAGCCCAGCCTGCCATCCCCATGCACCTCCCCTGGAACATCCCACAGGGCCTGCCTGCCACCTCCCCGCCTGCCTTGGGCAACAGGTGGCTGCCCCCTGCAGCTCCGCACTGCACTCCCTCGCTGGCTGCTGCCACGGCTGGCTACAAGGGAGTGGCGCTGGGGGCAGACTGAGGCGGCTGCTGCGCCTGCGAAGGGAGGGAGGAGAAGGTACATGACAGCCTTCTTCCCCCACCAGGCGACTCTGAGGGCTTATCCTAGCTGGACCACCTGAGCAGCAGCAGCTGGGGTGGCTTAGGTGAGTGTCATGCTGAGGAAGGGCCCCCTCTTTCCCTCTTCCCCCGGAGCTCACTGCTGCCAGCGGGGAGAGGACTGGGGAGAGTCCTCCTCTCTGGCCCCCTGTTCCAGCCTGCCTGCTGCACCCCAAACTCCTCATCCCTGGCACATCCCCATGCCCCTCACCCCCACCCTCTGTCTCAGCCCAGAGCCTGCACCCAGCACCCAAACCTCCTTCCAGAGCCCACACCCCCTCCTGCACCCAGCACCCCAAACTCCCTCCCACACCTCCTCCTGCACCCCAACCCCCTCTCCCAGCCCAGAGCCCGCACCCCTCCCGCACCCAAACTCCCTCCCAGAGCCCGCACCCCTCCCGCACCCAAACTCTCTCCCAGAACCTGCAGCCTGAACCCCCTCCTGCAGCCCAACCCCTGTCCCAGCCCAGACCCCGCACCCAGGACCCAAACCCTACATCCCCTTCTGCATCCCAACCCCCTGCCTCAGCCCAGAGCCTGCACCCTTCCCAGAGCCTTAGGCAGGTGTGGGAGGCAGGGCAGGACTTGGACCTGTTCTGGGCACCACCAAAAATTACACACACCTACCGCCCCGTCACTGCTCTAAGGCAGGTTACATGATACCATAATAAAATTGCTGGGAGCTGGTATTCACTAGTAGTCCCTCTATTGCCAGTGGAGCTATAATAGTGCTGTTGCAACACTGGGACAGTTTGACAAAAGAACGCCTCAGTGTAGACAAGATACATGACTCAGAATTATTGTCACAATTATCAGTCTATTTGGCTCTTTGAAAGTATTATCCTCACTTTACAGAAGGGGAACTGAAAAAAAAGAGAGAAAGTAAGTAACTTGCTCAAGGTCAAATTTTCATCAGTTAACAGTGCCCTTGACCACAGACTATCTTTTCCCATGGAGCCAGCAAGGCAGACAAAATCTCCAATGAAGACTTTAAATCATTGATGCCATCATGATAATTGAGGTTAGTGCCTCCTCTCAAGAAGCTAGCAGTGTCATCTGTCAATAATTAACCTAATTATTTGCAACAGAACATTGTGTTTAACTGTATTTTTTAAAAAGTTCTCTAAATTTTTCTCCAACGCAAGGTTAGTGTAAATTATGAGATGCATGGTTAAAGTTCAATGAACACACACATGCTTTCAAAAAGAGTTGGAAGGACTTTTAAAATTACTCAGAAGGAAAAAAGAATGGCAAAAAAAATGTATTTAGGCCCCTGCCCCCAAAAAAGCAGGCTAATATTAAACAAAAGGCTATCAACATTGTATTTTAGCAAACAGTGGGGGAGGCGTGGGTTTTTTTGTTTTTTTAAAAGGACAATGCTTTCCTCCTGGAAATGCAACCAGAAATAAAAAGGTTTCACACAGTAATAAATTAGTTCACCAACTCTTTATTTTTAGATAACCCTTGGATACATTCTTTTGCTTTTGAAGAGATTTGAGTTTACTGGGATAAATGGCTGTAATGCTCATCACATCAAAAACAAAAAAAGGGATGCAAACGAAGTAGTTTGTGCACATAGATCCCAAATGAGGAAAGCAATTAAACATGCTCTTAACTCTAAGGATGTGCTTAAGACCCATTGAATTTAATGGGAGTTAAACACATGCTTAAGTATTTTCCCCCTAAATCAAGGCAATATTTTTGTTGGAATTTATTACTATACACATATTAAAACTATTAATTTCCCAAGCAATCCCATCTTGTTATTTTTTTTAGAATAAGCGAGGCGAGTACTAACACATACTATCACTGAAAGCCAGAAAAGGTCTAGTCTTTTAACCTCCTTATTTTTGCGGGTGGAACTAGAATGCCCTTGCCTGTCTTTCTCGTTGGCCACCGAAACAAACAACTAATGAACTAATAAACCAGGGGTGGGGGCTTGTATAAGGATTGGAACCCCTTGGCAGGGACGAAATACTTTTTCCTCAGCCCTCTTAGAAGTGGGCAGGCTTGAGGATGGGGTTTGCCAGAGGGCTTTGGTAATCTTTAGGACCCCTTCATGCACTGGGAGCATATGCGGGGGTGGATGCAGAAAGCACATTAAACAAAGCGTCTGATTTTTCAACCATCTCTTCCACTCTAGACCTAAGTTAGTGGCCACATTTCGGAGTAGGGCTTGGTGCTTTTTAAAGTTGTCTGCTGGGCTAGCATGAATGGGCTCTGCCACAGCCTCATCTGGAGAGGATGACTGAACCCCTGGGGACGGCCCAGAGCATCATCCCCCGGGGATGTGGGCACCTGTCAGAGGCACCTGTCCCTCGACCTCAGCATCTGCTTGCACTTCATGCACCCAGTCCGGTGCCATTTGGTGGTTGTCCAACACAGTGACCAACAATTGGTGAGATGGGGGCATTAGCATAACCAGCACGCCCCAGGCACTCCAGTAAGGCCATTGTGCTGGCCACTGGCCCTGCTGCCAGGACGGCATCGCTGAGGTGGACGCAGCCTCAGGAGCCCAGTCACGATGGTGCTGTCTTGGCAAGGGGCTGAACTTCCTCATCCTCCTCCCATGACCATGGCAGGGCCGTTGACCCCTGATTCTGGCAGCTAACTGCCAATGTGGGTGACCAGTGCCTTGAGTAGGCAGACCAGTGCCAGGAGTAGGGGGAGCGGCGCTGTGCTAGGGAGAGTCCCCCTGGTCTAGGTGACGGTGATCGTCGGCCTGCAGAGGGTTGACATGAGGATGACTGGTGCTGACCATACGAATACTGGCACTTCCCTCTGGGCAAGTCTCAACACGAGGGCAGAGACTGGGAGCACGGTGCCGGCGATCTGTGGCAGCAAACTGGTGACCTGGGCTGATACGGAGACCAGAGGCATGGCGATAAAGAGCTCTGCCCTACCATCCCCTGGAGTCAGCAGCAGATCACGAAGGAGGTTCCCTTGGGGAAGTGTCCCCTTGCAACTCCGGCATGGGCAGGCAGCCCAAAACAGGGTCCTTTACCAAATGCCCTTTGGTCTGTGTTGCTCGGTGCTGGGTCACGTTTCTTAGACTTCTTCTTGGGCACCAGTGAAGGAGATTGGTGCAGGGTAGAGCCCACTGTTGGGAGTGTGCCACAAACCGAGGACCAAGTGCTGGGCATCGTGTGTGTCCACCCAGAACAGCTCGGAGGCTGGGCAGAGAGCAGCCTCCATGAGGTGGTGTCCTGGGACAAAAGTTTTTACAGATGTGACACTTTTCTTTGATGTGGGATTTCCCCAGGTACTTCAGACAACTGCCAAGGAGGTCACTAACCTGCATAGGCCTATTACAGTCAGCGCAGGTCTTAAAACCCAGCGACCGGAGCATGCCTCATCTAAGGCAAAGCCCCACCAGGACCCTAACTGACTAACTACAATACTTAACAGCTACTTAGTAACTAATCTACAACAACAAAACTATTTAGAGCTGGACCACTAAGTCAAAAGGGAAAGAAACCACGGACCACTTGCTAGGCAAGGAAAAGAGGCACTCCGACCAACCACCACGAGTAGTAAGAAGGAACTGAGAGGCATAGGGCCGGTGGCGCCTGATATACTGACGCATAAGTGTGGCACTCCGGAAGGCACCATAGCCAACCCTACGGATGCCACTAAAGGCAAAAGTCTCTGACAACGGTGCACACACACACCTAAAATGGAATCGGCACGAGCAAGCACTCAAAGAAGAATAAAGACTTTAAAGCTATACATATTTTTCTCTTTAAAGCTTTCCCCCCCATTTTGAAAAATGTTCATTGAAACACTATGACTTCAACCCCAGATCTTTTACTAAGATCCATGGAGATAATTCAGTTAAAGTAAGTATTTCTTTTCAGTCTTAAGGGTTAAATTCAGATTTACACCTTTGCTTAAAAGCCTAAATTCTTGGGTATAGGCTTTTGTGTGTGCAGTACCATTGGAGACACCACCTTTCTTCTGACAGCATATCCACAGAGAGAGCAGACAGAGTCTGTGAGATTAAATAGTAATGCGTGAGCTGAGTTAACCATGATGACAAAAAGGAGTAATAAGATAGATAAATCACTAGTTCTTAATTTTTTGGAGCTGCAAGCCCAAACTGATAGCGGAGATTAATTGAAACTTCCTATCTGGAGCAATAATGCAATGTGTTTATAATATTAATAGCTTATAATTTTTGCAATGCCTTTCATCCCAAAGGACACCAAATTACTTTGTAAAGTACAGATCAAATTGTGGCTGCTTGTTTAGGTGCACAAGGGAAGGAAAAAGTGCAGGAAGCTTCCTTGCAATCTCTCTGTGCACATGCACTAGCACAGTCAGATGTGCTCCATATCATTAAAGGTGATGTTACATAGGCAAAATGGGAAGTGACTGGGCCTGCTCAATGCCCCACATCCCCTTTTGTACGCATTATTACTCTGAGGCTGACACCACAGAGAGTGCAACTGCACCCTTTAAAAAAAACTAGTAACAGTTGCCTCTCCTGAGTACGCTGACCAATCACCACTCCCAACCTCAACTAAAGCCACAACATAGCCACTTACATCGACACAATGAAATGCAACCGTCCTCTTGGGTGGAATGCAGTAGCTGTTTAACCGTGCACAGAAACATTACATAATCATTTAGGACAAACAGCGAGAAAGAATGCTACATCCACTTGTATCTGCAGAAGAAATTGTATACGACAAGTCGTAGTTTCTCAAAATTAGAATTTAACCAGAACCAAATACCCCATCTCTTCTAAACAATGCTATGAGATCTTTAACAAGTGGTTAGCACCTCATTTTTAAATGACTCATCAGAAAGACCTTAATTCCAGCAGCACAGCTCCTCTCATGATGCCAGGGCACGGGTTCATTACTGTCTCTAAGGGAAGAAGATCAGCTTCTAAATTAACAGCACCATTTCCTGGAACAACACATTGGCTTTTCTTTGGAGGTCCCTCGTTGAAATATAGACAGTTCTGACATTTCTGAGATTGAAAGTCCTGTCAGGATCACAACAACAGAAGCTGTGTTTGCATTAGCTACTTTATTAGCTGCAGGTTACCCCAAGTATACATGTGATCAAATTCAAAGCATTAGTACTAACATGTATTGTCACTGAAAGCCTATTGGACATTTTTTGAAAAATTTCCATTGGGTGAAGGAATTGGAAGGGATTTGGTCTAAGCCTGCAGATGTTCAAAGACAATATGCCTTAAGAACATAAGAACGGCCAAACTGGATAGACCAAAGGTCCATCTGGCCCAGTATCCTATCTTCCGACAGTAGCTAATGCCAGGTGCTATAATGCCAGAGGGAATGAACAGAACAGGCAATCATCAAGTGATCCGTCCCCTGTTGCCCATTCCCAGCTTCTGTGGAATCCTACTGTAACTTCTCACCTATTTACAAGCTATCTACGTGAATATTAAAATGAAAAGAGAAAAAAAAAATTAAAAAATAGGATGCTCCCCAAAATGACTGGAGATCATAGCACAATACTCAAAAAGAAGAGTACTTGTGGCACCTTAGAGACTAAGAAATTTATTTGATCATAAGCTTTCGTGAGCTACAGCTTACGTCATCAGATGCATTCAGTGGAAAATACAGTGGGGAGATTTATATACACATACAGAGAACATGAAACAATGGGTTTTATCATACACACTGTAAGGAGAGTGAGCACTTAAGATGAGCTATTACCAGCAGGAATGGGGGGGGGGGGGAAGAGGAGGAAAACCTTTTGTGGTGATAATCAAGGTGGGCCATTTCCAGCAGTTAACAAGAACGTCTGAGGAACAATGGGGCGGTAGAGTGGGGGGGGGAGAAATAACATGGGGAAATAGTTTTACTTTGTGTAATGGACCCATCCACTCCCAGTCTCTATTCAAGCCTAAGTTAATTGTATCCAGTTTGAAATTAATTCCAATTAAGCAGTTATTTTCTTTGTTGGGCCTGTCTTGTAGTAGGTGACTTCTGGGTACTCTTCTGGCTCTGTCAAGTGAAGAAACAGATTGACAGAGCCAGAAGAGTACCCAGAAGTCACCTACTACAGAACAGGCCCAACAAAGAAAATAACAGAACGCCACCAGCCATCACCTTCAGCCCCCAACTAAAACCTCTCCAACGCATCATCAAGGATCTACAACCTATCCTGAAGGACGAGCCATCACTCTCACAGATCTTGGGAGACAGGCCAGTCCTTGCTTACAGACAGCCCCCCAACCTCAAGCAAATACTCACCAGCAACCACACACCACACAACAGAACCACTAACCCAGGAACCTATCCTTGCAACAAAGCCTGTTGCCAACTCTGTCCACATATCCATTCAGGGGACACCATCATAGGGCCTAATCACATCAGCCACACTATCAGAGGCTCATTCACCTGCGCATCTACCAATGTGATACATGCCATCATGTGCCAGCAATGCCCCTCTGCCATGTACATTGGTCAAACTGGACAGTCTCTACATAAAAGAATAAATGGACACAAATCAGACGTCAAGAATGATAACATTCAAAAACCAGTCGGAGAACACTTCAATCTCTTTGGTCACTCGATTACAGTCCTAAAAGTTGCAATTCTTCAACAAAAAAAACTTCAGAAACAGACTCCAACGAGAGACTGCTGAATTGGAATTAATTTGCAAACTGGATATAATTAACTTAGGCTTGAATAGAGACTGGGAGTGGATGGGTCATTACACAAAGTATAACTATTTCCCCATGTTATTTCTTCCCCCCCCACCATTCCTCAGACGTTCTTGTTAACTGCTGGAAATGGCCCACCTTGATTATCACCACAAAAGGTTTTCCTCCTTCTCCCCTCTCCTTCCTGCTGGTAATAGCTCATCTTAAGTGCTCACTCTCCTTACAGTGTGTATGATAAAACCCATTGTTTCATGTTCTCTGTATGTGTATATAAATCTCCCCGCTGTATTTTCCACTGAATGCATCCGACGAAGTGAGCTGTAGTTCACGAAAGCTTATGCTCAAATAAATGTGTTAGTCTCTAAAGTGCCATAAGTACTCCTTTTCTTTTTGCGAATACAGACTAACATGGCTGCTACTCTGAATACTCAAAAGACACCAAAATGGTATACTCCTGTTCTGATTCCTTTGACGTTTGTTCTAGAGGTAGCTCCTCTCAGGCAATTTTACATAGTGTCATTTATTTCAGGAAACTGTTCACCTTCTTCAGGTGGACAATAACTGTGGTGACAGTAACTGTGTTAGAGGAAACAGTAACCCCAATAACCAAGAGGAGGGACAAATGAGATCTTGCCTAGAATATTGTTCAAGAGTAGCGGGAAAGAGTTCAACCTAAATGAGGAAATTTTGTGGCTTCTATTACAAGCAACTAACACCCATTGTCTCAAAAAAGAATAACAAAAATGAAAAACAAATGATCTCCATTGTTACAGAGTGGCTGTGATTCCTTGTTCAGATGATACTACCTTGGCTCAGAAAAAGCACAGCTGGCACTGACTTCTCAAAGAAAAAAATGCACGTCATCACACACACAATCCTACCTCCTTCCAATACACAATACTCATTTGCCAACATACTGCATACAGCACCACTTGTTTTAGAAAAAACAAATGAAAGAAGAGGCTGAAACATGGTTTTGCTCCTCCAAAAATTCATTTTTCTGCTGCGATTTTGTAAAACCTCAAGGGAACAGTTTTAACTTGTAACAGAACAGATTTTTCCACTGACCTAGTGGGAAAGTTCCCGATTACTGAAGCTTTAGCTAGGTAAAAAGGAGTGGGGAGCCAGCGGCAGGGAGGAAGAAATAGAAGTTACAGGATTCCTCTAGTCTCCAACTCTAAGCAGAATTAGCACCTTTTGAGGCAAACAGGTTTTGCAGGTTACAGTCCAGAAGATGTCTGCAAGCTGTTTCAGCCTGCCTGTCTCAGAACAGGTTGGTCTAAGGCAGAGGTTCCCAAACTTTAACAGCCCATGAACCCCTTTCACTAAACTGTGAAATCTTGTAACCCCCCCCCTAAAAATTAATATTTCTAGGGATTTAAGTTTAAATTTCCTCCGCACTCCGTAAGGCTCCTGCTGCTGGACCCCGTTGACCACCCTGGTCAACTGAACTCAAGCTGCAGGTCCCGCTGACCGCCGGGGCTGGGGCTGCCAGCCCCAACTGCCCAGCCCCGCTCTCCCTGGGGTTCGGGTGGCCGGTTCCCCCACTGACAGGGGCAGGGCTCGGGCTGCCAGCCCCAACTGCCTGGCCCCGCTCTCCCTGGGGCTCGGGCTGCCAGCTCCACGCGAAGTGCTGGGGTTCAAGCTGCCGGCTCCCCCACTCGCAGGGACAGGGCTCGGGCTGCCAACCCCAACTGCCCAGCCCCAGTCTCCCTGGGACTCAGGCTGTCTGCCCTGCAACTAGGTCCCACCTGCTGCCTCCAATGCCCGGGGTCCTCTGGCTGCCATTAGTGAAATTTTTCTGGAGAACCCCCTGCAACGTTCTGCGAACCCCCAGGGATTTGCAAACCCCAGTTTGGGAATCACTGGTCTAAGGCATGGATCCTCCTAACAGAAATAGTAGAGGCCACTTGCTCAGTCCAAGTAAACTTTTACACACAAAAAACTGGCCCCCTTTCATTTCATTTTTATTTCCGAAGGCACTTGCCAGCTATAATATTAAAATGAAGTTTTGAATGCACAAACAGATCAAACTAACAAGCACAGTAAGACAAAGTGCTATCTATTGGAAAGAGGAGTCCAGATTAAAAGAAGAAAATGACTGGCTAAGTGACAATTTACAAAGATGCAGTTTTAGGGTTGCTTCAAGGCCCTGCCCATAATATAAATATGACTGTGTGAAAAAGACTTGCTTGCAATCTAGGCATTTGGAACAGCCATGTTGTAACTGAGCCCCTTTACACCATTGTCTTTGTAATGTAGACAGACCTCAAACTCAGGGACTTTGTGATTTGATTTTTCTATCTTAAACAGTGCTACTGTTTGCCCCATCAACTTGTAGCACAAGTGAACAGAACCTGTTTTCTCCATTAACCTGATAACTATTTAAGTCTCAATGCTGGATCTCCAGATATGGTTTTATTGTCTTGTCTAATCTCTGATTCATCATCACACAAGAATATCTTCAATTTCTTCCAGTTATGTCAGGTTGAGAGACAATGAAGATTATGGACATGTATCTATTTTTCAAAAAATGGTTAAAATTTGGATCAACCTGTGCACATAACTAGCCTATGTATTACAGGTTTCAGAGTAGCAGCCGTGTTAGTCTGTATTCGAAATGCATCCGATGAAGTGAGCTGTAGCTCACGAAGGCTTATGCTCTAATAAATTTGTTAGTCTCTAAGGTGCCACAAGTACTCCTTTTCTTTCTATGTATTACAGTTACTCTCATCCTCTCTCAATCTTACACTCGCTTATATCTTGTCCTTAATTAGATTTGCAAGCTCCACAGGACAAATACCATGTCTTCCATGTAACATCCAGTACAATTGAGTCCTGATCTGATTGGGGTCTTGTGGGCACTAGTGTAATATCAATAGGCTCAATAGGTGTAGATAGTTAGCACCACTGAAAATCAGGCCACTTTTATACAGGAACTTACTTGGTTGTAGATGTCTATGTTTAGGCACCTAAATTTGAAAATTTTGGCCAACACCACCACTGAAGTCTCTTCATCCTTGCTGTCACTTATATAAGGACTATTTCTGACATTAAAGTCGCTAGTTATTACTATCTTTCTATTAATAACTGTATGAGAGCTATCACCATATCAACCGTTAAACCTATTCAATAGTGTTTTGCTTTAGGTAGTTATGCATTCAGTTTCATTTATGAAAATGAGTGGATATATGCTATAAAACCCAGTTTTTTGAGATTGGTAATCCTCTGGGTTAAAGCCTGGACATAATACAAGATGACTCAATTGAAAGACACTACAGAGTCAAATATTATTTATATGTAAATCTCAAGATACCTACTCCGACTAAACTCCTACTGAATCAGAAAAAAGAAAAAAAAAATAACCTGTTCTTAAATAAGGAATTAAGTTTGTAACTTGAAGCACTTCTTTGGCCCCTTCTACAGAGTTTCAGAACCATGAGTAAAATCAGTATAAATACAATTCTTGCAAAACTGGTTTCTAACATTTTGGTTGCCTAAATTGAACAGAGAAAAACTACATTAGAACTAGGTTTTAAGTCCATATTCTTGTATAGAAAATAGGGCAGAATTGCTAAGATTTTGATTTTGAAATGAGAGAATTTTATTCAGGAATACATCCTATGTACTAGAAGTAAAATCTTTAGCATGTTTCAAGCTCTTATCTAAAGAAGGGCTCAGAACAGCTTGGTATAAGCACAAGTGCCACTTATGCCATAATGCTGAATTCTGAGCAGGTATTCTATTTCAGATTTAGACACGACTCTGTGCCAGCAGCCGAAACTCCAAAAAAACTAGTTCATTTCCTCCTATTCCAGCAACTTCAGGTAGTTCAGATCTGCCAAAGAGTAATTACCAACCTGTACTTTGAACTAAACTGGGTTATCTAAACATCATTTCAGTCCTTAGGCCCTTTCATCTGAGCTGGCCATGTAGACAGATTTGTTCACAATCGGCATGAATTCTTTGTCAAAGACTTCAGAAGTAATGTTCCCTTATCAGCTCAAGGGGGGGCTGGGAAGAGGTATTACTTCTGATGGTCTGCATTTGTCAAAGGGTAAACTGGAGCAAAGCTTATTGATGGACTCAATCTTGCTTCCATTTACATCTCCGCTCTCAGTACCCTCTTATGGAAATAAATCCAGGTGCACACACAAACACAGGAAGAAAAGGAGTCCTTGTGTCACCTTAGAGACTAACAAATTTATTTGCGCATAAGCTTTCTTGAGCTACAGCTCACTTCATCGGATGCACGCACAAACTCAGGGTTAATGTTCTATTTTCAAAGCTTCAGCAGACTGCTCCACATTAACAGCTCCTGCAGTGCTGGGGAATTTAGGTTACAGCACTTAAGGAACATTGTAGTGCACTCGTTTTCTCTCACTCCCACTGCATTCCTCCTAAACTTCTTGCTTGACTGCCCTTCCCCTTTGCCCCACTTCTTGCTTCACAACTCACAAGGCTCTGTCCCCTATGCCTGGAACATCTTATCTCCTTCAAACCCCTCCCTAAAATTTTTATTTCTCCCTACCTTCTCATCTCCCCCACAAAATCTCCCCTATGCCTACCTTTTTGTAAGATATCATGCCAGGTTTTATTTTTATTGGTGTTGTCTATTTTAGACTATAAACTCTTCATGGTAGGGAATGAGTCTTTTCTACATGTCTGAAGCACCATATCATTTTTAGGGATTGTTAATAATGATGGTAACAATACATGCATACTGAGGGCACTAGCAGCAGAATCGGGAAAGTATTAATTTGTTTTCCCGGTTAAATCAAACTGCATCTCCTCACTATACCCAAGAAAAGTGAGCAAAAATAAATTTACGTTAAATACACTCTACTAGAATTCTTTGTTTTTGGGAGAAATACATTAAATTTATTGATATAATATCACAGAGCGTGCATTAATCTGTAGAGAGGTGGGGACAGGAGAGAAAGTAAGTCATCAGAAACTGGGCCAAGTGTGCTGTCCCTGGGAAGTTTTTGGGGAAATGCATTACATTTAGCAGAATTGCATGCATTATACAGACAAAAAATATGCTGTCAACATTGCTCATCTGCTTGTAAAACACACCCTGTTTGCACAGTGAGTAGTTCTGCTTGGCCAGTCTCCAAGCATCTAAGGAGGACAGTGGCAACGTGGAAGGCAGGAGACTGAGTTTAATAAAAATCCAGTATATGTGCTATTGTAAAAAAAAAAAAAAAAATAATTAAAAAGTTTACCAATTTCAACTTTTATAATTCAGATTTTTATAACTATATAAGCCATTAATGAGTAGATATTTAAATGCTATGCCTGCTAGATTCCATGGAACGTGCTGACATTAAGTTTCTATAAATCTGTGAGGAATTTCAGGTTGCTAGATGTAATGTTTTCTTTGATCATCTTTTCAACAAGTTGAGGATAATGTTTAACAAGGGCTGCATTAACCCACCCTAAACTACAGAGGAATAAGAAACAAGATATGGGGGTCATCTCAATTCACTCTCTTCCTCAGGTACTTCTAATGTGTCAATCACCATAGCATCTAGGAGGTCCCAAATGTAATATATGTACAAGTGGTGGTATGTGAGATTGTTGGAAGCGATGTACCAAAAACTCTTTAATAAATCTGTTTCACATAAAAGTTGCTGAATGAATTACAGCACACCAGAAAATGCCCAAGAAGCAAAATGTACACTCCTGACTGCTTTCAGTCATAATCGTGAAAGACTCACTGACCATGCCTGCATAGTCACTTTATTTAGTAGTTTCTTGTATGCCTATCAGCATTATACTCTCACCTGGTGCACATCTGGATGGCTTTCTCCTAAGCCTAGCCTTCAGCTTGCACTGAGCCACAAAGCTGGAGCTACTGAGGCGAAACTACAAAGTTCCATATCTCACCACCAGAGATCCTTTCGTTCGAAAAGATGCAGGCATACATGGCTGGTTCGGAGCAACTGCAAAACCTGCAATTGCAGGGAACCCTGAGATCAAAGCCCTCTCCCCTCCCCACCCCCCAATGCTGTAGCAGAGCAAGAGCTTTCTCTATATTCTTTGCCCTGCAGAGACTGTAGCCTGGTCCCTGCAGGCCTGGGAGGCAGAGGATCCATGGGGAATTCCCTCCTGTCTCCACTGGGAAGCTGGGCAGGGGAGTGGAACAGGAGGCCAGTCAGGTCTAGTGGATAAAAGTCTGACTACAGGTCTGAAGAGAATCAGCTGTAGGTTTGCCACCTTTCTAACTGCTGGTAACCGGACCCAAGACCCCACCACGCCTTTTCTCCCAAGACCCCTCTCTGCCTCTTCCCCCGAGACCACATCCCCATTGCTTGTTCCTCTCCCTCTCTCCACCCATTGCTCACTGGATCATCTCAAGAAGCCTGCCTGCAGGTAGGACGCAGACCCAGCTAGGTAGGGTTGGTCGTGGATTAACGACCAGCGCTTCCTCCTGCTCCGCAATAACCAGACTTTTGGTTTGGGTGCCATTTAGGGTTGCCAGGTCCCCTTTTCGAATAGATTTTTCAATTGAAAACCAGGCACCTGGCAACTCTAAATGGCACTCAGACACAGAAGCCGAAAACCAGACTGTCTGGGTAAAACCCGACTGAGTGGCAACCTTAATCACCTGGATCTTCAGCAACAGAATAGCTGGCTGCAATTTGAGCCTCCTCCCTGCTAAGAGGAGCTCCTGTGCAGCTTGCCCAGCATTGCAGGCACCCAGTGGCCCTGCTTGGGAGACAGCGTAGCCGCTGAGGAGCAAGAGGCCTCCTGGACTGGACGCTGCCACATGCCCAGATAAACATCCAACACACTCTGACACCCCGCCCCCGCATCCCCGCCCCCCCCACTTCTCGTTAATGGCACTTTTCATTGTTAAGCAAGAGTTACTCAAAATGTTTTGTATTTTTTCTGTTTACACTTTTTAAAAGGGGAAGTAAAGTGAACTTTGGCTTATGTTCAGCAATAATCTAGATAATTAACAGGAACTTCAAAGTCAAATGCCTTACAGAAGTCTAAGTATATTATATCAATACTATTACCCCTATCAACCAAGCTTGTAATCTCATCAAAATAAAAATATCAAGTTAGGTTGACAGGATTTATTTTCCATAGACCCATACTGATTGACATTCATTACATTATCCTCCTTTAATTCTTTATTAACTGAGTGCAGCATCAGCCACTCAGTTATAAGAAAAGGAGTATTTGTGGGACCATAGAGACTAAGAAATTTATTTGAGCATAAGCTTTCGTGAGCTACAGCTCACTTCATCGGATGCATTCACAGGAAAAATACAGTGGGGAGATTTATATACATAGAGAACATGAAACAATGGGTGTTACCGTACACACTGTAACAAGAGAGTGATCACTTAAAGTGAGCTATTACCAGCAGGAGAGAAAAAAAAACCTTTTGTAGTGATAATCAAGGTGGGCCATTTCCAGCAGTTGACAAGAACGTCTGAGGAACAGTGGAGGGCGGGGAGAATAAAGTTGCAATTCTTTAGCAAAAAAACTTCAAAAACAGACTCCAAGGAGAGACTGCTGAATTGGAATTAATTTGCAAACTGGATACAATTAACTTAGGCTTGAATGAAGACTTGGAGTGGATGGGTCATTACACAAAGTAAAACTATTTCCCCATGTTTATTCCCCCCCTCCACCCTCCACTGTTCCTCAGATGTTCTTGTCAACTGCTGGAAATGGCCCACCTTGATTATCACTACAAAAGGTTCCCTCCTCCCCCCCCGCCCCCCGCTCTCCTGCTGGTAATAGCTCACCTTAAGTGATCACTCCCTTGTTACAGTATGTATGGTAACACCCATTGTTTCATGTTCTCTATGTATATAAATCTCCCCACTGTATTTTCCAGTGAATGCATCCGATGAAGTGAGCTGTAGCTCACGAAAGCTTATGCTCAAATAAATTTGTTAGTCTCTAAGATGCCACAAGGACTCCTTTTCTTTTTGCGAATACAGACTAACACAGCTGCTACTCTGAAACCACTCAGTTATGTTACCCAGGATCAATGTCTGACTGAAAGAACTATAACCCTCCTGGTCATCCCTTTTACACTTTTTATATATTGGCACAAAATTAACTTCCTTCAGTTTTCTGGTGTTCCAAGACTTATTGAGTATCAACATTAATGATCCAGTGAGGTCCTCATCCAGCTTTTTTAAAACTCTTGGATGCAAGTTATCCAGACTTGCCAATCTAAAAATGTCTAACTTTAGCAGCAGCTGTTTAACATACTCCTGAGATACTAGGGGAATGGAAAAAGTATCATCATCATCATCACCACATGATATTATGTCATCTGTTTTTCCCCACATACAATTTTATGTATTAGGTTATTTTGGTTATGCATATTTGAAATTAGTATATTTTAAAATGAAAGGTACAAAACTCATTTAAAAGTTAAATCTCAAGAAAGAGCACTTTACTGTCACCGCACACATATGGCAACAATCATTTTATTATATCATTAGTTGTAAGGTTTTTAACTTTTTTGTGAGCAAGCTGTGATGATATGGGGAACCTATGTATAACTTACAAATTCTGGTTATTATTATTAAATTGTTCATTTTAAAATTGCTGATAAGCCTTTAACCATGTACCTCCCAGAGTAGGCAAAACGTCTGAAAGGCAAGCACTATCAGCACCTGAATAGGCCCTACCTGGGGAGAACAACAGTTCTCTATGACTTCTCTCAACAGAAGGCTGGAGAGTTAGAGTGCAGAAATTTCCCAAGCAGGACAGAAACAGAGGTGACAAAAGGAGGAGGTCATAAATGGTGGGGTGGGACTTGGAGACACATGC
Organism: Dermochelys coriacea; assembly: GCF_009764565.3. NCBI lineage: Eukaryota > Metazoa > Chordata > Testudines > Dermochelyidae > Dermochelys > Dermochelys coriacea. Next base: position 75,618,058 of record NC_050069.1, read on the forward strand.
AGGAAGTTTGTGCAGAAGGGAATTGGATGGACCAGCCACAGTCAGAGTAGGTGAGCTGGCAGAGACGGCTCTATGTTTTGGAAGCTAACTCATGCACTGAAATCAAAGGACCCTGGACAGCCTGACCCTAGCCCTAGCCCTAGCCCAAAAAAATGCTCTGGAGTGCTGAGGGTAGGAACATGAGAGTAGGGTTTATTATTTTTGTGTATATCTGTGTATTTCTCATGTTATTAAAGAAAAACAATAATGCGTTAGAATCCTGTGCAAAAAGTTTGTGTGCTATATGCTGCTCCTTGAAGAGGTAAATTAGAAGGCTCAAGGGAGTTCTGGGAGATGATGCATTTAAGCAGAGAGCCTGAGGGGCCAGCACTTGATCCAGGGCAGAAGGCTGCATGGTGTACACTCTGAAGAGTGCACACCCAAAGTTTCTAAGAGAGGGATTATAGTTCTGTTCAGACTCTAGAGTATATTGAGATACAGAAGCCAGCAGCTGGGTCCCCTCGAAGCAGTCTGGTGAGAGGCCAAAAGGCGACACTCAGATGGAGTTGTCACATAAGCACATTATTGTGGGAGCACATCACACCAAAAAAATAAAAAATCCAAATATCAAAATCACTGCTGGAGTTTTGGATAAGAATTCATTTCCTGAGAAGTGGTCTGAAGTGCTCAACATCTAACACTCCTTCAGAACTGGCTGATGAGATACCTTACAGAAGTTACAATGGTGAGAATCTTGCTACACAGGATACATTAGTGAGCTATGCTGTGCAATTGTTTAATAACTGGAATAATAAGCTAATATTAAAAATGATAAATAGGAAGCCCTGTAGTTTAAAAAAAAAAAAAACTGGAGATGTGCCTGCACACTAATAAGCCTCAGATGAGTTGTTGCCAAGATCTTTTGGCCTCATGCCCTCCATTACGTCAAAAAAGACAGAGATTGGCATGTCTCCCCTACTCTACTAATTCACTTGCAACCAATTTCTCCATTTATTACAGGGGGGAAAAAATCTAATTCAGACCTCTCATTTTCTCTTCCATTAAGTATAGGGCATGTCAATTTGCATTTATACTTTGAAACCTCAAGCCTTGGAGCACAACCCTGAAAAGTTGTGACATTTAAAATGAGTTTGAAATGAATATTAAATCAATATAATATCAAAAGATAACATGTGCATATGCTTCTAAACCAAAATCTGTTTCGGTGAACTTTAGTGGAGAACATTATATATGTGAAGTATCTGCACCCTCTATATTATCTTAATTTTCTCTCTCTTAACCTAAAACCACTTAAATTTTAAGGAGGAAGGGAGCATGGGTCTGGGCGTGTAAAAGAATCAAATACCTTTCCTGTAAAAAAGCAGGACTTTAAACCATGTGGAAACAACTCAAGTATATGCTTTGAGCAAGGTGCCAGTTTGGGTCACTGTCCACCATTCTGGGCCATCAACTCCTACCCTTTTACTTTTCTTTTAATAAAATATTTTCTCCCAAACACATTTTTGGCAGCAGAAGGTTCTCTCTCTATTCTCTATGGGATATATGATTAAAGCTACAACTATCCTCAAGAGAAAACAAAGAAAGGTTACTTACCAGTAAGTTTCAGAGTAGCAGCTGTATTAGTATGTATTCGCAAAAAGAAAAGGAGTACTTGTGGCACCTTAGAGACTAAAATTTATTTGAGCATAAGCTTTCGTGAGCTACAGCTCACTTCATCGGATGCATTTAATGAAGTGAGCTGTAGCTCACGAAAGCTTATGCTCAAATAAATTTGTTATTCTCTAAGGTGCCACAAGTACATTTTTTTTAAACCAGTAAGTGTTGTTCTTTGAGTGTCAGCTCTGTGTATTCACACTTGTGGAATAAGGTGGGACTGGAGGGAGAGAGGAACAATGGACAAATGGTGAGGGTGCAAGTCGAGGGCTTGGCAGACCTGGATCAGATCCCTTCTCTGCCAGAGTCTTCCTGTGTGACCTTAGTCTCCCTGTCCCTCAGTTCCCTGTCTGTTAAATTGAGATACTACTACTTCCTTCCCTCAAAGGGGTGTTGCAAAGACAAATACTTTAAAGACTGTCAGGTAATCAGATATTACGGTGACTGGGTCTATACATATAGAGATAGATGGAGGCACAGACAGGAAAATGTCTTCATTTCTGTTCATACCACTTCAGGGCAGAACCTTTCCTGGATTGCAATAGGATGGCCTGGATACTCAGAGCAGAAATGATCCACATTAGTCAGCAGGTTACCCTCTATTCTGTGATATGGAGTATCTGGGTTCAGATGCTGAATGCTCCACTACTGTTGAGACAGGATGTCTGAACACAAAGGCAGCAGATATGGGGTTTCTCTGGCCAGCTACAGAAGATATTGACACCCATGCCAATAAGGCCAATTTGGGGCCATTAATACAATATTTGCTCTGTCCAACTTGATCTTCATTATGACCCTGGGTGTCTAGGACATGGGAGGGAAGGCACTTAGAATCTTGTATTTAAGCCAGCAGAAATGCATCCAGGAGATTAGTTTTGTTTCTGTGTTCTTTTGTGAAATACATATGGCATTTGAAGTCTTGTTTGGATGGGAAGAGGTCTATTACTGGGTGGCTTCATCTGTAAAATAGTGCTCTGGCCACTGCTGGTTCCAAGGACCTCCCATGTTAAAACCTGAGGCCACCTGCTGAGTGAGTCTGCCTCCACACTTTTCTCTCCTACTGTGTGAAGATCAGTGGGATGGATTTGATTTTCGATGCACCATATCCATAGTTTTCTTGCATTCACGTATAAGAGGTAACACCACATTCCTCCCTGGTGGTTGTAGGCATTGTACGTGGCTGTGGGCATTGTCTGTAAGAGTCTGTACTACACAATGCTGAAGGGCTGGACAGAAGGCCTTGAGGGCCCACCAGAATACCCTAAGCTCCAGTATGTTGATATGGAGTCTGGACTCTCAGATGTTCCAAAGGCCATGTATTTGGAGCTCTTGATAATGCATACCTCAGTCCAGATTGAAAGCATTGGTAGCAAGTGATGGTAGTGAAGAATGGAGCAAAGGTTATCTCCTAGGGACAGTCAGTGTTCTCCCACCAGCGAAGCTGTTGGAACACTTGAGAAGTCTCCTCTTAGTGTTGTGTACATCCAGTGTGTAAGTGACCTGTCACCCAGAGCTGCAAGGGTTCCATGTTAAGGCAAGCAAGGATGTGAACACAGATTGATAAGGCCATCAGAACAAGCAGTGTGAGGAAAACGGCATGGTCTGTACAAGCTGTTCTCTCAGAGTTGTCAGGGAATTCCATATCTTGAAAAATCTCTCTTCTGGGAGAAACGTCTAGGACTGAGTGGAGTCTGGGACTGCTCCAATGAAGATTTAAGAGTGGATTTCTCCCAATGGATAAATATAGGTTTCAGAGTAGCAGCCGTGTTAGTCTGTATTCGCAAAAAGAAAAGGAGTACTTGTGGCACCTTAGAGACTAACAAATTTATTTGAGCATAAGTTTTCGATGAAGTGAGCTGTAGCTCACGAAAGCTTATGCTCAAATAAATTTGTTAGTCTCTAAGGTGCCACAAGTACTCCTTTTCTTTTTAATGGATAAATAGTCCCAAATCACTGGAAGAGGCTCCATATGTGCCAGATCACTGTGTAAACCTCCTGTTGAGAGTTGGCCGTTAAGAGCTAGTTGTCCACAAATGGATGAAGAAATATTTCTTGGGTGTCCGAGGCAAGGAGCAACTACCACAAGCACTTTGTAAAGACTAGTTGATCTGCGGACAGGAAGTGAAGGACTCTAAACTGTTAGTATCTTGTACCCACACAGAATTTCTGGAACTTAATGCAAATATTTCTCCTGTGTCTGCATCTGTAAAATATCAAATGGGATCAGATCTCTCTGGTGCAGTGACCTCTGTTTCAGCTGCAGAGTATAGACCATTCTTCCAGATATCTCTTGAAATTGTCTGATTTCTCAGGAGGGGAGACAGATGAAGTACTAATTTTATCTTCTGGCGAAGTGTCAAGGAATGTGTTCCTACAGCAAGGACTGGTATGTATCCTCAGAAGAAGCCCCATCCCATCCCTCAGACAGGCTGATCTTCCTGCCTACCTGCGAGATCCAGTGCTGGTTTCAGTGTCTGCAATGCGTGCTGGATATGGAATTGGTAACAGCGCAGGCATCGGCTGGGGTAGAGAGCATCAGTGTAGAGACCGTGCCCGAACAGGTGTTGCAACTTCCAAAAGTGTCTTCACAGAGTCCTATATGTAGGTCCACATAAACAACTGAAGTGGGCCCTCTGCATATCATCCTTCCATGATGTCTGGACCTGTGGTGAAGGAAAGGCCCAGCATCCCAAGGTCGATTTGGGGAACCCTCCAAGCACATTTCAAAGGAGTGGAAGGCTCTCAGACAGCTCTGAATCAAACCTGGAAAAGTCGGTACAGGAACAGAGTCAGGTAGCAGAAAAGCATGCAGCAGAGCGGCTAGTGGTCTCAACAGCAAACCCTCACACACAGACAGAGATCAAATGTGTTATTGGGATATGATCCATGGAGGAGTCCAACTTTATCAGTACTGAGTTGTCCCGCATTGGAGTGTGAAGAAGAGGTGACAATGGTGCCATTTGAGAAGCTTCAAAAACACTCCTGAGTCAAGGAATAAGTAAGAGGGGATGGAGGGCACATTCTCTTATCCTTCTGTTTATATCCCTCTCGTGGGGAGATATGCTACCTCCTCCTCCTTTCACCCAGATAGGCACCAAAATGGAGTTGAGATGCCAAGAGAAAGTAACTGTACTGGAGGACATATCCAGTGCCAGGTGAGTAGTCAGTACTGAGGTGAACACCTCATGCGATGGCACCAAGGTCAAAGCTTTATGGGACAGCTGGCTTAATTTTCTGACACAATTTAGAGTAGACTATCAGTACAGGCTTTGAGCATTGAGAAGTCAGATGAGCCTGGAGCCTCAAGTGTCTCCCATTTTGTGTGGGGAGAGAAGGCACAGAAAACCACACACTGGGTTACTGAGTAGGTCTCACGCACACACAGAACGCATCAACATGGATGTCTGTCTCTGGTATATTCCTCAGGCAACAGGTGCACTTCTTAAAGTCTTTATGGGTCTCAGGGCCCAACACAGTCTTTCCCTTGGCCCTTTACTGCACTATTTACAGTAAACCAACTAAAACTATTCTGTACTACTCTACACTATTTATACTATAAGCGCAAGGTAGGCTAAGAGAAGATTTAATCTGGGGACACAAAGATCAGTTCTGTTTGAGCTCTGCGATGACAGACAGGGAACTGAGGTGGCTAGGAGTTGCGCTCCCTTATACAGAGATAGGGTGAGGAGTTCATCTTGTCCAAGACAACTTGCGATTCCACTCCCCAACCTCCAATGCTTTTCAATGTAGTTCCACAGCTACAGGGGTGCCAAATTTCATCAGTGGGATTAAAGAGACCCTTAAAAAAAGAATAAGGTTTTCAACCAATCACTAAATATCTCCCCAAATGTCACAATACATAAAACTAATACTATATTTCAGAGACAGAGGATAGTTCAGCCAAAGAACAAAGGTACAAAAATATATAGGAACTGCTGTGACTTTTCCTCAATTTCTAGGGTGGTTTTAAAGTTTAGACATTAAGTCTCACAAGAATACATTTATGATGGCAGTCAAGCTGCTGCAACTCATACAACAATGAAACACTTCTAAGCAATTGGGAATGTTATATTTCCTTTGTGCTCATATATGTCAGCTAAGCATTAGGAGAAATATTAAAAAGTTATATGGTTAAGCAGTCAGAGGTCAAGAAATACCAAAGTTAAGACTGATTATACAACCTTAACTCTGGCCCTGTATGTGCATGCATTACAAAAAATTGTTTTTACATGATGACATACTCTCTCTCAGATATGGTGTTGTACAGTTTTTTCCTACAACCTGCCCAGCACCGTTGATTGTGAAGTCACCCTAGCATCTTCAGGATGGCTGCAAGAAATGAGGGGACAGGGGACACACATGAGGATGGAGTAGGAAAGCTAGTAGCCAGAGAGTGACACCACAAAGTGGGAAAAGGCAGGAGTAGGAAACAGCAGACAGGGAAGAGAACAATGGGAGGGAGAGCAGAGGGTATTACAAAAAGGGACCAAAAATAAAACAAAATATTTCCCAGGAATGGAGTCATGGACCAAATAAAATAATTCAGAAGAGGAGAAAAGTGAGAAGAGAAAATATAGAAGCAACCTGCTTTAATTTTGTGGGGCTTCTATTATAGTTTCTTTTGGCTATAGGAAACTCAAACATAACTCTTCCCCTAAAGTGTTTGGAACTGGCCCTGCCCTTCCACCCCAGAAATAGAGGAAAGGTCACAACACTTCCTAGCTATTTTTATATCTTTGTAGCTTTGTTCTTTGGCTGAACTATCCTCTTTGAAATGTAGTATTAGTTTTATGCACTGTGACATTCAGGGAGGGGGACGTTTACTGGTTGGTTGAAAACCTTATTCTTCTTTGAGAGCCTCTGTAATCCCACTGGTGGAATTTGGCACCCCTTGTATTGTGCTGTGGAACTACATTGAAAAGCAGTGGAGGTGTGGGGAGTGGAATCACAAGTCTTCATGAACAAGATTAACTCATAACTCTTAAAAAAAAAAAAATGGTGAAAGTCTAGAGAAAGGTCTCCCTCTCCTTGTCCCTTTCTAACAAGTATAAAATTGAACTCCCAATGTAGCTAAAAGAAAAGGAGTCCTTGTGGCACCTTAGAGACTAACAAATTTATTTGAGCATAAGCTTTCGTGAGCTACAGTTCACTTCATCGGACGCTGTAGCTCACGAAAGCTTATGCTCAAATAAATTTGTTAGTCTCTAAGGTGCCACAAGTACTCCTTTTCTTTTTGCAAATACAGACTAACACGGCTGCTACTCTGAAACCAATGTAGCTAAATTGTTAAATAATTCATCCCTTTCCTTGTCTACACACACAAGTTGTCCCAGTTTAACTGATATTGGTTTAGTTCAATCATTACAAGGTTTTTCAGCTGGAGTGCACTCACACTGTTGTGCCTCCACAGGCACAAGCAACACAGCTTTTAGCTACACATTGCCATGCTGCAGCCATGTAAACATTGTACAGTGTGGGTAGGTATCCCGGAATACCTTATACTGCCTCCAAGCTCACTGCATTCTGGCCAATTTCCACAACATATTGGGGGATACCTGCTGGCATCCAAAGAACCTGGAAGTAGGGGCCAATTTCTCAACATCTCTTTAGCTGTATCCCACAGCAAACCTCTTGTCTTAAACATTTCTTAGCTGCTCCCACCAACATGGATGAGGTCCACTGAAATGCAGTGTTTCTGTCCATTATCATGGTAAGAAAAAAGATTCCGTTATATTGGACTGCAGCACTGTACCCGAGATGCCTGCTAGACAAATCCACCAGCAAAGGGACTTCAAGGGGAGAACACATACTTACATGCCACTCAGGCATTCCTGTTTCATCTATCTCAATGCAGTTGAAGTCACTGAAGCAAGGCTTTAAGGCCTAACCAGTAAGCACCAAATAAAGAGACCAGGTAGTTATGGAGACCTGGGATAACTGGCAGTAACTCCAAAACACCAGGATACAAAAAGGCCACATTCCGGGAGCTGCACTGAGCATAGAGAAGTGAGTGACAAACAAAGCGTGCCAGGCCAGACGCCTGCAAAGTCAGTTTAAAAACCAGCTAAGGAGAGGAAATCCACACTGGTGGCAGTTTTGATGGAAGTATGCAAGGCAATTTAGTGTGTCCTGCAGCACAGTTATCAGGCTGGTCAATGAGACAGATGGAGCTGAGCAGTTGGTGTTACACCTAACTTTGGCAGTGCTATGGACGGCACTCTTGTAGTCCCCAACACCTACCCTCTAATTTTGTCAACTGGAAGGGCTACTTCTCAAGGGTTCTGCAGGCCTTGGTGGATCATTGGGTCAGCATTCACACTGGATAGTCTGGAAAAAGTCCATAATGCCAGCATATTCTAAATGTCAAGACTGCTTAAAAATCTGCAGTGAGGAATATTTTTCCCCCCAACTGTACAGAAGACAAACAATTTGCTGTCCCAATTATCCCCCTGGGTGCTCAAGCCTATCCTTTGCTTCTCTGGCTCATGAAGGCAATGACCTCCTTTTGGGTTCATGAAGATGCACAAGGAATTACAGAAGCTTTGGTAAGATTTAAAAAATATCAAATGCTTAATATCTGGCTTGCAAATGGGTCCTGTCTAGGTTTGAAGAACTCAAAGTCACCTGTGACTTCCAGTGATGCCGACTCCTTGGCAGTGGTGTGCAAAAAGGTTAACAGTGAAATTCTTCAATGAGCAGTGCAGTGTGGGATAGCAGTAGGACAACAACTTCCATTGGTTTAGCTATATAGGAAGTAGAAGGCATCTAAATTACCTGTATAACCAGTACAGAATTCCATAGTTAAAATGTAGGACAATTAATTGACTTAATTAAAGAGCTCTGTAGATGGGAAACGTATATGGACACATGCCTGCTCCCACCAAACTAAGGAGAGGTATATCAGTGCCTTGTGTGTGTTTAGGCCAAGGCAGCACTCTAGTTTACTAGCTTTTCCACAACAACCTTAACAGGATTAATTTCTCATGCTACCTATTTATTCTACAGTAGCCATGAAAAAAATATAAGAATTGGCCAATTACAAAAAATGACCCCAAAGGGATTATAAGAACACATATATTTAAACATTAAACAATGCAACAGACTCAGTCAATTAAGGAAATTCAAAAATAAAACCAAAACTGCACACTTGTGTCTAGATACTGGGAGTCCTAGCACTAGGCAAATCTACCCAGTGTATTTCACTAGGAGTTTTAGGAGGCAATCTCAGGCTTGAGTCTGAATTTTCTTGGATAAGACTGTTTCACAGCATTAATATAATTTTGACAGGTTTTTTGTTTTGTTTTTGTTTTTAACTACAGTCATTGCAGGTCCATCTTTGAATCCTTCTTTGTTTTTAAACCAATAACCTGAGATTTTCATTGGAGCTGCTGAAATTTACTGCATCAATTTGGCTAAGACTTCAGGATAAAAATCTTTCTGACATGTTTATTGACATCTACTACAGCCAAATTTTAAACTTGGAAATCTCAGCCATTTTAAATGCATTTTCCCTTCAAATTGCCAAAAGCAGCCAGATTTTGTTATGTATGGATCACTGAGAGAAAAAAAAAAAGTTTGTTGTGTTTTATGTAAAATGCACTATTTGAATAAACTGAGGGAAATGCATCAAACATAAGTGATTTTTTTTCCTTTCATTTTACTATTCACAAAAATAATGGAAAATTATTCATTTTAATTATTTAGTTAATCATTTACATTAGAAAAATGCTCCGACACAGCTAAACAAATTCATGGAATAACATTTATTGTAATGAAAGTGCAAAGCACAACAGTGAAATGCATTGTCTAATGTAAGTAAAATGATGGAATTTTATAATATATTATCCACTTTAAGAATTACTCTATGTCAAGGCAAAATTTTTAGGGAATAACAGCTCCAAGAGATTTAAAATCAGCTAAAGAAAAAAGTTTACAAAAAATCCCACATTTAATAAATGTTTATTTCCTCTAACATATTTAATAAATTAAATTTCAATTGAGTCAACTAATGAGATTTTAAACTGCAATGTCTTTCTGCCTTTAGGGCAACATATAACATCCCTAGTTAGTTTTATTTTTGTCTTCATGTATTATCATATACATACTTGACACAGAGTGAACTAGATAGTGCTGAACTGATTGGACTGTTTTGTTTTAAAGATGATTAAGCCACAAGGGTTCACAATTCAATCTGTTTTTGATTCTCCTCCTGGTGTGTGGAGAATTTAGCTTTACTTTACCCTCTTCCACACACTAACGGGCTATACAGTTTCAAGATAAATTTTAATCTAAGCAGACAAATATAATGTTTGGATTCAACAGACATATAAACACACAGAATAAAAGTTTCATACCATACCATCAACCAGTCTGTATGCCACATGCTACAGAAAAAAATATTTAGGAATGTTTAATATTTTTTACAATGTAATAAATATTTTATAACATTTTGGAGTCTTTTTTGCACCCCTCAATCTGTAAAACTAGATGACTTAGTTACCATGAAACGCACTGGACAAGTCTCAGAGGAGGAATAAAATTAAAACACTACTAAAAAAAGCAACCCCAAATAGCTTTTTCTGTATATAAATATACAAAAATCTAAGGCCAATATCCCAGGAAGTTCCAGTGCTAAAAGTAAATGCTGTGTCTTTGGAAAGCTGGAGCTCTCCCTTGTTCAAACATAAGAACATTAGAATGGCCCTACTCGGTCCGACCAAAGGTCCATCTAACCCAGTACCCTGTCTTCTGACAATGGCCAGTGCCAGGTGCCCAGAGGGAATGAACAGAACAGGTAATTCCCTGTCGCTCATTCCCAGCTTCTGGCAAACAGAGGCTAGGGACACCATTCCTGCCCATCCTAGCTAATAGCCATTGATGGACCTCTCTTCTGTGAATTTATCTAGTTCTTTTTTGAATCCTGTTATGGTCTTGGCCTTCACAATATCCTCCAGCAAGGAGTTCCACAGGTTGACTGTTGACTGTGTGAAGAAATACTTCCTTTTATTTGTTTTAAACCCGCTGCCTATTAATTTCATTTGGTGACCTCTAGTTCTTGTGTTATGAGAAGTAGTAAACAACACTTCCTTATCTACTTTCTCTACACCACTCATGATTTTATAGACCTCAATCATATCCCCCCTTAGCCATCTCTTTTCCAAGCTGAAAAGTCCCAGTCTTATTAATCTCTCCTCATATGGAAACTGTTCCATACCCCTAATCATTTTTGTTGCCCTTTTCTGAACCTTCCAATTCCAATATCTGTTTTTTGAGATGGGGCGACCACATCTGCACACAGTATTCAAGATGTGGGCGTACCATGGATTTATATAGCGGCAACATGATATTTTCTATCCTATTATCTATCCCTTTCTTAATTATTCCCAGAATTCTGTTTGCTTTTTTGACTGCTGCTGCACATTGAGTAGATGTTTTCAGAGAACAATCCACGACTCCAAGATTTCTTTCTTGAGTGGTAACAGCTAATTTAGACCCCATCATTTTATATGTATAGTCCAGCTGTATAAAGCTGCCCATTACTAGTCCTAAAAAGCAAACTGACAGGTTTCAGAGTAGCAGCCGTGTTAGTCTGTATTCGCAAAAAGAAAAGGAGTACTTGTGGCACCTTAGAGACTAACAAATGCATCCGATGAAGTGAGCTGTAGCTCACGAAAGCTTATGCTCTAATAAATTTGTTAGTCTCTAAGGTGCCACAAGTACTCCTTTTCTTTTTGCAAAAAGCAAACTGTGGATCTTAAACTTGTCACTATTACAGGGCCAAGTATTCCCTGTCCTCAGGCCTGTATACATTTGGAGGGAAATTTTTCACACTTGGAAACAAAGAAGAAAGCATTTCCTACAAAGGTTTGGAAGAAATAAAGACAGCTTTCTGAAGCATCTCAAAGATGTTAGAAGTACTCCCGATTGAGACGGTTTAAAGACCAAAGTGCAAGCAAGGTGCTCAAAAAAAAGTACATGATAAATGCAATCTAAATATATATGCAATACATACTATATGCTGCTATATACACTATGGACAAGATTTTAAAAAGTGGATACACGAAGTTAGGAACTTAAATCCAACTAAATCAATAGCCTGATGTTCAAAAGTGATGAATCCCCAACAATTCCCATTGTTCTCAACATATCTCGTGAATAGTTTATCGTCTGCAAGTTTTGCCATTTCATGGTTTACCCCTTTTTCTAGATCATTTATGAATATGTTGAACAGTACCGGTCCCAGTACAGATGCCTGGGGGATACCACTATTTACCCCTGTCCATTTTGAAAACTGACCATTTATTCTTACCTTTAGTTTCCTGTCGTTTAATAAGTTACTGATCCATGAGAGGACCTTCTCGCTTATCCTATGACAGCTTACTTTGCTTAAGAGCCTTTGGTGAGGGACCTCATCAAAGTCTTTCTGAAAATCTAAGTACACTATATCCACTGGATCCCCCTTATCCACATGCTTGTTGACCCCCTAAAAGAATTCTAGTAGTTGGGTGAGGCAACATTTCCATTTACAAAAACCATGTTGACTCTTCCCAACAAATCATGTTAATGTATGTGTCTGACAATTCGGTGCTTTACTATAGTTTCAACCAATTTGCCTGGTACTGAAGTCAGGTTTACTGCCTGTAATTTCAGGGATTACCTCTGGAGCCTTTTAAAAAAAAATTGTCATCATTAGCGATCATTTGGTACAGAAGCCGATTTAAACAATAGGTTACATACCACAGTTAGTAGTTCTGCAATTTCACATTTGAATTCCTTCAGAACTCTTGGGTGAACACCATCTGATCCTGATGACTTATTACTGTTTAGTTTATCAATTTGTTCCAAAACCTCCCCTAATAATTTTGTCAACTTCTGTTGACCATTGCCTCATGCCTTTTCTCAGGCATTTGGGGAGTTAGTGCTTAAAGAGTAAGGAAGGCAGGAAATTAAGAATTGATTTCAGGTACAGTCTTTGTTATCTTATGGTTAGATGGAGTGTGTTAAGTTTCATGGGAGAGTCCTTTAAACTATAAATTAGTAACTAGAACTGTGATAATTTGAAATACTATACGTTTCAGATTTACAAGTGTTTGGCTTATGCCAGCTCTACACTTAAAAAATATGTTGACCAATCTAGGTTGCTCACGGGTGTCAAAAATCCACATCCAAGTGACACAGTTAAGCCAACCAAACCCCCAGAGTGGACAGTGCTAGGTTGATGGAACAATTCTTCCGTAGATTTAGCTACCGCCTCTCAGGGAGGTAGGTTAAACTATGCTGACGGAAGAACCCACCTGTTGCTCTAGTAGCCTCCACACTAAAGCCAGCAGCGGCTCAGCTGTAGCATTTTAAATGTAGACAAGCTGTTATAGATTAGGAGGCACTTAGAAGACTTGAGTAGAAACCAGAAAAAATGGAAAGCATAAATATATTAATGTGCATCTAAGCCTGGCAGCAGACAGAAACATGGCAGATGGCCAAAGCCGCATGGCAGATTTGCCATGCACAACTGGTTTGATGAAAACACAGATGAAAGAACAAACAACTTGTCGACAGTAGATGGCAGACAGAAAAGGTTTTTCTAATGATTGTTGCAGAAGCAGAACCAATCAAAAGGCTTCCCATTCTAAATGTTCTAAATCATTTTTTACTGGAACCTATCAAACCACTCACTATTAGAAAGGAAGATGGTTCAAGGGAATTCCCCAGTTTGGGTACAGAAGAGGAAACTACTGCTGTACCCTCAAGAGCCAAGAAATGTATTTAAAGCTTAAAGTGTTTTAACAAAATAGACAGCTTGAACATGTGAACCCTCACAAAAAAACCATGAGCTTGTGGTGTAAGCACAGGACTATGGGTGAGGATATCCTTGCATCTAATACCAGATTTGACCCCAACTCTCTATGTAGTTTGGGGCACATTGCTTAAGAAAAAAGTTTTCAAAGGAGATCTTTCATTTTGGATGGCAGTCTGAGAATCTAGTGCCTGCTTTTCAGAGGTACTGAACATGTGCAGCTCCCACTGACTTCAATGTAAATTGAGGGTGCGCAGCACCTCTGAAAATCAAGTCATAGGCTTCTCAGGCTGGGAATCGAAAAACGCAGGCACTCATATTTGATGGACAATTGAGGACTGTGGCCTTAATTGCTTTAGCTTGAGTTTCCCTGCCTGTAAAAAGAGGGAATACATACCTATTTCAGAATGATAGTGGAAGAAGTAATGTCTGTCAAGTGCTTTGCATGTGAAAACCACTATAAGTAACAAGCATGTAAAAATCTTGAGTACCCTCCTTCTAGCAAATTTTGTCAAACTTATCACTGGTCAAAGTAAGTTTCCTATAATTCAGTCTTCTTGGGCAGTTCAATATTCAACCGTGAAATTAGAATAATTTAGGCATTTTACTTTGACATACCATGACAAAGCATAACTTGATCTAGTTTTCATTTTTTAGCACGACAAGTTCTTATTTCTTTGTACACTTCCTCAATTCAGCCAGTGATGAAATTCAGGCAGCGAAGATTACACTGTTTGGTGTTGCAATGCATTCGGGACTTAAGAAAAAAAACCCTCAGTATGAGATAAAAGTGGTCAGAAGGGTAGTACTCAATAGGAAGTTGTTCCTCCAAAGGAAATTGCAAATTCAAGTCAAAGAGGAAGACTTTGGAACAGTTAATTCTGCTCCATGAACTTCAGAAATTAGAAAGAAGAAAACAAAAAAACAAAAAACCAACGTGTCTCCACCAAATTATATTTATTTAAGAAGGACAAGAAAAGGGATATCTCAAATTGTAATCTGGGTCAGGTTGGGATCCAATTACCAATAATATAGACTACATCAGTGCAGATGTCCTAAAAGCTAGCTGTCCAAGACAAGAAAAAAAAACAAGGACATGAGATACGTTCCTGAAGGTATTTAAAAATCAGAGCTTCTATTCTGTTCAGGCTTTTAGACCACCCTCAGCACCATAGCATCTGAGTACCTGGTTCTAATGGAATAACAAGGCCTATCCCGGTACACAATGTGTACGTCAGAGTGACCAGCCAAATATTTTTATCAGCTAGTTTAAAAGTTCACAAAAACGGTTCTTGGCCCAGAGTGCATAGGGACTAAGTGCATGCTGGATTGTTATTTATTTTTTAATAATGTAAAAAAATTGCTAACTGAAAACATTATCTGCTGTCTAGATGCTAGAGTAGTATTAACCAGTTAGCGGAGCTCAATCCCCACTCAATCACAGGAGTGGCACAAGTTTCCAAAGAATAGCATCTAAACCAGAGGTTGGCAAACTACGGCCCACAGGACCATCCTGCCTGACCCTTGAGCTCCTGGCCTGGGAGGCTAGCCCCCCAACCACTCCCCCGCAGCCTCAGCTCCGTGCCTCCAGTGCTCTGGGCGGCGGGGCTGCAAGCTCCTGCCAGGCAGCGCAGCTGTGAGAGCCACCAGGTGTAGTGTATGAAATTGCTCCCCATAGGAATGTGCTACTTACAGAGCACTAGGACTGGCAGCTGTAAGTAGTACACCATGAGTAGCACATTCCTACAGAGAGCAATTTCACACACTACACCCAAGTAGGGAAGGCTGTGCCTCCCCAAACAGCCTGGCCCCCGCCCCCTATCCGCCACCTCCCACTTCCTGCCCTGACTGCACCCCTCAGAATCCCCAACCCACCCAATCCCCCCTTCTCCTTGTCCCCTAATGGGACCCCACCCCCTATCCAACCACCCCTGCTCCCCGTCCCCTGACTGCCCTGACCCCTAACCGGCCCCCAGGACTCCCATGCCTATCTAACCGCCCCTGTTCCCTGTCTGCCCCTGGGACCGCCTAGCCTTTATCCAATCCCCCCCCCGGTTCCCTGTCCCCTTAGCATGCCACTCAGAGCACCGGGACAGGCAGCCATAAGTAGTACACTGTAAGTAGCACATTCCTACAGGGAGCAATTTAATACACTACAGTTTTGGAACCCCGATGTGGCCCTCAGGCCAAAAAGTTTGCCCACCCCAATCTAAACTAAACCCACAAAATATGTGCACATATAATTATGCATTCAGAATATAAGCAAAAACTTTCCAGCTATCCCTGTAGTGGGTCCAAGTATCAATTTAAGCATGCACATTTTGCAGACAAAACTTAGAGATCATTTTTTGAAAATATTGCATTAGTGTGGGGAGGGGAGGGCAGCAGACAGTAACCCCACCAGGTAAACTGAAGACCATGACAACAGGCATTGTGCTAAACATGGCTCTTTGTCGTTTACTGTATTTATTTGAATTTATTGCCCTTCTCTTAATGCAGCTACCTCGCTGTGAAGTATTTGTACACCTGGTAAACTGTGAGAACACAGGTGGTAAAAGGTCCTGGTTAGGACTGTCTTTTAAAAAAAATAATAATAATCATTACTCTTGATGAGATTCTTTCCTGATTAAATAAAAGGATGATGTCATAGGATGACTGACCCTTTAAAGGGGATATGATGCCAGCCACACCGGTGCCACAATTGATTAGCTGCTTCCCAGCCTGAGAGGGTGGGACTAAGGAGGGTCAGGTGACAGCTTAAAGGACACCTACGCCTTAAAAAAAGACCGAGTCAGATCAGTCAGGAATTGGAACCACAGCGAGTGGGAAGGCTCCTTGGGAAGTCCCTGGACCAGGATCTGCAAGAGGCCAGGTGCTCCAAGGCAAGCAGCCTAGGGATCCAGGGCTCTATACCAGAACAGAGAGAATGACGGAACTGAAGAGAAGCCCAGGAGAGGTGTAAGACTGTTGTGAATTACATTGTACCCGGACTCATACAAGAGAAAAGCCTAAGGAGTTAGCACTCTGATAAGGAGTGAGAAGACCTGTGACAGTTGAACTTAAGTTATTTTGCTTTCTCCTAGGTTAACTTGGGAATTTTGTCAAAGGTGGTCTTAATTTTGGGACTTTGGAGTACCCTAGAAGGAAAATGAACTTTCAAGTGGCCTGGCTGCAGAACTAGGCCATGGCAGACCCAGATGAAGGAGACTTATGCGGAAGTATCCAGCCACAAGGGGGCTCTGGCCAGTGAATTACTTGAGTGTATGTTCTGGGGCAGGATCCTATAATAAATAATAACTAACTAAACATGGAAAGCTTACTTAGTCTAATAAGCAAAACACACGTGTCTTTGGAACATAGGTCTGCCCATTTCTGGACCTCTGGCCTTTGCCGTTCAGATGCAGTAGTCTCTGCTACAAAACCTACAGCATTACTAGCTGTCTTCCACAATTTATATTCCATCTTTAAGCATAAAATTAAAATCTCCATCTCTTCAGGAGATAACAGGAAAAACAACATGTGCTCCCCTTGACTATCTGTATGTACCTTGCCCTTCCTGCCAATTAACATTTTGATAGTATCACTCCTTCTTCACTAAGTGGTATCTGCCTTCCTTCCCTCCAACTGCAACAGAAACACATTCTTTGTTTTGTAGGAAGAAAGAAAATATACCAGGCAGATTTGAAACAGAGAAGATAAATAAGAAATCAAAAACTATGGTATTTGAGGCTAGAGTATTTAAAAAAATAAAAATAAAAATAAAGGCTAGATGAGTACTTAGCCAGCTCATGATAGAACTTATTTAAAAGAATTTAAATCAAGAGGGTTTCATTACAATTAGAGAATCAATTATGAAAAACAAAAGCACAGATTTTATCTAAATTAGTAGGGAGAAGTTAAAACTACTACACTCATTTTGTTAGTAGAACCCACTTTAGATAGTAGCACCCACCCATCCAGTTAGCCCACTTCAGGGCTAAATTCTTAGCTTACCAGAAGCTAGAGGGCTGCATCTAGTTTGCGTAGAACAGAGCAGGTAACAGCTGCTCTTGCTGTTTATAAAGATGTGTAGCTCACCAAGATCAAGATGGACCATTGTTTACTGGAATCTGTGGTCTCTATGGCCCCCCTACACCCCTCCAAAACAAAAAAAAAAAAAAACCCACCACAGCTGCACTGTTACATGACAAAAACTGGCAAAGAGTCCTGCGGCACCTTATAGACTAACAGATATATTGGAGCATAAGCTTTCGTGGGTGAATACCACTACATGCACCAACAAAGTGGGTATTCACCCACGAAAGCTTATGCTCCAATACGTCTGTTAGTCTATAAGGCGCCACAGGACTCTTTGCCGCTTTTACAGATCCAGACTAACACGGCTATCCCTCTGATGCATGATAAAAACTACTCCCCATAAGTAAAGAGTCACATCCTCCTGCAAGCCTCCCTTTGTTGCCCGAAGCACTATAACATTCTCTACTCTGCTTGTCCACAGTCTCTCCTCTCTTACAGCTCTCCTAAGGCTCAATGAGGAGAACAGGGAGAAGAGCGGACAGGACTGGCAGTCACTCTTGCCCCTATTGATGCTGTACTGCTGACTCCTACTCTGTCCTAGGAAGGTCATAGCGTGGCTCTCAAATTGTACACGTCTTCTTTCCGAGTGTACACTTTTTTGTCCTATAATAATGTCAGGTGGAATCCTGCATGAGCATGTGAATGAGTTGTAAAAGGAGGTGAACAATCTTAAATATTGGAAGTCAAATCCTACTAATGAAAATAGAATGTAGCATAAACTCTGGCAAGTCAAGTGTAAAAGTATAATAAAGCAGCTCAAAAAAAAAAAAAAAAAGTGAAGAGCAACTAGCCAAAGGCAAAACTAACAGCAAATTTTTTTTTAAAGTACATCAGAAGCAGGAAGCTTGCCAAACAATGTGGGGAGACGGGACAATCAAGGTGCTAAAGGAACACTCAAAGACAATGCAACTGAGGAGAAACTAAATGAATTATTTGCATTGGTCTTCACTGCAGAGGATGTAAGGGAGATTCCTACACCCAAGCTATCCTTTTTAGCCGACAGATCTCAGGAACTGTCCCAGCTCAAGGTGCCAATAGAGGAGGTTGGGAACAAACTGATGAATTAATAAGTCACCAGGACCACATGATATTCACCAAGGAGTTCTAAAGAAACTCCAGTATAAAATTGCAACTGTAGTATGTAACCTATCATTGAAATCAGCCTCTGTATCAAATGACTGGAGAATAGCTAATGTAATGCCAATTTTTTTTTTTTTTTTTTTTTTAAAAAGGGCTCCAGAGGCAATCCTAGCAAATACAGGCCAGTAAGTCTAACTTCAGTAGCAGGCAAATTGGTTGAAATGATAATAAAGAACAGAATTATCAGACAGCTGAACATAATATTTTTGGAAACTGTCAACAGGGCTTTTGTAAAGGGAAATCATGTCTTATCAGTCTATTCAAATTCTTTGAGGGGGTCAACCAACATGGAAAGGGTGATCCAGTTGATAGCAAGTACTTGGACTTTCAGAAAGCCTTTGACAGGGTCCCACACCAAAGGCTCTTAAGCAAAATATGCAGTCATGGGATAAAAGGGTAAGTCCTCCTCTGGATGAGTAACTGGTTAAAAGACAGGAAACAAAAAAAGAGTAGGAACATAAGAACAGCCTTACTGGGTCAGACCGAAGGTCCATCTAGCCCAGGATCCAGTCTTCTAACAGTGGCCAATGCCAGGCGCCCCAGAGGGAATGAACAGAACAGGTAATCATCAAGTGATCCATTCCCTGTCACTCTTTCCCAGCTTCTGGCAAACTGAGGCTAGGCAAACCATTCCTGCCCATCCTGGTTAATAGCCATTAATGGTCCTTTCCTTTTTGAACCCTGCTATAGTCTTGGCCTTCACAACATCCTCTGGCAAAGAGTTCCATACGTTGACTGTGCGTTGTGTGAAAAAATACTTCCTTTAGTTTGTTTTAAAACCTGCTGCCTATTAATTTCATTTGGTGACCCCTCGTTCTTGTGTTGTGAGAAGGGGTAAATAACACTTCCTTATTTACCTTCTCCACACCAGTTGTGATTTTATAGACTTCAATCATATCCCCCCTTAGACATCTCTTTTCCAAGCTGAAAAGGAATAAAATGGTCAGTTTTCACAGTGGAGAGAGGTAAAATAATCGAGTCCCCCAAAGCTCTGTACTGGGACCAGTGCTGTTCAACCTATTCATACACAATCTGGAAAAAGGGGTAAACAATGAAGTGGCAAAATTTGCAGATACTAAATTATTCAAGATAGTTAAGTCCAAAGCAGACTGCAAGGAGTTATAAAGGAATCTCACAAAACTGGGTGACTGGGCAACAAAATGGCAGACGAAATTCAATGTTGATAAATGCAAGTAATGCATACTGTAAAACATAACCCCAACTCTACATACAAAATCATTGGGTTTAAATTAACTGTTACCACTCAAGAAAGATCCTGAAGTCATTGTGGATAGTTTATTGACAAGATCTGCTCAATGTGCCACAGCAGCAGTCAAAAAGGCTAACAATGTTAGGAACCATTAGGAAAGGGATAGATGATAAAAGAGAAGATATCATAATTCCACTACATAAATCCATGGTACACCCACATCTTGAACAGTGCATGCAGTTCCGGTTGCCCCATCTCAAACAAGATACATTAGAATTAGAAAAAGTACAAAGAAGGGTAACAAAAAGTGTTCAGGCCTATGGGACAGCTTCCATATGAGGAGAGGTTAAAAAGACGGACTGTTCATCTTGGAAAAGAGAGAACTAAAGGAGGAATACAATAGAGGTCTATACAGTCATGAATGGTGTGGAAAACGTGAATAAGGAAGTGTTATTTTTCCCTTCATGTTACATAAGAACTAGGGATCACACAATGAAATTAATAGGCAGTAGGTTTAGAAGAAACATAAGGAAGTACGTCTTCACACGATGCACAGTCAACCTGTGGAACTCATTGGTAGGGGATGTAGTGAAAGACAAAACTATAACTTGTTCAAAAAAAGGATTAGATAAATTCATGGAGGATAGATCTATCAATAGCCAACAGCCAAGATGATCTGGGATGCGACCTCGTCCTCTGGGTGTCCCTAATATGATTGCCAGAAGCTGGGATTGGATGACAGGGGATGAATCACTCAATAAATTGCCCTGTTCTTTTCATTCCTGTGACATCAGCCACTGCTGGAAGACAGGATTCTTGGCTAGATAGACCATTGGTCTGATTGAGTATGGCTATCCTTATGTTCTCAGCTGTGGGGCTGGCAGAGGAAAGGTATGTGATAATGGAGTATACTGGGGCATTCCTAAACGAGGACAGAGTTAAGGATATCTAAGCAATGTTAACTCTCCATTTCCTGAATGATGGTAGACCAAGTGCCAGCACGTGCCAAGGCCCCTAGGTCTCACCAAACACGGACAAATGCATAACTGGAAATCAGTCTGGCTCACCTATGTGTTGACATCTTTTAAAAGATGTCAAGTTTATAGGAATGTGTTTAGTGTTTGAACTTCATGAGATGCCTGTGAGTTGCGGCACGCAGTAATCTCACTTATAATATCTGTATCCCATGTTAGAAGGAAATATTTAAGTGTTTTGCTCTGTAACTATAAAAAAGTGTTTGCTGTGAAACTGGAAATCCCCCCACTCAGGAAAGAAGCATTATCAAGTGAGAGATACAAGTTTACCACAAGAGTGTCATCTCCTGTCCAACAAAAGAAGGCCTATAGACTCCAGACAAATCATTGCGGAACGAGCAACAAAATCTTTTGTCCACTGACGTTTTCCCCACAGCCATCACAGCTTGAACTCTGGGGGAAGGGAATAAAAATCCCTGACCAGAAGGGTTTGTATCACTATACTGCTTGGAATTTAGAGAGGGCAGTATTTCTAAGATGAGGCAAGAGATCCCCAAGCAGCTTAGCTTGGGTTAGTCCTAAAGGACATACAACACTTTTATATTATAGCAGCTTCTGTTACCTTTTGACACCTAAGACTGTAATTCATGTGTATGTTTACCTGCTTTAACCTTATAAATAATTCTTTATTACAGGATTGACTACAACTGTTGTCTTTGGTGAGAGATTTAAGGTACAACTGACCTGATTGGTCCTTTGGGACTGGGAGTAACCTAAATATTGTTGCAATTTTTGGTATAAAGGTCCATCTATCACAAAGGCAGACTTGCCAGGATGGCAAAATGGACGGGAGTGCCCCACGGGACTCCATATTAAGGCTGTTCTAGTGCATGAGGAGTTCATACTTGATACTTGGTTGATGAAATTTAATTATAGAACACAACTAGTTTGGGGTTTGTGTCCTCCAGACAGCTCGACATCCTGGTTTTCAGATTTTTGAGTTTTGCCCAGGTCAGTGTTCTGCAAGGGAATGATATACCACTAAGCAAACTTAGCTCTACATTAATGTAACTTTTTTGCCACTGAAATTCCTAGGTTTGTTTTGTTTTTTAAACAGGAAAAGTTATGTTGTTGGTAGGCATTAGCAGTCATTTAGGCAACTGTACGTATCATGTCCTGCAATTTGCATACCAAGCCAAATCAGCCTGCAGTCAGCAATCCCCAGGCCATTGTGTATGCCTTGCTTCCTGCAAACTTCTGCAACCGCGTGATCCAGGAATCACCCAGAATCTATATGTTGGTAACCCTAGCAGCACACATTTCTTTTCCCTAACTAATCAAAGTACCTGTACTATGAGTTCTGAACCTATGCACTACACATCTTTGGAAACACCACAGTAATCTGGCCCAAGATCAGGAAGTAGCCAATTGTCCGCCATGCCCTCACCAACCGACCTCTGGAGCAAGTAAAAATAATGATTTTCCCAAATAACCATTCCACAGTTTGCCTGCCACCTGTCCTTATTGTCTAACCCCATCACTACCCCTGCCCCTGTTCCCACCCTTCCCCCCCCAAATTCCTCTGTCTACAACTCCTCCCTCTCCAATATAACAAACATTTTGGTTAGACAAGTTGCTGACTTCTGCTGCATTCACAGTAAACCTCCCCATTAAATAAATAAAGATGTCATATTATAAGAGAGACAACTTCCAGCAAGCTACATGAGTCATTAAATCTTTACTGCACAGGTGTACAAAGGTTCAGACTAGAAATATTAGCAGTGGAGAGTTCACGGGGGGCAATGATATTGGCACATTCCCTCAAACTACCCAGGCAAGCAGGAAGTGGCTGCACAGAAACCTTCTCACTTTTTTTTCTTTATTGGTGCATGTGCACTATAATCCTTCCAGATTACACATCCTTCCAACACGTTCTTAAATACAATTTGCAGTTGGGTCCCCCCAAAAAACTTAGTGGCTGCCATGCACTACCATGGGTAAAAATGGATCAATTGAAACCATTTTGACCAACATCACAACAATAGTTCTATCTGGTAGCCCTCTGGGGGGGGGGGGGTGTGTGATATGCATTACATAGGCCGGTTCTCAGCTCCCCACTCAAAGGGGCAGGATTTCCCCAGATCCTGGCTCACACTGAAGGAGAGGGGTATGTGCAACAACTGTAGATGAGCACAGCTCCCCCTCCCCCATAATCCTGGCATGCCCACAGGGAGGAGCATGAGCGGCTCAGACACTCTCAGAAGATCAAGGGACAAGAAGGGGGCTGAGACTCCCCTGGAGGGCAAGAGCTCCCTAGAGCTGGCACACACATGTGAGGGGAGAATATGGGGCTGTCAGAGACTGGCAGAGTGCATAGGGGTCAGGGAACATTGTCAGTGTGCCTCAAACTTCACCAGAGGTGAGGGGTGCAGGGGATTGGGGTGCACTTGCAGAGTTGGGGACTCTATCCCTCCCTCACCTGAGCCCCCAACCTCTTGCCACCTCTACCACCCATCCCCATTTATCCCCTCCCATCACTGCAGGCCCAAACCCCTCTTCCCTTTATTCTCCCTCTCCTACCAGGAAACATTCACATGTCTTGGGGAGTCAGGGGGAACTGTCACCTGTGACTCACAAACTGTAGTAGTCTCCAGCCACTGAGTCCAACACGCCTTCTGTCTCAGATTTAGGCTTGTGATTAAATTATCCCAAGTATCCTAAATTAACCGAAGGGTGAGTTCACAGTCTGCAAGCTCAACAAGGTCTGTGGATTTGTGCAGTCATTAGTAAGGGCAAAAATTAAGTCAACCTAAGCTACGTTAACATACAGCCACTGCAGTAATTAAATCACTTTGACACATCCATACTACACTCCTTGTGCCAGCACCGAATGTCCTTACAAGGGACACTTTAACTTATTTAAGTGTCAGTGTGGGGCACTGTGTCAAAAGGCAAACACAGGACACATGCAGGAGCCCTGTTCGCCTCCGTGGCCCTGCCCTAGGGTTGCCAGCTGTCCGGTTTTCGACCGGAACACCCGGTCAAAAAAGAGACACTGGTAGCTCCAGTAAGCACTGCTGACTGGACTGCTAAAAGTCTAGTCAGCAGTGCAGCGGGACTAAGGCAGGCTCCCTGCCTGCCCTGGCTCTGCATGGCTCCCAGAAGCAGCCAGCATGTCAGGCTTCTATTCGCAGGGGCACACAAGAGGCTCTGCATGCTGCCCCTGCCCCGAGCGCCAGCTCCACAGCTCCCATTGGCTGTGGGACATGCCAGCCACTTCCGGGAGCCACCTGAGGTAAGTGGCGCCCGGCCAGAGCTTGCACCCCTCACCCGCTCTCGCACCCCAACCCCCTGCCCCAGCCCTGAGCCCCCTCCCATACCCCAAACCGCTCATTTCTGGCCCAAGCCTGGAGCCTGCACCGCCAGCTGGAGCCGTCACCCCCTCCCACATCCCAACCCCTGCCTCAGTCCAATGAAAGTGAGGGAGAGTGAGGGAGAGCAAGCAACGGAGTGAGGGGGAATGGAGCGAGCAGGGGGTTGGGCCTCAGAGAAGGCAGGGCAGGGCCTCAGTGGGAAGAGGAGCGGCAGGGTAGGGTTGCCAACTTTCAAATTGCACAAAACGGAACACCAGGGCCTCGGGGCAGGGCAAGGGTGTTCGGTTTTGTGCAATTTGAAAGTTGGCAACCCTAACCCGTCCCTCCTCTTTCCCGAGGCTCTGCCCTCTGCCCCTTTTCTCCCCTCAAGCCCAAAACCCCTACTCCTCTTCCCCTGAGCCGCCACTCTTGGCCAGGCCAGAAGCTGGAACTGGGCCATCGTAAAAGCTGCCCAGGGATCTCAGGCCACTGTGCTAGAGAGCAGCCCCCAGACCACATCCCCGCCCCCCAGGGTACATCACCCAGGGCTGCGTGATGAGTCTGGGGCTTTTCACAGCAGCCCAGGTTCCCTGGGCAGCTCTAATCACTGCCCGGCTCCAGCTTCTGACCCGGCCAGGGGACGGGACCTCAGGAGAAAGATAAGGAGTAGGGCCTCGTGGTGAGGGGAGTCTAAGGCCCACCTCAGCCCCACTACCCCACCGGGAAGAAGCCGATGCTGCACCTGAGCCTCAGGCAGGCGTGAAGCGGTGCCACAGGCAGTCCAAGACAAATAGTGCCCTGGAGTCATTCAGCCCAGGACTTGAATTCTGCATTTCGGTACTGTCCCATCCAATTCAGGATAGGTGTTCACCCTCATTGTGGGACAGCTTCTGAAAGGCAGCAACATGTGAGGTCAGCAACCCAGTGTATACACCGACTGCATCGACCTAACCACTACGCCTCTCATGGAGGTGGAGTTATTAAGTCAGTATAATAGGCAAGTTATATCAGTGGGGGCTACATTTTAGTGTAAATACTTCCAGAGTTAGGTTAATGTAAGCCACTCTCAGTTTAACGGTACAAGGCAGCAGAAGGAAACCGTCCGGGGGGAGAGGAGGGATGATAACTCAGGAACTCCTCCATCAAATGACATCAAATTTGGATCACGAATGCTACCCATGCTGCTATGAGGCACACTAAATTTCAAAGCAGTCCCATGTATTGTTCAGAGTTTTGAGTACTTACAACAGTCAAGCTTTAAAAAGCATATAAAATGGAGGGAATGAAAACCCTCTAGTAACTTTTCTGTTTTGGCACATATGCAAGTGTAAAATATGTACATTTTCTTAAATATTGTTTTCAATTTGGGTCCCCCAACCATTTAGTGAGTACCATGCGCTACCTTGGGTCAAACTCAAAAGATTGAGATCATTTTAACCCACATCCTAGCAACAGTTTGCCTTTACATTGGGGGGTGGGGTGGGGGAAGGGAAGGGGAGAAGAGGTAGAAAAACCACCACCACCCATGAAATGTTTTTAAATGGCTATTGGGAGTGGGGGGAGGTGTTATATCTCCAGAACCCCTGGCTCCAGTGACTCCAAATTTGGGTCACTAACCTATCCTGCATACTGCTGAGGCACACCAAATTTCAAAGAAATCCAAACAAGCATGTCAATTTTAAAGGATTTAGAAAGATCAACCTTTAAGCAGATATCTTGATGCAAACTTAAGTATAATTAGACCCTGATTAAGAAATGGCCTATGGCCACCATCTTTAATCTTCACAGGCTACCTATTCTATGTTGCGGAACCAAATGTAGATAACATAAAAAGTGAAGAATCTACAATATTTTACTATGATTAAAGGTGTAATTATATAGTTGGTCATGAAACATATTCTAATACCTACTATACTTCAGAGAAACCCACCTCCCCAGGGAACATGCAGAGAAGATAATACTGCTTTATTCATCAAAGCACTCTCTCAATTAAATTCAAATAAGGATAATGATAATACTAACTGTCTATTAGATAAATACAATGACACACTGCCACAAATACTTAGTAATCCTAGGTAAAACAAAAAGAGAGACACCTTTTACCCTGCAACCTTCGTAAAGGGAAACTGGAGGTTTATGAGTAAGCTTTTGTCATAACCTGTACAGGTATCAGCAGAGGAAATGTCTGTTTCTCTACTGTGCCATGTAAAAAGTTAAATGCTCTTAAAATATCACTAAACTGCATAAAAAACTGAAATCTATAACCAAAAATGCTAGAAAGATAGGATTTAAGAATAATCTGAATGGATTTATCTGCTTTTATATAGATCATGTTCAGCACAGTCCAGGTATGAACTTCCACTGACATCAGTGGGTAGTTTGTGCAGAGCAGGTAGAATATGGCCCTAAAAATCCTGTTCAGGACTAGCCTAACAGAAAGGCACTTCATCCTTCCTCCCACATTTTCTGAGCTGTGCTATAGATTTCCAATATAAACTTTGAGTAAGTAATTCTCTCTAGGTCTTAGGGCTTGTCTACATGGGAACTTTTATATCAATTATACCAGTATTGTTACATTAATATAGCTCACCCCCACACACGTGAGCATTCTTATTCTGATACAAGAATAGCTTTTTTCAGTTTAGCTTAAACTCCTTCCCAAGAGACAAATTAAACTGAAAAAACCACTCGTACTGGAAGACAAGAGTGTCCAAATGGAGGGTAATAACGGTATAACTATAGTATTTTAAATTCATACTTTGTTATCGAGAAAAAAAATGTCTGTGTAGACAGTTTCTTCATCTGTAAAATGGGAAAATGAAGCTTCTCATCCGTAGAATGGGACTTACCTACTTCACAAGGCCATTGAGAGTCTTAATTTGTTAACATTTGAAGAACACGGATATCCTCAAATAGAAGGTGCTAGAGAAGTATTGTTAAACTATTATTATTATTAAATGAATACTGAAGACACCTCAGGACATCTAGTTTGCCTCGCTACATAAAATCAGACAACACAGAACTGACCCACTTGAACCACTGCGTATGTGGGAGGATGGCAGAGGGGGAAGAAGGGACTCGGTATGCAACAACTTGACTCGGCAGAGCTGCCCCTGCCTACCAACCTATAAAGCAGCATGGCCTCAAAATAGGTGCCTGTGTACTATAAACTTGACTAGCACCAAGAAGTCACTCTCAAAGTCAGATTTCAATAGTGGGGCAGGAGGGTGGGAGTAAGGAAAGAGAGAGAGAAGCACTTCCAGTAATATACCTGTTTACGTTTTACCTTTGGTGGACATATTTCTCTCCCTAGAAGTGCACTTTTGGAGAAAACATGCTGAAGGTTAGCTAGGCATTCAGCAGTACCAACTCATATAGCTAAGTCATCACTAGCTAGTCCCCCTGCCAACACCCCATTTAAAAAAAAAATAAAAAGGTAAAAACTTTAGGATATTTTACACTGTAGAGTCAGTAAAGACACCAAACTAATACAAAAATGCTGGAGAAGACAGAGCAAAAGCCAAGAGAGGCACCACATTCCACAGAACGTACTAAACAATAACAAAATCATCTCAGCGGGCATATGTGCAAAATCATCTTGGCGTGCCCACATACCCCCCTTGTCCCTCTCTCTTTTTTATATCATCATCCACTATCTAATGCATCACAAGGCATCAGCAGTTAACCGCAGAGTAGTTTTTTTGGTTTGGGAGTCTCCTTTTCTACTTCATACATGCTAGTTCAGTTTGCAATGGTTGTTTTTTAAGTATCCCTTTTTGTGATCCAACTGTTCTATCACTATGTCTCCCTGTGTTTATATTTTTAAAATCACTTTTGAAAAGATGAGCTGTCGTTATTTTTGCCTCTCACATACTAGTGAGCAGAACTATATAAAAATGACACAGAAAAAACAAAGAGAAAGGAATGTGCTAAATAAGAATTCAAAACTAATAAGTACCAAAATAGGACAATTTTATGGGGCAGGAGGGGATAGGATGGAACAGATCATTAGAATTTGCCATTTCTCCCCCCCCCCCCCTTTGGCTGAGGCAGCAAGGAAGCAGAATGATTTCAGAAAAAAAAAATCCAACCCAAATGATATTCCGAATAATTGCAAATGACTGACATCTAGCGATGAGCACAAAGTTGATCAACCTCTACTCTCCCACACAGTCAAGATAAGCTAGCAAGCTCTGACAAGTAGCTGAAGAGTGGGTGTTGAAGCATGGGAACCTGGTACTGCTACGTTTCTCTCCCTTAAAGACCAAACAACAATTGAACCAAGACCCAGAAATACGATACAATACATGACTCCAAAAAACAAGATGTTAACACAGCCAAAGGGGACAGAAATTTCAGCTAGGATCTGTGAATTATCACCTTCTTAATTTATATCTCCATTCTTTTATACATATACCCTTTCTCCCACTGTTTTAATCATGGAACTGTCCCAGATATTTTATTCATAATAAAAACATCTAAGAGATATGGTGGAAAAAAATGGATTTCACTTCTGATCTTGAAACATTTAACAGTTGTCTCAGAGACAGCTTAATGACGTCCCTAACTTTATACATCTTAACTAGTGTCCTGTTGTAAGAGTTTTATGAACTTGTCAAACAAGCTCTTATTTTGCCAGTGGTTCCAAAATTATTGCTCACAGAGCAGAGTTACTGGAAGTGAGGGGGAAGGGAGGGACTGGAGCGTGATTTGTGGTGAGGTTACAGGAAGGAAAAGTACGCTACTATGCAAAGTAGCAGTAATACAGTCAGTCCCCTGACAGGGAAGTTGGAACTAGAGAGCAACAAAATGAAGGCAGATTTTTCACCACCATAACATAGTACAATTCTTTAGGAGGGACTCAGAATAGATTTCTTTAAGGTGTATGTGTATATTGGAATAGAAGTATAGTTGTATGTATTTTAAAGAACAGCCCTAACCACATTGAAGATAAGGGAGTGAAGCCCAGAATCTTAAATGTGGGGGGAAGAGTCTATGAACTACTGCCCTTGATTGAGACACTGTAGTGTTAATACATTCACCGTGCTGTATCTATTTCCGTCTCAACCAGGGCTCTGCCTCTGGGATTTCAGTAGTACTCCCAGAGCCGAACAGAAAAGATACACAACAAATGTCAAGACTGATGTAGGGAAGGATAAAAAAAAAAAAATCAAAATCTCAAAAGAAAGGAAAGTCACAATACACAGGTTTTATTTTATATTCTAGATCAGAGGTGGGCAAACTATGACCTGCGGGCCGGGCCCATGAACTGTCACTGGGGAGCGGAGTCTGGGGCCGCTCCGGCTCCTACGTGCTCCAATGGGAGCTACAGGGGCCATGCCTGCGGATGGGCCAGCATGCAGAGCCACTTGGCCATGCCTCCACGTAGGAGGCAGAGAAGGGACATGCCACTGCTTCCAGAAGCCGCTTGAGGTAAGCGCCGCTCGAAGCCTGCACCCCGAGCCTCTCCCCATGCCTCTGTCCCAGCCCTGATCCCCCTCCTGCTCTCCAAACCCCTCAATCCCAGCCTGGAGCACCCTCCTGCATCCCAAACCTCTCAGCCCCAGCCCCATTCCAGAGCCCACATCCCCAGCTGTAACCTGCACCCCTTCCCGCATCCCTGATCTCCCTCACACCCTCCAAACCCCTCGGTCCCAGCCCAGAGCACCCTCTCCTACACCCCAAAGTCCTCATCTCCAGCCCCACCCCAGAGCCCGCTCCCCCAACTGGAACCCTCACCCCCTCCTCCACCCCAACCCCAATTTTGTGAGCATTCATGGCCTGCCATACAATTTCTATTCCCCGATGTGGCCCTCGGGCCAAAAAGTTTGCCCACCCTGTTCTAGATCCATTCTACCATCTCATTCACATGCATGAAAATGATATTTTTTTTGTGCTACCAATTAAAAAAAAAAAAAAAAAACCCACTTAACTTATTTAGAAAAACTGACATGACAGAGTACCCTATCCTGTGAAGACAAGACCGACATTCCTCACCCAGTGAGAGCCTACGCTAAAACTTATTTAAATGAACTTGACCCAGCTTGGCTTCGGGCCAGCATTCAACGTCACTGAATGACTTAACAGAACAGAGTGTTCTTGGCATAAGCACAAAAATGTGTTGAAATCCATGCTGGAGAGAAAATCAGTTTGCATTTCAAATTAATAAAAAGAAGTGGTAATAAAAAGGTAGCAAACACAAAGACAGCAGTAGTCATTTGAATACAGACTTACTGCAAGAAATATTTTTTAGCTTTCTACTGTTACTTCATTCACTAAACAAGTTACATTAAGGGACTTAGTTCTCTGAGATATGCCCTTCCTTCCTTCTCCAAATCTCAACTCACAGCCTCTCCCCTTTCCTTCCCCTTCTCACCTCCCACAATGCTGTACCTGGAAAATTCCAGTACACCTTTTAGCTAGCAAGCAAAGGGAGTGACAGCCTGTAAAGCCAGAACAATTCATGACTCACTTCCGCCCAAAACCTTGAAGTATAGGCTACACTGCAGGCATCTCACGCAATGCTTCTGTATAGAATACTTTATAACAAAGTTATGTCATTCCTAAATGGATTATGTTAATTCTCTGTCATGAAATGAAGAGGAAACAAGAGGGAGAACAGGCAAAATACACTTACCATACATTCAATGAACTTCCTGCATGTAAACATATGGGTATTATCTCCTTTCCTGTTTCCACACTAAGATTCCCCCTTATTTCTTTCCAAGCCCAGTTGCATGTCCTGTTTTCCCTTCCTTTGCTCTAACCCTTCTTCTGTCTCCAGTATTTCATTTTCCCTCTCCAGCAAAGGATTGTATCACCAGAAGCAGAAACAGCAAAAGGGCCTTTTCCAGGTCAGGCACACAGCGTTGTCACTTCCATCACCCATTTATCATCCCATTAACTAGGGAGCATTCCTGCCAGGGCCATCCTTAAGCATACGCGGCTGCGTAGGGCACCTGAAAATTTGGGGCACCACCGGGACAGCAGGTAAGAGTGGGTCGACTCCTGCACAGCGCGTGCTGCAGTCTCCTTAGGTAGGGGCCGTATTCATGGAGCCAAATGTGTCAACATTCTGCGTGAGGGAGAGGGCATGGGGGTCTCTGCAGGGAAAAGGGACTCTCCGCCGCCATAAGGTGGGCCAGGTGGCTTGGTATCCTTTGCTGTCTCATCCCTCCCTCTCTAGGCTGTGAGCCCAGGCTGCTGCTGAGTCGGCTGCATACGAAGCTCAGTGTGTGTCAGCAATGGGGGGGGAGGGTGTCCTGGAGGTCCAGGGGGCGAGGGTGGTGGCTATGCCTCAAGTTGGGCATAGAGGCATCAATTTAATAATACAGCGTAGGGGCCCATAAATTCTAAGGATAGCCCTGATTCCTGCCTTATGACTCCATTAGACCCTCAAATGCAAGCCTCACATCACAGCAACATCCTCCAGCTAGCGAAACATGCCATAGTGAGCAATGATCATTCTCATAATGTACCACACAAATCCTTAGACCAGCCCATAGCCCAGGGCCCTAGGAATTGGGCAGATGCTTCGCACCACCCTTGAAGCCCTAAAAGTAACTCTGGAGCTGCTTTGCAGAAGCTACTTCAGGTCATTGACTGAAATAGACTTGTGCCACCCTAAATCACCGTCAACCCCCTGCTGAAAGAAGATTGAAGATCTGTGATCTGTTCGGCAAATGGATCCTTCGATCAAACACAGAACTTCATGTCAGGGAGGGGACTCCTTACCTCCTGACTCATCCTCCCCATATCCAGTACTTGCAGCGTGTAGCAAAGCTGCACTGGTTTTTGCTTCTGGGGGGAGAGTGGGCGACCACAACCGCTAAATGTTTCACATTAACAAAATTAAACAGCCCTGCATGTGAAATAAGAAGCAAAGTAACTTGCATGGCACATGAATTAGGTCTCCATTTGGCATCACAAACTAAGCTCTTCCAATCCTTTTCTAAAATATATTATAGAATAAACTCTGCCCGTGCCTCCCATCAATTGACAAACTACAGTATGTTTATGGTAGCATAGTAACAGTATTAAAGTCTGTTTTGAAGTCCTAAATATGGGGAGGGGAGAGGTAGCAACCTCCTTTTTTGTAGATTTTTTTGTTTGTTTGCCTGATTGCCCTTCTCTACATAATTACATCCTAAAACATGACTGGGGGAATAAAGAGGTATAAATGGTAGTTCTCACACAGAGGAAAAGGAAAATGCCTATTGAAAGCATAAATCAGACTTGAAAACAAACATTACTGATCATGAGGGTAAGGATGGGACTAATCTATACTTTATTAAATTAAAAAACACTTTGCAATCATACAACAGGAATCAGACAGGATCAAGGGGGCATTTTCACACCATCTGCTTCCTGTAAGCACATGGCATTGGTGGAACTCAGCACTTCCCATCTTATCTCTCTGGGTTTCTATGATGGTCAGACTATGGAACAAAAGGGCCTAAATAAGCAGCAGAAATAGAGTTTATTTCAAGAGAGTACATAGGTTGGGACTGGAAGAGTTTTAGCAGGTGCTAAAACTAGAGAGTATGCATGCTGCTACTGCTGATGACAACAGCATTAATATGTTAATGTGCATTTCCTAATTTTAAAAGAAAAGGCCTTGTTTGATATACTCTCCATTAGGATTTTTAAAAGAGAATGATAAATCTTAGACAAACTGTAGGCCATAAGCAATGATGTAATTAGTCCACCAGAACCCTCACCCAAAACAAAAACAAGAACAAAATACACCACTCTGTAACATAAATAGAAAAAAGAGGAGGGGGGGGAGGTGTGCATAAATTAAGGGAGACAATGAAACAATTTCAGTATTTACAGTGAAGCATTCTGGGCTGTTAAGTAGGAAAAAGATCTTTGGAATACATAAGATTTTATTAAATCACAAAAATATGTATCAGTTCTAAGGAGTCTCAAACTCTGCCCCAATATACTTGTCTCTCACCTAATAGTATGCTGTTATTCGATGCCAAGTTTAATTAAGTCTGAAAGTTTGCTTGAGAACCAGATCCACAGGTTTGTGAGGTTTTCTAAAACCACTCCCTGTCAGTTAGTGGCAACCCACTGGAGACTGGCACAATCTCTAAGAAGGGCAAAGTTGAAAGGAGGATGTGACATATCCTACAGTCATGTAGGTTATTTGTTTTAGTAATGTATTACTCCATAAATAATCTTTAAACGAATGCATGAGACCATTAGCTCAGACAGGAGGAGACTAAATTTTTCAGTGTACTGTAAAATTATGTACTGAGTGGGTTGTGCATTCCCTTTTCTGTGTACACTCTAATTTCATATTCTCATCGATGTTTGAAGAAATTGTTCAGTCTCTTGAGAAGGTTCACTGTCAATTCAACTTTTCAGTCTTTTTTCCTAATTAAAATAAAGACCAGCAAGATCTGTATTCCATTATCCTTTTCCCAAGTCACTCAGTTTCCCTGGAGGAATACTGGGAAGTTTCAGAATTCTGGAATATTTTCCTTTGTGATTTAGAGAATCTCAGGTGATCTGATACTGTACCTTGTTAGCTGTGCCAGAACCAAAGAGGGTAACACATTTCCCTACTTTTGTGTACACTGCTTGACTTAAAGCTTTTCAGTCGGGGCATTTTATTTTGAAAATTAAGCTTGAAACACAAGAAAAAAGCCAACCCATCCTATCAATATTAAAGCCCCATTTTCTGGACATTTTTCAGATTATTCTCATATGAGCTTTAACTAATCAGTGTCTCCCCCACCCTCACCACCCAAGCATGTATGAAACTGACTAAAACAGCACAAGACTAGATCTAGAGCAACACATTTTTGGGGGTAGCACTATGTAAAAGGGAATGTTTTTACATGTAAATGCCACTTTAAAATTAAGAGGAGGCCAGATGATATAAGGCAGCTTCCTTAAAGGAAACTAATAAACATGAAAACAAAACTGACACCCAACAAGAAGATACCCAACGGCCAGCTCCGTTATGTCAATTACTAATTTGAAAGTTAGGTCATTTAATTATAAAGCAGAAACTGATTACTGGTATTGTTATGTTGTAAAGTTCTGCAGCATTACAGACAACGTTGCCAACTGTTTAAAAAAAGTTCAAAAACTTTTCCACATATTGTACAGAACCATCTAAGAAATGGCATGCATCTCAAACTATGAAAGTTTATAACCCTGTATTACTTGGTGTCTGTAAAGTTATTTCAGAGACAATGCTGAATCACTATAAATACAACACACATTTTCCAATTCTTTTGATAAATATCCCGCATAGCTGGCATAGGTGCAATCACAAAGACAGCCTTACTGCTTCAGCTACTTCTAACTCAGCCATTATCGTACATCTCTCACTATTATTTCAAGCATTAAAAAGTAAACTGAGCACAATTGTAGCATCATGCATTTCTGATTTTCATCAGTGGCCACATTTTTCAGTGATGACTTAAATATTTAAACATTTTATTGCGGTATCACCTAGAAGCCTCATCCATGTCAGGGGCCCATTGTATTACACTCAAACAAACAAACAAAAAAGAGAGATTGTAAACTCTTTGGAGTGGAGACTATCTAAAAAGACCTCATAGCAGGAGGAGACGGGGAAATGACCTTCTTTAGACAATTATGGAAGATGCTTTACTTTTGGGCAGAGCGTTAGTATCAAGTGCTCTTTTCCAGAACATTTACCTATTGGATCATCTCTCTAGTCCACAGCTCAGGCCAATCCATGAGCAATATCGTCAGTCTCCTTTTTAAAACTGGTGATTGTAGCACAGCCTATTGTAGATGATTAATTGGTTACACAAACCCATATTAAAAATTAAATCCATTTTCTCGTCTCTGGTTTAAAATGAGCATAAATTACAAAGCAACATAAAGTAGCAGTTAATCATCTGTGAAGACCCACCCTCACAAGAAGTAGTGAACTGGCAAGCATAATCAGCAGTGGTCTTACTTTTCTGATCTAAGAAAAGGATGATAATAATGAAATTTGCCTCTGAGCAATGATGAAGGCAGTAGTCACTCAACCATTGGCTAGTCAGCATCTTTGGAGCACACACAACACACGCTAAATAGAATAAAGAAAGTGGCACTTCCCACGATGCTTATAAGCAAATTCAGTGACGAATGCCAGCTGAATGACAGATGAGACAGCACTAAATAAGCATGTGACTCACACAGGAATATTCCCATTTTTATTCCTGTAAAAGGAATTTTTAAAATTATGATCCATATTATTTTATAAGTTGTTTGTGATTCATGCCAGAAACTAAACTCTGTAGTTACTGGTATATATGCTCTTTACAGTTCCTCCAGAAAAATGCAATACAAACATTTAAATTGATGCAAATTCTTTGAGCCATACCCACAAACCGCTATATGGAGGTCATCCCTCTAAATACTGAGGCTTATAAATACTGTACCTTATTGCCCTGTATTAAAAATTCTGTATGTAGCTAATGCCAAAATGTACTTTATAAATATTTGTACTGTATTTTATCCAACACAACACTGGCCACCCAAATATCATGACACCTGAATAATCAAGGTTTAGGATAATCATGAGACTTTTCAATGTCATTAATAGACTTCAGGTGGTCCTGTTTTGAATAAACAAGATTATATCACATTTGAGAAACAAAGAACTTCAGAAAACTTAAAGCTACATATTGCATTTCAATTTTTTATTCATTTATTTAATGGGGGGAAGCCTCACTAAAGGCCAGATTATGCCCCACAAGCCAGTATGCTAAAAGGATCTTCCTTGCATAGTTTTTTTGCCTGTCTGAAGAGAACATATAGGTTAGCCACCTTCACAACATTGTAGCTTTTCTGCCCCAGTAAGGGCTGATCCTTGCTCTGAGAAGCTGCACATGTGGAAGAAGCAGGCCTGGGACAACCAGAAGTCAAATGAGGTTTGACGTGCATTGAGGCCAAGAACATGAACTATGCTAACTTTCCTGCTTAGCTCCATTTGTGTTAGTTACATCTTCTGAAAGGAGGGTTTGCAAGCTGCAGCAGATACACAAAACTCTGGCATTTCAATTCCACCCAAGCAGCTTGGGTGATCAGATGTCCTGATTTTATAGGGACAGTCCCAATATTCAGGGCTTTGTCTTATATAGGCACCTATTACCCCCCAACCCCGTCCCGATTTTTCACACTGGCTATCTGGTCACCCTACCTAAGCCATATGGCAACAACTCCAACTTAACTCTTCCTTACCCAGCTATGGAAATCAGGGTTTGATATAATATTTTCACCCTTCTGGCCTCTTTCATCTATGCATTGCCCTATGCCCTTACAAATCCCAGAAATCCACAGGACTTTGGAATAGGCTCTGTTTCGTCTATGGGGGAAACAAACAAACAAACAAAGTCTTCTCCTTTCCTACTCCCAGACAGAGTGGGGAATCTTTGCAAAGGGAACTTCCATTTTCCATTCCTTCAGCTACTTATAGGTTTTCATAAGGCAGGGTGCAGTTTGGTCTTTAGTCATTTGATATAAAGCATTAGCATTGCTTTTAGCTGATCGTGCTGCATTGGTTCACAGTCCCTTCTAGAACACAGGTTTCAGAGTAGTAGCCGTGTTAGTCTGTATTCGCAAAAAGAAAAGGAGTCCTTGTGGCACCTTAGAGACTTACAAATTTATTAGAGCATAAGCTTTCGTGAGCTACAGCTCACTTCATCGGATGCATTCGGTGGAAAATACAGTGGAGAGATTGATATACACACACAGAGAACATGAAACAATGGGTTTTATCATACACACTGTAAGGAGAGTGATCACTTAAGATGAGCTATTACCAGGAGGAAGGGGGTGGGGGGGAGGAAGGAGGAAAACCTTTAATGGTGATAATCAAGGTGGGCTGTTCCCAGCAGTTAACAAGAACGTCTGAGGAACAGTGGGGGGTGGGAGGGGGGGGAGAAATAACTTGGGGAAATAGTTTTACTTTGTGTAATGACCCATCCACTCCCAGTCTCTATTCAAGCCTAAGTTAATTGTATCCAGTTTGCAAATTAATTCCAATTCAGCAGTTTCTCGTTGGAGTCGGTTTCTGAAGTTTTTTTGTTGAATAGCAGCCACTCTCAGGTCTGTAAACACTACCGTGCTAATAAGCGATGGTCACATAAACACCACCGTATATCGGAAACCTACTGACCGCTATTCCTACCTACATGCCTCTAGCTTTCATCCAGATTACACTATACGATCCATTGCCCTTTTGAAATCAAAAACCCTAGTTGCAGATTTATTTTTGTTAATCCTTCCATTCAGTTTGAACTGAATTAGCTCATGATCACTTGAGCCAAGATTGTCCCCTACAACCATTTCTTCTATGAGGTCCTCGCTACTCACCAAAATTAAATCTAAAATGGCATCCCCTCTAGTCGGTTCAGCAACTACTTGATGAAGGAATCCATCAGCTATCGCATCTAGGAAAATCTGAGCCCTATTATTATTACTAGCACTGGTCCTCCAGTCTATATCTGGGAAGTTAAAGTCTCCCATGATCACACAGTTTCCATTAGTATTTACTTTAATAAAGACATTAAAAAGGGCTCTATCCATATCCAAATTAGATCCCGGAGGTCTATAGCACACCCCAAGCACTATCGTAGGAGAGGCTTTACTAGTTTTCTTCCCCAATGTAATTTTAGCCCAGACGGACTCTGTCTTATCCATTGCATCGCTTCTTATTTCTTTACATTCTACCTCATCATTGATATACAATGCTACTCCACCACCTTTACCTTTGTTTCTGTCTTTCCTAAACAGCACATACCCTTCAATACCTGTAGTCCAGTCATGACTACTATTCCACCATGTTTCTGTTCAAAAAGAATATACAGAAAGCACTGCATCCAAAACTTTATTTTCCAATTAAGTTGTTTGATTTTAAATCCAATCACTCTTGTACTCAGACCTAAGAAACTATTTCTGAAAACCTGTAGATTATGCATCACACAGCACAA
This sequence comes from Dermochelys coriacea, assembly GCF_009764565.3. Taxonomy (NCBI): domain Eukaryota; kingdom Metazoa; phylum Chordata; order Testudines; family Dermochelyidae; genus Dermochelys; species Dermochelys coriacea. The sequence goes on from NC_050069.1 coordinate 75,656,232, forward strand.
ACCTGGCATAAACATAACTCTTCCTCACAGCTTTCTGAAATTCAGGGTTGGATATATTTACCTCCTCACCACCAATCTCCTCACCACCACTACCCTCCTCTTTCACTCAAGACATCTGAATTAGTGTCTATTGTCCAAAAGATTTATAACTACAATGCTTTTAGTTTATTTATATTTATTTTAAATAATGGTAGGAGGGAAAAGAGCAGAATAAAAACCGTGGGCTTCAAGAAGGCAGACTTCATCTTAGAATACTTGAGGAGCTGACTAAGGAGATAGCCATTAGCAATGATCTTTGAAAACTCATAGAAGACAGGAGGGATTCAAGAGGACTGGAAAAAGGGCAAATATAGTGCCATTCTATTAAAAAAAAAAAAAAAAAGGAAAATAAGGACAACGAAGGGAATTACAGGCCAATCAGCTTAACTTCAGTACCCAGAAAAATAGCGGAGCTACTAATCAAGCAATCAATTTGAAAACATCAAGAAGGTAAGGTGATAAGTAGCAGTCAGCATAGGTTTGTCAAGAACAAATCATGTCAAACCAACCTATAGATTTCTTTGACAGGTTAACAAGCCTTGTGGATGGAGGGCAGTGGTAGATGTGGTACATCTTGACTTTAATAAGACTTTTTATACTGTCTTGCATGACCTTCTCATAAACAAACTAGGGAAATACAACCTAGATGAAGCTACTATAAAGGTGGGGCACAATGGTTGGAAATCCATTACCAGAGAGTAGTTATCAGTGGTTTACAGTCAGGCTGGAAGTGGGGTCCCGCAGGGATTGGTCCTGGGTCCAGTTCTGTTCAATACCTTCATAAATGATTTAGATAATGGCGTAGAGAGTACACTTATAAAGTTTGTGGATGATACCAAGGGGAGGGGTTGCCATTGCTTTGGAGGACAGGATTAAAATTGAAAATGATCTGGCCAAACTGGAGAAATGGTCTGAAGTAAATAGGATGAAATTCAATAAGGACAAATGCAAAGTATTCCACTTAGGAAGTAATAATCATCAATTACACAAACACAAAATGGAAAATGAATGCCTAGGAAGGAATACTGCAGAAAGGGATCTGGAGATTGTAGTGGATCACAAGCTAAATGTGTGTCACTGTAACACTGTTGCAAAAACAGAGAATATCATTCTGGGATGTATTAGCAGGAGTGTTGTAAGCAAGACACGAGAAGCAATTCCTCGACTGTACTCTGTGCTGATAAGGCCTCAGCTGGAGTACTGTGTCCAGTTCTGGGCACCACATTTCAGGAAATATGTGAACAAATTGGAGAAAGTCCAAAGGAGAGCAATAAAAATGATTAAAAGTCTAGAGAAAATTACCTATGAGGGAAAATTGAAAAAAACTGGGTTTGTTTAGTCTGGAGAAGAGAGGACTTATGTCCCCCGCTCAGTTTTCAGGTACATAAAAAGTTGTTACAAAGAGGAGGGTGAAAAATAGTTCTTGTTAATCTCTGAGGATAGGACAAGAAGCAATGGGCTTAAATTGCAGCAAGAGAGGTTTAGGTTGGACATAAGGAAAAACTTTCCATCAAGGTACTTAAGCACTGGAACAAATTGCTTAGGGAAGTTGTGGAACCCCCATCATTGGAGGGTTTTTTTTAAGAACAGGTTAGACAAACACCTGTAAGGAATGGTCTAGTTATTATGTAGTCCTGCCTTGAGTGCAGGGGCCTAGACTAGATGACCTCTTGAAGTCTCTACTTCTACCCTTCTATGATTCAGAATACTCAGAGAATTGGTAGGCAAGATCCCATTGGAAGCAAGTGTAAGGGAAAAAAATGTTCAGGAGAATTGGCTTTTTTTTTTTTTTTTTTTAAGAGACAGTATTAATGGCACAAGAGTAAACTATTCCAATACATAGGAAAAATATGAAGTATGATAAAAGACCATCCTGACTTAACCAGGAGATCCTCAATAACCTGAAACTCAAAAATGAGTCATACAAATAGTGAAACCTAGGTCAAATTATGAAGGATGAATACAAAAAAAACAACACGCATATAGGGACAAAATTAGAATGGCCAAGGCAAAAAAAAAAAATAAAATAAAATAAAAAAAGATTAAACTAGCTAGGGACATAAAGGGTAACTTTTTTTTTTAATAGCTATATGAGAAGCAAGAGATAAGGTAGGCGCATTACACAATGAGGATGGAATCACAGCAACAGAAATAACAGAAAATGCAGCAATGGCAGAAGTGTAAATTGGGTAGGATTTGAGGCTAAAACAAACAAGTTAAGAATTACTTTGGCCATGTTTACACTACCACTTATGTAGACAAAACTTCTGTCGTTCAGGGGTGTGAAAAAAACGCTCCCCTGAGTGACCTAAATTATGCCAGCATAAATGGTAGTGTGCATAGCACTATGTCGGTGGCAGAGCTTTTCCCCACTTACATAGATAACGTACTCATCGGGGGTGGCTTAACTATGAAAACAGGAGAGCTCTTTCCCCTTGGCACAGAGCAGCTACACGAGAGATCTTACTGCAACACAGCTGCATTGTTACAGCTGTGCCACTGTAAGCTCTCTAGTGTACACATAGCCTTTGACAATTTAAATGTCTTCAAGTTGGCAGGGCCTGATGAAATACATTCTTAACTATTTAAGAAACTGGCTGAAGACCTCTCTGAACCATTAGCAATTATCTTTGAGAACTCAGGGAGGACAGGATACGTAAAGGGCAAATATAGTACCTATCTATAAAAAAAAAGGGGAATAAGGATAATAAGGGAATTACAGAACAGTCAACTTAACTTCAGTACCTGGAAGATAATGGAGCACATAATGAAACAATCAATCTGTAGGTTTCAGAGTAGCAGCCATGTTAGTCTGTATTCGCAAAAAGAAAAGGAGTCCTTGTGGCACCTTAGAGACTAACAAATTTATTTGAGCATAAGCTTTCGTGAGCTACAGCTCACTTCATTGGATGCATTTGGTGGAAAAAAAACAGAGGGGAGATTGATATTCACACACAGAGAACATGAAATAATGGGTTTATCATACACACTGTAAGGAGAGTGATCACTTAAGATAAGCCATCACCAGCAGCGGGGGGGGGGGGGGGGGAAGGAGGAAAACCTTTCATGGTGACAAGCAAGGTAGGCTATTTCCAACAGTTAACAAGAATATCTGAAAAAAGAAAAAGGAGTACTTGTGGCACCTTAGAGACTAACAAATTTATTAGAGCATAAGCTTTCGTGAGCTACAGCTCACTTCAATCGGATGCATTGTAGCTCACGAAAGCTTATGCTCTAATAAATTTGTTAGTCTCTAAGGTGCCACAAGTACTCCTTTTCTTTTTAAGAATATCTGAGGAACAGTAGGGGGTGGGGTGGGGGAGAAATAACGTGGGGAAATAGTTTTACTTTGTGTAATGACTGGGGATGAGTCATTACACAAAGTAAAACTATTTCCCCACGTTATTTCTCCCCCCCACCCCACTCCACCCCCCCACTGTTCCTCAGATATTCTTAAAAAGAAAAGGAGTACTTGTGGCACCTTAGAGACTAACAAATTTATTAGAGCATAAGCTTTCGTGAGCTACAGCTCACTTCATCAGATATTCTTGTTAACTGCTGGAAATAGCCTACCTTGCTTGTCACCATGAAAGGTTTTCCTCCTTTCCCCCCCCCCCGCTGCTGGTGATGGCTTATCTTAAGTGATCACTCTCCTTACAGTGTGTATGATAAACCCATTGTTTCATGTTCTCTGTGTGTGTATATCAATCTCCCCTGTTTTTTGCACTGAATGCATCCGATGAAGTGAGTGTAGCTCACGAAAGCTTATGCTCTAATAAATTTGTTAGTCTTTAAGGTGCCACAAGTACTCCTTTTCTTTTAATCAATCTGTAAACACTTACAAGAAAATAAAAGGATAAGTAACAGGGAATAAGGATTTGTCAAGAACTAATCATGTCAGACCAACCTAATATCCTTCTATGACAGAATAACAAGCTTTGTGGATAGCGGGGAAGCAGATGTCATATAGATCTTGACTTTAGTGAGGCTTTTGATACGGTCTCACATGGCCTTCTCAAACAGACTAGAGAAATATAGTCCAGATCATTAGTTCTCAAACTGGGGCAGACCTCCCAACGGAGGCCCAAGTTGTGTACTGTTTTGTTGTTTGTTCTTTTTTAAATAAAGAGCTCTAGCTGTCAGGCCCGAATGGCTGGGGTTCATGCAGAAGAGCCATGCACACCCAGTAGGCAGTGGTAAAAGGAGATGGAGCCCTACCACCCAGGCATGGGCTCCCCTCCCCTCCCCGTAATAGCTCACCGAGTGGCAGCCCAAGCTTGGGCTCTCCTTGCCCACCCTCTGCTCCAATCCCTCACTAGGAGGCAGCTCAGGCTCAGGCTCTCCTTCTTCCCCCACTCCCTGCCCCAATCCCTCACTGGGGACAGACACAAAGAAAGGGGGCCCGATCAAATAAGTTTGAGAACCACTGGTCTAGATGGACCAGGAGGGTGCACCACTGGTTTGGAAAAGTTTTCTCATGGTTCACAATTAAGATGAAAGAGCATATCATCTGGGGTCCCACAGGGATCTGTCCCGAGTTTGATTCTATTCAATAGCTTCATAAAATGATTTGGATAATGACAGAGAGTAAACTTAACATGTGTGGATGAAACCATGCTGGGAGGGGTTGCAAGTACTTTAGAGGACAGGATTAAAATTCAAAATGATCTTGACAAAATGGTCTGAAATAAACAGGATGAAATTCAATAAGGACAAATACAAAGGACTATTCTTAGGAAGGAATAATCAATTGGACAAATACAAAATGGGAAATTACTGCCTAGGAAGAAGTATTGCCTAAAAGAATCTGGGGTTTGTGACAGATCACAAGCTAAATATGAGTCAACAATTTAATACTGTTACATTCCAGAATATTTGCTTTTTTTGCATTAGCAAGAGTGTTGTAAGCAAGACACGAGAAGTAATTCTTCCATTCTACTCAGCACTGATATGGCCTCAACTGAAGTAATGCATCCAATTCTGGGCACCACACTTTGGGAAAGATATGGACAAATTGGAGAAAGTCTAGAGGAGAGTAACAAAAATGATTAAAAGTCTAGAAAAGATGACCAATGAGGAAAGATTGAAAAAAGAAACGGGGGAGGTTGTTTAGTCTGTAGAAGAGGATACTGAGGAGCGGACATTGAATACTTAGTCCTCAGTGCAGGGGACTGCTCTAGATCAGTGGTTCTCAAAGCCAGTCCGCCGCTTGTTCAGGGAAAGCCCCTGGTGGGCCGGTCCAGTTTGTTTACCTGCCACGTCCGCAGATTTGGCTGATCACGGCTCCCACAGGCCACGGTTCGGTGCTCCAGGCCAATGGGGGCTGCGGGAAGGGCAGCCAGTACGTTCCTCAGCCCGTGCTGCTTCCTGCGGTCCCCATTGGCCTGGAACGGCGAACCACGGCCAGTGGGAGCCGCGATCAGCCAAACCTGCGGACACGGCAGGTAAACAAACCGGCCCGGTCCGCCGAGGGCTTTCCCTGCACAAGCGGCGGACCGGCTTTGAGAACCACTGATCTAGATGACCTACTAAGATTCCTTCCAGTCTTACATTTCTAAGATTCTATGAAAAAAAGGATCTATCAGCACTTGTTTGAGATGACAGTCCTAGATCCCCACGGCTTAGAAGTAATGTACCTATTTACTACTCAGCAGAAAGAGACCCATTTCAGATTCAGGACTTTATACCGCATCACTAGGTATTCCCTATTTAGGCATACACACCCCAAAAAACACAGCTGCAACTACTTTACTCAACACATTCTCCTAAAGGATAAGTGCTTCTGACAAGTACATATGTTATATTATACAGCTCCTCTCATTACAAAAGATCCTAAACTGCTTTACAAATTCTATTTCACAAAACATATAGAATCACTTTCCCACTCACTCAAGTATGGCACTTTTAGCACATATCTAACAGTAACAATGAATTTTTTTTTAAAAACGCATAGAAAAATGCAATTGAAAAACACTGAGCTTTTTTCCAGAATGTTACAAATATAAAAGTCTTCAAGTTACAGTCAGATAACTGTCTTGCGTTTCTTTTACTGATCAGTATTATATATATACACACATATATACACACACACACACACACACACACACACACATATATACATATCCATCCATCCACTCTGATGAAGTCCCTCATCACCTCACCCACAGTGAGAAGACAGTATTTCTAGGAGAGTGACAAATGCCATCTATTTCTGTAGAATCTAAGATTTTTTTTAAAAAATGAAAATTATTGACTCTTATGGCTTCTCAGAAAACTTTAGAAACCATGACCTAAACATGAACTAATCTTGCAGTGGCCAAGCAATGAGATCTGCTGCTTCTAACCAGTGGGACTAATAAGAGGTGCTCATAGACTTTAAGACCAGAAGGGACCATCATGATCATCTAGTCTGACCTCTTTGCACACCACAGGCCACAGAACCTAACCCACCCCTTTCTGTAATAGATCCATAACCTCTGGCTGAGTTACTGAAGTCCTCAAATCTTGATTTAAAGACTTCAAGTTGCAAATAATCCACCATTTACTCTAGTTTAAATCAGCAAGCGATGTGGCTACGCTGCAGAGAAAGATGAAAAAAACCCAGGGTCTCTGCCAATCTGACCTGAAGGAAAATTCCTTCCTGACCCCAAATATGATGATCAGTTGAATCATGAGCATGTTGGCAAAACCCACTAGCCAGACACCTGGGAAAGAATTCTCTGTAGTAATTCAGAGCCCTCCCCATCTAGCGCCCCATCTCCGGCCATTGGGGATTATTGCTACAAGCAGTTGATGACACAAAGCTGGGAAAGGAATTGCAAACACTTCTCAGGATAGAGCTAAAATTCAAAGGGATCTTGATAAACTGGAGAATTGGGCTACAGCCAAAAAAATGAAATTCAACAAAGACAAATATAAAGTGCTACACCTATAGGGAAAAAAAACAAATGCACAAATATAGAATGGGGGATAACTAGCTTGGCAGCAGCACTGGTGAGAAAGATCTGGGACTTGTGGTGGATCACAACCTCGACACGAGTCAATAATGCGTAGATGTTGCGAAACAAAGAAGTGCAATTTTGGGTTGCATTAACAAAGGCATAGCATAGCATGCAAGAAGGGGATAGTACTGCTCGACTTGGCGCTGATTAGGTCTCAACTGGGGTACTGTGTCCGATTTTTTACCACCATTGTATAGAAAGGATGTAGAGAAACTGGAAAGGATCCAGAGATGAGCAACAAAGATGATCAAAGGGATGGAAAGCAAGCCATATGAGCAAAGGTTGAAGGAACTGGATATGTTTAGTTTGGAAACTAAGATTAAGGGGGAACATGATAGCAGTCAGCAAATATTTGAAAGGCTGCCATAAAAAAAGATGGAGAAAAGTTGTTCTCTCTTGCCACGGAAGGCTGGACAAGAGGCAGTGGGTTCAAACTACAGCATAGTAGATCTAGATTATATCTCAAGAACAACTTCCTAACTGTAAGAATAGTAGGACAATATAACAAACTGCCTAGAGAAGTCATGGAAGTTTCTTTATTAGAGATTTACAAAAAGATGGTGGATGGCCCTCTGTCTTGGATGGTTTAGACACAATAATTCCTTCATCTTGGCAGGGGGCTGGATTAGATAACCATTGCACTCCCTTCTAACCCCATGATTCTATGTTCTTGCACTGCAATGGCAGCCAGTGACAGCAGTAGCACCTCCTATGCCCTATTCCCACACTACCTGACTGTACGCCCTCCAAGCAGAGGCCAGCAGCAACATGAAAATACATAGCTATCCTCTGACACATGAAATAAAATGGGTGAAAAGATACTGTATACAGATACACATTGAGGAAACTAACCTCATTTGTCTGAAAGAGAAAACAGACACCCGAGCCCCAAGTGACAAGGTTTCTGGACTATGAACCTTCCAAACTCCTCTTGCAGCCAGAAAAACAAAGTTTTATTCCATCTCATCATATTCTGTTTATTGTTCTTATCAGAATCTACTGAACTGTCTTGTTTTATACAGTAAGCTGGACATAAACTCTACATGTTTAATGCTTTTCACAAAGGACACAATATACTTCCCACTGAAGTTAAAGGCAAGAAACCCCTAAATACAAACTGAAGCAGGCCCTAAATGTCTAAAACAATAAATTTGGAGATTTAAGAGCAAGGTTTTTGTATACTTACTGCTTGGGGGGGTTTTTTGGTGGGGTTTTTTTTTTTAAACTTTGCGTACAGACTAGCCATTTTAGATATATTTTGTTTACTGCTGAATATTTTAGAGGCTGTTTGTATGTATTTTTTGTCTTTGACATGGCAAAAACCTTCAATCAATACAATTTGATATGAGAACAGGTATAGCATGAGCAGCAGCAGTACGAGATTCCTCAAGTTACGCTGCCACTGTGCCTCTCCCCTGTGCTGCAACAAGCATTCTAGTGGTGAGAGGGTATTTCACACTCCCAAACCCATTCAATCAGTCACCTTTTTGCTGAGACAGACAATCGTGAGGTGTAAATTTGATGGAGAAATATACACCTAACATCTTGAGGATAAATTGTCTTTGTAAATATCTGTAAAATAAGTTTGGTTTTTAAATTAAAAATTAGCAAGCAAGTCAGAAACAATAAAATCTGTTTCAGAGTAGCAGCCGTGTTAGTCTGTATCCGCAAAAAGAAAAGGAGTATCTGTGGCACCTTAGAGACTAACAAATTTATTTGAGCGTACGCTCAAGAAAGCTTATGCTCAAATAAATTTGTTAACCTCTAAGGTGCCACAAGTACTCTTTTTTAAATAAAATCTGTGTAAATTAGAGCACTGTCGACAGTTTGATGATCAAATCCAAACCTATCCAAGACACAGGCATTTGTTACAATTTGATGTGCACAAACCTCTTTCTATGGTTGAGAATGGAATTAAAATCATTAACCAAAATGTTTTGTCAAGCCTTAGTTCTAATACTACTAAGTCCATAGCAAACACCCATCATGCACACATGCCAGACCATCCAGATTGACCCTATTCATGCTAATGAGCCTCCTTTTCCACCACTTCTCTACACAGGAGAGTTAAAAACTAACACCTAATCTACACTTATAAATTGGTAGTGCTGTTGGTAGAGAGAAGAGGGCCTGGTATAGCAGCATGAATTTCTTTTGCCTCTCCCCAATATTCAGAAAGTCCCCGCTGCAGTGTTCCAAACAGAGTCACTGTTGCCTAGAGGATACAAGCCTGAAAAACTCCAGATCGCTCCCACGGAATGCTGGCTCTGGAAAATCAAAGAGCTCCATTTTAATTAGGGTAACCATACGTCCTCTTTTGGCCGGGACAGTCCCTTTTTTAAGTCCTGTCCCAGCCTTCCTGACTTTTTTTTTTTGGGCAAAAGTGAGCATTTGTCCCGTTTGCGCTCACCAACTGATCAAGTTAGCACAAGCAAATGGGACAAATGCCCACTTTTGCCCCAAAAAAAGTGGGAGACAGTGGGGCAGAATGTGGGGGGGAGGCGAGTGGAGATGCCAGTCCCATGCAGGAGGGAGACCGGGGGGCAAGGGTTCCAGTGCTAGGGTCAGCCTTGAGCGGGGGCCGGCAGGGTTCAAGTGACCAGTGACAGTCTGCGGGGAGGGTGGCAGCATCTTGGGCGAGCACCTGGGCCAGCCTCATAGGGGAGGGGGTACCCTGGGCCAGCCCCACGCGGTGTCCTGTTTTCCCTTTGGGAAATATGGTCACTCTAATTTTAATGTTATTTTAAAACATGGGATGGGAGGGAGGTATTTGGTACACATAAGCAGAGATAGCTATGCTGTCAGCTGCATTTAAGTTGTAGCTCTCCAGAGCTATGCAAGAAAGAAGATGTAGCTTAACTGAATCCTTAAATTAAACAGAGCAGAACTGGTGGATTATAGACCCAAACAGCCAAACGTTTGCCCAGTTGAATCAGTGAAAATAGATAGGTCTAGTATGAACAGCATGCGCCAACAAGGCCTAGGCTCTACTTCATTACAGTAACTTCTGCTATTCATCAGAGTCTATGTGAATAGCCTAATACACACAATGCTATTTTAGATTTACATAGAAAAACATCCCAGAATATTTAATAAACTGAAATGTGGCCACCTCTAAGCAACCCAACTTATAGAACTAGAGTATATGTATGTGTAGGGCGGAGGGAATTTTGGTCAGACACTTCCACTCTCAGAAAGAGTAACATGCCTATTTAATGTCTATGCATAGTTCAAAGGGCTGATTTGAGATTTCAAGGTATTATTTGAATAACCACCACCCAGTTGTCTACCTCAGGAGGACAATGGACCAAGTCAGCCATGCTGAGATTTGAACTTCCCAAACTAAATGTTTTAGTCATCAACCCTTAGACCAATATAGACCTAATGATTCAACTTATATCTTCAGCTACATTCAAACTCTGGCCCAATTAATATGAATGTGGAGCCCTAAAGGAAAGCAGTTATAACCTACAGACTACCACAACTCATCCAAGAGTGGACTATATTCTATACTGAAAAATTAAAAATTATCAAATTATAAAGTTAGCTTTTTTTTGCTGGGTTCTTTTGCATCCAGATTAGATGTTATAATTTAAAAAAGATAAACTGCAGGCAGGCTTATTAAGTGTATTTTGCAACAAAGGGTCTGCCTTAAATAATTATTAAGCCTTACTTATTTTGCACAGCACATACAGAGGAAGATATGATCACTGCTCCAAGAAATTCATAATTTAGGGGACAAATTTTCCTCACTTCATTCATGTAATTAAATTTCTCTGGCCTAAATGGGACTAGTCACAAAAAGTGAGCAAATCTGGCAGTACATCAGACACAGACAATACATAGTCTAAGCATACAGGACATTAGAGGAGTATCCAGGCTCCAAGTGAGGCAGACATTATATATTTTAATAAAACAGAGTTAACCTACTTTAGGAGGATTAATGCTGAAGACTTCACAGAAAAGTGTTTTAGAAGAGATCTGAAGGAAAAAAAGGAGGCTATTTGGTATGGATGGAGAGAGGCAGTTCCTAGTGTAGGAGGCAGCATGGTAGGAGGCATGAAATCTGATTTAAACAACATTAGATTCTGTTTAATCCCCTGGAATGAAAATATTTAAAATTTAAAATATTTAAGAGATTAGTCTTTTTTTTTATTACATTAGAGGTCTTTTATCTCTGAGAGGAGGCTTTTAGCGAAGGCCACATTCTGGTTGGATCATTCAAACCACTATTTGTAATGCAGTGAGCTATGTTGAGTGGAATAGAGTCCTCCTTAAAACATTATATAATTCGGAAAGGAGGTCACCATCATCGCACACCAGAATCTCGAGGAAAAAGGTTGTTAGTGCCTCCCCGACCCTTTGGAAGTTCTTGAGGAAGACCATTCTTGAGCCAGGCCTCATCAGTGTCATCTGTCCTTCATTTCTTAAGTAAAACATGAAGTCAGTTATAGATAAAAGGATTTTTTGTATCTGAGCAAAAAGCAACATGTTGTTTCCAACCCCGTCTCTCCCCCATTCCCAAAAAGGAAAGAAAACACACATTCCACCCAACTCTGGGTGGGATTTTCAAAACTGTGTGTATTGACCTAACTCTGCTCCCATTGAAGTTAATGAGACTGAACAGAGTTAGGCCAATGTTAAGCAGCTTTGAAAATCCTATCCTCTGTTTTTTAAATGCAGGGCCTCCACATAAGTAAAAGCTGTGTACATACACCCTGGTGTAATACATCCAACTTGTACATTTCTGTTTAAGCCCTCACTCTCCTTTTTGTTTTTAAAAAAAATGATTTGTAATAAAACATTGGAGACAAGTAATTTTCAGACCAAATCTATTGGTGTATCAAGGAAGGCATCAGTCACAAACTTATTCGTCTTTAAAAATGGCCCATGAAATTAGAGGTCTAGCACACTGTAAAAATGGATAAATATTGCAGAAAAATATTTTGACAGAATTGCTAACCCTCTAGAATCTAATGGAGCGTAGCATTTCTGAGTAGTAGAAAATAAATTTCACACAAAAAAGTCTTCTAATTATGCAGACACTCCATTAGGTTTCAGAGATTTAGTAAATACTACACAAATATTGCATCTCAAATGGTTGCCCATTTTACAGTGTTAGCCCACTAAATTAACAGGCAAAGATTAATCTTGTAGACAATGCTTTCCTGTAGCAAACACCTCTTTTGTATTCTCAGTTCTGTTGTGTTTTTCCTCAGATAGTTTGCCTGAATTATTCCTACAAGAGTGCAAGTCTCAAATATTGCACAGCATGGCAAAGTATACCAAAGCTATAAGAAGCCACTAATTTACACTGGGGATTTACCTTCCTGCATGAGCAAGCCCCCAGAGTTAAAGTATGACCCAGACTGACTACTCCCATGGAAATTTCCACAAAAGGAAGCTCTGTCAGAAGGAAAACTGAAAAGGAATCCTCCGAGTCCTGGTCTACACACAATTTTTGTAACAGTATAAACTATTTTGCTTAGAGGTGTGATTTTTTTTCTGAAATAGTTATACCGGTACAACCCCTAGCATGGATGCAGGGGTTGTACCAGTATAAAAGGTGCTGTGTACTGGTATAGCTAATTCCCCTTTCCTGTATGGAATAAACTATACTGGTATAACTACAGCCAAACTGGGGTGGAGGGAGTTGTACCACTTTAACTATACTGGGATAATGAAAGTGGCACAACTGTCATGTATAGACAAATGCTAAGTGTGTTTTCCTAGGATTGTATGAGGTGGGCATGGACACTCCATTCCAGCTCTGCTATTAGGACTCCCAAGTTCCTTTAAAAAGAAAAGGAGTACTTGTGGCACCTCAGAGATTAACAAATTTATTTGAGCATAAGCTTTCATGAGCTACAGCTCACTTCACATTCGATGAAGTGAGCTGTAGCTCATGAAAGCTTATGCTCAAATAAATTTGTTAGTCTCTAAGGTGCCCCAAGTACTCCTTTTCTTTTTACTATAAGGAGAGTGATCACTTAAGATGAGCTATTACTGGCAGGAGAGCGGGGGGGGGGGTCAGAGGGGGAAAAAACCTTTTGTAGTGATAATCAAGGTGGGCCATTTCCAGCAGTTGACGAGAACATCTGAGGAACAGTGGGACTGTGTGGGGGGGGGGGGGGGATAAACATGGGGAAATAGTTTCACTTTGTGTAATGACAAATCCATCCCAGTCTCTATTCAAGCCTAAGTTAATTGTATCCAGTTTGCAAATTAATTCCAATTCAGCAGTCTCTCGTTGGAGTCTGTTTTTGAAGTTTTTTTTGTTGAAGAATAGCCACTCTTAAGTCTGTAATCAAATGACCAGAGAGACTGAAGTGCTCTCCAACTGGTTTTTGAATGTTATCATTTTTGACGTCTGATTTGTGTCCATTTATTCTTTTATGTAGAGACTGTCCAGTTTGACCAATGTACATGGCAGAAGGGCATTGCTGGCACATATCACATTGGTAGATGCGCAGGTGAACGAGCCTCTGATAGTGTGGCTGATGCGATTAGGCCCTATGATGGTGTCCCCTGAAGAGATATGTGGACAGAGTTGGCAACGGGCTTTGTTTCAAGGATAGGTTCCTGGGTTAGTGGTTCTGTTGTGTGGTGTGTGGTTGCTGGTGAGTATTTGCTTCAGGTTGGGGGACTGTCTGTAAGCAAAGACTAGCCTGTCTCCCAAGATCTGTGAGAGTGATGGGTTGTCCTTCAGGATAGGTTGTAGATCCTTGATGATGCGTTGGAGAGGTTTTAGTTGGGGGCTGAAGGTGATGGCTGGTGGCGTTCTGTTATTTTCTTTGTTGGGCCTGTCCTGTAGTAAGTGACTTCTGGGTACTCTTCTGGCTCTGTCAATCTGTTTCTTCACTTCAGCAGGTAGGTATTGTAGTTGTAAGAATGCTTGATAGAGATCTTGTAGGTGTTTGTCTCTGTCTGAGGTGTTGAAGCAAATGTGGTTGTATCGTAGAGCTTGGCTGTAGATAACGGATAGTGTGATGTGATCTGGGTGAAAGCTGGAGGCATGTAGGTAGGAATAGCGGTCACTAGGTTTCTGGTATAGGGTGGTGTTTAGGTGACCATCACTTATTAGCACGGTAGTGTCCAGGAAGTGGATCTCTTGTGTGGACTGGTCCAGGCTGAGGTTGATGGTGGGATGGAAATTGAGGAATTCCACCATGATTTCAACAAGGGCTTCTTTTCCATGGGTCCAGATGATGAAGATGTCATCAATGTAGTGCAAGTAGTGCTCCTTACAGTGTGTATGGTAACACCCATTGTTTCATGTTCTCTGTGTGTGTATATAAATCTCCCCACTGTATTTTCCACTGAATGCTTCCGATGAAGTGAGCTGTAGCTCACGAAAGCTTATGCTCAAATAAATTTGTTAGTCTCTAAGGTGCCACAAGGATGCTTTTCTTTTTGTGAATACAGACTAACACAGCTGCTACTCTGAAACCAAGTTCCTTTAAAATTCCTTAATGTGGATGTCCACGTGCACGGAGTTCATTTGAGTTCATTCTATATTAATATTGCCCTGGATTCCTGATGGTACTCTGAAGAGGATGTAGGGGAGAGGATGTACTTACCCACATCACCCACTGATTCCTGACATAGTATGGATGGGGAAGATCTGCAGGGGGGAGCTTTTCTCCCTCTGCTGGTCAGATTAGGGAAATGATTTGACAACTGAGGAGAGCTGATACATCTAAGTATCCATTAAATTAATTATCTAACTCCTCAACTATTCTTATTTACAGATTTATGTAATCTTGTCTGCCATGACTATTGGTTTTCACTTGATTTCAGAGGCTCTACCGTAACAGTAACAAGATTACTAGTTGGCAGAGCATGAAAAATTTACTTGTCGGCACTGAGTGGGAAGTTATTCCTAGATAACATGGAAGCCCAAACCATCAAATTGTACAGAATTTAAATTTCTATTAAAAGAAGCTTCTAGCACTTATGATTGTGAAGATAGCCTTTCCTTTTCCTTTTGAAACAAACCAAAGCAGTACAGTCTTCCTGAATCTACAGACAGACAGCTCTAATGTTTTCACTGATGTTCATGGCTTTGTAAAACTGCAGCAAAAATGAAAACCAAGCTTGCCAGTTTCACTGCTGCTACTCAGCCCTGTGGGTAGTAGCAAAATAATCAGGAATCACATTTAATGTCTCGCTGCTTCTTAGGCACAAATGTAGGCACTGGAGAAATTGAAAGGGGATGAAAAACTTAAACTGGAGGGTGAAGAAAGGGAAGAACTATGGGGTACGTCTATACAGCAATTAAAAACCCATGGCTGCCCCGTGCCAGCTGACTCAGGCTCATAGGGCTTGGGCTAAGTGGTTGTTCAACTGTGGTGTAGATGTTTGGGCTCAAGCTGCAGCCCAAGCTCTGGGACCCTTGCAGGGGGAAATGCTCCTTCCTATTTATAGCATCTAGAAGGGATGAAGCATCAAGTTCATAAGACATCTTACTAGTCAGAGGCAAATAAAAAGAGAGAAGTAGAGATGGCACCACAAGCAGCTTTCAGGAACAGAGCCCTGTAGAAAACCCTGTACCTTTCCCTTCATAGCAGGGGGTGTCAGGAGGACTAGGCTTTTCTCCAAGATATTGCAAGTGGAGCCTCTCCACCCTTGTCTTTAATCTACTAGCCAGAAGCAGAAGCATCATGTCTGATGAATTATTTAAGTATTGCTACTTGGCAGCGATTCTACCCCACTCTTGATTGGTAGACTGGAAACAGAACTCTTATTCTCAGACAGATCCTTTTTTCATAATCTTGGCAAGATTCAGTCCTGGTGAAAGTAGTTGCGACGCCATTGATTTAACTGAAGTAGTGATGCAAGTAGTTGCAATTTAGTTTGGCCCATTGTTTTCACACTCCAGTTATTATTACTACAGATATACTGTTTGTTTTTCCTTTTGTCTAGAACAACATGCCATACCTTATGTCTGCTCATATGTCAGATTTGATATTGACATCTGTATTCATCATACCAAAAAACCACCCCACACACAAACCCCTCTTGGACAATTTAACCCGCACAATGTCTAATTGCCACTACAATACATTAAGTTCACGAAAGCTTATGCTCAATTAAATTTGTTAGTCTCTAAAGTGCCACAAGTACTCCTTTTCTTTTTGCAATTACATAAGAGTATACTATTCTAAATCCATTTTTCCTCTAGAATTCTCAAGTAATCTGTTACCGAAAAGTAAAACTGAATAGTTAGTTTTCGGCACCCTCTACTGGAAATTCTGGAAAATACTTGTTCAGTACTATGAACTTTTAAATACAAGGGTAGAAATGACTTCAATCCAGCCCCTAAAATATGTATGCTTATTTTTATGAGTGCAATTTTGAACATCAAGTTTTTCTGCACGCGAATAGCATTTGTGCACAGCAATTGTCATCTAATTTCCCAGCTGAAGCACAAAAATCAAGTTGACACAAACCAATCCAAGATTTGGGACACCCAAAAAATGCAGGTACCTAAAATTTATGCATGCAAATTTAGAAACAATGTTTGTAAAACTGGTGCCTAAGGATAATGGATCTTCTGTGGGAGGAAACAGGTAACCATTTTGTAAAGAACATAAGAACAGCCATATTGGATCAGACTCACGGTCCATCAAGCCCAGTATCCTGTCTTCTGACACTGGCCAATGCCTGATGATTCAGGGGGAATACACAGAACAAGGCAATTCTAGAGTGATCCATTCCCTGTCATCCAGTCCCAGCATCTGCCAGTCAGAGGTTTAGGGACACCCAGAGCATAGGGTTAAATCCCTGACCATCTAATAGCCATTGATGGACCTATCCTCCAGGAACTTAATTCTTTTTTTAACCCAGTTATGCTTTTGGCTGTCACAACATTCCCTGGCAACGAGTGTCACAAGTTCATTGTGCATTGTGTGAAGTAGTACTTGGTTTGGGTTTTTTTGTTTTAAACCCTTTGCCTGTTAATTTTATTGGGTGATCTCTGGTTCTTGTGCTATGTGAAGGGGTAAATAATACTTGCTTATTCACCTTCTCCGCACCGTTATTGATTTTAAATAGACCTACATCATACATCCCTTTAGTCATCTCTTTTCTAAGATGAATAGTCCCAGTCTTTTTAATCTCTCCCTCATATAGAGCTGTTCCATACCCCTAGCCATGTTTGTTTCCCTTTTCAATATCTTTTTTGAGACGAGGCAACCAGAACTGCACACAGTATTCAAGGTGTGGGCATACCATGGATTTAAATAGTTGTATTATGATATTTACTGTCTCATTAACTATCCCTTTCCTAATGGTTCCTAGCATTGTTAGCTTTTTTGAATGCACAGTGAGCAGATGTTTTCAGAGAACTATCCACAATGTCTCTAAGATCTCTCTTTTGACTGGTAACAGCTAATATAGACCCCATTATTTTGTATATATAGTTGGGATTATATTTTCCACTGTGCATTAAAAACTTTGCATTTATCAACATTGAATTTCGTCTGCCATTTTGTTGCCCAGTTGCCCAATTTTGTGAGATTCCTTTGTAGCTCTTTGCAGTCTACTTTGGACATCACCATTTTGAATAATTTTGTATCAACTGCACATTTTGCCACCTCATTGTTTACCCCTTTTTCCAACTCATTTATGACTATGTTGATTATTATAATACAATTAATATAATACACACACACACACACACACACACACACCATTATTATTATATAACAGTGTGTACCTTACAGGTTATCCTAGCACAGGAAAGCTGCCTCAAGGTCTGACACTGAAACAGTCTGTTTTGGCACAGCACTCTTACTTTAAGGCAAAAACCCATGCCACTGAAACTGCACAAGACATTGTACAACTTTCTTTTCTAAATCAGATCTCATGTGATGATTTAATAACTACAGGATGCCCTGTCGACTACTCTATTCACTGACTATACTGCTTACCGATCTGTAGGTTTGGGGACGAATGAGAATTTGAAATATTCTTGTTTGTGAAGCTCTTTTAGAGAGAAGAGGTAAACAAAAACAAAAAACCTCATGTCCCACCCAAATCAGTTCTTCCAAACCTTAATATGCTGTACGGTTATGTTTTGGTTTTTTTAAGCAGAAACATTTTCTCACCTTAGGAAGTTCACCTTCCTTCTCTTCAACAGACAAAGAATTACTGCTTGCACAGGAATCAGAGTCTGATATGTCCAATGCACTGTCATCTTTTCCTGATCCATTGCATTCACCACCACCATCCCCAGGATCACTCTCCTTCTCCCAGTCAATGAACTGTGGTTCACCTTAATAAAGTATTTTTTAAAATGAAAGAAATTTTTCTTAATGAGTCTGTGTGTTATTTATAACTATAAATTCAACAATGACAGTAAACATGCTGTTAAATTATCTCTAAATGTAAGTGATGTTATTTTATATACATTCAACCGATATTTTTCTTGCTCTTTCCATAACACGCAAAACAACTGTGATAGCATCTTCCATAAAAAGCTCAATTCTAATATACTTTGCAGAGCTAAATAGTACAGTTATAAAATTAAATAGCAGGTAAATGCTAACTTTTGTGGAGGCAAATCTCAAGATAACAGACTGACTATTTCCATATGCAATCTGATTGGTTAACAACTCTTATAGTATTGTCCCTGAAAAGGTAGGGATTTTAATTATTAGGATTTATCTAGTTACATTTTCCTAAAGCCCTAGCTCATATTTGGCTGAGTAAATCAAACAGAGGATAAGAGAAGTAAAAGATAAGAGAGAAAAATTAAGTCTTCTTCAGAGATTTGAAACAAAAATAGAGTTGATAAACCAAAGCTACATGAAGGTTATTCCAAAAGAAAAAAAGGTACAGACTAAAGCAACAAGATGATGGGTACATCTACACTGCAGCAGGCAGTGCACTTCTAGCACAGGTAGATAGACACGCTAGCTCTCCTTGAGTTAGCACACTAAAAATGGAATTATTGTGTGCGGTAGCACAGGTGGCAGCTCAGGCTAGCCACCTGGGCATGTGCCCAGGGGATTCGGGTCAGTTTGTACTCAGGGGGCTAGCCAAAGCCATCACCCATGCTATCCCAGGCTACAATGCTATTTTTAAGCTCTGTTTGAGCTACTGGGCTAACACCTATCTATCTGCAGCTGGGAACATGCTTCCCAGTTCAGGTAGTCGCAAAAAGAAAAGGAGTACTTGTGGCACCTTAGAGACTAACAAATTTATTAGAGCATAAGCTTTCGTGAGCTACAGCTCACTTCATCGGATGAGCTGTAGCTCACGAAAGCTTATGCTCTAATAAATTTGTTAGTCTCTAAGGTGCCACAAGTACTCCTTTTCTTTTTGCGAATACAGACTAACACGGCTGCTACTCTGAAACCTTAGTTCAGGTAGTGTAGTCAGAAGAGACGGGTTAATACCAGGTCCAATAGGCCTCTTTTCTCCACTTATGGAGCCCAGCTCTGTCTCAAAGAAACCCAGTCCCTATCCTTCAGTTGTACATCGGATATTTAGGCCCTAATCCTGCAAAAAAGATAATCTTTAAAAATACATGGAATCTAATTACTTTAATGGGACTGCATCAGACATAAGGGTCTACTCATGTTGATCCCATTTCAAGATCTTTTCAAGTCAGAGAGGCTCTGTATTGTTGCAGCAGTCTTCCCTTCCCCTTGCAGTAAACTGCAGGATCAGGATCTAATAGCTTGTCTACATTAGAAGTGCTAGAGCACCATAGCTGCAGTTACGCCACTATAGTATAGACACTTGCTACAGCAGTGGAAGGAGTTTTTCTGTCGCTGCATTTCAATCACCCCTTTGAGAGGCAGTAGCTATGTCAATGGAAGAATTCTTCAGTTCACCGAGTGGTCTATACCGGGGATTAGTTGGGCTTAACTACAACGCTCAAGGTGTGACTATTTCACACCTGTGAGTGACATAGCTTAATCAACCTATGTTTTAGGTGTAGATCAGGCCTGAGATTGTAAACTCCTGAGGGGAAGGATCTTGTCTTGCATGCAAAGCATATAAACACACTTTTAGCTCCATTCTGACTACACTTGCTTGCATGGAGAGAGAGTAGAGACACCGTTGTTTGTGAAATAAGTCCACGTGAGGTTTTAAATATAGGGGGAGGTCAAAAGGAAGAAGCATGGTTAGAACAAATAAGGAGTTGTGGAATTAGTTGAAGCTGAAAACGATATGAATATACTTTCTTGTATGTGTAAGAAAGCAGACTGAGGTAGCAGAACTCTGTTCATGCTGATGTCTGGAGACATGGAGTTGGAAAGGAACATTGAGAACCAAAGGAAGTTACTACAAAATTGCATACTAATGGTACCTAACCCCACTCAGAGTAAAGGCAGTTCATAGAACTGGTAAGTGAACTGATAGAGGGCGTGGAGGAAAGGAGGTCTTCTAGTGGTCTTGAGCACACAAGATAATTCCCCCGCCCCCCACAAACCATGCAGGAAATAAAAGAAGACGTCACTCACCTTGTGCAGCCACTGTGGTTCTTTGAGATGCGTGTCCCCCACCATGGGTTCTCCATCTGAGGTGGGCATGCTTCTCTGAAGCCTTTGATTGGGGATTTTTCCACTAGCAGAACCAGTTTATCCCCTGCATGTGCTCTTACAACCTCCTGTCACGATCCAAGTACAGATAGCACTGCACAGTGAACTTCGCACAGTTCCTTCTCTATCTGCGTGTTCAATAAGAACAGTCCAAAGCAGAGGGGAAGGAGGGCAGGTGGTGGAGCACTCGTAGGGACACACATCTCAACGAACCACAGTTACTGCACAAGCTGAGGGTAGCCTTTTCTTCTTCTTCTTCTTCTTCTTCAAATAGTGTCCCTTTGGTGACTCCCAAGCAGTATCAAGGCCAAGGCTGAAGACAGTACAGTAGAACCAAGTGCTGCAACAGATCTAACAGACCAAGGCACTTTGTTTAGAAAAGGTATGCACTGAAGCCCAAGGAGCAGCTCTGCACATCTCAAAAGCTGGAATGTTTTTGAGTAACGCTGTGAAAGTTGCTTGTGATCTGCTAGAGAGAGCTATAATCCTTTGGGGATGCAAAGCACCATCTGCATCACAGCAAGCAGTAATACACTCAACAATCCATTTCAAGAGACTGTGGTCCCCTTTGATTATTCTCCAATGGGCACAGAGTCTAGGTGATTTCTGAAATTGATTGGCCCTATCCAGATGCCAAATGTACATCTAACATATAAATCTCAGTGGGAGACTTCCGTTTATGTGGTTTAGAAAAAAATACCAGTAGGTGAATAGACTGATTAAGATAGAAATCCAACTGCACCTTAGGTAAGAACATTAGGAGCAACTGTAGGAAGACCTTGTCCTTGAAAAATATTGTAAATGGGGTGAGGTCTGACATTCAATTTCTTCAACCTTGTGGACTGACATGATAGTTACTAGAAAGGCCATCTTCATAGATAAGTGAAGCAAGGAGCAGGTCACCATAGGTTCAAATGGAAGTCCCATAAAGCTATTTAAGTACCAGATTGAGATCCCAAGTCAGAGTAAGATCCTTAACCTGGAGCTAGATTCCCCAGATCCTTAATAAATCTTAAGGGCATGGTATGTGTAAAAATAGAAAACTCCACTAGTAGGGAATGAAAAAACTGATGTCGTAAAGAGGTTAACTTTAATAGAGCTAATTGATTGAAAAAAAAATCAGGTTTAAGTCCAGTAATTGATCCAAGATAGCTGAGAGCAGAAAAGATTCAGGCGGAAGCCAGTGACTGACATTAGTGGTTGAATCTCTTCCATTTCTGAAGGTAAATAATTCGAGTTGACTTCCTTCTACTGTTTAGTAATACTTGTACTCCTGTCGAACAGGTGGATTCTAATCCCGTGAACCATCTAGGAGCCATGCTTGAAGACAGACACCCCCCCCCCACCCAGTTTCAAGTGAAGTACATGGCCCAGGCCCTGGGAGAGATGAGAGGCTATCAGAAGTTTGAGCACCAGTTGGAGACACAAGCGAAGCAGGTAAGGATAGAAAGTTTGCCTCAGCAAGGTCGGTACTATGAGGATAAACCTGGATTTGTCCTGCCTGATCTTGTTTATCACTCTTAGAATTAGTGGTGTTGGAGGGAATGTGAAGAACAGGCCCTTTGTCAAAGGAAGGAGACAAGCATCTCCCAAAGAGAGCCGACCTAGGCTGCCTCCTGAGCAGGATAAAGGGCACTTCCCATTGTTGGATGTGGTGAATAGGTCCACCTGTGGAATTCCCGACCTCTGGAATACCCCAGGAAGGATTTGGGAGTCAAACTCACTTTCGTAGTCCTGGAAGAAGCACCTGCTGAGAATATCCACAGTGACATTCTGAACTCCAGGAAGACAAATAGCTGAGATTTGAATCTGATGGGCTATATACACACAACAGGCTTTATAGCTTAAGTGCACAGATCCAGGCACATTTCACTAATGGGTAATGCAACTTGGATGGGTGTCACCAGCTGCAAAGTGTCCTGGAGCTTGTGATGTGACTGTTTACCTCTTGAAGAGGTAATCTGGAATGTGTCCTCTTCACAAGGATCTGGAATTGATGAAAACTGTCAGCTATTCATGGTGGCGGAGGCATGACTCTCTCATCCAGAGACAAAGATGAAATAGGGGTTTAAGGGGTAGCTTCTTTGTCCACCCTAGCTTCCTGTTCCTGAAAAGTTCTTCTTGCGTTGGGGGTTTGGTGGAGCAAACAGTTTCTGGATGCACTGGAGTTGGAGATCAGGCAAATTGCTGCTGATACGCTGCCAAAGGATACCAGTATGGCCATAAGGGAGGCCCAGGCAAGAGAAGGGGTAGTACTCAGGACTGATCTCTACATCCCTGACATGGGCAAGGGTCTTCGTCAAAGTATGGGTTCCTCTAATGATGTGTAAGGGAACCCTACACTGATAAGGAGGAGACAGACTGAGGAGGATGAAGGAGACATTCAATGTCCTCCAATGGGGTAACTCCCAGGAGAAAAGGTTGGACAATTCTGTGGTACCAGGAAGCAGTGGTAATCCAGAGACTGAGGTCATGGTACCAAGAGTCATTTGGTACCCATAAGCAGTGGCTTGTCTAACACTGACGTAATTCCTGTGGCACCAAGCGGGTTGGTACTGAAAGCAGTTGACTTGGGAGGTACCACTGGTTTGAAGCATGTAGGTGCTGGGGCAGAAGGTGTGTGCTTTGATTTTGTTGGTACCGATAGAGCCAAGTGGGAGGGCACCATTGGTAAGTCTGAAATAGATGGGCAGTAGTACCAGGGCCCTGCCAGCACCATCTTTCCCCGAACTGCTCCATGATCCTCCTGCTCCGCTGGTACTGGAGGGAGAGTCTTTTGCTTCCACGGCACCATGTCGAGAGGTCAAGGCCTCAGACACTGTAGACTTAGCAGGAGATCAGGACTTCTTGGTAGCTGGCTCCTTCTGGTGGGAGACCAAGCTCCTCCTCTTTGGAGCCTTATCTTAGTCCTGTGAGATCTTCTTAGGCACTGGAAGAGGCACTGGATCTGTTTGGAGACAGATGTACAGGGAGGGAGCGAGTCTCCTGACCGGACTTGAAAGTGGGTTGAGGGGAGTGATCCCAGCAGCAGCTTCAGTTTAGTCTCCTGATCCTTAGAACCACACAAAAAGTTACCCATTTGGGAGATATAGGACTCTCCCAGGCAATGGATACACTAGAGTGGCTGTTGCTGATTGGGATAGTCTCCTGCCAGCAGAGGCAGCATTTGAAAGCTGGTAAGTTCAGCCGGGCCAAATAAAGTCCCCAGGAAAAATGGGGAGGAAAAACTGGGGAAAGAGAAAAAACTGAAACCTCTTTCAACTAATTCTATACTACCACTAAACAAAAACCACAACACACACTGAGGCACACATGAGGCGGACACATTAGTGCTCCATCTCAGGTTGAGGGGTAGAGAAGGAACTGAGGGCAGTTCACATGTGCAACGCTACATACCCTTGGAGTAAAGCACAAGGTTGTATAGAGCACATGTGTGGGCCAAACAGACATTGCTAAAGGAAAATCTCTAATCAAGGGCTCGAGAGGTACTTGCTCACCTGAAGCAAAGCACCCATGGGGGACACTACTCAAAGAAGAAGAAGAAATCTGTTTGTTCTAGTCACATCGATCCTTGACTGAATTTGCTAACTGTTCAGTGCCTGAGCATGTAGAATATTACAAAATAAAGTGATCTCATATGTCTTAGAAGCCACCAGGTTGGCAACTGCTATTCAGTAGGGCAGGGGTTCTCATGTTTTGTTTTTTTTGCTGAAACCCCCTTTTAAAATATTTCATGCTGTGATGACAATTCCCAAAAAGTGACAAGCTCCCAGCAATACCATGCCACCCTTACTTTTGTGCTGCAGTTGGCAGGGGTGCTGCCTTCAGAGTTGGACATCCAGCCAGCAGCAGCGATTATGACACTCCCCCCACCCCATGCACACACACAATAGTCTTGTGATCCACTTTTGGGTCGGGGCCCCCAGTTTGAGAAACACTGCTGTAGGGGATAGTTGCCCCAAGCACAGAGTACTATTTTGAGGAGGAAAAAGTGATTAGGCAAGAAACAAAATGTCAACTATTTATAAATCTGGTTGCTGTTTATTAATTATTTAGAGAAAAGTCAAAGGTTCAGAAGCTTTTTCGAATTAGAAATAATTTTGAACTGTACATTCTCTCTCTCTCTCTCTCTCTCTCTCTCTCTCTCTCACACACACACACACACACACACGCTAAAAATCAAATTAAAAAACCCTCCCCACCCTTGCAATCGACTACACCTTGGTGGTTTATATTCAAGGAAGAGTAACCCCATGTTCATTAAAAGTATTAAATTTTGTTCCACCATTGGCAAGGCTAGATTTGTACCATACATTTTATTTTTCACTATATATATTTACTGTAATTACCTGATATTTTAAAGCAGTATATTAACAAAGGAAATGATTAGATGTTTATTTCTTTACCTTTGGTTCTCCAGCTATAGACAGTTAATGTAGATCAGAGAAGAATAGGCAAGAGTAGAACATGGGTTCATTCAGATTAATTCTGCTCTGGTTGTTAATATTTAGGTGAAGAGTTACAAATTTGTGCACAAAGCATAGATTTTTTTTCTTCTTTAATTACAGTTTTGGCTTTCTTTAGACACTGGGGGCAGAGAACAATTAACCCAACAGAAAACTTAAGTCAGGGATAAAACCTTTCATTGGACCAGAAAATCAAAGAACCATGGTGTACTATATATGAACGGTGTACACAGGTGAGCAATAAAAATTGATAAAAGTATCAGATGTAGAGAATTGCAGGAATACTCTAAATGGAAATCTAGGTTTATTTACCAGATAGGCACAGGAAGTGCCATTTACCACCAGCTGTATCTGCAGGGGCACTGTTGGAGGGGGGTAATGGGGAGAAATCAAGCCCTCAGTAAAAGCAGGCAGTAGCACCACTGGTTGTGTGGGGACTGAAGGCCTGGCGGTTCACAACTCCACAAACAGCATGGACAAAGGAGTTAGTGTACCATCCCATAAAGAGTAGGTCATCCTATTTCAATATGTTATAAATAGTTTTTATTTGTATTGGACAACTATTATCCCTCACCATTCCACCCTTCATACTTTAGTATATAGTTCACTTTTGCTAATGTTGTTTAGGGCCTATGCTGGCTCCCACAGAAGTTAGAGGGAGTTTTTCCACCAACTTCAATTAGAACAGGATCAGAGCTGTAATGTTTTGCAATAACTTCAAATCATTTTCCCATAAAATACTTAAAATCCAGCAAACACAGGATTTCTTTCTAAAAAGAATTTGCAAAACATTTGAACTCACCTTCACTACTCCTGTCCTCTGTCAATAAGTTATTCTTGCTGTAAGATTTCTGTGCTTTGGAACCATGACTCTTTTGGTTATACAACCTTGAAATCAATATTTTA
The DNA here is from genome assembly GCF_009764565.3 of Dermochelys coriacea. Classification (NCBI taxonomy): domain Eukaryota; kingdom Metazoa; phylum Chordata; order Testudines; family Dermochelyidae; genus Dermochelys; species Dermochelys coriacea. Next base: position 75,682,200 of record NC_050069.1, read on the forward strand.
TTCTCATCATCTGACAAGTCGCTACCACTAGAGCTCCATACTATGTCCGTAAACTCCTCTGGGTTCTCAGCAGTAGAAACTCCTATCAGAGAGCATGAGACAGTATTAGTATATAACAATATCAAATCAACAGGAGTTTCTAAACTAGTGAATTTAAAAATTAAACTTGCATTCTTTTTGAGCTGAAATAAATTATAAATCCTGTCCCCCCAATATCAGGTGCAACTATTTGAGTATCCACACTTAATACTAAAATATTACAGCATTACCACTTAAACTTTTAAAATATAAAACATTATCTATCTTCATTATAACTCTGTGAGGCCAGTATTAGCATCTCCATTTCCAGAAAGAGAATGTGGGGCAGAGGGGTCACTTGACTTGGCCAAGGCCACAGAGCAAGTCAGTAGCAGAGCCAGGACTAGAAATCTTGACACAGTCCCCTGCTCATTCCTCTAGATCACATTGTCACCTCCAGGCTCCATCTCTGCAGAGACACTTCAAATACAGTATTTAAAGTCTCAAAGTAAAATCAGTTCTTGGATTTTTTTTTCTTTTAAAGTATGTGTGGTAATTTACACAAACACTAATAATGTGTCACCATTAATCATAACAACAGAAGTTAAGATGCAGAATTGTAGAGCCTTTCACTGACAAAGCAAAATTAGAAAAGGCAATTAAACTGTTCAGGAGTAACCAAGAACAACTGTTCATTCATAGACAACTGGTGAAACCAACATGTTTTCAGAGATAAAGTAAAGACAACTGATGGGTATTCCAAAATACCTTTTACCCATTATTATTAATGCATATAAAGGAAGAGGATTACAGTTTAGTAGCAAAATGAATTTCAGTTTACAGAGCAGGCAGGCACAAGCAAATGAGATCTCTTACTTCCTTCCACTTTGAAGTCTGATATCTCATTCTGAAAAATCCAATTGTTGGGTATCGGTACTGGAGGAAAAAATCAAAATCACCTTCTCCCATCCGCCACACAGATTCCTTTCAAAAATCTGGAAAAGCATAATCTTGAACTCCAAGATAGCATGTAGAAGAGATGCCCATTATCTTACTTATTTTTAAACTCAGGAAACCCAACAGAGGCAGCAGAGCCTCTGAATCAGATAGAGAGACAAAGGCAGGACTGAAGGCAAAGGGGCAGCAGTGACACATCTGAAGAGAGCCTGCAAAAATCTGTGGGGGTTTCAAACTCCTGTGAGGAAAAGTGGAAAGAGTCTGCAGCTGTGCCCTACCTTACACCTCTAAGGAAGAGGTGACTTTGATTGGCAATGGAGGCTAGGAGGTTAGGGAACCACTATCCCAGCGCACTTTGCACATGAATGAAGCACTATCACTGGCCAACTGATCAAACTCCATCTCATGGAATTATAATTTAAATTCTCCCTGAAGTTTCACCTAGATACAGCATTATTCTTCACTTTTTAATTGTAAACCAATATGTAACTCTTCTAAGAGTGCATAGTAACACCGACATGTTCTACCAGAGGTAGCTCCATTTCATCAATGGCTGATTGAATTCCTAAATTAAGTCTAGAGCTTTTTTGGAATAAGGTGTATTGCCATATTTTATATACATTATATACACACACAAATTAGAACTTATTTTACATCGTATCTAGGCTCTTTTTGAACTGTAAAGTTAAATCATCCCTTAAAAATTTACTGTTATGGCTGCATCTATTTTTGCAATTCCTATCACGATAGTAGTTGCTCCATGTTGCTATCCTGGGTGTCCTCACACAAAGGGAAAAGGATATGAAAGCAGCTGTGCTGCTGTTGTCAATCCAGCTGATAGGGTCCATTTTCTTTTCCCCCCAGCTCCACCTTTAGTCTCCTTATTTATCTGTCTCCAAGTGGAGTACACAACTGCCTCACCTTCCATCTAAACACTTTAAGCATTGTTGTTTTTTTTTAAACTGAAAAAACTTTAAAAATACTGTCCCTGGCAGGATATGAAGCGTACAACATATGCAGCATTAGTAGAGCTGCTTTTGCACCTACAAAAGCAGTGGCCGAGGTTCACGCCTCCCTTCAGGATCTCTATCTGGAGATCGGGGAGAGGGATACCAGGAATGCAGGTGCAAGTGGGATAGTATCAGTTCTGTTTCTTCTCGAGATAACCCTCTGTATGCATATACTATGCCAGTAGATGGAAGCAGCTGATGTCACAGATAAGAACTCAGAAAACTTCTATGGACAATGCAAACTGATAGATGCTTTTACATTGTTAATGTGAAATAGTGATGGTACCTAGTGTGCCTTCAGCAGAGGTAAGCAGTGGCCCAAGATGCTTATCAGCTCTAGACTTCTTTTCAGAAGATTCTGACGTCTACATGACCAAAAAAAAAAAAAAAATATATAGATATATAGATATATATATTTTATATACACACACCAAATGATTAAAGGAACAAGGTAATAGAATAGTTGTATGTTACAGTGACTATTATTTATTCACATTAACATGGCAGTTCACTTTCAAGTCAGTGAGCTTTATATTCTATTAAAAGCATTATATATTAAGCAGTCTTACTGATTCTGAGTAATTCCCTCACACTCTTCCCAAGGAGCAATAACTTCAGAACTGCATAATCTCTGCTTTGGGTCAGGAAAATATCCACTCTCCCTGCCCAAAGCACTGACATTACATTTTACCGGGGGTGGGGAGTAGAGATAGGCAACAATTTCACTCTAATTCCAAAGTGGGAGGGAAGGCTGAAAGTTGGAAAATATAATTCTTAACATATTCAAAGGGGCAGGGAAAGAAGCATGCAGTTGTATTGACTCTGCTCTTATAAAAATCTCACGAACCAAGCACGAATGGGCCTGGCCAGTACTTGGATAGGAGACTACAGGGGAAAAACCAAATGCAAGAAGATGCGGAGCTGGAGATTCAGTAGATAGCATTCCTTCAATCTCAGCCAGAATTGAACAAGCATCCCAGTAGAATGACCAGACAGCAAGTGTGAAAAATCAAGATGGGGATGGGGGGGGGGGGTAATAGGAGCCTATTTAAGAAAAAAGACCCAAAAATCAGACTGCCCCTATAAAACCAGGACATTTGGTCACTCTACATCCCAGTGAGGCAATACAGGTAAAGGCAAATGCCATTTTGAATGAGACATAAAACTGAAATATCAACTGAAATAAGCCGTGAACTATTGTTGAGTGTTGCTGTGAACCTTTAAGCAGCTACTGTATTGCATCCCAGGAACAGATGAAATTATTTTTTGATAGTATAAATATAGCTTGGAGACGTTTGAGCTCTTTCCAGATGAAAGGTACTGACCAGGATAAGTGTAAGATACCATCATGTGCAAAGGGAATTACACTTTGGAATGAAAACCAATTCCTATGCAGTCTTGTTTTCCAGTTCTGCTTATCTTCTCAACTCAACAATATGCTGCTGACACAACTTTTGAGTGGTGTTCCAAGAGGAGGAGGACAACTGACAATATAAGCAAACATGGGGAGAAGAGATGGAACACATGAACATTTCAACTGATGGAAATTTTGGGAGAGGAACTACAAGCCACATTAAAGCCTCAAGGGTTTGTTGTATGTTTGCTATAAACAGTAAGTTTGTTATTTTTGGACTGTGCATAAAAAGCTAATTTAGGGGGGAAGCCTTATGATCATCAGTTTGCATCTCTAACCTACACCACAGGTTAACCAGGATTTTACCTCAAGCATGGAAGTGCTCTGAAATCCATCGCCACATTTAAGCCACGTGCTGGAAATGGAAGAAGTAGCCACTGCTGTCCCAGTATTTGCTTTTCTCAACGCTAGAGGTGTCTCATCTGGAAAAGACGTACATTCAGCATCCCAAGCTCGTTTCCTCTACAAAGAAAATTGTAAACCCATTAAATTATTGAGCGTTCATATTTAATTTTATTTTAAGTACAATAAAGCCTAGCTAATCTGGATCTTGATTACCAAATATCAAGAATACATACCAAAGAATTGTATACTTGGTTTGAATACTTACCAAAGAATTGTAATTTCTGCTTTTCAATAAATTGGAGGGGGTTCAGAAAACAGCCAGGAGAACGATTAAAGGATTAGAAAATATACCTTAAGTGTGATTGAGCTCCTTGAGTCTATCTCTTTAGCGTAACAAAGAAAAGGTTAAGGGGTAACTCGATCAGTCTGTAAGTAATTACTTAGGGAACAAATATTTAATAATGGGTTTTCAGTCTATCAGACAAAGGTACATCAAGATCCAATGGATGGAATTTGAAGCTAGACAAAGCGGGGAAGCATTGCGGGCGCTGGGAAGGGGGGTGGGGCTGCAGGTACTGGAGAAGGGGGCATGGCCCGGAGGAGAGCTGAGGGTGCTGGGCCAGGGGGTTGCTGGGGCCAGCTCCCTACCCACCTCCTGGTAAGCGGCAACAGCAGCTCCCTAGCTCCACATGCTGCCTCCACTCTCCCCCAAGCCCCGGTTCTGCAGCTCCCATTGGAGCTAAGGGAGCTGAAGGAGTGGAGCCCCCCCCACTCAAGGTAAACACTGCCCCATACCCCAAGCCCTTACCCCCCCCATGCCCAAACTCCTGCTGCTGAGGAGCAAGGGGGCCTCCTAGACTGCCCCAGCAGCAGCCGGTGCACCTGGCCCAGGGGCTGCCTGAGCTGCTCAGGCAGCTCCTGGGCCAGCCACACAGGGCTGTTGCAGAAGTCACGGAATCCATGACTTCCATGATCTCTGTGACAAACACAGAGCCTTAACAATAATCAAATCTCATGCTTCATCTGGTCACCTGCAGGAGGCAGAAAGGATTTTTTTCACCCAATGCACAATTGTCCAGATGTAACTAGGTTGCTTTGTTTGTCTTCCTCTCCTCCCCACCCTCCTCTGAAGCATCAGAGATTGTCCACAGCTGGAGAGAGGACACCAGAAGGTGTGGACCAGTACTCTGAATTTGTACAGAGAATTGTCAGCAGTTAATCCACCCCCATGAGAACTTCAGGAGTTATGTTGATGGAAGAAGCCCTCCTGTTGACATAGCATTGTCTGCGCCGGGCTATAACTGCATTGCTCAGTGGTGTGGATTTTTTACACCCCTGAGCAACATAGTTATACGGATGCAAGTTTACAGTGTAGACCTGGCCTAACTAAAGTATTTGGTCTTAATATTGAGATATCTGGGCAAAATGTAATGGCTTGAGATATACAGGAGCTCAGACTAGATGATCTAACAGTCCTTGCTGACCTTAAACCCTATGAAACTACGAGTTTGGAACAATTACAGTTTTAGATTGTACATAGGATATCCAGGTCACTGTTTTATAAAACAAATTTAATTAAATTATCTGAAATGTTAAGTGCCAAAATCTTCTCTCTCCCCCTCCCCCCATTCTTAACTGGCAATAGTCCTATTCAAATAGAAGTCCTTCCCAAATTCATAGCAGCAATGTCTGTATTAAGGACCAAATATTTTATAAAATCTAGATACAATCCACAACTACTTTGTAAGGTCTGAGGCCCTTTTCTGCAGTAAGCAGCAGCAGCCATAAGCTAAGAAGCAGAGAGTCACATCCTCACATTCCATCTAAATTGCATCAAAACAATGCAATATTGGTCTGTTAAGAAGGCGCTCCCGTCCTAATAGTACCCACCATCACCAGATAAGGAAACAGATCTTAAGATGTTTAAAGAAAACTTTGTTCGATTGTATTCTGTCAGGCAAGAAACCACTTATCAACAGTTGTGATTATGAAATCTATACTCCTATTGTTTTGCCTTTATGATCCCTACTTCTCTATTTTTTATCTGTATGGTCTCTGTGATTCTTTCACTGTTGGTCTGTTGCATAACTAATTTTGCAAGATTTAATTCAACTAAGGTGCTGAGGAATGATGAGTTAAAGAACTGTGTTGTAATGGGCTAGGACTGGTGAAAAATACAGCCTTGTAGTATTTTAATTTAAAATGATTGGTTAAGGTATAGCTAAGAAGGACACAAGTTTTAACTACAAAAATGGGTCCAAAAGGAAGTTCTTTGAAACCTAACTCCAGGACACAGCCCAAGATCAGAAGTGCCAGACCTCAACACCTGGCAATCATACTGTGCAGAAGCTGGTGCCCTGGACGATCTAATCTTGACTGGCCACCAAGAAAAGTTTGTCTGCCTTATTGGGAGTGGTGAGCATTGTATGCGTAGTGAGCATATTCTGTTTTGGTAACTGTTAATAAATAGAGGTTATGGATATTGCTGGGTAATGCTCTTTCACTGGTAAAAGGACCTGCAAACCTGCAGAAGATTACACCCTGAGCCCTAGGAACTAGGTAAGGGCAGGTGCCTTTTGCCCATAGCCCTAGGTACTGGGAAAAGGTGGCGGTGCCTAAATTAACCAACCAGGTTATGCCTTGAGCCCATGAAAGGGTAAAGGTAGGGTGCTCTAGAGTTTGCACATAACTTAAAATCACCAGAATACCTTCAAAGTTAGAAGAGACCTTTGATGTTGGGGATGGGAGGGGAAGACAGGAGGGAAGCAAAATAAAACTCTAGTATGGAAGTTAATCTGCACACCTTTATTTTCCCCTTGGTGCCCAAAACACACACACACACACAATACAGTGCATGAGGATAAAAATAATAGAGTATTGATGAGTTTCTGAAAAGGAATTAACTTATCAAAACTACCAACTATTAATAAAAAAGTAATTGTTTTTCCTTAAACTCAACTGCAAGGTTTCATCTTAAATCCTTCCCAAAATAGTCAAAATTTTTGTTTACAGCTTCATTCCTGATGAATGAAACTATTGCCCTTGCTCTTGGAGCTGCCTCCCTGTTACTGTGTGCCATCCACCCTTCCTTAGATCCTTATTTAAAATCTATTTCATTCCATCACTGATCAGTTATGGTCCTGCATAACACAGGCCATAGAACTTCCCTGAATTAATTCCTGTTTGAAGAAGAGCACTTCCTTTAGAAAAACATCCAATCTTAATTTAAACATTTCTAGTGATAGAGAATCTAACAGAAACTTTGGTTAATTACCCTATTAAAAGTGTGCATCTTGTGTCTAGCGTGAATTTGCCTAACTCACTTCCAGCCATTGGATCGTGTTATACCTTCCTCTGCTAGGTTGATGGGATCGTTAGTAAGACTACGTTTATGTCACGGAGGTCATGGAAGTCATGGATTCCGTGACTTCCAGAGTCCTCCCTGATATTCTCTGATTCAGCCCCAGGGGCTGCAGGACTCTGGAGCTGGCAGCCAGTGGTGCCCTGGTGGAATTCCAGCGACAGGCGACCCCCTGCAATTTTCCAGTGACAAGTGACAGATGCCTGAGGTGTCCCCCCTCAGGGTTCCATCGATGGGTGACAGCCTCGCATGGAGAATGGGGAGAGGGCCACCTCAGGCGAGCAGCTGTGGGTGTCACATTTTCTCTTTGGAAAATATGATCACCCTGCAGCTCCCAGCTGCTGTGGGTGGAGGGGAAACCAGCCCCACAGCTCCCAGTCACTATGGTAGTAGGGGAAACCATGGAACCAAAAGTCAAAGACAGACCATAGCTTCCGTGAATTTTTGTTCATTGCCTGTGACCTTCTGTGACTTTTACTAAAAATAATCATGACAAAATCTTAGCCTTAACTATTATTAATTTTCTGTTCCCATGTATGTACCTAAAGACTAATCAAGTCACCCCTTAACTCTCCTTATTTAGCAGACAGACCATAAACAGCATATTCACTAAAAGAAAAGGAGTACTTGTGGCACTTTAGAGACTAACAAATTTAGTAGAGCATAAGCTTTCGTGAGCTACCGGTGTAATGCATCCAATGAAGTGAGCGGTAGCTCACGAAAACTTATGCTCTAATAAATTTGTTAGTCTCTAAGGTGGCACAAGTACTCCTTTTCTTTTTGCGAATACAGACTAACACAGCTGCTACTCTGAAGCATATTCACTGTAAGACATTTTCCAATTCTTTAATCATTCTCATAGCTCTTCTCCGAATCCTTTCCAATTTACTGTAGTCAATTACTTCATTTTATCATTCATTTATTGTGATGTTATGAGCAACGTCATGTTATATATAATCACTGTATGCTAAATAGAAGTATAAGATTGATTAGTAATTAGAAGAGATAGGTGTATTAGGAATCTAAGTAAGTAGGGCTGAAATGCAAGGCCTACAGGCTGAGGCCTGTAAGATTTTGGCTTAGCAATACCAGGCCATAGGCTTAAGAAATGCTTGACATAAGTAAGTGACCAAAGAATGACCCTATGCCACAAAATTATGGGACTAGATCTACCAATGGGTGGTATTTTGAAAAATTAGCCAAAAGATTTATTTTAGATCACAAAATGCCCTAGAGGCACATTTTTCCTAACACATGCCTTAGCCACAGGATACAAGTATAAAAGGAACTGTACATAACCTACGAAAAACAGGGTACCTCAATATTCTTGGGGGACACAATAAAAATAAGGAAAAAAGAAGGTGGACACTTTCATGTACATGTACAGAATGTTTGGTGTAGTCAGAATCACAAGATAAAAGAGGGCTTCCATACTGGGTAAAATGAGTTCCCTACGGGGAAAAAATCTAGCAAGATCGATCCCTCTACTCATTAATTGGCAAGGCAGTCATCAGACCTTAAGAATACCACTAAAGATATGAGTATAACTATATTTGTAACTTTTGTATAGGACTTGATAGGATTTCTATACACTTGGGTAATCATAACTTTAATAAAATTATTAAAACAGACTAGACCTGGTACTTTAAATATATGCGTGGTCACTATCCTTGGTTTTTATGTGTTCCTAGAAGCTCTAAATCTGAAGCAGGTTGAAGAGGCAGGGCCAGCCCACAACATTTTGGCACCTGAGGCAGGGAGTTCAAATGACGCCCCCATGCCCGCTCGCTTGGGCCAAAACTTTGAAAGGCTCAATTCTGCCTTCTTCCTGTTCTACTCCTCTCATGGTACTGCTCAGTTCTCCTTTATTGGGGTAGATAGCAAACAACTTAAAAGCCTCATTCAAAAATTTTAAGTAACACCTAACTTTCAAAGACTTAACAGCAAATGTAAGTTTTCTTGTCTGCATAGTAAACACATAGCATTTTTATCTATTTGAATAATCAAAGTGGTGCTTTCCATGCCTTCTTGGTTGCAAAGATTTGAACTCCTTCCTGCTGAAGGTCCACAGTCTGGGCCAGCTCATGATCTATTGAGATGGTTGCAAGGCTGACCAGCCTCTCCTGTGTCATTGTGGAGTGTAGGTGTGTGTTTTTATCAACTTCAGCTTGGAGAAGCTGCGTTCTCCACTGGCAACTGTTACAGGAAGTGTTAGAAGTATGCGCAGAGCAACAAAAGCATTTGGAAAGAGGGTGGTCATCTTATTTGTGCACATATATTCCAGAACAGCCTTTGGAGTTGATCTTGCTGAAATGTATCTTGAAAGGGCTTTCAGTTCATCACCTAAATCACTCGCATCAATATCACGCATGTCATCATGTGTGAACACTGTCTCTAATACCCTGTATTGCTGGTGTATGTCTTCTTCAGGTATAGTGAGGAGTTTTGGAATATCATACAACATCCCAAATATACTGCCGCGTTCTTTGTGCAATACAGTCAGTTGAAGAACGTTTCCTGCAGCTCAATCTAGCACCTGGTTAAAGAATTCAACTTTGAATTGTTGTTTGGGGTCTCTTATGGGATTATCCCGTGCCTCATAATGTCGTCTTCTTCGGTGACTCTTGTATTCTTGAATGGGTGGGAAAATAGCTTAAGGGTGAAGTTCCTCTGCCAACTTCTGTGCACTCTTCAGAACGTTTTGAAATCCCTCATCTGACTGGTAAGACTGTAGGTGTGACTTTGCTTTGTCCAGTTGTTCCATTACTCCAGATATATCAAGGTCAACATCTTGGAGTCTCTTGCTTACAACATTTATTTCAAACAGTATGTCATGCCACCACACTAAACCACACAGAAATTTGAAGTTATGTCTGTTTCTGGTGATTCCATTTCCCTCTGCCACTGTTCTCTCACGAACAGTTCCTGTCATAGCATTATCCTCCAAAATGGCAACTATGGCAACATCTATCTTCCCAATTTGGTGTTTGATAGGCTTTATCGCCTCCAATCAACTTTCCCATCGTGTGGCACTCAGTGGCTTCAGTGTCAGAGAGGATGTTCCCAGATGTTGCTTCAAAATTTGCCATCAATGAGTTGATGCAGAGAAAGATACACAGATGCTTTGAATTACATTAAAAAATTCATCAGCCTTACCAGAAGCTGATGCTGCATCACTGACCACGAAGTTCAATGAATGAGAAGTGCCTGGGACAAAAAAAGCTCGAGGGTTTAACTCTTGGATCCGTGTCTCCATTCCTCTGTTCTTTCCTCTCATGCTGGCACCATCATCATAGCCCTGACCTCTCATGTCAGCTATTGCAATTCCCGTATCTTCCAGCTTTTTAAGAAGCACATTTGTTATACCAGCTCCCGTAGTATCATCAATGTCAATAAATTCTAGAAAATGCTCTGTCACCATTGCAGGGACATTTTCACTAGGTTCTGGTGTTGTCACAACATGCACCATTAAAGTAATTTGTTCCGTACGGCTGAGGTCTGGTGTGCAGTCCAGAATAAGAGAGTAATATCTTGCTGACTTCAGATCGGCCACAATCTTCTGTTTGACTTTTTTGCCAGTAACTGTATGATCTCATTTTGAATTGTTTTTTCCAAGGTAGTGATGTGTATACATTTCTTGGGTGGTGACTCTTCCTAGATGCTACTGGAGTACAGCATCAAACTCCGCCATCAGCTCCACAATTTTAAGGACGTTTCCATTGTTTGGCACATACAGCTGATCTGAAGTGCCACTCAGTGCTAGGTTTTGGGTAGCAAGCATTCTCACAATGACAATGAGCCTTTTCAGAAAATTTTGCCAGTAAAGAGACTCTGATGCAATCTGCTCTTGATGCTGATCAACTATGGTTGCCTTTAACCTTAGTCTCATCTCAAGCTCTTTCCACCTGTGGAATGCTCTCTGGTGATTTGCTGCCTTCTCATGACATGCCAGATTTCTAGACAAATTTTTCCAGTCCTTTGTTCCTGTACAACCTAATGTGGCTGGAACATTAGACTGGAAGAGTTTGCAAGAAAAACAGTATGCAGCATTCTGGGTTTTTGAGTACATAAGCCATGGCCTCGCCACTTTGTCACCATTGGGGATTTCATGCCAGTAATGTGTTGGATAGAAATTTCTATTTTCATTGTCTTTGGGGAACATGAAGTTTTTGCTGTGGCCCATGCAGTACAAGGAAGTCCCTCAGGCTACTGCTCAAGTGGGTCCACAGTCGTGGATCATCTAGACTTAAGGAACTAAACTCAGAGGCAGCTGTTTCTTGTGCCTCCACCACACTCTTCTCTGATCTACACTTTTCTTCAGGAATGTGCATGGTTACATCCATTTGAGATGGAGATATGGATGCTGCAGTAACTGCCAGGTCACCTACACTCTGACTAACTGGAAGATCAGGCATCTCGTCACCACTCACATCCTCACTGGGGCTGGAAGGCTCACCGTGAACATTTGTGTCTATGTATCTCAGGAGAGCTCCTTCCTGCTTAGAAAGCAAAGGAAGCTTTTCTATCTTTCTTTTTCTGAATGCTGCCCGCAAGGGGCATTTTCTTCTTTCACTCATGACTGCTGTTCTGTGCCAGCTATAGTGGCTCTCAACACTCAATTGAAGGGGACAAAAAAGCAGGCTGGTAGCAGGGCCTGAGTGAGGGAAGATAGTGTCTTAAGGGCCTAACTGGCTCCTACTACTTCAGTTGATTGCCTGTTCTCCTCAAGTGGGTTCAGGGAAGCAACTGGAAAAAGGAAGCTCCCTGAGAAGCTGGTGTTAATCAGTCCAGGCTCCTGGGGTTGTTAGAAAGGTACATAAGAGGCTCCTCCTCTTCTCTCTCCCTGCAGCTCCTGCTGCTTTCTGTTACTCCCTTTCACCTTTTCTCCTGCCTGCCTGTTATGTCTCTTGTGCCCTCCTTCTTCCAGCACAGCACTCCACCATCTCTGTGCATCTACAGCAGAGAGAATAAATATGCACCAGCAGGAGACAATTTTCTACACTCTGGGTGCTAGTGGCGCCGCCCTGAAGCCACCTGAGGCAGCCGCCTCAGTTCGCCTCATAGTAAGGCCAGCCCTGAGCAGAGGTGACTTTCACTCTGTTACTGTAGACACCAGAGCTGAACCCAGGATGGTGTAATACAGTGTTACTAAATTCACTTTAAAATGTAAGGGTACATTACCAACCTCCTACTTCGTTGACATCAGAACTGGACACAACATCCAAGTAGAAATCCCACCAGTACCAATACAGAGAAAATATACTCTTTTTAGGCCTACTCAATATTACCCTATTAATACATCCAAGAATTGCATTAGCCCTCTTGGCCACAACCAAAGAGAGAGGCTGGAAATGTGAAGAAATATATTAAAATTTCAGGAGAGACATCTATAACTGGGGAGTTCTTTTGCAAGGTTTTAGCTTCTCGATTAATGATATTCTGTCCTGTAAGAATTAACCTTTTATTGGAATCTACAGGAAAAAAAAAAAAAAAAAGAAAAGAAAATCCAGTTGGGTGGTTAGTGAGCACTGCAGTTTTCAAGACCAACACATGGGAACAGTTTGCTTCCTCACAAAAGGCCAGGGAAATGTTACAAGACTTATTTATTATAATGAGGGAAAAGCATTAACATGATATCAGAGGGGTAGCCGCGTCAGTCTATATCCACAAAAACGAGAAGTCCACCTTAAAGACTAACAGATTTATTTGGGCATAAGCTTTCATGGGTAAAAAAAAACCAAAAAAAAAAACCATAATTTTTCAGATGCATGGAGTGAAAATTACAGATACAGGCATAAAAATATATTTGCACATGAAGAAGGGAGTTTACCTTCCAAGTCCACTTGGGCTTTGACCCCTTACCTGCCCAGAGCAGTGGGGCTTGAGCTTTGGCTCCCGCACCCAGGGCAGTGGGAATCAGGTAGACTCAGGCTTTCATCCCGCCTCCTGGGGTTGTGTAGTTATTTGTGTTGTCAGAAGAGGGTCACAGTGCAATGAAGTTTGAGAACCCGTGATATAGTAGAACCATCATTTTCAGGCTAAATGCGGTTACATTTTGGCTATGCCAACAACATTAGTAGCATATTGGGATGGCTGGTCAGTTGTTTTTTTAAATGGCTTGCCAATTCTGCAAACAATTCCACATGTGCTTAACTTTAGGCCTACACATAGCATTTGGAGATGAAATTAAAGTTAAACATGTGCATGTTCGCACAAGGTATCTGTTAGTAATAAAGCCATGCTCAGAATTCAGGGGGCCATGGCTCCAGGCTCTCTTGTAAGACCATTCTACAAGTTATCAGAGATTAAATACTAAACATGGGCACTGCAAATGCCTAAGAGATGCCCACAACAGCCAGGATTCTTCACTTTTGTCCACCATCCCTCTCTAAAGACAAGTATGCTGCATTCCCCACAGCAGCTAATATAGTAATAATAGGCAAAGAGTCCTGTGGCACCTTATACACTAACAGACATATGGGAGCATGAGCTTTCATGGGTGAATACCCACTTCGTCGGATGTATCGTCGTATTCACCCACGAAAGCTCATGCTCCAATAGGTCCGTTAGTCTATAAGGTGCCAAAGAACTCCTTGCCGCTTTTACAGATCCAGACTAACATGGCTACCCCTCTGAAGCTTGACATAGTAATAATAAACAGCTCTTGCCTATTGCTTTTCTTCTGTAGATCTCAAAGCACTTTACAAAGGACATCAGAATCTTTATCCCCATGTTACAAATGGGAAAACTAACAGGAGCCCATGCCCTGTGTGTAAGGAGTTAAAATAGCAAACAATGCTGCATCTTCTCTTCCTCTGGAGGGGGGCCACACTGAGCTGCCCCTGAAATTTAGCTCCTCCTGTATCTTTAATATTTGTATTTCACCAGCCTCTTAGGCCCTCTGCACGGAGACTCCTACTGTAAAACAAACCAATAACGGTACCGAACGAGGCCTACTGTGCTAGGCGCTGTACAAACGGAAGCTAACATGGCCCTAACGCCAGACCACTGTGGGACTGACTCCAGTCCTCCCCTCGTCCCGCTCCCGCAGGGCCCCGGCACGCAGGCCCCGCACAACTCGCGCTCGCACACCGGCTGGTAGTACCTTCTTACTGGGCATATCTCCCTCGGGCCCTCATGCTGCAACCGCCGCTCCCTTCCCACGTGACAGGGAAGCCCCAGAAGAGGGCGCGGGGGGCCCGAACTCCAGTCCCCGGACTGAAGGCGGGGCCTGAGCCCTTTCTGCCACGCCCCCTCCTTTCCAGCTTGGCGCCACGACACAACGGCTTCTGATTGGATAGGCGTGCCGGGATGCGCGTGACGTAACCGAGCGTCCCGAGAGCGGACGTGCCTCCCCACCCCCCCACCCCCGCGTCTTTACTGAGTTTGCCCCGGTGGGGTTCGGGCACGGGGTCCGCTCGCCCTGCCCAGGCGGGCCGATGGCGGAAGCTTCCGTGGCCTGCAGTGGGAGGAGGCTGGGAGCCGGAGGAGCTCGCTCCTCCCTCAAGGGAAGCCCGGGGGGCGCTAGCCACCCCCTGCCCCGCGGGCTCGAAGGGAGCTGCGCGGGGGCGGCCCCGAGCCTGGGCCAGCGGTGCTGTGGTAGAGGCAGAGGACACCCCGGCGAGAGCGGGGCGGCACATCGCGCAGGGACCGTGCCTGTACCGCTCCCGCCCACGCCGTGCTGCCTCCTCTGCCCTGGGCAGGCCTTTGGCGCCGGGCCCCTCCGCGCGGCGGCGCCGGGGCGCCTGGCTACTCGTTTTTTTCCTTACAGGGTTAAATGATCAGTTGGGCATCTGGGGTTTGTAGCTCATGCCTAACCCACGGCTTCCCCGTGCGGCCGGCAGAGCGGCTGGGGCGGTGAGCCCGGGAGCAGTCACAGGATCGCTTGGCTTGGCTGAGTTTTGTGGGAGATCCGTTTTCAAAACCAGGTTTTTGTAAAAGGAAGTGGCTCTGTGACTGTGTATGGAATGTACCTGTGTTCACACCCCACACGCTATTGTAATTTGTGTACAAGGCATCCCTGGGGAGGGATCATTTAAAAGCTCCTAACTTGCTGATCTATAATATGGCAAAATGCATGTAGCAGTGTTATAGGTGAAGCTATAAACGTAAGCAGAGATCATGATAAAAATATGTTTTTCAGAGATGTAGGGAGAATGGCCAAACCAGTTCCTCAGAATCCAAGGGCAAGCTGATGCCTCAGCCAGGTTTAAAAAAGGCTGATGACCACTACCTCCTAAGTGGCTATTCTTTCCCAAGAAAGGAAGCTGGTCAAAAAAATGTACATCTTAATAAAGAAACAGCATGGAGTTCCCTTCCACACAGACTCCCGGTTGGCAATGCTTCTCAGAGGGGCCTAGGACTTTAAAAATAAGGGACAGACTCCCCAAGAAACCTCCCCTCTGCCCATTGATTCATTGTACCTGAAGAGACAACAGAAATAACCATTGGACTGGGAGAGGGGTCCTGATCTAAGAAGTTTGGTCAGTAACTAAGGCTGCTGAAAGCATAGGATGAGAAAACTTCGCTTTGAATTTAACATAGTTAAAAGAAAAGGAGTACTTGTGTCACCTTAGAGACTAACAAATTTATTAGAGCATAAGCTTTCGTGAGCTACAGCTCACTTCATCGGATGCATTCGATGAAGTGAGCTGTAGCTCACGAAAGCTTATGCTCTAATAAATGTTAGTCTCTAAGGTGCCACAAGTACTCCTTTTCTTTTTGTGAATACAGACTAACACGGCTGCTACTCTGAAACCTGTCATAGTTAAGTTAGGCACCTGTTGTGTTTTATCTTTATTTTTCTTGTAACCATTTCTTGTTTTATACCTCACTACGTACGTACTTAAAATCTGAATCTTTGTAGTTAATAAATTTGTTTTATCTAATCCAGTGTGTTTAAATTAAAGTGTCTGGGAAACTCCGTGTGGGGTGGCAAGTTGTATTCATATTATTCCTTTTAAAGGATTAATAGATGTATAACTTGTATTGTCCAGGAGAGGGCTAGGCACTACAGTAGCTGCTCATTAGTCTGGCTGGTACCCTAGTATGTCACAATTTTATTGAACTTTGATCAGGTTTGTCGCAATCCATTTCCTAGTGCAGAAGTGTCCCTGTATCTTCACACCAACCATTGTCTTAACAAGAACTAATTTGTTGATAGTAGAAAGAATGAATTGTCTGTCTCTTGTAATGATCAGACATTAGATTAAGGCATGCTAATGGAATACTGTGGGGGAATGCTACTACCAGAACTGTTTCAGAGTAGCAGCCGTGTTAGTCTGTATTCGCAAAAAGAAAAGGAGTACTTGTGGCACCTTAGAGACTAACAAATTTATTTGAGCATAAGTGAGCTGTAGCTCACGAAAGCTTATACTCAAATAAATTTGTTAGTCTCTAAGGTGCCACAAGTACTCTTTTTTTTTTTTTTTTTTTTTTACCAGAACTGTGTTTTCTATAGAGACAGAGAACTTCAGTCTCTATAAAAGTATGTCTACAGGGCAATGGGGGAACATGACTGCAGCACATGTACACATATATTATTAAAGCTAGTTTATTTAAGAACAGCCATACTAGGTCAGATCAATGATCTGTCCTGCCCAGCATCCTGCCTTCTTACAGCAGCCAATGCCAGAAGCTTCAAAGGGAATGAACAGAACAAGGCAATTATCAAGTGATCCATCCTATCTTGTCCAGGTCCAGCATCTGGCAATCAGAATCTTAGTGACACCCACCACATGGGATTGCTTCCCTGACCATCTTGGCTAATAGCCATTGATGGACCTATCCTCCATGAACTTTTTTTTTTTTTAACCCACTTATCGCTTTGGCCTTCACTACATTCCCTGGCAACAAATTCCATGTTTGTTTGGTTTAAATCTGTGCTGTCTATTAATTTCATTGGGTGACTCCTGGTTCTTGGATTATGTGAAAGGGTAAATAACACTTCCTTATTCACTTTCTCCCACACCATTCATGATGTTATAGACCTCTATCATCTCTTTTCCAAGCTGAACAGTTCCAGTCTTTTTAATCTATGCTCCTATGGAAGCTGTTTCATAAGCTTAATCATTTTTGTTGCCTATGGCTATATCTTTTTTTGAAATGGGGCAACCAGAACTGCACACAGTACTCAAGGTGTGGGCATCCCTGCATTTATATAGTGGCATTATGATATTTACTGTCATCTGTCCCTTTCCTAGTAGTTCCTAACGTTAGCTTTTTTGACTGCCACTGCACAGTGAGTAGATGTTTTCAGAAAAACATCCAGACTCCAAGATCTTTCTTGAGTGGTAACAGCTAATGTAGACCCCATCATTTTGTATGTATAGCTAGATAGCTCAGGTACTGATAGCAGTGAAGCCACAACAGCACAGACTATAGAAGCAGGGACCCTGCATAATAACTTGGGTGGCTAGGCAGCAGTTGCCACTGCTTCAGTCCAATTGCATTCCCCAGTTGCAATGTAGACCTAGCCTAAGGCTCTGAATCCTGCCTCTTTCACAATCTCTAGTTTAATTAAAGTAAATATACAGGGACTAATGTTCCTATAGAGGAATGGTATATGTCTGGCAGCCTCACAGAGCTCTTTAGAAAGGTTTCTAACATCAGAACTTTTTTTGCAAGTGCACTAGAAAGCTCATTAAAAACATTCTTAAGTTCAGTTTGGAAGGCCATCATTAATTAGCCACAATATTTTGTAGGAAAAAAGAACATGCTAAATTTAATTACATACACCTATCTATGCATACCCTGGTCTAGATGGCATTTCATGTCTGCTGTTTACTTGAATCAATAGCTTCATCATGATGTGTTGAAGATCAGAGATGAGACAAAATAAAGGGCACCTGCCACTGCACAATGAAAATTATCTATATTTTTCACATTTTGTATTTGAACTGTGTGATTTTTAAGGGAAACACGCAAATTAAAATGTAAATTCCTGTTAGCAAAAAACCCATGTCTTTAGTGGTGTTCACAGGGAATAGCAATTAATTTTCCGTGATGCACGGAGTACATGAATAATATTTTGTAATCCATATGTAAATAGTACAGACTTGTGAGGAAACTACTAATTACTTTATGCCCCCTTAACATTTTTTATATAAACTATTCAGATTGTGAATTTTGTTACTATGGACTGAGCAAATTTGTATCTGATTCAAATATAGTTTAGTGATTCAGTTTCCCATGCTTCTGAAGTTACAGCTCTTAACTGTTTCCAAAATATAAGAACTGACACTTTATACCGAGTGCCAGACCTTTACTAAATGGAATATTATAAATAAATCACAAGTTAACAATTTCAATATAAATTACAACAAAAATATATTTCATACAAAGATATCATAAAATATTTTTGAATCACTTTTAAAGGACCTGCACATTTGGCAAAGGATTTTCTTGTCGGTTTTTACCTTAGTAAAGATTGAAGGGTTGCAAAACTCCAAGTAATTTCCGTACCCAAGGAAAAAATAAATGATTAATACTACGTGACAAATTCTGAAGTCCTAGTGACAGTTTGATGTTTATGAATATTTCTTGCAATGGATGTCCCTGAAGCAGTTCATTTGTGTTGCAGTCTTTATTCTGTTGTATGCTTGCCCTGAGTACAGTTGTCAGAAATATTTCCCTCTGCGGTACCCACTGGGGTAGTTCACGCACCGTCTGTTGCTGCACATCACTGTGTGTAGATATAAAGGATGAACTGCCCCAACCCCCCACAGTTCCTTCTTACTGATGGTTGTTAAAAAAAATCAGTTTGTCTTGCTTCAGCAAGTTCTCTATGCATCTAGTTGTGTATTTGGAGCTATTTGGAGTAGCTTTTAATAGGTAAGATTTTTGTTTTGTAAAAGTTAATTTCTCAGTTTCCCCAATGTTGGGGTTCAATTTGTTGGTATCGAGGAATGCCTTAGTCACTGTATTTCAAGCCCTGTCTTTCAGCTGTAAACTGATGCCTCTGAGTGACCCATGCACTAGTTGTTCAAAAGTGTCTGGGTGAGTTTCACATTACAGATCAGTGCCAGATTTGTGACAACTTCAAGCAAGGACCCAAAAAAGTCTGTGTCTATACTGCAATTAAAAACCTGTGACTTGGGGCACACGGGCTCAGGCTAAACAGCCCCTTAATTGCACTGTATACATTCAGGCTCCAGCTAGAGCCCAGGCTCTAGGACCCTGTGAGATGGAAGGCTCCCAAAGCTCGGCCCAAATGTCTACACTGCAGTTAAATAGCCCCTTGGTCTTACAGGGCTAGACCAAGTCAGCTGGCATAGGCCAGCTACAGGTGTCTAATTGTAACGTAGACATATCCAGATAGCCAGGCTGTTTTTTTTTTTGATAGAGGCTGCTCTGAGATTACCTTTACAGCTTTCTCAGTCAGGAAGGATGCCCAGCACTCTGGCTTCTGTGAGAAATACCTGTCTGATGTCCGAGTCCCAGCACCATTGTTCCTCCCCAGCACCCAGGAAGAAACAAGGCTTACGACGACACTTCAGGGAGAGGCAGATCACTCGTCCCCAAGATGCCAAGCAAGAACATAAAGGGTCTAGAAGAGTGCATGCAAAAAAATCAAAGCACTCCTCCATTCACTCATTGGCTAATAGGCACCATTGACTCCAGTGCCAGAGCAGGGAGAAGTCAAGTCTGGAAGCCCAAAGTGGTGCCTTCATCATCTGTAGCACTGTCTTCGTCTCTCACACACCAGTGAAAGTATTCCAGAGGCATATGCAGCAGCAAAGGACTTAGTTAATTGGTGCCATTGTCTCCTGTGGTGCAGGAGATTGCCCCTACTGTAGTGGTGGAACACACGGCACCAGCCTCCAGTGCAGCATCCAATACCTTCTCAACTTCCCATGTCCCAGAGTTCTCATTGGTCAGTACCGTCCAGAGGAAAATCATCAGTGAATTGGTTTCTCTTAATGTTCTCCGGACTCTCAGCACCAGTCTCCAGCCTGACAGGGATGGCCCCTCTGTGATCAGGAGAAGGTGATTCTTCCTCTTCTGACTGGTTATTATGTCTCCCAGCCACAGAGCTTGTCCCTCCTAGACCTTACCACTTGCAGTACTTGCAAGATCCTGCAGCCTACACTGGCATGGAAGACGTTGGGGTCTAGTGCCCTTACAGGAACTGTGGGGGATTCCACGTTTCCAGAACCTCTCCAAGCCCTTCACATTTGGTTTCTTCATCTAGATGGGGGGGGGGGGGGGAAGAAGAGTCATCTTGTTGAGCCCCTCCTGATCCTGCTACGATGCTGGCAGACCAGGTGCCAACTCATGCTAAAGTCCCCAAATCTCTAATGTATTTGTCAGTGCCCAAGTCTGGGATCAGTCTGGCTCACCTGTGTGTTAGTATTGTTAAAATAGGTACTAGAATAATAAGAGTGTTTAGATTTTATTGAATGCTTGAGATTAATGCATACAGCAACTCACACTTATAAATTTGTATCCCATATTGCAAGGTAATATTTGAACAGTGTCCAGATAAAGCAGTTTCCTCCAGAGCATCTTTACTCTCACTTGTTGACTACAGAGCTCACCAGGACATCCAAGTAAAGGAGGTTAGGGAATCTTTTCATCATCTTATTGACATCCTCTCCACAGCTTGTCTGTCTTGTGTGCCTCTTCTGATTAAATGAGGCAGGGATCTGATTTAGAGAGTCAGTGGCAAAGTCGCTCCTTGCCCCTTTCCACATCAAAATAAATGGAGTGTAGATGTTAAGTACCTTACCAAGGTTTCGACCATTTTTACACCCCACCCCTGGGATCACTTGTCTTCAGACAGAAAGCCCATGAGCGGGAATACCAGGGGCAGCAAGCAGCTTCTCAAGTGGAAGGATGCTAAAATCTTGATTTGTTTGGTAGAAACGTTTATTCTATGGTGGGATTACAATCTTAGAATCGCCAACTAGCAGGCTTTATTAGGGAATATGATTTTAACATCTTCTGGAATTTAAGGATAAGCCGCCTGAGGACACTAAACAGGAGTTCTTTTCACTGGTGGAGGAAGGGAATTTAGTGGCAAGAATTTCTTTTCAGGCTGCCTCGGACATGGCTGCCTCTGCTGTCACAATACACAAGTGCTCATGGCTGCAGACTTTGGGTTTGCCCCAAATAGAGAAAATTATTCAAGACCTGTCATTTTAAAGGTCATCCCTCTTTTTAGCACAGATGGATGATAAACTTCATAGTTAAAAGACTCCAACGCAACTCTGAAGTTATTGGGGATGGAAATTCCTTTGGGATTTTTGCATTGCCAGTTCGATCTATCTCAAAGCCTCTTACCTTCTAGTGGTTCAGATCACTTAAGCAGGTTGTTTACAAGTCAGCACGAGTGGTCCCTGTCCAGATGTAGCTAGGTTAATTTTCAAGCTCTGGGGGACTCCCCAGGTGGACCTGTTCACAACAAGATCCAACAAAGTCCCAGCAGTGGTGTTTCCTACACAGTCAGGGTTCCCTCACAGAAGCTTCCGTTTTGCTGGATGGGCAACCTCGTGTATGCTTTCCCAGCAATCCCACTTCTTCATAGAGTACTGTTAAAAATCAGACTGGACCATACCCAAATCATACTCATAGCCCCAGCTTGACCTTGGCAGCACTGGTTCTCCACTCTCCTGTCCCTTTCAGTGAAAGCACCAATATCACTTCCACTGGACCCAAACCTAATTTTGCACCTTCTGCACCCAAACCTGCAGGCTTTCCATTTAACAGCCTGGATGCTCCATGGTTAGACTTGAAAAAGAAGTTTTGTTCAAAAGAGATTCAGGTTATACTGTTAAATATAGAGCTACTTAGAGAGATGAGTAGAAACATTCCTCTATCTGGTCTCAGTCTGGAGTCTTGTCACTACATTCTTTGATCCAGCATATCTCTGGCTGTTATACCAAAAACAACACATATGGACCATAAGTTCTGTCAAAGTCCACTTAGCAGCTGTTTTGACTTCCAGATAGAAAAGACAGCAATCATCAAACAAGATGTCAAAAATCTTTTTTGACAGGCTTGGAAAGGTGGTAGTCTCACATACAAGATCCTGTTCCCCCATGGGACCTAAACTTGATATTGTCAAAGCTTATGGAGCCTCCTTTTGAACCTTTAGCAACCTGCACCTACTACATCTTTCAATTAAGGTAGCATTTTTGGTGGCCATCAGTTCTACCAGGAGGGTGGGTTAGTGAACTATGGGTACTGATGTCTGGCCCTCCCCCACTTTATACAGTTTTCTTTAAACACATTCTGTACCTGCATCCTCATCTAAAGTTTGTCTCAAAAGTGGTATCCAACTTCCATATCAACCAAGCTTCATTCTTTCTGATGCCACATTCAAATAAAGATGAGGAAAGGCAGCACACACTGGATGTCAGGGAGCATTGATGTTCTACCTTGACAGGTCCAAGCAGTTCCGTTTATCTTCTCAGCTGTTCATGGCAGTCACAGACAGCCTAGTTTCTTCTCAGAGAATATCATCTTGGATAGCCTCCTGTATTCACTTGTGCTACAATTTGTTTAATGTTACTCTACCAAGCGGAGTGACAGCTTTCCTGGCTGAAGTTCCTATCCTAGACATTTGTGGGGTAGCAGGTTGGTCTTCAGTGCACACATTTGCTTCCCATTATACCATTACTCAGAATGCTAGAGATGATGCCAGATTTGGGCAAGTTGTGCTTCAGTCTTTGTTCAGATAGACTCAGATCCCATGTCCTGATTTCATCGCTTGAGAGTCACCAAGACTGGAATGCACCTGTGCAATTGCTCGAAGAAGAAAAAATGGTTACTAACCTGTTCTGTAACTGTTATTTTTCAAGATGTGTTGCACATGTCCATTCCACAATCTGCCCTCCTACCCCTCTACATCAGAATATTTCTGCAAGAAGGAACTGAGGAGGGTTGGGGGCAGCCTTGCCCATATACCTGTACGCAGAAGCGCATGGCAGTTGAGGGTGCTCAAGCTCCCCTGACAGGTACCACTGAAATTTCCAACAACTGTGCTCGGGGCAAGTGCACACTAAGAGTGGAATGCAGATGTGGGACGCATCTCAAAGAACAATTACGGATTTTTTAAATGCTGGGCAATTAGTAACTTTTTGAAGTGTTTGGGGGAGTAACATGCAAAGTTAGGTGATCAAAGGATGAGAACTATGAAGGTTTGACACCATAAATGTCATGCCACCACCACAATAAACTTAATGGGATAGCTTGAAGATATGGTAGCTGGCTCTGAAGAATTGAAACTGGTTGTGGACATGGGCAATATACAAAGTGCCAGATTTTTGATAAGCTGCATTAATATTTATACCTTCATCAGAAGAACATTTTAATGTCTGCTTTTTTTTAAAACCATAAATAGTATTTGAATGGCGCTACATATTAATTATGTGTCTTTGGAACTGCTCCACTTTCTCTATTTAAGTCATAGAGCAACTGTTTATGCAAGAGAACCCCATGCTGCTCCTGGTCTGGCCAGCAGAGGGTAGCTTTGTACAGCACAGAAGACTTTCCAATGCATACCACACTAGTACAATCTAGGAGTTGCCAGGCTCTGCACATTTTACGGTGGCTGACATTTTCATATTTGCTTTTCCCTTTGTATTCAGTGCTAATAGTGGAGGGAATCACATGCTTGTTGATTTTTAGACTGTTTATTGCACACAAGGGGTCCTTGCATTCCTCCATTGTTCCCCACCCTGTGTACCACTCTCCCGTTCCCCTTTATTTCAGGGACTCATTGCAAACCTCCCCTGCCCCATGCCAGGGCCTTTGTGTGCCTCACTCATTTCCCTCTGTACCATGATCCCCCATATCCCCTCCTTCCAGGAGGATCTTTGTGCCCCACATTATACCCTCCATGACAGGGGCTCTGTGCACACCCCCATACCTCCCTTCCCTCAGTGACCCCCACACCAGGGTCCCCCATGGCCCCACTGCCAGCAATTCTCTGTGCCCCTCCCATTTTCTCCCCATGCCAGGATCCCCCATTCTTCTCCATGTGCTAGGGGGTCTGTGCACCCCTTTTTCTCTCCACTTGTGCCAGGGTCCTCCATTCTTCCCCTGCCAAGGACCACCAGAGTGCGTTGTAGCAGTGGGGACAAAGGCCAAGTTTAACCTTAACCAGGATCCCTTAGCTAGGCTTTAGAGTGACATAAGCTATAAATTGAGGGAGACCAAGGGGGAGAACTGCAGCTGGAAAAAAGGAGTGTAGGGCTGAAGGAGAAAGGACACGCTGACCAGGATAAACGCCAACCCAAACAGGAGGAGAGGGACAAGCAACAGCATGAAACAGAGAGGCAGCATGAGTTAGGGAACACAGGCCAAGTGAATCAGTAGGTGTGGATAAACCACAAGAAGCCAATTCTGCTTGGGGCATAGATGCTACATTGATAGGCGTCTGTCCCTCTTCCTATCTAACAAGTTTTGGAAAAGCTTGTGATTTGCACCAGGTCCTCATCAGAGAGGATTAGATTCTGACTCCATTGGTGGTACAAAGGGCCTTGCTGCCTAAAGCCAAACAGATGGAATAGAAATTGTGAACTATGAAAAATTTAAGACAACTAAACTCCTTAAAGTTTGTAGTGACCCCTGAGGCTTACAGGGAAAAAATTCAGGTGGGTTCAAAAGCATCAAGGTGTAACTTATATGGAAGTGACAAGCCAGATAGATTATCCTTTTCCCCATTTGCAGAGGTAGAGACAGTACCATGGATCAATTGTATGAAATGTTTGGGTTAGAATAATTTTATGATTTGTGTTCATATGACCTGAGGTTGTGGGTGAGGGCTCAGAAGCAAGACGACCTGGGTACTGCGAGCAGGTTGACGAATTTGTTGCGAATTAGGTTGGTTCTGAGGAAAAAAAAAAAAAAAAAAAAACCAAGGTTTACTGGCCCAAGCATGGATTATGAAGGAGGAATATGGGGGATTTCCCAGAATTGGAGACTGGATAATATCAAGCTAGGGAACAGGGAGGTGCAGCACCCCCAAATCAACACATGGGTAGGGACCCCTGGTGCTGAGTCAGCATGCATTACTTTATGGCAGCCTAGCCCAAGATGGGTTGGGTCACTGGCCCACCGGTGCAACAAGCTAACCATGGGAGTACAGTATGAATGCAATTGAATTCACACCACAGGCATATGTTTATATGTCCTGTGGTTTGTATGTCCTGTTGCATCCTTGAGAGTCACATACAGCCAGAACCCCAATGGCAATTGGAAGTGAGAATCAATAGGGAGATATTTACAGTGTGGTGGAACACCAGCACTGCTCACGCCTTAGAACCTGCATGTTATACCCAGAACAAGTGCTGAGGCAGGCCCCTGTGTGAAGGTTCCTACCATGAACCCCCATCACTCTGCCTGTGGCCCATATCATTAGAGACACCAAAGAAGATTCTGGGAGCCTGAAAATGGGGATACTAGAAGATATTCCTTTTTGATGTATTTGGAAGAGTTATTGCAGGGTAGAGCCCAGAGAGCTTAGGTGTAAATCCACTAGAGCCCAGCCCCATGGCCAAGGGGCCTAGCTCACAGACATCCTTCAACCAGACAACGGAGCCAGTGCTAAGCATGGCAGCATCCAGAACTCCACATGGAAGTAGGGAAACCAAGACACAGATGAAAGTGATATGAATCCAAACTCCACAGGGAGATGGGACACTCAGGGAAGAGTGAAGGGATACTGCCAACCGCATAATGCCTGCCAGGGAGTTGGGCAAGCCCAAAGTGTTAAGCCACTACTTAGGGGAATACAGAGCAAGTAGCAGCTAGAAGTAGGGGGAAGGTCTGTGATGGGGCTCCACTCACCACACCGACACCTCCTGCTGGCCATTTTAGGGATTAGCTCCACAGGTCAGTACATCCTCTCCTGATGGTGCCTCACCACTGTCACATCTGCTCACATTACTCCAAGAATTGTGGCATCCTTTTCATGACATAGCCCTCTGGCACTGTCTCCATCTCTGCTCCCCCCTTCCAGGTAATTACAATCAACTGTACAGCCACTTCACCAGAGGCAAATGAGTGGGACCTGGGCTTGCCCACTTGCTCTGGGTCCCAGACCAGAGACTCTCTGAACCACAGTCATCTACTGCATTCCTTTGACTTGACCACTACTGCATTTCCCTGTACCACTTCCCCACAGCCACAGCACCCTACTTAGTCTCAGCAGCCCATCTGGAGCTCCTTCTCTACTCCCTGCCTACACTGCTCTATCCAAGGTGCTACTGGGCTGTAGTGTGCTCAGGACACAGTCTACTCTCTCCTGAAGCTCCCAGCAAAGACTAACTTACTCTAGCCCTGCAGCTCCTTTTATGTGAGTCCATTGGGCCCTGATTGGCTGCTCCTTGCAGTCTCTCTCCTATTGGCTGCTTCTTGCACAGCCTCCCTTGGGCCCTATTAACCCCTTCCCTGCCAATGTGGGATGAACATCACAAGGTCTCCCTCTATCTATAATTGTATTATAATCTGTGAAAATGTAAATGGATATAAGACAGGTGGGGGAAGAAGTGCTGTTCTCCTAAGTGTATCATGAGCAGTGGAACTAAATTCAGAGGGCCAACATTCCCTGGAGGCACTGTTATTGTGGGACAATTGGAGAAAAGGGAACACACAAAATTAAGCTGGAAGCAGCTCAGCCACATGGACGGAGCAGTGCAAAGGGTTTAATAAAGTTTCATTTCTTCAACTTAACCCACAGTCAGCTTCACCCTTTGTGAACAAAACATTTAGCATGTGGAGAACACAGGGACTCCACAGCCATCACACAGACTGCAAACGCAGGATGACCAGAGAATGTAACTTGGTTGTGGGGGCAGTTTGAGGGTTCACCCCACCAATGGATCAGGCCCATTCCTCTACAAGAAGCATTGTGGAGTTAAGACATGCTCTGCAGGGATCCAAGCCAGTTTTCATTATGGGAGTTAATCAGTGCCCTAAGAAGAGACAGCAGGCTTCCCCTAAGAATGGTAACCCTGTGCCTAGGAATGTGGGGGTTTCCGAGAGTAAAGCACAGGGTGGAGTGGCTGTGGCAGAGCCCGTGTCCCAACAGGCTCTGGGTGTCTCTAGGGATGTTGATTCTGGGGGGTTAGTACCCTCCTTTACAATCTGGGGGAGATGACATTACTGGTTCTGTGGCTCCTGACTCAGTGGCCTCTTGGCCTGAGTCTGACTGAAAAATAGAGGCTGAGCCTGTTGGTATGGAATCTGTGATCTTCCATGACTGAGGATTCTGGCTTTCTGGCAAAGCCCCAAAGCAAAAAAGGCCATTGAAGGAGGAGGCAGTTCCAGTTTCTGAGGATGCTATGAATTGGGCTAGTTTGATTAGTGCAGTTGGGAAGCATGCTGTTGAGGGGGCTGCTGAGGGTGGTTCCATGGTTGGGGGCATAGAGAATTCTCTGGTATTAGTTTTGCCCTCTCCCTCCAGTCTCTCTGAGGTTCCCCCCCTTGAGGTCAGTAGTGACTCTGACATGGGATGACAAACTCACAGATTCTTTGGGCCCTGAACATCCTGATGGGGGAAAATATCCTGGACACCAATGATAGGTTTCTGGCTGAGACTAAATTGGGGAAATTGGTTTCCTGAACTTAATCTGTTTTTGTTGTAATGTAACTGTCTCTATGCTGTAGCATAAGTATATTATGTTGGATCCTCCTCCACTCTTTTCCGAAAAAGATCAGAAGGTTCATTTGGACTTTTTCTTGGATGTCTGAGGCAGAATATTTTGTATCTGCCCATTGTGGAAGGGGGTAAAAGTCTCATTGATCTTTTGACTAGAGTTGCAACTTTTCAGTTACTGTCTCTGTAGCAGTTGTTTGGGGATGAGTCTGTTCCTTGGAAGCCATTGGCCTTTGCTTTTCTTCAGAGGGTAGGGGGTTTGGGTTTTGATCAGGAACTTCTTTTATTGGATCCTGGGTGCCTCAGTTTTGAGGTGTTACCTGATTTTACTAAAGCCTTTTTAACACTTGGACATCTTTCAAGCCAAGGCTGCAGGATAGGTGGCTGGAGTTCCCAGAGCTGCTTCCTGAACCTGTTGTTTATAATCCTGCCATGAGGATTCCTACTCTTCTTTCTAGGAGTCTTTTCTTTTCCCTTATTGCAGCAGGTATAACAAAACTGGTTCATTTAATTGATTTTACTAATTTTACTTGGGTCTCAGCAGATATCTTGGCTGTCAAGCTTGGTTTTCATTCTGTTTACTGGTATTGTCTCTTTTTGTTTTTAAATCAGAGGTGGAATGAGCCCTTCCTAGGGGCAGTATTTCCAGTCTTGGCATTTGCCTCCTTCAGTGAGCCATTCCTGATTATACTAATGTTTCTGTTTTCTTGCTTGTTGTTCCTGCTGTGGACTGGGATGTTGACAAGTCTGGCAGCTTGCTTGCCTTGGGGGGCTGGAGGGGGTCTTCTGAATTTATTTTTCATAGCCTAGGCCACGTGTCATTGTATATGCTTTTGGTAAAGATTTATCATTTTCAAACACTTGTTGATTATCCCAATATGGTATAGAGAAGACAGCTTTTGGTGATGGACTCCATCCATCCAGCCTGGCAAGCTGTATACAAGCCTCCGACTGCAAAGAGGATGGTTGATCTCCAGTGGAGAATTCTTTACGGGGTTCTTGTCACAAATGTGCTTATTCATCCACTGACTGTGGAGGTGTCTGTGTCATGTCCTTTTTGTGATACTGAGGAGACTGTTTTTCATATGTTTCTTACCTATCCCAGATTACAGCCATTATTTATTTTACTTCACGGTATTTTTTTGGTTATTGTCTCAATATTATTTCCTTACTGAATTTATTTTTACTGTTAAGTATAAGTTCACAAATAGATCTGTGGTATGCCTGGCAAACTTTATTTTGGGTCAAGCAAAGAGGGCCATTTTAAAAAGTAGACAATGTAAATTACTGTATTTAGTACTGGGGTTGCCAAAGTTCTTTGGGTGTTTTTAGCTTTTTATTGGTTTTACACCTTCTTTTGGAGTTTAGCTAGCATACACTTATAAGCAATTTGGATCGATTTATTCAGTGGCAGAATACTGGAAATGCACCTTACTGTTGGCGACAGGCAATTATTTTTGAATTTGTAATGTATTTTCTTAGTTTTACTGCATTTCAGTACTGATTTAATTAAAAGTGTTTTAAAAGTTCAAAGTTTCTCTGAGTCAGCCTGTCTCCCTAGGCAGCTGCTTACAAGTGATCCCTTTTTCTCCCCTGGAAAGAAGCTTTTTAATGCTTTAGTATTCTTTTGATCTCTAGCTCCCAGCTTTGGCAACATAAAGCTTGCAACTTATGAGAGACCAGAGACAGGATTCTTGAAGCTAGCAGCTTGACCCATTGTCTTTCAAATGTATGTTGGAATAGCCTTAGCTAGATCTCTTGTTGCTTTCCTGTTTGTGGCCCCCCTTAAATAAGATCAAAACAATCATACAAAAAATTCTAATAACCCTCCATAGTAATACAGTACAGTAACTTTATCTAGCTGACTGGGTCACTTACAGTATTCTTACCTTTAATACATATCGTTATTCACAGATTGGGTGTATGTGAATGTGAGTCAAGTGGAATATCATATTCTTTTTCAGGTTCTCCCAGTTGTCTAGGCTCAAAGCTTGGATTCCGGTTAAAGAAAAAACAAATGAATGCTTTTCCACACTGGCAAAACAACAGACCTCTTTTTCTTACTTCAGTGATCATTTAGATATTGCAAAGTTTTAAGGATCCTTTTAAGATTTTGGTTTTTTGAGTCTGAGAAAGTTGACATGCGTTGGATAAAATTATGTTAAGATGTTTCCAAAAAGAAAAGGAGTACTTATGGCACCTTAGAGACTAACAAATTTATTTGAGCATAAGCTTTCATGAGCTACAGCTCACTTCATTGGATGTGTTTGGTGGAAAATACAGTGGGGAGATTTATATACACACTATTTTCCACCAAATGCATCCGATGTAGTGAGCTGCAGCTCACGAAAGCTTATGCTCAAATAAATTTGTTAGTGTCTAAGATGCCACAAGTACTCCTTTTCTTTTTGCGAATACAGACTAACACGGCTGCTACTCTGAAACCTGTTAAGATGTTTGTGTGTGTAAATCAGTGTATTATAATGTTTTTTTTAAAATAAAATAGTATCAGCAGAATTGTTGACTGAACTAACTGTGAAGGTCAGCAAGGGCAGTTGGAACTGAATACTAATGAGGAATTGAAATGGCCCCAGGTAATTATTATTATCAGGCTTGTTTAAAACAAAAAATCAAAAACATGTTTATGTAAATTAACCATTATTTTTAAAGCTGGAAGGCAGCACTACGATGATCTAGTCTGTCCTGCATAAAACAGAATTTCACTCAGTTCCTGCAGTGGAGGGAATTACTTAGCCCCTGGTCTACACTACAGGGTTAGGTCAAATTTAGCCACGTTAGGTCGATATTATAATGAATGCGTCTACACAAGCAACCCCGTTCCATCCTCTTAAAATTGTTCTGTCAACCTAAAGGGCTCTTAAAATCAACTTCTGTACTCCTCCCCGGTGAGCTAAGTAGCGCTAAAATTGACCTTGCTGGGTCGAATTTGGGGAAGTGTGGACGCAAATCAATGGTATCGGCCTCCGGGAGCTATCCCAGAGTGCTCCAATGTGACTGCTCTGGACTGCACTTTCAACTCTGATGCACTAGCCAAGTACACAGGAAAAGCTCTTGGAACTTTTGTATTTTATTTCCTGTTTGGTCAGCAGGCAAGCTCAGCAGCACAGGTCACCATGCAGTCCCCCCCAGAATCGCAAACGAGCTCCAGCATGGAGCAAACAGGAGACAGTGGATCTGACTGCTGTATGGGGAGAAGAAACTGTGCAGGCCGAACTCCAATCAAAAAGAAGAAATGCTAATATATATATTTGCCAAAATCGCACAGGGCATGATGGACGGAGGCTACAACAGGGACACACAGCAGTGCCATGTGAAAGTCAAGGAGCTCAGGCAAGCCTACCAAAAGACAAAGGAGGCAAACGGTCGCTCTGGGTCAGAGCCCCATAAATGCCGCTTCTATGGTCAGCTGCATGGCATTTTAAGGGGGGAGGGGCACCACTACCCACCAGTGTCCATGGACACCTGCAAGGGGGGAGTCTCACGCAACAGGGAGGAGGATTTTGTGGATGAGGAAGAGGAGGAGAATGAGCAGCAGGCAAGCGGTGAATCCGTTCTTCCCAGCAGCCAGGACCTTCTCATCACCCTGGAGCCAATACCCTCCCAAGGAGGGATCTCCGACCCTGAAGCCGGAGAAGGCACCTCTGGTGAGTGCACATTTGTAATTACAGTACAGGGTTTAAAAGCAATAGTGTTTAATGTTTGATTTGGCCCTGAAGACTTGGGATGCATTCGCGGCCAGTACAGCTACTGGAAAAGTCTGTTAACGTGTCTGGGGATGGAGCGGGAATCCTCCAGGGACATCTCCATGAAGCTGTCCTGAAGGTCCGATGAAGTGAGCTGTAGCTCACGAAAGCTTATGCTCAAATAAATTTGTTAGTCTCTGAGGTGACACAAGGACTCCTTTTCTTTTTTCGAAGGTACTCTGAAAACCTTTGCAGAAGGTTTCTGGTGAGGGCTGCCTTATTTCATCCTCCACGGTAGGATGCTTTACCCAATGTCAAGCCAGTAGTCTGGAATCATTGCAGCACAAATCATGGCAGCGAATGGTCCTGGGTTTTGCTCGCATTCAAGCAACATTCGGTCTTTATCTTTCTGTGTTAGCCTCAGGAGAGTGATATCATTCATGGTCACCTGGTTGAAATAGGGGAATTTTTGTAAGGGAGCAATAAAAGGATCCTGTTCATGCTGGGTTGTTTGTGCTTGGCTAAAAGGGATCATCCCAGAGAATAGCCATGCGGTGGGGTGGGGGGGAGATGTGTGCTGCACATCCACCCAAAAAACGTGGCCCCTCCTTTTAAATGTGAAACCCAACTGGCATTGCTTGCTATGGGAAAGATTGGCGCTGCAGTTTGAAACCATTCCCACTTGTTTTGAAGGCGGAAGAAGCCAGCCCTCCATACCAAAAGGCTTACCATGGCTGTCTGGAAACCAAATTCTGTTGCCCAGTCATGTGTGATGTGTCACCATATCAGCAGGCGCTCAATATAAAAGGCAAAATACGACCTTGTACCTAAAGCACATGTGCTGTCTGCTGTGAATTGCTTGATTCACTGTGAAAGAGTCTCCCTTTTGTTCTCAGAAATGTATCATCTTAAATTTTACTCTCCATTTTTATCCCCCTGCAGGTGTAAATGTTTCTATGCTCCCCCCATTATCTCCGTCCCTGAGATTATCACAGATTAGAAGGCAAAAAAACCGCACTCGCGATGACATATTTTCCGAGTTCATGCAGTCCTCCCACACGAATAGGGCACAGCTGAATGCATGGAGGCATTCAGTGGCAGAGGCCAGGAAAGCATTAAGTGAACACTAAGAGCAGAGCAGATGCTGAGGCTAATGGGGGAGCAAACGGACATGATGAAGCGTCTGTTGGAGCTGCAGGAAAGCCAACAAGAGCACAGACCCCCAATGCATCCACTGTATAATTGCATGCCCTCCTCCCCAAGTTCCATATCCTCCTCAGCCAGATGCCCAAGAATGCGGGGTGCGAGGCTCCGGGCACCCAGCCACTCCTCTCCAGAGGATGGCCGAAGCAACAGAAGGCTGTCATTCAAACAGTTTTGATTCGTAGTGTGGCTACAATAAGCAATGTGGCCTTGTCCTATCCTCCTCCTGCATCCCACCCCACCTGGGCTACCTTGTCAGTTATCTCACTTTTTTTTAATTAATAAAGAAAGAATGCATGGTTGCAAAACACTAGTGACTTTATTTCCTTTGCCAGCTGTGATTGAAGGGGGGAGGGTGGTTGGCTTACAGGGATTTAAAATCAACAAAGGGGGTGGGTTTGCAGCAAGGAGAAACACACACAGCTGTCACACCATAGCCTGGCCAGTCATGAAACTGGTTTTCAAAGCCTCTCTGATGCACAGTGAGCCTAGCTGTGCTCTTCTAATCGCCCTGGTGTCTGGCTGCTCAAAATCGGCCGCCAGGCGATTTTCCTCAACCTCCCACCCCTCCATAAACGTCTCCCCCTTTCTCTCACAGATATTATGGAGCACACAGCAAGCAGCAATAACAATGGGAATGTTGGTTGTGCTGAGGTCTAACCTACTCAGCAGACAGCTCCTGCAAGTTTTTAAATGTCCAAAGGCACATTCTACCACCATTCTGCACTTGCTCAGCCTATAGTTGAACTGCTCCTTACTATTGTCCAGGCTGCCTGTGTACGGTTTCATGAGCCATGGGAGCAAGGGGTAGGTTGGGTCCCCAAGGATAACTATTGGCATTTCAACATCCCCAATGGTAATTTTCTGGTCTGGGAAGTAAGTCGCTTCTTGCAACTGCTCAGACAGCCCTGAATTTCTGAAGATGTGAGCGTCATGCACCTTTCCCGGCCATCCCACTTTCATGTCGGTGAAACATCCCTTGTGATCCAGCAGTGCTTGCAGCACCATTAAGAAGTATCCCTTGCAATTTACATACTGGTTGGCAAAGTGGTCTGGTACCAAGATAGGGATATGTGTTCTGTCTATCCCCCCCCCCACCGTTAGGGAACCCCACTGCAGCAAACCCATCCAGTATGACCTGCACATTTCCCAGAGTCACTACCCTTGATAGCAGAATGTCAGTGATTGCATTGGCTACTTAGATCACAGCAGTCTCCACAGTAGACTTGCCCACTCCAAATTGATTCCTGACTGACCGGTAGCAGTCAGGCGTTGCAAGCTTCCACAGGGCTATCGCCACTCGCTTCTCAACTGTCAGGGCAGCTCTCATCTTGGTATTCCTGCACTTCAGGGTGGGGGAAAGCAACTCACAAAGTTCAAGGAAAGTGGCCTTACTCATGCGAAAGTTTCCCCGCCACTGTGAATCATTAAATACCTGCAACACTATGCGGTCCTACCAGTCTGTGCTTGTTTGCCAGGCCCAGAATTGGCGTTCCACTGTATCAACCAGCCCCACTGCTATCCCAGTTGCCACAGCCTGTGCTTTCTGTTTCCATGTCCTCATCACGATCGTCCTCGTGCTGGTGTCTCTTAGCCCGGTTCTGCACATACTGCAGTATAATGCACGAGGTGTTTACAATGCTCATAACAGCAGCTGTGAGCTGAGCGGGCTCCATGCTTGCCATGGTATGGCGTCTGCACGGGTAAAACCCAGGAAAAAAGGCACGAAACGATTGTCTGCCATTGCTTTCACGGGGGAGGGGGGGCGACTGACGACATGTACCCAAAACCACCCTCGACAATGTTTTTGCTCCATCAGGCATTGGGAGCTTACCCTAGAATTCAATGGGCAGCAGAGACTGCAGGAACTGTGGGATAGCTACCCACAGTGCACCGCTCCGTAAGTCGATGCTAGCCACGGTATTGAGGACACACTCTGCCTATTTAATGCGCTTAGTGGGGACATAAATTTCTAAAAATCGACTTCTATAAAATCGACCTAATTTCATAGTGTAGACATACCCTCAGAGGCTTACTGTGTGAAAGGGGTCACCAGTACAAAAGTTTGAGAGCCACTGATCTAATAATTCTAACAGTTATGCTAATGTTACCTTTGGTTCCCTATTCTCATCACTGTGGTCCCTGGCATTCCCCAAGTAATTTACCAGTCTGAGTCAGCCTTTTGGGAATCCCTGTTAGGGTATCACACTGGACTAAATCTCCACAGGTCAGAAACTGTTGACCATTTTTCCATCTCTCACCAGAAGTCAGAAGTTTTCTCGTTTCCAGGAACAAACTGTAGTGAATTATCCCAAGAACAGTCAAATATCTCAAAGTTAGAAAATTGAAAGATCAACAGGAAATCAAAGATAAATATTACAAAAAATATATGAAGGTCTAAGGCTCCGTAGTTTCACCCAGGTAGGTCTAAACCTTTTGAGTTACAGAAACAGTATCAGAAAATATGGTTTCACATTTCTCAAGTTGTATGTTTCTCTCAGGGAGTCAAGGTGCTGGTCTGATCCTCCAAACATATAAGAGTTTTAGCTCAGTGTGAGTGAGTTTCTGCCTCCTGCATTAAGATTAACGTCTGTCATTTGAATCCTTCTGGCTGCCTGACACGGCTAGGTGTGACCTAGCCATTACCAAACCAAGAGTGGAAGTAGCATCTTTCTATGTTAACAGATTTACAATAAGGTTTGATCCTATCACACATGACCTCTCTGCCTTGGCCTATGTACTCCAATTTAATGCAGTAGTCAGTTTGCTTTCCATAGCCAACAGCTGTAGTTCCTATCTTTTTAACTACATTTTTTACCTGCTTAAGCTAAATTGAATTGACACTTTTATTCTCAGAATTGCACCAAAATCAGTGACTTACCACTGAGTTATATTTCCATGAAAGTTTGTGATTCGACCAACCCTGACAGAGACTATTTACACTCAGTTCACATTTTCAAGGCTATCTTCATGACTGCAAGGCCTAGAAACATCACTAGAAGCATGGTTCTATTGAAGTCGATGGGAGTTTTGCCATGGACTCCAGTAGAGCCAGGATTTCACACAAGGGTTTTAAAATGAAAGTTTACATTTCAAAGCACAAGAGGTTGTAGTGTACATCTTCCCAGGTAACTATACTATTCTCAGGGCCCTGATACATTAAATATGATTTCTTAATGGACAGTATTTAATGTACCACAAATAGTGAATGTTAATTAGGGTGGTGCCTCTGTAGACAAAATTGTTCTCCATTTGCCTTGAAAGTCTATCTATCAGCTCAGACTATTGTGGTCATTTTTGCACAGCATCTCAGAACCAGGTTAATTAAAACTTTGATCATTTTAAACACTGGAGAAGCCTAAGATTGTCAAACTCCCCAAAACTAACTTTTCAGAAAGAGAATAACTGCTACCTTTTAGAAACAAGACAGTGATTCAACCACCTACTGTTCAGGGAATGAAATCTTACACATTTTTTTCCACTTTACTTTGATGAATTATGTAATTAAAAGTCTAATTAGAACTCTGCTAGTGTATAATGTTCCAAATAAAAGAGTAGAGTCAGTAACCTTAATTTCTCTGAGGATTTTTTAGATTATTTTTGTACAGATGTAGTAAATCAGTTGGTGAAATCCTGACCCCATTGAAGTCATTATATTTAAAGCAATATGCCAGAATTTGCACTGCATACTTATTCCTGCCCTATTGATAATTTATGTAATGTAGTATTCATAGCTCCATAATCATTAGTTTTCTTACAGATACCAAGTCATATGCGAGAGCAACATACTGAAATCATTTGGCATAGAAGTTGTAGCCAATGTCACTGATCACAGGACTAGTGGTGGCACTATTGTATATACCCTTGGGGAACTCAATAAGAGTAGTGTTCTATCAGTGAATTCACAGGGGATTCTTGTTTGCTGAATCATTTCTGAGGCAAACAATTTGGGTGTAAAAGAAGTTTTTTTGTTTAGCTGGTTCTCATAAAAATGCAAACAGTGACGACATATTTTGATTGTGTTCCTTTGTTTAGAGATATCATCTCTATGAGATGATAATGTTATAAAAAGTTTACCTGCAGTTTATTGGTAGGCTATACAAGCAATTTAATTACCACCAATTTGGTCTAGCATGTGCCTGTACATGTTGGTTATTTCACGTTTTTTTATTTAACTATGTTTTGATGGTAAAATAGTTTCAAAGCTATAGATATGTGAAGCAGAAATGGATTATTTGTTAATATTTCTGTGGAAACTACTCACAGAGATTAGTGAAGAAAACTACTCACATGTGGTTTCTTGTACCTTTCTCTGAAGTAGTACCTGCCCTTGTTCGACAGGATACTAAACTAGATGGACACCATTGTTCTGATCCAATATGGCAATTCCCATTTTCCTAAGATATCTTTAATTTGATTTTATGTTGGCTGTGTTCTTTGTGGTAATGTAAATAAATACATATTTTACAGAAATTAGAAGTCATCATTCTTTTCTGCTACTAAAGCGCAATCAGCTGAAAAATGTGATGAATGTACTTGAATTGGTCAGTGGAAACATGTGACTCAAAGAACCAGGCATAGAAAAAGACGGGCTAGTGAAGGAGAAATAGAGCTTAGGAACAGGTTTGCAGAGTTGGAAAATGAAGGGGCTCAGCAGGTAGTCGCTGAAGGTGGAAGGGTAAGGAAGAAGAGAAGAGAGGCTAGCCCTATAGAAAAAGGGGAAGAGTCAAGGGAGACTACACCAAATATGAGCCCCAGGAGGATACAGGATGGGTTGAAGAGAATTGTAAGGGAAAATAGGAATGGAAAGAACTTGCAGCCAGAGGGAATAGGGGAGAGACTGGAGAATAGCACTGTCACCAGGAAAAGGCAGGTCTATGTGATCGGGGACTCTTTATTGAGAAGAATAGACAGGCCTGTAACTAGAGCTGATCCTGAGAATAGAAGGGTGTGCTGTCTTCCGGGTGCTAAGATACGGGATGTAGACCTGAGGTTGAAAAGGATCCTCAAGGGAGCGGGAAAGAATCCCCTAATTATCCTTCATGTGGGAACAAATGATACAGCCAGATTCTCGCTGGAAAGTATCAAGGGAGACTATGCTAGGCTGGGGAAGACGCTTAAGGAAATTGAGGCTCAGGTGATCTTTAGCGGGATCCTTCCTGTTCCTAGAGAAGGGCAACAAAGGTGTGACAAGATTATGACTGTCAACAGATGGCTTAGGCAGTGGTGCTATAAGGAGGGCTTTGAGATGTATGGCCACTGGGAGGCATTCACGGACAGAGGTCAGTTCTCTCGGGATGGACTTCATCTGAGTAGGGAAGGAAATAGACTTCTAGGATCAAGGCTGGCACAACTGATAAAGAGAGCTTTAAACTAGGAATTGGGGGGAGATGGATGGGAGATGTCCAGAAAATCTCCACGCCAGATTTTAGCATTGAGAGGGAAGAAGATGAAGTAAGAAAGGATACAGCCATGGGTAGGAGAATGTATATAAGGAGCGAGGGCGGTGTGGATACTAGTCTAATAGGTTATACTGGCTGTAGAATGACTGTGCCTAATAGGGTACAAAATGTGAGCGAGGCCAAACAGCAAAAATTAAGATGTTTATACACCAATGCGAGGAGCCTAGGTAACAAAATGGAGGAACTAGAGCTACTGGTGCAGGAAGTGAAACCAGATATTATAGGGATAACAGAAACATGGTGGAATAGTAGTCATGACTGGACTACAGGTATTGAAGGGTATGTGCTGTTTAGGAAAGACAGAAACAAAGGTAAAGGGGGTGGAGTAGCATTGTATATCAACGATGAGTTAGAATGTAAAGAAATAAGAAGCGATGCAATGGATAAGACAGAGTCTGTCTGGGCAAAAATTACATTGGGGAAGAAAACTAGTAAAGCCTCTCCTGCGATAGTGCTTGGGGTGTGCTATAGACCTCCGGGATCTAATTTAGTTATGGATAGAGCCCTTTTTAATGTCTTTAATAAAGTAAATACTAATGGAAACTGCGTGATCATGGGAGACTTTAACTTCCCAGATATAGACTGGAGGACCAGTGCTAGTAATAATAATAGGGCTCAGATTTTCCTAGATGCGATAGCTGATGGATTCCTTCATCAAGTAGTTGCTGAACCGACTAGAGGGGATGCCATTTTAGATTTAATTTTGGTGAGTAGCGAGGACCTCATAGAAGAAATGGTTGTAGGGGACAATCTTGGCTCAAGTGATCATGAGCTAATTCAGTTCAAACTAAATGGAAGGATTAACAAAAATAAATCTGCAACTAGGGTTTTTGATTTCAAAAGGGCTGACTTTCAAAAATTAAGGCAATTAGTTAGGGAAGTGGATTGGACTGAAGAACTTATGGATCTAAAGGCAGTTGAGGCCTGGGATTACTTTAAATCAAAACTGCAGAAGCTATCGGAAGCCTGTATCCCAAGAAAGGGGAAAAAATTCATAGGAAGGAGTTGTAGACCAAGCTGGATGAGCAAGCATCTTAGAGTGGTGATTATGAAGAAGCAGAAAGCATACAGGGAGTGGAAGATGGGAGGGATCAGCAAGGAAAGCTACCTAATTGAGGTCAGAAGATGTAGGGATAAAGTCAGAGAGGCTAAAAGTCGAGTAGAGTTGGACCTTGCAAAGGGAATTAAAACCAATAATAAAAGGTTCTATAGCCATATAAATAAGAAGAAAACTAAGAAGGAAGAAGTGGGGCTGCTTAACACTGAGGATGGAGCGGAGGTTAAAGATAATCTAGGCATGGCCCAATATCTAAACAAATACTTTGCCTCAGTCTTTAATAAGGCTAAAGAGGATCTTGGGGATAATGGTAGCATGACAAATGGGAAGGAGGATATAGAGGTAGATATTACCATATCAGAGGTAGAAGCGAAACTGAAACAGCTTAATGGGACTAAATCGGGG
The DNA here is from genome assembly GCF_009764565.3 of Dermochelys coriacea. Taxonomy (NCBI): domain Eukaryota; kingdom Metazoa; phylum Chordata; order Testudines; family Dermochelyidae; genus Dermochelys; species Dermochelys coriacea. The sequence continues at coordinate 75,721,741 of NC_050069.1, forward strand.
GGCCCAGATAATCTTCATCCAAGAATATTAAAGGAATTGGCACCTGAAATTGCAAGCCCATTAGCAAGAATTTTTAATGAATCTGTAAACTCAGGAATAGTACCGAATGATTGGAGAATTGCTAATATAGTTCCTATTTTTAAGAAAGGGAAAAAAAGTGATCCGGGTAACTACAGGCCAGTTAGTTTGACATCTGTAGTATGCAAGGTCCTGGAAAAAATTTTGAAGGAGAAATTAGTTAAGGACATTGAAGTCAATGGTAAATGGGACAAAATACAACATGGTTTTACAAAAGGTAGATCGTGCCAAACCAACCTAATCTCCTTTTTTGAAAAAGTAACAGATTTTTTAGATAAAGGAAATGCAGTGGATCTAATTTACCTAGATTTCAGTAAGGCATTTGATACCGTGCCACATAGGGAATTATTAGTTAAATTGGAGAAGATGGGGATCAATATGAACATCAGAAGGTGGATAAGGAATTGGTTAAAGGGGAGACTGCAACGGGTCCTACTGAAAGGCGAACTGTCAGGTTGGAGGGAGGTTACCAGTGGAGTTCCTCAGGGATCGGTTTTGGGACCAATCTTATTTAATCTTTTTGTTACTGACCTTGGCACAAAAAGTGGGAGTGTGCTAATAAAGTTTGCAGATGATACAAAGCTGGGAGGTATTGCCAATTCGGAGAAGGATCGGGATATTATACAGGAGGATCTGGATGACCTTGTAAACTGGAGTAATAGTAATAGGATGAAATTTAATAGTGAGAAGTGTAAGGTTATGCATTTAGGGATTAATAACAAGAATTTTAGTTATAAGTTGGGGACGCATCAATTAGAAGTAACGGAAGAGGAGAAGGACCTTGGAGTATTGGTTGATCATAGGATGACTATGAGCTGCCAATGTGATATGGCTGTGAAAAAAGCTAATGCGGTTTTGGGATGCATCAGGAGAGGCATTTCCAGTAGGGATAAGGAGGTTTTAGTACCGTTATACAAGGCACTGGTGAGACCTCACCTAGAATACTGTGTGCAGTTCTGGTCTCCCATGTTTAGAAAGGATGAATTCAAACTGGAGCAGGTACAGAGAAGGGCTACTAGGATGATCCGAGGAATGGAAAACTTGTCTTATGAAAGGAGACTTAAGGAGCTTGGCTTGTTTAGCCTAACTAAAAGAAGGTTGAGGGGAGATATGATTGCTCTCTATAAATATATCAGAGGGATAAATATAGGAGAGGGAGAGGAATTATTTAAGCTCAGCACCAATGTGGACACAAGAACAAATGGGTATAAACTGGCCACCAGGAAGTTTAGACTTGAAATCAGACGAAGGTTTTTAACCATCAGAGGAGTGAAGTTTTGGAATAACCTTCCAAGGGAAGCAGTGGGGGCAAAAGATCTATCTGGTTTTTAGATTCTACTCGATAAGTTTATGGAGGAGATGGAATGATGGGATAATGGGATTTTGGTAAGTAATTGATCTTTAAATATTCAGGGTAAATAGGCCAAATCCCCTGAGATGGGATATTAGATGGATGGGATCTGATTTACTATAGAAAATTCTTTCCTGGGTATCTGGCTGGTGAATCTTGCCCATGTGCTCAGGGTTTGGCTGATTGCCATGTTTGGGGTCGGGAGGGAGTTTTCCTCCAGGGCAGATTGGAGAGGCCCTGGAGGTTTTTTTGCCTTCCTCTGTAGCATGGGGCATGGTTGACTGGAGGGAGGCTTCTCTGCTCCTTGAAGTTTTGAACCATGATTTGAGGACTTCAATAGCTCAGACATGGGTGAGGCTTTTCATAGGAGTGGTGGGTGACATTCTGTGGCCTGCGCTGTGCAGGAGGTCGGACTAGATGATCAGAGTGGTCCCTTCTGACCTTAGTATCTATGAATCTATGAATCTATGAATTGTACAAAGTCATACTGAGAGGCCAGCAAAGTAGGCATTTAGCCACTCAATTTTGAGGTACTGTACATAGGAATATAGGAATTTCCATATTGGATCAGAACCAAGGTCATCAAGTCTAGTATCCTGTCTCTGTCAGTGGCCAACACCAGATGCTTCAGAGGAAGATGTAAAAACCCTACTGTAGGCAGATGCAGAATAATCTGTCTCCCACAATAGGTTTCATCCTGATCAGTGAGAAATATTGTATGGAGACTAGTTTAAGTGAGAGGAAGCAATTACCTATATTTCTTAACTGTACAGACAATGTAATCATTAGTTAGTAGTATAGTAGTATATAGTTGTGGCATCAGGGAATAGAATCGACAACCTCAGACTCCAAAAAGTAACAGACTTCTATCTGTAAGTAACTGAGCTGTTGCTCTATTAGTTCAGCCAGCAGGGGAACCTATGTAAACATGAATAGATTTCATTTAATCTATTACAGATGGCAAAGGTATACTAAGCAGTTCATTGCACTCAATATTTCCCCTCACCTAATAATTGCCTCAAAAATGATTATGCTAAAAATTGTTTTAGAAAAATTGTACTTGACTTGGGCCTTTGGTTTGTTTAAAAAAATACTAAAGTTGTACAGTTTGTGCTGTAGAAAATGAAACATTGGGCATGGTTTTTTTAAAAAAAGTTAAAACTAGGCTGCAAGTTAAATCATCACACCAGCATTCGAAAGAGAGGTTTAAGGATTGAATAATTTATACTATTAACAAGCCTCTTTTCTGCTCCAAAACTGCTCTACCTGAGAGAAGCCTTCATCTTTCCTCCCTCATGAGCAAAGAAGTGGTCATGGGCAATCTTCTGCACTCTAATTTCTCCGTCAGCGACAGAACACTTTTGGAGTTGGGTTTCCAAAGCTCATCCTTCCATCAGCAGTGACACATCATGGTTGCATCCATCCTTCCTTCCTTCTGTGGGAAATTAGTGGTGAATCCTGGCCCCAGTGAAGTCAGTGGCACAGGAGGTTGAGGAAAGCCACATTGTCCTCTGCCTCATCAAGTGCACTGAACATAGCTTAGGTATACCTGAGAATCTGGCCCAAGACTTCCAATAACTGTTATTCTTTTTTGCCTTAGCTGTGATGCATTGGGTCCAATGCATGCTGTGAAAACCTATTTTTCTTAAACCACATCTAAGAAAAAGATCTGGCCAATGATAGCAGCTAGAACTCCTGAATGTTACACCCTATGGTTGAAGTGGAAAATGTTCCAACTTTGAGTTTAAAATGGATAAAACTGGTGGTGTTTTATCTCTTATCCACTCTCTTTATAGTTTTATCCTGCTCGTAATTAGTTTTTTTTTATAAAATACTATAGATTATTTTTATGTTTTTCTTGGACTAATTTTATTTTTTTTTTTTAAATCTTCAAGTGTTTTATGACCTTCATATAAGGTCCCCTGTAATTGTTAGTTGGCTCCTTCCCTTTCTGTGTTGAACAACTATTATACTTGTCAATAATTTATTACAATCATCATCATCTTCCTATTATGCCTTTCAATGGTTCCCCAGCTGTGCCCCGGGTTTTTCAGGTTGGCTTCCACAGCTCTTCGCTGTGTTGTTTTTGGGCAGCCTTGTTTCGCTTGCCTTCAGGTGTCCATCTTATTGCTACTCTGGTGATGGAATCAGTTTCCATCCGAAGCACATGACCAATCCATCTCCAACGTCTCCTAGCAATGATGGTGCTCAGATCCTCTTGACTACACTGTGCCAATTGATCTTGGTTTGAGATTGTTCTGGGCTAAAAGATAGGGAGGATTTTTCTGAGGAAGTTTGTATGGAATGAAGACAGTTTGGACATGTCATACTTTCTCACTGCCCAGTATTCTGAACTATAAAGTAGTGTTGAAAGTATGCAGCTCTGATAAATCCTGAGTTTGGTTTTGGTGTTGTATTTTGATGATTTCCAGACTATATTTAAGCTCCTGGAGGTGTTCATATTTACTACAATGCCAGACTTCTAATTCCACATAAAATATCAGAGGTTCCATGCAACCCTGTCTTCTGTGTATTTCAGCCTAATCCATAATTACCCCACCTGATATACAGCTGCTTTAAACTATTAGTTTTTCTGAGAAATAGGCTTGCCAGTCATTAAATTCCTAATAATCCCATTTCTTTCCTTTCATAAAATGAACTCTTAAGTGCAGAGTTGAAACATTCAAACTTTATTTGAACAATCTTTTATTACTTATGCTTAAATTCTCTTTCTCTATATATATATATTTGAAATATTTCAATAAACAACACTCCCAGCTCTGTTTCTATTGGCTTTCTGAGCCTGGGGTGAGTAATAGCCTGTCTGTACCTTAATCTCATGTTATGTAAAAAGGAAATAATAGTGCTGACCTAACTCTTAGGGATATTGTGATAATTAATTATAAAGTGACTCCCAGGCCAAAATGCAAAGTATTGTTAAGGATTTATAGCTGCTTATACATAATTTTTTTAAAAATCTGTTTCTTTGTTGCTGTTGCTCCTTTTTGACCTGAGCAGTTGGCCAATGTTTGGAGCCTTATTGGCTTATTTATGTTAGAAGGAGAAACTGGTGAAAGAGTCAAGTATTTCTCTGGTGGAAGCCTGTTTATTTACAAAGAATGCTCACAAAGCCCTGTTTCACTCAACACACTAGGAACAAACAACAATAGTCTGTTTCCTTATTCAGAAATCCAAATTTGCCTTTTCAGTGAGCACTGTGTCCAAAAGAAGTTCTTTTAGCTTCCTCCCAGGTCTACATTTATGACTTTTCTTACTATCTGTGGCTTTTTTCCCCTCACACACAGACACACAGCTATAACCAATCAGTTCCAAGGTAAACCCTTCAGTCCATGTGCCTTAACTTCTGCTCAGGCTTTGGCATGCTGACCAGTGCCTTCGGCAGTGGCTTCAGTTGTTTCAGCTATCACTGCACAAAGAGGTATTTAATTGCTCCTTCCATTTAGCCTGAATGAAAGGTGGTTAATACATCCATTTTTTCCAGGTCTGTGATTGATCTACATATCAGAGACACGCTTGAGGGCAACCACTACACCTTCCAATATAACATTAAGATCCCAAACTGTAGGATTTACAACACTATTATAGGTTTCAGAGTAGCAGCCGTGTTAGTCTGTATTCGCAAAAAGAAAAGGAGTACTTGTGGCACCTTAGAGTTAGTCTCTAAGGTGCCACAAGTACTCCTTTTCTTTTTGCAAACACTATTATAACATCCAAAGCTCCTATATGCTCTTCCACTTGGAGATCTTTATATGTGGAGCCCACTTAGGGTAGCATGACAGCTGGGCTCTCCCCCTCCACACCAGTCTGCTTTGTGCCATGCTCAGCACAGTTTATACATTCCAGAGCCAGGAGGGACCACTGCGATTATCTAGTATGACCTACTGTATAACACCGGCCATAGAAGTTCCCCAAAATAATTCCTAGAGCAGATCTTGTAGAAAAACATCCAGGCTTGATTTTAAAATTGCCAGGTCTGGCGAATCCACCATGGCCCATGGTCAATTGTTTCAATAGTTAATTATAGTAGAACCTCAAAGATACAAATGCCAGAGTTAAGGACTTACCAGACAACTGGACACCCTCTGGAAAAGGAAGTCATCAATCAGCCAGCAACACAGACAAAAGAAAAAAAAAAAAGCAAATACTATACTGCCTTAGGGTTTTAGCTCCGAGGCTCACGGCTTCAGCCAAGGGGGGTTGAGGCTGCAGCTGGTGGGGGGTGGGAGGGTCAGGGCTCTGGGTGGGTAAGGGGGGGAGGGGCTTCTGACCCTCAGGAGCACTGGGTCTTAGGGCATTAGACTGGGGCGGGGGGTGCTGGAGCCTGGGACTTTAGGTATGAGGGGAGCTCTAGTTTCAGCCCCAGCACTCTCCCCGTAGTTAAAGTCTTGAGCCCTGCCCCCCACTGCCGAAGCTGGGAGCGGAGCCATGGGGAGCCCTGGCACCCCCATAGGACTAATGCCAGGAATGGAGCTGAGGGGCTGCAGTCCCAAGCCCTGGTGCCCAACGCACCTGAAACCAGGAGTGGAGCTGAAGCCCCAAGCCCAGCACTCTCCTGAGGTCTGAAGTGCTGAGCCCCAGTGCTTCTGTAGGGCAGCAGACCTGAGCCCCTCATCCAGAGCCCTGGTGTCCCAAGAGTCAGATGCCCCAACCACCATCCCCTGATGGCTGCAGCCCCAAGACCCAGTGTGGCTGAAGTCTGTAACCTCTTCTTCAGAGTTACGGAACATTTCATAAAAAGAAAAGGAGTACTTGTGGCACCTTAGAGACTAACAAGTTTATTTGAGCATAAGCTTTCGTGAGCTACAGCTCACTTCATTGGATGCATTCAGTGGAAAATACAGTGGGGAGATTTATATACACACACAGAGAACATGAAACAATTGTGTTTTATCATACACAGTGTAAGGAGAGTGATCGCTTAAGATGAGCTAATACCAGCAAGAGAGCAGGGGGGAAGCGTTGTTCTAAGTCAGCCATCATAAGCTTTCATGAGCTACAGCTCACTTCATCAGATGCATCGGCCCCACAGTATGCCAACATTTTTATGGCTGACTTAGAACAACGCTTCCTCAGCTCTCGTCCCCTAATGCTCCTACTCTACTTGTGCTACATTGATGACACCTTCATCATCTGGACCCATGGAAAAGAAGCCCTTGAGGAATTCCACCATGATTTCAACAATTTCCATCCCACCATCAACCTCAGCCTGGACCAGTCCACACAAGAGATCCACTTCCTGGACACTACGGTGCTAATAAGCGATGGTGCTAATAAGCGATAAGGATGGTAAACACCACCCTATATCAGAAACCTACTGACTGCTATTCCTACTTACATGCCTCTAGCTTTCATCCAGATCACACCACACGATCCATTGTCTACAGCCAAGCTCTACGATATAACCGCATTTGCTCCAACCCCTCAGACAGAGACAAACACCTACAAGATCTCTATCACGCATTCTTACAACTACACTACCTACCTGCTGAAGTGAAGAAACAGATTGACAGAGCCAGAAGAGTACCCAGAAGTCACCTACTACAGGACAGGCCCAACAAAGAAAATAAAAGAACGCCAATAGCCATCACCTTCAGCCCCCAACTAAAACCTCTCCAACGCATCATCAAGGATCTACAACCTATCCTGAAGGACAACCCATCACTCTCACAGATCTTGGGAGACAGGCCAGTCCTTGCTTACAGACAGCCCCCCAACCTGAAGCAAATACTCACCAGCAACCACACACCACACAACAGAACCACTAACCCAGGAACCTATCCTATAAACAAAGCCCGTTGCCAATTGTGTCCACTTATCTCTTCAGGGGACACCATCATAGGGCCTAATCACATCAGCCACACTATCAGAGGCTCGTTCACCTGCGCATCTACCAATGTGATATATGCCATCATGTGCCAGGAATGCCCCTCTGCCATGTACATTGGTCAAACTGGACAGTCTCTACATAAAAGAATAAATGGACACAAATCAGATGTCAAGAATGATAACATTCAAAAACCGGTCGGAGAACACTTCAATTTCTCCAGTCACTCGATTACAGACCTGAGCATGGCTATTCTTCAACACAAAAACTTCAAAAACAGACTCCAACGAGAGACCGCTGAATTGGAATTAATTTGCAAACTGGATACAATTAACTTAGGCTTGAATAGAGACTGGGAGTGGATGGGTCATTACACAAAGTAAAACTATTTCCCCATGTTATTACCCCCCCCCCACACACTGTTCCTCAGACGTTCTTGTTAACTGCTGGAAACGGCCCACCTTGATTATCACCATAAAAGATTTTCCTCCCCCACCTTCCTGCTGGTAATAACTCATCTTAAGTGATCACTCTCCTTACAGTGTGTATGATAAAACCCATTGTTTCATGTTCTCTGTGTGTGTCTATAAATCTCTCCACTGTATTTTCCACCGAATGCATCCGATGAAGTGAGCTGTAGCTCACGAAAGCTTATGCTCAAATAAACTTGTTAGTCTCTAAGGTGCCACAAGTACTCCTTTTCTTTTTGCGAATACAGACTAACACGGCTGCTACTCTGAAAACAATACTTACCTCCCTCAGTCAAGAAGGGTTCAGAGACCACAATTTAGGAATCTCTGTTTTACTGAATAGTTTGGTCTCCTAAAGAGCCAGGAGCAACAAACTTATGGTCTTGAAGGCTGTGGGTATTTTCTTTGGAACAGAGCCTAGTTCTGTGCCAAATCTTATTTAACTCAGCTGCTTTTTCCCTTGACAGAAGAATGTCTGCATGCCTCTCCCAGCAACATCCAGTTTATACATTTTTTTTTTTTAGTTTAACTAAAACCGATCAGCAAATAAAAAAGAGCAGGTCTCTATTCTAGTTTTTCACATCTTCTTGAACATTCACCCACTTTCCAAAAGTCCACAGTTCATCCAAGAACAGGGGAACCCTTTTCCCTTTCTTCCAATGTGTTGTAAGTGACCCTGTCATACACTGTGAACTGTTCTTGAAAAGTCTGCATGTGATGTGACAGAATATTGCTGCAGTCCATGATGTTTTACTAAAAATAATGACATTCAACCCTGGAGTTATCATCAAGGCTTGATGTCGTCACCAACCCCCCCTCCCCCCCTTTCTTACGCAAAGCAGTTTGAATGCTTTCATTTTCTGGCAAGTGTTGATTTTGTTTCACTGTTGTTAGGAATATTAAAGATTCATATTTACAATTAAGATCACTATAAATATTTCCAGAAAATGAACTGATGTGGGTTTTCTCCTTGGGAGCAGGTAGATGTTCTGGAGAGTTTCTGAGTACTTTGGCCATGAAGCTGTATTTTATTGTTATTTAATGTTATGGGTGTGCTTAAGGGAAAAAGAGGGTGGGTGAGGAGGAAAGAGCAAGATTGAAGGTTAGGTGGTTCTACCTCTTTTTACCCTGACTGTCTTGTTTCAGTACGACTGAATTTGTCAAATTTGCTGTCTAGCAAGTTATCAGATAGCCTGTGTATGATATTAGAGATTTCTCATTACTTATGCTGGCAATCTACAGAATCTTGGGCTTCTTAGTGATGACATCAGACATCTCTTAAAGCTGTAGGTTTTGCCCTAAAGAAAAATAATCACAATACATCAGGGTGGAGCAATATAAAACAAGGTTATTTAAATAATTGAAATCATGATCAGTCACTTGATTTAAAAGGAAGAATAACTGATTTAAATTTAGGTCAAGGGTGTGTATAACTAATTTGCAACTTTTGGCAATTGCAATTTCAGATTAAAATTTACAATTAACTAAGTTATAAATGTGGATTTTTAAAAAATATTATGATTAGTCAGGTATCTTATTTGAATTTAACAAAATTGCCATAGACAAAAAACACAATATTGCAAATTAAGACTTAGAGTCTACACACACTTAAGCAGGTAATTTTACTCACATAAATAGTACCATTGAATTTAATAGAACTATCAAGGTGCTTAAAGTTAAGCATGGGCATAAGTGTTTGCAGCATCATGGGCTAAAATGTGTTTTTATTAAAAACTTGCCTCTAAGTAGCATACAAGCTTGGTCACTTCAAAACAAAATTACATCATTGTTAACAACAAAGTTATTTAGCCTTTGGATACGTTCACATTTATGTGAATATTTTTATATACACAGGCCAACATTTTTAAAAATAGGAGCCTGAAGTTGGGCACTTAAGTTCATAATTGAGGTTTCAAGGGTGGGATTTTCAAAAGCCCCAAGGGGCAGATTTTCAGAACTATTTAGGCACCTAACTACCATTGAAATCTTCCTCTGAAAATGAAAGCCAATGAGGCTTGGAATGGGGGTGCAGGGAGGGACAGGGGGAAACTTTAGGACTCTTCATGCTCACGTGACGTCTCTGTAGTTCAAATATATACTAACTGACTATTCCATTTGCCATAGGGAATATCACACCTCATCCACCCACACCATACATATGCATACCCCTCCACAATAGATACCAAATGATTAATCCATTTGCCATAAGGGATATATGGCTGGATGCACACATCAATCTGAATATTCATACAAGCACAAACATACACTGTTCCAAACTTCTATTATTTAGTAGCAAGCAGCACCACAAAAAAAAAAAAAAATCAATCAGTGCAGTTAAGGTTTGGATGATACAATATGGAGATAATGTACTGATAAAATACTGTAGCTACAATTGGGAATACTGTACATACAGGCTAGTGGTAAGCTCAACCCCATCCGACAAATTAATTTTAGTTTATGTAATGCGTTTTCCTCCTTTTTCAGAAATAAATGTATATATGCTATCAGAAGAACTCTCAGCATAACTAGGATTGCCAACTTTCTAATCATTCAAACTGAACACCCTTGCCCTGCCCCCTGCCCCACCCTTCCCTGAGGCCTTAACCCACCCCTTATCTGAGGCCCCGCCCCTGCTCGTTTCACCCCCCCCATCATTTGCTATCCCCCATCTTCACTCACTTTCATCAGCCTGGGGCAGGGGTGTGTGGGCTCTGGGGTGCGTCTGGGGATGAGGGGTTTGGAGTGTGGGAGAGGGCTCCAGGCTGGAGCAGGAGGTTGGGGGGTATAGGCTCTGAGCTGGAGGTGTGGTCTGTGAGTGGGGCCAGAAATGTGGGGTTTAGGGTGCGGGAGAGGGCTCCGGGCAGGGGGTTGGGGTGTGGGAGGGGGGTGAGGACTCCAGCTGGGGGGTGCAGGCTCTGGGATGGGGGATGAGGGGTTTGAAGTCAGGAGGGGGCTCTGGGCTGGGGCCGAGGGGTTCGGAGTGCAGGTGGGAAGTGAGGACTCCAGCTGGGGTGGGGATTCTTGGGTGGGGCCTGAGGTGAGGGGTTTGGGGTGCAGGAGGGGTCTCAGGGCTGGGACAGAGGGTTGGGGAGTGTGGGGTTATGTGAGAGCTCCACCTAGGGGTGTGGGCTCTGGGGTGGGGCTAGGGATGAGAGGTTTGGGGTACAGGATGGGGCTCAGGGCTTGGGCAGGGGTCTGGGAGTGGGTGCGGGGTCCCTGTGGTGCTTACTGCAGCTCCCAGGAAGCAGCTGCCAGGTCCTGGCCTCCCCAAGGTGCATGGATGGCCAGGGAGTCTCCATGTGCTGCCCTCGTGCCTCACGTCCATGACCAATGGGAGTGGCGGAGCTGGCACTATGAGCTGGCACTATGAGCAGTGCGTCGAGCCTCCCTGGCCACTTATTGGCCTAGGGACCACAGGAAGCTTCCAGGAGTCGCACGGAACCAGGACAGGCAGGGAGCCTTGCCTTAGCCCTGGTCCCCCACTGCAATGCTGACCAGATTTTTAACGGCCCAGTTGGTGGTGCTGACCAGAGTTGCCAGGATCCCTTTTTGACCAGGCGTTCTGGTTGAAAACCGGATGCCTGGCAACCCTAAGCATAACAGTGTCATCTTGGAAATAACATGGTTGACTAAATGAGCAGAAAGGCTACAGTAAGAGATTCTTTAATTATTTAGAGCAAATACAATAATTTTCATTTAGCTAAACTATACATTTTATAATTTTACACAAAAATGTCATTTTCTGCCCATCTCTCGCCAATATTTACTGAAAATGACTCAAATATAATAGCATATAATTAAAATCTAATGATTTTTATAGAATCTATCACATGTACTTGTACAGTATGAAATATTATAAATAGTTGAAACTGAATTACACATAAAATAAATAAGCAAATCAGGTTTGGTGATAGTTATCATCCGTGGTTTTTTTAACCTGTGTTTTGTAAATTCACAAAATTCAGTAATCATCAGTAGGCCTACAAGGCATTAATGTTTTTGTTTTATAGGTATATTTACAGGTAATTATACAAGTAAATATACATATAAAATTACATACACAAAAACTATGTTAAAAGAACATTATTGATGTTGCAAAGTCAAGCGTTTAATAGTTAGGAAATGCCAGAATTAAGGTTTCTCATGCAACCCTAGTTCTGCCCTCTTGTGTATATGCATTATGATATCCTTTAATGATATGATGACATACTATTTTTTCCACAGTACCCTGCCTGATTTAATGCACAGGCTGGTCCTGCTCTGGGGATGAATCAGGATTAAGGCTGTAGGATCCCTGCCTCATTCGTAGCAGAAGTCTAAAGATATGTAGTGAATGAGGCAGGGGATTACAGGAAAAAAGAGACAGACACTGAAAAAACAGAAATTCCATCATATGGAATCATTCTGATGTCCAGATGGGTCACCAGCAGGGTTGGAACCTATAGCTCTACTATACAGATTCTGGTTCTTGAAATAATGGAGTCGGTTGTTATCTGTGTAGACCTGAGCTAGAAGGGGATGGGATGCACATGGATTTCACAGGGATTTGCTGACAGCAGAGAAGCAGTGAGACTCTGGAATCTTGGGCTCCAAGATCTGGAAGGATGGGCACAGATGCTTCTGCTTGTTTCCCTCCAACCTGTCCCTGTCCCAATCCTGTCTCTTAGCCAACCCCAGTCCTTGCATCAGTCCCCATTTTTCCTTGCCTACCCAGCCCTACCCTCCACCCCTCAGAATTTTCATCCTAGTCTCGTTGCCCAGCCAGTCCTCATCTCTCCCGCCTCCAGTCTCTCTGTCCAAGCCTCAGTCTCCCCACAGTTCTTAGTCTCTCTGCGCCCCCACCCACACCCAATCCCAGTTTCCTTACCCAGATAGTCCTGCTGCAAATCCTTGTCTCCAGTCTCCTGGACTAGCCAATCCAAATCTCCTCCCTTCCCCCAGCTCCACCCTGATCTCAATGTCTCCACTCCTTTATGACAATTGGCTCCCATCTCTCCATTTCCTTCACTGGCTCCCAGTCCCATTCTCCACCACATATGCTCCCAGTCCTAGCTTCCTCACCCCTCCCCTGCCAGCTTCCAATCCCAGCCTCCCCTCTCCCTCAGGCTTTAAGTCTTCTTGCCCAACCAGTCCATCTCCTCTCCAGATCCCAGTCTCCTTGGCCAACCAGTCCCAGTTTCCCCCCCTTCAATTCAATTACAGTTTCTCACCCCTCTTCAGTTCTATCCTCACTAGAGTTCTTGGCCCAATCTACTCCTTTCCCTTACCTCTAGTTTGGCTTTCCTCCTCCTCTTCATTCAAGTTAGATGGCTTCCTCCTCCATACTGCCTGGGTGCCAGCAGGGCAGGTTACTGGGAACAGAGGAGAGACAGGCCCTCAGTTCCCTACTGTCAATTACAGTGTCTGGCCCCACCCCGATCCGGAGCAGATGGGCACGATCAGTACAGGCTAGCCCCATAGCCTGGGGATGGAACATGCGCAGCCATTCTGTGGGGATGGCTCATGCACAGTCTGCTCACGCATAGGAGCTGTGGGGAATGGAGCATACACAGGAATCTTCTGAGATTTTATTTGTTAAAATTGAAGAGGTCTACTGAGCATGTGAAAACGGCAATTTTTCAAAGGCTTATAATTTGGACAGATTTCACAGGGAAGGCAAAAGGCACATCCCTGACACAAAGGCCAATTCCTGCCAAAGGTCAAGTTTCTTCTTCAAAGCATGGGGGTGCCACAGCATTTAATAAAGGAAATGGTCACCAGAATTTTTAATATGGACAAAACAATGTATTTTCCCCCAGTCTTCTGGCAAATGTTAAAAAATGAAAACAACAAAACAAGCCTGACACAGGTATCTATCATGAACTTTTTCAACCCAAACGGTAAAAGTTTGGTAAAGTTGTATGCAACTGAAAACAGGATCTTATAATGGGAAGTGTTGGGCAACCTTAATAGTAGGCAGGCTACCAGCCCTGCCTATAATACACAGATAAATATTCAGGTTTCAGGAACAATATGGTTTCATAGAATCATAGAATATCAGGGTTGGAAGGGTCCTCAGGAGGTCATCTAGTCCAACCCCCTACTCAAAGCAGGACCAATCCCCAACTAAATCATCCCAGCCAGGGCTTTGTCAAGCCTGACCTTAAAAACTTCTAAGGAAGGAGATTCCACCACCTCCCTAGGTAATGCATTCCAGTGCTTCACCACACTCCTAGTGAAAAAGTTTTTCCTAATATCCAACCTAAACCTCCCCCCACTGAAACTTGAGACCATTACTCCTTGTTCTGACATCTGCTACCATGGAGAACAGTCTAGCTCCATCCTCTTTGGAACCCTCTTTCAGGTAGTTGAAAGCAGCTATCAAATTCCCCCTCATTCTTCTCTTCCGCAGACTAAACAATCCCAGTTCCCTCAGCCTCTCCGAATAAGTCATGTGTTCCAGTCCCCTAATAATTTTTGTTGCCCTCCGCTGGACATTTTCCAATTTTTCCACATCCTTCTTGTAGTGTGGGACCCAAAACTGGACACAGTACTCCAGATGAGGCCTCACCAATGTCGAATAGAGGGGAATGGTCACGTCCCTCGATCTGCTGGCAATGCCCCTACTTATACATCCCAAAATGCCATTGGCCTTCTTGGCAACAACGGCACACTGTTGACTCATATCCAGCTTCTCGTCCACTGTAACTCCTAGGTCCTTTTCTGCAGAACTGCTGCCTAGCCATTCGGTCCCTAGTCTATAGCGGTGCATGGGATTCTTCCGTTCTAAGTGCAGGACTCTGCACTTGTCCTTGCTGAACCTCATCAGATTACTTTTGGTCCAATCCTCTAATTTGTCTAGGGCCCTCTGTATCCTATTCCTACCCTCCAGCGTATCTACCTTTCCTCCCAGTTTAGTGTCTTCTGCAAACTTGCTGAGGGTGCAATCCACACCATCCTCCAGATCATTAATGAAGATATTGAACAAAACCGGCCCGAGGACCAACCCTTGGGGCACTCCACTTGATACTGGCTGCCAACTAGACATGGAGCCATTGATCACTACCCGTTGAGCCCGACAATCTAGCCAGCTTTCTATCCACCTTATAGTCCATTCATCCAGCCCATACTTCTTTAACTTGCTGGCAAGAATAGTGTGGGAGACTGTGTCAAAAGCTTTGCTAAAGTCAAGGAACAACTCGTCCACTGCTTTCCCCTCATCCACAGAGCCAGTTATCTCATCATAGAAGGTAATTAGATTAGTCAGGCATGACTTGCCCTTGGTGAATCCATGCTGACTTTTCCTGATCACTTTCCTCTCCTCTAAGTGCTTCAGAATTGATTCCTTGAGGACCTGCTCCATGATTTTTCCAGGGACTGAGGTGAGGCTGACTGGCCTGTAGATCCCAGGATCCTCCTTCTTCCCTTTTTTAAAGATGGGCACTAATTTAGCCTTTTTCCAGTTGTCCTGGACCTCCTCCGATCGCCATGAGTTTTCAAAGATAATGGCCAATGGCTCTGCAATCACATCCGCCATTTCCTTTAGCACTCTCGGATGCAGAGCATCCAGCCCCATGGACTTGTGCTAGTCTAGCTTTTCTAAATAGTGCCGAACCACTTCTTTCTTCATAGAGGGCTGGTTCTCAAGTAAGAACAAAGTATTCGGTGCAGTTTTGTTCTACAGAAGACAGCTCATAGATACTGGGTGTAGCATTATTATGCAGAAGTGTACACACAAGTATTCAATGTTTTACCCAAAGGAAAGCTAACATCTTCATAGAACCAACAAAGGACCTTTCAGTTTTAAAGAATTGCCAGACATAGATAGTATTAGCAACTAAAGACTTGATCTTACACTGGGATCTGGTAGAGCAGACCCTTGCACTAGTGCTGAGTTCCATTTAAGTTAAAGGAACACTGAACAGGTGCAGGGACCTAGGCAATCCTGATGCATGATCTGGTTCTAAGAATATTACACAAGTTACATAGTCTTGATACTCACTGGTGAAGAAGAAATGACTCATAATGTTAGTTCAGGAACAGATAACAATAATCCAAAAAGAGGACATTTAGGGTAAGATTTCTAAAGATATTTGGGTTCCTAAATCACACCTAGTGGAATTTGCTTATTGAAATGAATGGGAGTTATGCACTTAAGTGCTTTTGAAAATCCCACTTGATACCTATCTGCAATTTAAGGCACTTTAATACTTTTAAAAATCTGGCCTTTAGGGACATTTTATTTTAGCAACCCGAGTCTCTTCTGGAAATGTTTTCTTACAGAGAAATTAGCATACAGAAATAGCATAGTGAAGTCATGAATGATCACTTTGGCATATGAAAGCCTTCATGGCTGTTTTCTAAAAGAGATGTAAAGGAGAATAATGCTGTAGTTTTCTTCAAATCCCACATTCATGCTAGCAATATACTACTGCTGAGAATACACATTTCAAAGGGTGCCACTGAAGACAATTTAACTAAAAAAAGACATAAAACAAAATACAGTATTTTAAAAGGATAACTAATGAAGTCAATGCGAATTCTATGCATAGAGTGGTTATAGAACTGATCTGTACTAATTTGTTAACATTAAATCTTCGTGTGTATGTATATGTGTAATAGATATTTAAATCTAAGTCTCAGGATATTTGTCTTCCACAAAATCCATTTGTTATTGCCAATGTACTATAAAGCAGCTCAGCACATTTTAATTAAATTAAAACTTCATTAGTGGCAATCAGAGTGAAATACACTTACACCAATCAAATTGAGGTTGATTTTTCCTAAATGCTGAAGGCCATATTCTACCCATGGAAAACAGTGTTCTCAATGTCTTGTATGTTTACATGTTTGTTTCTTTACTCACAGTACAGTGCTGTGGACATAAACCCTTTATCAGTCTATGTTATGCAGCCCCTCTGGAACAGAATTGTAAAGGTAAAGGTAAGGTTTATAAGAACAATCCAGTCATAAAGTAAGAGTTTGTTTTAAGGTGCAGAAGGTAGATTTAATTTTAAACAATAGATACTGATTTTAAAAAGCTGAAATTAAAACTATAAAAACCGAAAAAAACAACCCTTGAAGCCCCCTCCACACAAGAGCTTATTGAATGGCTAGATATATTTGAGATGGATATTTTAGATTTGTACATATCTGTTACCAGTGTTGTATCTATTGTTTGTCACCATTATAACAGAAAACATTAGTTGCCATCACATTCCTCATTACTGAATTTTTGGAAACATTGAAAGACATCATTAGTACAAGTCATTTTTCCTACAGCATATGCTTTCTACCACCAGCATCTCTTTATCTTTCTGTTATGCAAATGATTACAAACAAGCACCGTCTAATAGTCTCCCCAGGGAACTTGTCTAGGGAGCTGGATATTTCTTTAACAAGCTGAAAATGGGAGCAGTTACTATGATCACCCAAAACGTTGGGAGGTTCTCCAGTCATAAGGTACAACCCCCTGAATTTATGGATTCATTAAAAATTCTTGCCTTTGGGCTTGCCATTTCACTTGCCATCTTTCTGCTAAAGATGGGCCCAAACCAGAATACTGGAGAACTGCAAATGAAACCCCCCTCAAACTTTGGATCTGGAGCCAAAATCTCTGGAGTGGGTGCCTCTCTACTCTTTGCATTTATTTCAGCTTCAGCAATGAAGATAGTCAGTTTCACTTTTGCTCCTAGTTATTTTCACTATCAGTTCCAATCTGGAGCAATGCAGGATAGTGTTTATTTGTAAACAAACAAACCTGCCTCCACCAGAATAAAAAAAACCATAGAAATATTTCTATTGTTCTCAGCTTTTGTAAAAGTTTGTTTTTAAAATCACACACCTTGGGCCAGACCATGTTTTACATGACAGCATCTCTTTAATGCTAGACTGACCACTGTTAACTTCTGTAGAGAGGTGGAAATGCACAGCCAAAATGGGGGATCCAGTATGTAGTAGAAATTTCAGTAGAGTCCAGTAAGATTGTTTGACTGGTTTCTGGTTGTTTCTACTGGAGCCAAGCCACAGAACCAGTAGACCTATAGACTTTTTGTTCTGTTCCAAAATTTAGTTGGCCAACTAGGACTAGTGAGAACCAGATGAATATTTTAATCTAGAATTTCCAGTAGAGCAGTATGACTGTTCATCTCTGAGTACTGAGAATAGGTTTGACTGCAGTTCCTCTCACTCAGCCCTACAAATTTTTACTCACTTGTTCACAAAGGGAGTAATTTTTTTTTCTAACAGCAAGTAAAATTGTATCATAATGGTAAGGGTAGGTAAATAGATATTCTCCTTAGCTGGTAAATATTGCAAACCACCTTTATTTATTCAGATTATTTATTTTTATGTTTTGTATCCATAGTAAATACAAGAACTGGGCTAGAAGCAATAATCTAGCAAATAATACTGAACCTATATCTCAAAGAATGACATTTGACTTAGATGTGACCAGAAAGGTACATCATAGTAGAGAGGCGAATGAGAGTTTTAGGAATGTTATTAGAAATTAAACAAATTGCTTGAAATTTGTTCATTAAAAATTGGGTAATAAAAATATGTCCTTTGAGGACTGAGAAATCTCTTTCCTTTTGGTTCAGCTATCCTATAAAATTTGCCATTCTTACATACATGCATATACACAAGATATGAATAAATTCTGTATTTTTTTTAACTCATGAAACCCCACTGCACTATTTTTCCTCGTGTCCTAGAGCAGTTAAAAAAAAAAGCATCTTGGAGAGACAGTCAAGTAAAGAACAAAGTGTGATGGTCTATAAAAAATGTATGAATACGGATGCTTAGGAATTAGGTCTAGCTTTTTGTGTGCCAGTTTAACCCTATTTATGGCACATGTATCTGTGTATTCCAGAACACAAAGGAAAGCATCCACTTGTCAGCTCACCCTGAATTAATGCACGTACTTTTATTACATTATGAGATACATGAGGAGAATCCAGCACTGAAGGAGCGATAGCTATAGCTACAGACACATTCATATCCCAAGAAGAGAAAGAAAACTACCTTATCGTAACTGGTTTAAGCATTTATCTGAATATTAGCAGAGCAGCCAAGATATCCATGTAGATAGGAGATTCATATGAGAGTTCTGAGCATTACTAGCTGGTGAGTGCATTTTTCTTAGGTACGGTATCATGTCTGATAGTATCACTGTATGTTACTTTCATTTATTACACATTTTATGGATGTCATAAATATTCTTGGTTAGACATCTATTCACTTTCCACTGATTATCATGAAAAAACAGAAACTGGAGGAAGACTGGCTTCATGCCATGATTTTACAATGTGCTAGGAGCATTTCTGTTATGCATGCATCCATTGCAGACCCTTCCCATAATGAGACAGCATATGAAGAGGAGCCAAATTACAGCATATGCCTGCAAGCCATCTTTATACCTTGAGGGAGGACTCTGTACAGAACATTTATATCCCAGGGGAGTAGAAAGATCTTTTTGCTACAGGGAGTTCATTTTATAAGGGGTATCCCCCCTATAAAGTCATACTGTTTTGTGGGTGTGTCACATCTAAAAGTTCTTATTTATAGAAAAGAAGGGGTTGCAGAATTACTGCCTGTAGAATTACTTATTACAGCGTGGGAGTGGAGTCCTTTGGAAGATTGTTACAATGCTGCCTGGATGCTGAGTTACCACACTGTGGTGCTGTAGTTGCTTTTCTACTGTCAAAAAGCATGAGAAACTTTTACTGTAGCACTTGAGAGAACAAGGACTATAATTAAATATGTATAATGCATGAAATAGAACATTTCTAAACTGCATTATTTATAAAAAAAAGTCACTAAAAGATTTAGGCAAAAAAGACAATATTTATGAAGACATTTTCTTGCATATTTTCCAGAACTTTTTAATTTAAAAAATTGAGGAATCTTTAACATTTGCAATATTAGCTGATTTTGCACATATAATAACCTTTGATTTATGAACACATACTTCTCTTTAGCTTTTACAAACGTGGTGACATGTTCAGTTAAAATATGGTTTCTTAACAATGTGATTTTTCTTTTAAATATTTTTACAGATAGTGCCTCTGTGGATTGCTCCTAACTTGTTAAGCTTCTCTGGATTTCTGATGATTTTAATTAATTATTTGCTGTTATCTTTTTATGACTGGGACTATACCACAGCAAGTAATTATCCATTTGGTTTTTACAACTGTAGAGCTACTCAACCAAATTCTGGCAAGATATCTGCCTTCCTCCTCCCACACAAAGCTCCATTGACTTCACTTTCACAGATCTTGGGAGACAGGCCAGTCCTTGCTTACAGACAGCCCCCCAACCCGAAGCAAATACTCACCAGCAACCACACACCACACAACAGAACCACTAACCCAAGAACCTATCCTTGCAACAAAGCCTGTTGCCAACTCTGTCCATATATCTATTCAGGGGACACCATCATAGGGCCTAATCACATCAGCCACACTATCAGAGGCTCGTTCACTTGTGCATCTACCAATGTGATATATGCCATCATGTGCCAGCAATGCCCCTCTGCCATGTACATTGGTCAAACTGGACAGTCTCTACGTAAAAGAATAAATGGACACAAATCAGACGTCAAGAATTATAACATTCAAAAACGAGTCGGAGAACACTTCAATCTCTCCGGTTACTCGATTACAGACCTAAGGGTGGCTATCTTTCAACAAAAAAAACTTCAAAAACAGACCCCAACGAGAGACTGCTGAATTGGAATTAATTTGCAAACTGGATACAATTAACTTAGGCTTCAATAGAGACTGGGAGCGGATGGGTCATTACACAAAGTAAAACTATTTTCCCATGTTTTCTCCCCTCCCCTCCATCCCCCACTGTTCCTTAGACTTTCTTGTCAACTGCTGGAAATGGCCCACCTTGATTATCACTACAAAAGGTTTTCTTCCTCCCCCCCTTCCTGTTGGTAATAGCTCATCTTAAGTGATCACTCTCCTTAAAGTATGTATGATAACACCCATTGTTTCATGTTCTCTGTGTATATAAATCATCTCCCCACTGTATTTTCCACTGAATGCATCCGATGAAGTGAGCTGTAGCTCATGAAAGCTTATGCTCAAATAAATTTGTTAGTCTCTAGGTGCCATAAGTACTCCTTTTCTTTTGACTTCATTGGGGCTCCATGTGGATGCAGTTGCCTGCCTGCCCACATCTCATTGCAAGATCAGGGCTGAGAGTTGCAAAGACCCACACAAGGTCATTTAGCTGAACCTTTACATTATAGGTCGGATCTCGCACCCATTAAAGTCAGTGATAAAACTCCCATTGAATTCAGTGGTGCAGGAGCAGGCACTATCACAGGATTCTAATGCCATAATCCTTCTTAAATAAGATAATAAAAAATGAAAAAAAACATGCCTTTAATAAAGTTTTTTCATTTGCCTCAGAGACCATAATATCTAAGATCTGTGTCCAGATCAGTATTCATTTCCCTTTCTTTTCTGATGTCAAAATAAGTGAGTTTCACCTCCAAATTCAAGTCTTTTTCTGGCCAAATAAAAAACTATAGAAATTGATTCAAAACACCTGCTCTTTCCTGACAAATTTAGGTCTACATTTTCTCAGGTTCCAAATCCAAATTTATCTGTATAATGGGCTGAATTACTAATACCTCTCACTCCGATTTCAAGGATGATGTCAGCCATCACAATTTGTACTAATGGGTTTTCGCCTGCGACTGTAGACCAATTTGGGAAGAACAACAATTACCACACTGAACACAAAGCCATTTGCCTGGGTTGTGTTAAATGAGCTGCACATTATTTCTGTGCCTGGTGCTGTACTTCCTGCTGCACCAACCAGGCTGTAAGAAAACTGAAAATGTTTGTATATATGAACATTTGTTGTTGGGACATCCTCACCAGGTTATGTCTAATTTAGATTGCATGCTTTTTCAGGCAGGGACCTAATGCTCTAAATAAACAAGGATTTAAAAAATAGTAGTTTTGTAGCCATCTTGTACAATTCATATTTTCACCCGGTTTAAATGCAAGAATATCAAGAATTACTGTATCAAGCACCTTTCCAAAAATCAAGAGACACTATTGCTGCTATATCTGCTCTAGCCTATGGGGAAAGTTTTCCTCTCTGATCTGTAAAATAAAACTGCACAAAGATCTCATTTATGTTACTAACAACAATATGTTACTAAGAACTTAAAAATTACACAGTGCATTATACAAATATTAACTAATTAGTTGATGGGTGGTCTGCACAGAAACTGAATGAAGATTTTTGCCCTATTATCTTTACTTTCATACAATGTTGTAATCACTTCAGCTGCAAAAATCTATTGTATATTTTTCCCCCTTTACAATATGAGCTTACTTGTAAATACCCTCGGCCTCCATTATCCCACTAAATTCAATGAAGTATAATCAATATAGATTGCTGATGGTGCACATTGCTTCCAATTCACAAAAATATACTGTTTTAATTCTTTTTCACATAATGAGGATGTGCACATATACATCTTCTATTGCACACAAGACTTTTAGGTGGATTTCATTAGTTATAACCACGGTTATTCCTCCCCATTCCTCCACTCACCCCCATATCTTGCAGGTGCCAGTCCTGGAATTGTTCAAGCATGGGTATGGCTATCTGGTGCTTGTACCACTTTTTGTGCTTATGCTTTAGGTAAAGTATGGTAAGAGAATTTGCATAACTCATATCTACATGTTGTTTTGTCCAGTATGTTGTAATAAAAACAATAAAAGGTTGTGAATAAATTACTAGCCTATTCCCAAAGCACTGAAATATAGGTATTTGATAATGTGCTGAAAATATTTAACACCCGTAGGTGTATTTTTAAGCCAACATTCTGAAACTTTCCATATTGGTAAACTGCAGCCTTGATAACTAGCTCATCTCCCTTACAAATGCAAACAGAATTTTTTTTGCAGCATGACAACACCAACCATTTTCTTTGAAAATTGTCACTAAGTGCTGACATCGCTGTTGGTGATACTGGCTACAGTCCTTGGCTTTCTTAAACAAATAATTTCATTCTTACCTTTGGGTGTATTTCAGATGTTTCAGAACAGGACAGCTTTATCTTATCTGTACATTTGCCCTTTCTTAAGAATGATTCATAGATTCCAAGGCCAGAAGGGATCATCTAGTCTAACCTCCTGTATAACACACGCCATAGAACTTCCCCAAAATAGTTCCTAGAGCAGATCTGTTAGAAAAACATGCAGCCTTGATTTTAAAATTGCCAGGTATGGAGAATCCACCATGTCCCTTGGTAAGTGGTTCCAATGATTAATTACTTTCACTGTTAAAAATGTATGCCTTATTTCCAGTCTTAACATAAGCCATACTGGGTCAGACCAAAGGTCCGTCAAGCCCTGTCCTCTGACAGTGGCCAATGGCAGGTGCCCAAAAGAGTTATTATCAAGTGATCCATGCCCTGTCACCCAATCCCAGCTTCTGGCAAACAGAGGCTAGGGACACCATTCCTGCCCATCCTGGCTAATAGCCATTGATGGACCTATCTTCCATGAATCTCTCTAGCTCCTTTTTGAACCCCATTATAGTATTGGCCTACACAATACCCTCTGGCAAAGAGTTCTAGAGGTTGACAGTGCGTTGCGTGAAAAAATACTTTTGTGTGTTTGTTTTAAATCTGCTGCCTATTAATTTCATTTGGTGGCCCTTTGTTCTTGTATTATGAGAAGGAATAAATAACACTTCCTTATTTACTTTTTCTATACCAC
Source organism: Dermochelys coriacea (assembly GCF_009764565.3). Lineage (NCBI taxonomy): Eukaryota > Metazoa > Chordata > Testudines > Dermochelyidae > Dermochelys > Dermochelys coriacea. The sequence goes on from NC_050069.1 coordinate 75,745,222, forward strand.
TCATGTTTTTATAGATCTCTATCATATCCCCCTTAGTCACCTGTTTTCCAAGCTGAAAAGTACCAGTCTTATTAATCTCTTCTCATTCAGAAACCGTTCTATACCCCTAATCATTTTCTGCACCTTTTCCAATTCCAATATATCTTTTATGAGATGCGTCAACCACTTCTGCACACAGTATTCAAGGTGTGGGCATACCATGGATTTATATAGCGGTAATATGATATTTTCTGTCTTATTATCTATCCCTTTCTTGATGATTCCCAACATCTATTCACTTTTTTGACTGCCGCTGCACATTGAGTGGATGATTTCAGAGAACTATCCACAATGACTCCAAGATCTCTTTCTTGAGTGGTAACAGCTAACTTAGACCCCATCCTTGTATATGTATAGTTGGGATTATGTTTTCCAATGTGCATTACTTTGCATTTATCAACATGAAATTTCATCTGCCATTTTGTTGCCCAGTCACCCAGTTTTGAGAGATCCTTTTCAGGCTCTTCACAGTCTGCCTGGGACTTAACTATCTTGAGTAGTTTTGTATCATCTGCAAATTTTGCTACCTCACTGTTTACTCCTTTTTCCAGATCATTTATGAATATGTTAAATAGGACTGGGCCCAGTACAGATCCCTCATTTACAAGTATATTTTGAGTCCTGTCAGCTAGTCAGCTTTAAATTCATTTAATGTGTACCATGTTAATTTCATATTATTCTAACTTTTTAATCAAAATGTTGTGAGGTACCAAATCAAATGCCTTACAGAAGTATATTACATCAACATTATTACCTTTATCAACCAAATTTGCAATATCATCAAAAAAGATATCCCCTTAGTTTGATGGAATCTCTTTTCCATAAACCCATGTTTTTTGGCATTAATTATATTACCCTCTTTTAGTTCTTTACTAGTTGAGTCCTGTATCAGCCACTCTGTTATCTAACCCAGAATCAATGTCAGACTGACAGGCCTATAATTATCCTGATTATCCCATTTATCCTTTTTAAATATTGACACAACATTAACTTTCATCCAATCTTTTGGAATTTTCCCAGTTTTCCAAGATTTTGTTTCTTTAAACAATGGTCCAGTGAGTTTTTCAGCCAACTCTTTAAAAATTCTTGGATCCAAGTTTCCCAGATCTGCTGATTTTAAAATGTCTGTCTTTAGTAGTTGCTGTTTTACATCCTCCTGAGATACAAGTGGAATGGAAAGAATGTGGTCATATGATATGATTATATCATCTGTTTTTTCCCAAATACAGAAAAGAAATATTTATTGAACACTTCTGCCTTTTCTGGATTATTATTTATAATTATGCCATTTTCATCTAGTAATGGACTAATAGCATTGTTGAGATTCTTTTTGTTCTTAGTATCTTTAAAAATCTGGTTTTTATTGTCCTTAGCTCGTCTGACCATAAATTTATCCTTGTGCCCTTTTGCTTCCCTTATCAACGTTCTACAATTCCTAGCTTCTGATTTATATGCATTATTATCAACTTCCCCTTTCTTCCATTTGATATATATATCACAATTCCCAATCATCATTCACATTTTTCTGATTAAATTCTTCTTCCCAGTTGATTTGGCTCATAACTGTTTTCAACTTTGTGAAATTGGCCCTTTTAAAGCACTAAGTGTGTATCTCTCTTGTTTGGACTTTTTTCTGTTTGCACATTATAAATATTATCAAGTCATGATCACTTGTACCTAAATTACAATTAATTTTTAGTTCTGTGATCAGTTCCTCATTATCCATCAAGCCAAGATCCAATATAGAATCTCCCCATGTTGAACGCAACACTTTTTGAATTAGAAAATTGTCATCTATAATATTTAGAAATTCCAAGGATGTTTTAGTACTGGGAGCATGACACCTCCAATATAGGTCACTCAAAATGAGTTCCCCTATGATAACACAGCTTTTTTCCTACACATCATAAATAGGTGCATAAGGTGGTGATCATTCTGTTCCCTGTGTCACTATGTGGTCTGCGGAAGATACAAACTAATAGCACATCTTGTGCTTTTTCTGTTAGGACATTGATCCTTAAACATTCAAGATCATTTTCTTCTGAGTTATCAATGAATTGGAAACAGGTAATGCCATTTTTGACAGTGCTATCTCTCCTCCCCTTTTGTCATCCCATTGCTTCCTAAATAAGTTATAACGATTGATTTTAACATTCCAGGAGTGTGAATCACCCTACCAGATTTCCGTAATATCTCCTACATCAAATTTATGAGCAATTCCAGTTCCTCTTGTTTGTTAATCTGGCTTCTAGCATTGGTGTGCAGGCAATTAAAGATTTTCTTCTCTTCATGTCCTTGGCTTCCTTGATTAATTTTGTTCTCAACATCTCAGTTTTGCACAGAGTGCTCATATCTAACCTATTCTTATCATTATTATTAGTTTAACACCCTCCTGACTATTCTAGTCAGGCTTTTCTCAAGAAGATTGACCATGAACATCTGACAGTCCTGTCCGCATGCATACTAGTGATGGTTCTTATGGAAATCTTTGGTGCTTAACCACTGACTCTATAAGAAGCTCCCAGGCACCCACAACTACAGAAACTAGAGGAAATAAAAGACACAGATCAGAAAAAAAGGGGAAATGAATTTAGTGTTAGTTTTTGTCTATGCTGTGTGATACAGCATGGCCAGAAGGCAGCAGGAGAGTGATATAGAAGAGCTATGTAAGCCGCAGAATGAGGAGAAGCCTTATTTCCCATAGAGAGAAGAAAGGTTGCTATAGATTAATTAAAAGCACTTAAATCCAGTTAGAGCTCCTGAAGCCAGTCACCTGATAAAAAACCTCTTCTTCAATCAGCCAGGGGAAGGAGTTGGAGCAGAGAGCAGTTTGAAGGAGTTGGAGCAGAGGAGAGTTTGGAGAAGTGCCATGGCTGGCTAGAAGACCAAGACCCTGGGTAAAAGACACCTGGCTCATGCAGAAAGAGGGCAGGAAGCTCCACAAGCTGAAGAGCAGGAGAGGGAAGTAGCCCAGGGGAAGGAAGCACTAGTTCAAATGGTTTGCCACTATCCCTAGGGCCTCTGGGCTGGGACCCAGAGTAGAGGGCGGGTCTGGGTCCCTCCCTCTTCACTACCTTTCTTTGGGTTACTAGTGGGACAGTAGATACCCTAGTTCAGGGGCAGGAAACTGCGCCCTGAACCTACCCCCCCACACACACAAGAAGAGGAAGCGCGGGACCCATCATAATCGTGCCGGCAATTTGCCACACATGGTGTCAGCATGGGATCTCTGCGCTGGGGACTTAAACCAGTGTTAGCAAAAACCATCCCATCCCCAAGATGGACAACATGGTCAAGGCTGTAATATAAGCCATTATGGCCCACCAGGAGGCTACCCGAATCCAAGCAACCACCCAACAGGAGGTGACTCGGGTGCAGCAGGAGACTAATTGACTGTTGATGAATCAGGCTGCCCAGGACTGAGCTCTGCTATAGGAGCTGGCAAACCAGATGAAGGCCCTTATGGACCGGAACCACAATTGCGACGGAACCTGGACTATACGGGCCAGCCACTGCCTACAGAAAATGACACGGGAGGATGATGTGGAGGCATACCTCCTGGCATTTGAGAAAACAACCCTATGGGAGGCCTGGCCCCAAGATCAGTGGTCTGGTATCCTCGCCCTGTTCCTGTGTGGAGAGGCCCAGAAGGTCTACTCCAATATGGCTGCAGAGACTGCGGAGGATTACCCCCAGCTGAAGGCAGAGATCCTGGCCAGATCCAGAGTAACAATGGCATTGCGAGCCCAGAGGTTTCGTGAATGGCAGTATACAGAGGACAAGACACCCCGATCTCAATTGTTTGACCTGATCCACCTGACCTGGAAATGGCTGCGCCCTGAGGCCCTCAGCTCTGAGAAAATGATGGAGCTCCTGGTATTGGACCGGTATATGAGGGGGCTACCACCAGGCCTTCGGGCTTGGGTTGGCCAGAATGACCCATCTACCTACGATGAGTTGGTCTCCCTCATGAAAAGACAGCTGGCAGCCCATGAACAGTTCCAGACCCCAGGGGGTGGGACACGGCAAACCAGGAAGCCTGCCCCAAACCCAAGGCCCTGGATTGTCAAGAACTGCAGAAGAACCATAACTGGGAGGAAAGACACTGAGGAATGGCCCGAGGCCAAGAAGGGACCTGGGGGTTTGGGAAGAAAGGGCTGGCGGGACCAACCATATAGCCCCAGGCAGAGGGTGGCAACCAGGTTAAGGGGTTGGTGTTACAAATGTGGGGAATTGGGGCATATAGCAGCCCAATGCCCCAACAGGGAAGAGCCTATGCAGTGCAATCTGGGGGATCCAGGGGAACAATGTGGCCTAATCAGCCTGGTAGGGGTCACAATGACCTCACATAGGTATACAAGGTCAGTAAAAATGAATGGTATTGCGACCACAGCATTAGTAGATTCCGGGGGTGCTGTCACGCTGGTCTTGAGGAAGTTGGTGGGGCAAGACCAACTAATCTGGGCCAAAACCACAGGGGTAACATGCGTTCATGGCACCATAAATTTCTACCCCACAATCCCAGTACGGATTGAGATCCAGGGAAACACTACCAGGGTAACTGCAGGGGTGGTCCCTAGGATCTCCTACCCAGTCTTAATTGGTAGGGACTTCCCCGGGTTTGAGAACTTATTCCCTGCAGTAGAGCCAGGGGAGGGTAGCAACCCCTAGGCTGAGACGGAGGCACCCCAATTTTTGCCAAATTTGCCCCAGAGCTATTTTCATCCCCCAGGAAACCCCAAAAGTATAGGCAGGAAAAGAGGGCAGATAAAAGGCTAGGGATCAGGATTCTAGCAGAGAACCAGAAAGCCTCCCTTGTTGGTAAGCGAACCCGTTCAGGAGGCCAGGAGACAATTCAGGCCAGTGAGGACTCAGAGGTGGTTCCTAGCCCAAGTAGGGGCAACACAAGGGGCGGAGTAGAAATAGGTCCCATGGAGTTAGGTCAGATTGGTACTGCTCGTGAGAATTTCGGGCAGGACCAAGCCAATGACCCACTTTATCCGAATGTGAGGGAGGAGGTAGTGGAAATAAATGGCGTACCCGTGGAAGGAAAGACCAAAGGCCCAAGGCTGTATTATGTGATCAAACGTGATCTGTTGTACCAAATAGTGCAAATACGAGGGGAAGAAGTAGAGCAGCTCTTAGTCCCACAGAAACACAAGGGCAGTACTAGCTCACAGTCATTTATTTGGGGGACATCTAGGAGTAGACAAGACACTGGATAGAGTCTTAAGAAGATTTTATTGGCCAGAAATATGCGCGGCGGTCTGATGCTATTGTACCTCCTGCCCGGAATGCCAGTTGTATAGCCCTGACCTCACTTGCAGGCTCCATTAGTACCTATTATTGAAGTCCCTTTCAAAAGGATAGCCATGGATCTAGTGGGCCAGCTGGAGAGATCAGCACGGGGCCACTGAAACATATTAGTCATCCTTGACTACCCACGCCAGAAGCCATTCCTTTAAGAAACCCCACATCCAAGGCAATAGCAAAAGAACTACTCCAGGTTTTTGCAAGAGTGGGCATCCCTAAGGAGATCCTGACTGACCAAGGAACCCCTTTCATATCAAAATTAATGAAGGACTTATGTACCGTGCTCCGCATCCATGCCATACGGACCTCAGTCTACCATCCTCAAACAGATCGCCTGGTCAAGCTGTTTAACCGCATCCTTAAAGGTATGATCCGGAAGGTGGTAGCACAGAACGGAAAAGACTGGGATACCCTTCTACTGTATCTAATGTTTGCTATATGGGAAGTCCCCCAGGCGTCCACTGGTTTTTCTCCCTTTGAGACGCCACCCACGCAGAATATTAGATATCGCCAAGGAGGACTTGGAAGAACAACCCAACCCAGGCAAGAATGTCATTGAGCATGTGACACAGATGAGAGCACGAATAGCTCGAGTAACCCCTATAGTATGAGAACATTTGGAAAAAGCACAAGAGACCCAGTGGACATATTACAACTGCCGGGCGAAAGTACGGAAATTTCAGCCGGGAGAATGGGTGATGGTGCTAGTGCCAACAGCAGAAAGCAAACTCCTAACCAGCTAGCATGGGCCGTATGAGATAGTGGAAGCCATTGGGGAAGTGGACTATAAGGTCAGACAACCAGACTGCCGAAGGCCAGAGCAGATCTACAACATAAACTTACTGAAGCCCTGGCGTGACCGAGGTACGTGCCTGGTCATTTGGAGAGCTCCACCTCAGACGGACGACCCACAGGGGCAGGTGAGGATATCCCCCGAGTTAGCCACAGAACAATGAATAGAGGGCATTGATATGATCCAATGGAACCAAGATGTTTTCTGTACACAGCCGGGCCATACGACACTGGTCCAACATCATATCATCACCAGGCCCGGAATAAGGGTGATGACAAGACAGTACCAGATACCGGAAGCTAAAAGAGAGGAAATTAGGATAGAAATGAAGAAGATGTTGGAACTTGGGGTTATTGGAGAATCCCACAGCCAGTGGTCCAGCCCTACTGTCCTAGTACCCAAGCCTGACGGCATCCTGAGGTTTTGCAACGACTTCTGGAAATTGAATGAAGTATCCCAATTCGATGCCTATCCGATAACAAGCATTGACGAACTAGTTGATCAGTTAGGCAAGGCCTGATAACTAACCACTCTAGACCTCATCAAAGGATATTGGCAAATTCCCCTGGCCGAGAATGCCAAGGAAAGATTGCCTTCTTTACATCCGATGGCCTGTTCCAATACACTGTCCTCCCTTTCGGACTCCATGGGGCCCCTGCAACATTCCAACAACTTATGGACAAATTGCTGCGACCCCATGCCAGGTATGCTGCTGCCTATTTAGATGATATAGTCATCCATAGCTGTGACCGTGAAAGGCACCTAGGGAAAGTAGAAGTGGTACTAGATGCCCTGCGGAAGGACGGCCTCGCTGCCAACCCTCTCAAGTGTGTGATAGGACTAGCTGAGACCAGATACCTCGGGTATGTAGTAGGGAGAGGCTTGGTAAAACCCTAAAGGAAGAAAGTAGAGGCAATACAAGATTGGCCTTGGCCAGTCCATAAAAAGCAGGTCAGAGCATTTCTCGGGTTAGTAGGGTACTATCGGAGATTCATCCCTCATTTTGCCACAAGAGCAGGACCATTAACGGACTTGATAAAGTCTCGGGGCCCCGAGATAGTAAAGTGGTCTGATGCAGCAGAAGGAGCATTCGCAGATTTAAGGACAGCCCTTTGCTGCCATCCAGTACTCATACCCAGTGGTGAGCTGGAGCCGGTTCACTAGAACCAGTTAAATTTAGAAGCCCTTTTAGAACCGGTTGTTTCGCAAGGAACAACCAGTTCTAAAAGGGCTTCTAAATTTAACCGGCCAAAAGTGGCGCCTTAGGCACCGACTCCACAGGTGCTCCATCCCTGGAGCACCCAAGGGAAAAATCTGGTGGGTGCAGAGCAGGTCCCGGCCCCAGCTCACCTCCGCTCCACCTCCACCGCCACCTCCTCCCCTGAACGCGCCGCCCCGCTCTGCTTCTCCGCCCCCCACCCCAGGCTTCCCGTGAATCAGCTGTTCGCGCAGGAAGCTGGGGCAGGCTGAGAAGCAGGCTGTGACTTCCCGCTCAGGCCCAGGGAGCCGGAGATGATCTGGGGTGGGGGGGCGTGAGGAGGGCCGCCCGCGCTGCAGCCGGTAACCCGGGGAGGGGGTGGGGCGCAGGGGAACCGCTTCTCACCCCAACTCACCTCCGCCACCCTCGGCCTGAGCGGGAAGCCGCCACCTGCTTCTTAGCCCTCCCTGGCTTCCTGCCAAACAGCTGATTCGCAGGAAGCTGTGGGGGGCGCGGAGAAGCAGAGCGGGGCGGTGCGTTCAGGGGAGGAGGCGGAGGCGGAGCGGAGGTGAGCTGGGGCTGGGTGCGGGGCGGGGTGCTTCCTAAGGCGCCACTTTTGATGTGATCGGTAGGGGGAGCAGCTGCTCCCCCTGCTCCCGCCCTAGCTACGCTCCCCCGCCCCTAGGAGCCAGGGGGACCTGTCGATGCTTCCTGGGAGCTGCTCCAGGTAAGCACTGCTGGGACTCCCCACCTCGCCACCGGCAGGTGCCTCTGGCTCTTAGGGGTGCAGTGGGCACCCACTACGGTGGCCCATGAGACCCTCCTGCCCAGTTCTGGGGGCAGTCAGGGGACAGGGGAGGGGTGTGGATGGCCTGGGGTCCTGGGGGGCGGGGGTGGGCAACGACTCCCTCGTGGGGTGAGGAGGGAACCCGTTGTTAAGATTTTGGCAGCTCATCACTGCTCATAGCCCCAGACTTCAAGAAAGAATTTGTCCTACCAACAGATGCCTTAAGCCCCTTCCTGCAGACTGCACCCCCTCCCACGCCCCGCACTTCCTCCCGCACCCCAAACCCCTGCCCCAGCCCTACATTCATGGCCCTGCATACAATTTCCCCACCAAAATGTGACCTTCAGGCCAGATAGTTTGCCCACCCCTGGTGTAGATCATAATTATTTAAGGTTATTTATTCCCCTCTCTTAGGAATGTTTTCCTGCAGGACTTGGGTCTACAGTGCTTTGACAGATTATCAGGGAGGCCATTGGGAGACAGGGTAATGAATGCAAGTGTCTATTTGCAAAGCTTGTGAGGAAGAAGTGTTGTAACAGAAAAATATTTTGATGAGGGCAGAAGTCAATGTTTTATGGACAGGACTAAAGTTTTGGTGGAGCAGAACTCCATTTGTTCTTGGTCTATGAATACATTTTCCCCATGTTATTACATACTGTAGCATGAAATCTATCTAACAAAATTATATTTCTTTTGTTTTTCTCCCCTCCCCTGACCTTTCTAGACTCTATAGATGGGAAGCATGCTTGGAGGAATCAGTCCAGTAGCCCTTTGGGGGAGTTATTTGACCATGGGCTAGATAGCTGGGCTACCTGCCTCTTCATCCTCTCTTATTTTTCTGTCTGCTCACATGATAATGGAAAGACTGGGATTTCTGTACACACAATGTATATATCTTTAAGCATTGTCTTGCTTAACTTTATGTTTTCACATTGGGAAAAATATAACACAGGAGTTCTCTTTTTTCCTTGGGGATATGATCTAAGCTAAGTGGTAAGTATTTATGATTCTTGTTTTTAAAACTATGTTACTGTTAAGTATTAAAAATATTGCTCAGGGCAAATGAACTTGGCCAAGAAATTGAACAAGAAATAGCATAATCTTAGAAGTACTGCAGAAATGTTTGTGCATTTGAAGGGAAGGGGCATGCTCAAACAAATCATCAGTGTTATAGTTTCATTACCTTATCAGAAAAATATGCCTGCAGCAAGTTTAAAAATCAGATGACATAAATGAGAATGTAATTTAGCTAGATTTGATTTGTGACATTTAGATAACATTAGTTTTAGTGAAATGGTAAGCATAGCAGTTACTTCACCAGCACAGACTGATGCACTGTATGAATTAGCACATATGGCATTTATTAAAATGCCATAATCATTGCTCTAAGCCCCCCAGTGCCCTCACTTCCACTGCTCCATCAAACCTTACATAAAATGCAGGGATATAAATGACAATATTTGCACAATGATCATATGGTGTTCCCAAGTGATTTTACCCATGCAAAAGTTCAAAGTCAAGTACCTTTCCTTAGAATTCATCCTCCTGGATTGATTTCCCCAGTCTCAGTTATCTTCTTCTGGTGGCTTACTAACCAGCCTCCAGGTGGAGCTCTTTCAGAAACCAGATCCTAGGCAGGATCTTGATGACCATTTGTACTGCGATCACACTTTAGGACTTTCCATAAAGGTTCATTCTGCATGGCAGGTACAGCTTGGTGAAGACAATCAATTATTAAAGCTCAAATTATTAATATGAATACTCACAGAGAGCTGTTCATCATTGATCCAGTGTTGAAAATTCAGAGAGATGTCCCCTATTCATGAGGTTCTGTTAGGGAGGAAAGCACAGGACTGGGAACCAGCTGATATGGGTGGTACTTCTGGCTCTGCTACCAACTTCCCATGTGACCTTGGGGAAGTCATCGCTCTATGCCTCAGTTTTCCCATCTGTAAAATAAAGATAAAACTTCCCTATCTCATGGTTGTGCTGTGAGGCTTAATTCAATGGTGCTTGTGAAGAGCTTTGATGAACTCAGGTGGAAGGCACTAACAAAATGCAGACTACTCTTATTTCCATTTTCCATCGACTTATTCCACAAACCACTGTATTTGTTTTTATACCTCATTTCTAGTAACTTCCTTAATGACCCACTCACAGTCAGAGTGGTAAGCAAATAAACTTAAATATCTGTTAATTACATGAAGAGGTGGAGAGACTATTAAGACAAGCACTATATATAGGGCCCAGATCCACAAAGGTACTTAGGCATTCTAACACTGAGTGTTGTGGTACCTAACTTTTGAGCATCTAGAAAAATCACAGGAGCAACACTGTGATCGACAAAGCCTAGGCATCTAGACAATGAGGGAAGAGAGGCTCCTTACAGTATGATCCACAAAGCCAACATGCTGGCGGGGGAGCTGTCTAAGCTAGCCAATGGGAGATGTTGACAAGAAAAGGGGGAGGGATAGCTCAGTGGTTTGAGCATTGGTCTGCTAAACCCAGGGTTGTGAGTTCAATCCTTGAGGGGGCCATGTAGGGATCTGGGGCAAAAATTAGGGATTGGTCCTGATTTGAGCAGAGGATTGGACTAGATGATCTGCTGAGGACTCTTCCAACCCTGAGCTTCTATGATTCTATGAAAGGTGTGTGGTAAACCCTGCCCTTCTTATGGAGATAGGCATCTAAGTCTGGGCTGCAGGAAGGCACTTGTCTTTGCAGGAGAGCCATAAACTAGGGGAGATAGGTGTTTGGCTGGCTAAATTGCGTGCAGGGCCTGAAACAAAAGAGAAGAGGAGGAAGAGGACCTCCCTTATAACCTTTAGCCCAGTGGATGGGGTACTCACCCATCTGAACAGGGATCAGCCACCTCTCAGATGAGTGCCTTAACCACTAGGCTAGAGAATCATTCTGACTCTGTCACTGGCCCAATTAATATTTAATTATTCAATTAAAGGGGAACAACTTCAATAGGAGAGACTGATGGAGCCTCATATCAGACTACGCCATAGCCCAATGGTTAGGGTACCTCCCTGAGAGATGGCTAATTCCCGTTCAACTTCCTTCTCCCCTTCAGGAGGAAGGGGGACTTGGACCAGGGGTCTCCCACATCTGGATGAGTACCCTCTCTTCTCCCACCACAGCTGTTTTGTGTGAACTCTCCTGTGGGTCGCTATCCCATAGGCTGCCTCTCAGCACGTTCAGAGGCAAAACCACGGGCAACGAGTGAGTTTAGGTGCCTACAGGATTAGGCAGCAGCTGAGCAGAGCTTTGTGGATCGTAGTTATGTCTAAAAACAGGACCCAAGTATCTTTGTGGCTCACATCCAAGGTGTCCTTACTCCAGCAACTAGTGCTTGGCATTGAAGTAACGCTCATTATGCATTGATTGAAGCTAGAGAAGGGGGAGTCTGATCCACAGGGCTGTCCTTACCCATACGCAAAGTACTCAGCTGCATAGGGCACCAGGAAATTTGGGGCACCAAATTTCCTGGTGCCCTGCGCAGCTGCGTGCTGCTCCAGCTCTTCCCCAGGGTCCCTGCCCTGCTCTACCCCTTCCCCGCCCCAGCCCTGCCTCTTCCTGGCCCCGTCCCCACTCCCCTGAACTCTGCGGGCCGGCCAAGGCGCTGCACTCACTGGCGGCAGGAAGTGCAGTGACCCTGCCCCAGCTGCGCCGCTGGTGAGTGCTGGGAGGTGGTTCCCTCTGCCCCACAAGCCAGCCACGCCCCCTCCCCCACAGAGGCCTGGGGAGCCCCCCGGGGGGGGCAGCATAGATCCCCAGAATAGCTAGGGTCAGCCCTGCTGATCCAGTTCCCGTTATTGGCTCTGCCACTAATTCACTGGGTTAAATTTAGTGAAGTTATTTAAGGCCCAATTCTGCCATCATACTCCCTACAATACTTTAGTAGTACCTTATTGTACTAAACCCCATTGTAGTAAAAGCCATTTCTCACAGATTAAGGTGCTACACAAGGCAAATAAGGGTAGTAAAACCAGGCTTTTCATCTCTTTATGCTTCAATTTTCCCATGTGTAAAATGGAGGCAATACTTATCCATATTTGTAAATCTCTTTGGAACCTTAGATGAAAGGTTCTGTTTAAAGCATGCACATCATTATTACCTCCAGCAGCACAGAAGAAGAGGACTCTAACTTCATTCAGTGACAGAGTTACACTATTACACCACTACTTCAAGCACTGAGATGAGCCAGTCCCCCTTACCAACGTGCCTCCTTTTTAAATAGGGTTGCGAAGCCTCCAGGATTGTCCTAGAGTCCCCAGAAATTAAAGATTAATCTTTAATTCAAGTTATGTCATGTGATGAAACCTCCAGGAATACGTCCAACCAAAATTGGTGACCCTATTTTTAAATTGATGGTAGCCAATCACTCAGGGCCACATTTTCAGCATACTGTGCAGGAAGTACAGCATATTATATGATAGCAGCAGTTGCGTAAGCTCAATGAAAACTTAACCCTCATTGTGCAGTTCACAAGAAGATGATGATGACGACTCAGCTTCATTCTATAAAGCAGCAGACTATCCTCTGTACTTGCCTCTGTCTTAACTGGAAAAGAAAATAGCTGTGGTTCATCATGAAAAAGTCATGAGACAGAGAAATTCTTGTAATTTATGCAGCTCACTTTTATTTGCCACTGCATGACTCATCAGAATTAGTAATGTAATTACAGTGTTTTCATTGTAATTGGTATTCCAATTAGCTTTGTTTAAAGCTAGCCATTCATAGGAGGCCATGATACATAAACTTGAAAATTAGATGTAAAATTTCTGAAAGATAGGTGATCAAATACATCTACATTTATAGAATCATAGAAATGAAGGACTGGAAAGGACCTTGAGAAGTCATCAAGTCCAGCCCCCTACTCTGAGGCAGGATCAAGTAAATCTAGACCATTCCTAACAGCTGTTTCCAACCTGTTCATAAAAACCTCAAACAATGGGGATTTCACAGCCTTCCTTGGATGTCTATTACAGACATTAACTACCCTTATAGTTAGAAAGTGTTTCCTAATATCTAACCCTAAATCTCCCTTGCTGTAGATTAAGTCCATTAGTTCTTGTGCTACCTTCAGTGGACATGGAGAGCAACTTATCAAGTCCTTAATTTTTTTGTTAATTAAAACCATCCAATATCAAGAAGGATGTTGCTTTAATGATGTTTGTTTCTCCAATAAACACAAGCTCTTAGTCTTATGCAGAGTCAAAAAGGCAGCCAGAGGAGGAGCCTCTTTACATTACACTGGTGCATGACACAGTTTTGGTCCCAGTCCACAAGCATTCATGTAAACAGTATTAGAAACCCCATAAGGAGTGAGGTGAAGGAAGGGCTGTGGTTAAAGCTGGTTTAAAAATACCAGTTACTTTTCACAGGAAATTTCTATAGATTTAAAAATTTCCATTTATTTGTAATTTCTTGTGGAAAAAACACTAGAGATGTTTGATTAAAAGAAAAAAAAAGTTTTTTTAAAAAGGCTATTAAAAAATTGTTGAAAAATGTTTCTGAAAAGTTTACTTTTTAAAAGATGCCGCCCCATCAATTTATACTGAAAAACTTATTGGTTTACGGTTTTTGGATGACAAAATGGGAAATTTTGATCAAAATAAGTTACATTCTGGTCAAAAAATTATAATTGAAAAAGAGATTATGAAAAAATTTGGACTAGCTCTAACCATGACCCTGCTGTGGCTCTAAGCCAGCTCCAACAGCTGGTGTGAAGTGGTAGCAAAGAATTTATTGCTTCTTATTGACAGGTGTAGCACTGCTACTGTGTACAGTCCCAGAGACTTTATGCTTATCTGAAGCCCTATGGGAAATTTTCTTTAATAAAATGGTAGGTTAAGTTGCACCAGATAAATTACAAATGTTGGTAGTAACTGAAGTGATTTAGCTGGATAGGCTGTGTCCCTACTTCTCACTCACTACTGCCAGTTGAAGAGAGGAAACAAAGCTAAAAATAAAAGGAAGAAAATAATCATCAGTTGTGAGAGGGAGCCTCTCAGTCTGAGCAGTGGACCACCAGAAAAGCCCAGATAGCATGTATTCACTGAAAAGATGGCAGTGGCATTACTATTCCAATGTTAAGAGTTGTACTTGGATAGCTATTTCAGATAAAAAGAAAATCACACTCCTAACCCAAATAGTTATACCAGTTAAAAAACAAAAACTAACAAACCACCTCTTTATAGACCGGGCCCTACTGAACCAGTGTGTGACCAATCACAATCAATTTACACAGCTTGAAATTAATCTAAGTGACTATCACATTTTCAAATTCATGTGAACATCAAGAATATTTTTATGTGCAATTTCATAGAAAGCTTTGACATTTTGTAGAATGGTATCAAAAGAAAACCTGTAAACAGTCAAATTTGGTTGGAAAGTCGTTTTCTCCAAATACTTTTCTCACCGCTACTGAGTATTAAATTTGAATTAATGTTAAGGGTTGATTTACTACATTGAGAGGCACACCCCAGCAGGATCCTGTACAGCCTCTATTCTGCAAACTGTAGGTTTGTCTAGATGAAGAGCTCATGCACGGCAAGCTGGGGTGTAAATTCACAGTGCCCCAGGCTGATGCACGCTAACTGATGGTGTGGACTCCACTACTGTGCACTAACAGTTCCCTAGTGCGCTTTCATAGAATCATAGGGTTAGAATCTGCTATGCTGTAGTTTGAACCCATTGCCTCTTGTCCAGCCCTCTATCACAAGAGAGAACAACTTTTCTCCATCTTTTTTTATGACAGCCTTTCAAGTATTTGAAAACCTATGTCATGTCCCCCCTTAAACTCCTCTTTTCCAAACTAAACCCAGTTCCTTCAGCCTTTGCCCATATAGCTTGCATTCCATCCCTTTGATCATCTTTGTTGCTCACCTTTGGATCCTTTCCCATTTCTCCACATCCTTTCTATACACTGGTGACAAAATTAGACACAGTACTATGGCTGAGGCCTAACCAGTACCGAGTAGAGTGGTACTATCATCTCCCATGACTTGCATGTTGTACCTGTGTTAAGGTAATCTAAAATTGCATTTGCTTTTATTGCAACAGCATCACATTGCTGTCTGACGTTGAGGTGGTGATTCACCACAACTCCCAGATCCTTTTCAGCAGTGATGCTGCCAAGCCAGTTATCCCCCATTCTGTATTTGCACATTTGGTTTTTCTTCCCTAAGTGTAACACCTTATATTTGTCTTTGATGAATTTCATTTTCTTGTCTATAGCCCAGTTCTCCTATTTATCAAGATCCCTCTGAATTTTAGCTCTATTCTCCAAAGTGTTGACAACCCCACCTAGCTTTGTATCATCTGCAAATTTGATTAGTACGGTCTCTATTCCTACATCCAAGTCATTAATAAAGACGTTGAAAAACACTGAACCCATAACAGATCCCTGTGGAACCCCACTTGAGAGTTCCCACCAATCTGACATAATTAATGGTCACTCTTTGCGGTTGTTTAACCAATTATGTATCCACTTAATGGTAGTTCCGCGAAGCCCACATTTTTCAGCTTAGTTATCAGAATGCCAAGTGGGACTGTTTCAAAAACCTTGCTGAAGTCCAGGTATATTATGTCCACCACATTCCCCCTATCCATCAAACCAGATACCCTGTCAAAGAAGGAAATCAAGCTGGTTTGGCATGATTTGTTCTTAGTAAATCCATGCTGTCTGCTGGTGATTTACCCCTTCATTCCCCAGGTATTCACAACCTGAATGTTTTATACATCGCTCTAATAGTTTCCCAGGCATCAAGGTCAGGCTGATTGGTCTATAGTTCCCCAGGTCCTCCTTTTCCCCCTTTTAAAAGATGTTAGCCCTTCTCCAGTCTTCTAGGACCACTCCTGTCATCCATGAGTTTGCAAATATTATTGCTGGTGGCTCCGAGGGTTCTTCAGCTAATTCCTTCTGCCGCCTGGGTGAATAGCATCAGGCCCTGCTGACTTGAATTAATTTACATTAATCAGAGGATTGGTGATGTGTTCTTTACTTACCCCAATCTGCATCCCTTCCTCTTTATTGTCTATGGTAACTTCGCTAGTCGTCCTTTCATGTTATTTTTTTGTGTGAAGACTGAAGCAAAATAGGCATTGTGCAGCTCTGCCTCCCTATCATCTTCTGCTACTGGCTCACCGTCTCCATTGAACAGTGGACCCGCATTATCCTTGATCTTTCTATTTGGTCTGACATGTTTGAAGAACCCCTTCTTGTTGTCTTTAACGTTTCTTGCCAGCTGTAACTCATTCTTTGCCTTGGCTTTCCTGATTTTGTCCCTACATCCTCACACTATTCCCATGTATACTTCCTTGGTGATGTGCCTCTCCTTCCATTTCCTGTATGTATCCCTTTTGGTTTTTAGGTAGCTCTTCTTATCTTTCCTCTGCATCAGAATAGCTTAATGTTGATCCTCTAGTATTACATCTTTTTAGGAACTGCCAGCCTCCCTCGGCTCCTTTTCTTCCTAATTGGCTTTTCCATGGGACTTTGCCTACTATTGGTTGGTTGAATCCACCTTTCTGAAGTCTAGGGTCCTTGTTTTGCTGTTCTCATGTTCTCCTTTCCATAGGATCAGATCATGATCACTTCCTCCCAAGTTCCCAACCACCTTCACATTCTCAATTAATTTATCCCTGTTGTGTTACCTGCACATTCTAGGGCACTCACCTTTACCCATTTCATAGGGCTGAAGGCATAACACAGTTAATTTAGGTACCCTCCACCCTTTCCCAGATCCTAGGTCTCTGGGTGAAAGGTACACACCCTTACCCCATTCGTAGGGCTCAGGGCCACCCAGACCCAATTCTGAGGGCTCAGGTCATAATCTGGTTCATTTAAGTACCCCCCTTACTCCGTTCCTAGGGCTCAGGGCATACTCTTCTGCAGGGCCTTTTATCAGTGAAAGAGCCTTACACAGTAATATCCTTAACTTCTATTTATTAACAGTTACCAAACCGGAATGCACACACTAAGCATACAGTGCTCACCACTCCTAATAAGGCAGACGAACCTTTCCTGGTGGCCAGTCAGGATCAGGTCATCCGGGGACTCCAGTTTCTGCATAATATAATTGGCAGGGTGTTGAGGTCTGGCAGCTCCGATCTTGGGGCTTTATCCTGGGAGTTAGGTTTCAAAGAACTTCCTTTTGGACCCAAGTTTATATAGTGAAACTTGAGTCCTTCTTAGCTGTATCTTAACCAATCATTTTACTAAAGTATTACAAAATAATTCTTTGACCAATCCTAGCATATTGCGAAACAATTCTTTACCCAATCATACCCCACCACCTTAGTTGATTTAAATCTTGCAAAATTAGTTATGCAACTGACAGTAATAATCAAAGAACCAAACAGAGACCATACAGATAAAAAATAGAGAAGTAGGGACCATAAAGGCAAAACAATAAAGAAATAGAGATTTCACACCCACAACTGTTGATAAGTGATTCCTTGCCAAACAGAATGCTACCAAAGAAAGTTTTCTTTAAACATCTTAAACTCTGTTTCTTTATCTGGTGGTGGGTGGGTACTATTAATACAGGAGTGCCTTCTTAACAGCTTGATATGTAATTGTTTTAATGTAATTGAGGTGGAATGTGAGGATGTGATTTTCTGCTTCTTGGCTCATGGCTGCCGGTGACCTAATGTGGCTGCAGAAAAAGGCCTCAGACCTTACAGTTGGTCAAGACCAGATCAAAAATGGATGACTCCTTATTGTTTCCTCAACTTTCTGAATCAGAAAGTTGCCCCCCTACACATGCTAAGAATTTGCAGGACATATTATGTTTTGCTGTAATCGTCTTCCAACAGATATCAGAGAAGTTAAAATCTTCCATTAATACAAGCTCATGTGTGTTAGCTAACCTTGTTATCTGCTTGTAGACCATCCACTTCCTGTTTCTGATTTGATGGTCTATAATAGACCCCCCACGCTAACATCGCTACTGTTCTTTCTCCTTTTTATCCTCATCTAGAGACTCTCAGTAGGTCTGTCACTCACTTCCTCTTGGGCCTTGGACCAAGTGTACACATTCTTGATGTACAGCACAATGCCTCCTCCTTTTTTCTCATACCTATCCTTTTGGAACAGTCTCCATGCTGGTACTCCAGTGCTGGTACCTCAGTGCTGGTACTCCAATCATGGGAATTGTCCCACTAAGTCTCTGTAATACCAATTAAGTCATTTTCTTCATATACCATGACTTCCAGTTCACCCTGCTTGTTCCCCATACTCATTGCATTTGTATATAGGCACTGAAGATATTTTGCAGACTGCCCTATTGCTTTTCTTCTTGCCTTTTAATGCAGTTGTGTTTTCTAGTCCCTTCTCCAAAAATTAGCCTCTTCCCCTTGTCTTCATTAGTTGAACCAAGATGTGCATTGGCTGGATTTTTGTCACCATCCCTCATAGGACCTAGTTTAAACTCTCCTTATCAGGTTAGCCAGACTATGTCCAAAGATGCTCTTCCCAGTATTTGATTGATGGAGCCTATGCCAGAACAGTAATCCCCTTTTCTGGAACATGAGCTTCTTGTTGAAGCAGCCAACCTCTCTTGCCGATACCACCTGTGTAGTCACACATTTACTTCCATGATTTAGTGGTCTTTGCCCAGGCCTTCTCCTTCAACAAGGAGGATGGATGAGATACCACTTGAACCCTGAACTCTTTTATCTTTCTTCCCAGAACCATGTAGTGTACAGTGATCCACTTAAGGTCATTCTTGGCAGTATCGTAGATGGATAAGTAGGAAGGGGTAGTGGACCAAGGGCTTGATGAGTCTCAGTCACATCCTGAATTCTAGCTCCAGGCAAGCAGGACACTTCTCAGAATTCCCAGTCTGGACAGCAGATGGATGACTTTGTCCCCCTTAGGAGGGATTCCCTGACCACCACTATCCTTCTCTTCCTCTTGGGAGTGGGGAGTCGTGGAACCCCCATCCTGAGGACAATGCATTCCATACCTTCTGGTTGACACGGTCTCCTGATCCCTTCCCTCAGATGATGCTTCCAAGGCATTCTCCTTAGTGCCTGTGCAGAGATCTTGAAAGCGGTTGCTTACTTCTATCTGTGTTGGGGGTATATTGGTTCTCCTCCTTATTCTTCAAGAGGACACATACTGCCAACTTCCTTCCTTTTTCTTCAGTTCCCCCTGCATTGCCCTCTCTGATTCTTCAGCAGGCTGTGCCTGAAGTAACAAATCCTGACTTCTATCCAAAAAATCTTCATTTTCTCTGGTGCAACACAAGGTCGATACATGGGTCTCTCTCTCTCTGTCTCTAGTCCTTTAACCTTTCCTTCCAGTATAGAGACCAGCTTTTATTTCATACAGACAAAGTCGCTTCTATCCTCCGGGAGAAAGACAACCCTGATTTAATCTACTCCCAATGGGAAATTTACACCCCAGCATTTTGTGCACCAACTCTCCATCTAAACAAGCCTTAGGCACATATTTAACTTTACATACCATGAGTAGATCTATCAAAGTTAACAGGGTTACTCCCAACGCATAAGGTTAAGCATATGTGTAAGTCTTTGCAGGATCAGGACATAGGTATGGAAGGCCCATTAGAATCAGTGGAATTCTGCTGCACTGACTCTCACTCTGTGTTAGATTAATTAATCAAGGAGCCAGTCAGTAGAATTATAATTAAGTGGTTTTTCTGTGAAACTCCTTTTTTTATTTGTTTTCCCTATTACTGAATATCTGCTCAAAACTAAATGCATAGCAAACTTCTTTGAGAATTAATTTTTTTTACATATTACTTAACTGCCTGTCACCAGTTCTCTACCTGTTTCGATATGTATCAATTTATTGCACATAATGTCATGTTAAAATAAAAAAAAAAAAGGCTGAAAAAATTCACATCAGGCTAAGTTTTGCACCTGTTCAAACCAAACCCAGAAGATTGCTCGGCTGTTTACTTTTATTTTCTAGAGTGACATTTATGCAACATATATTTGGGAGCAGAAAACAAATCTTCCTTTGTAAATGATTTTTTATTTGTTCATATTCTCTAGAGGTTCATGTATTAAGCAAAAAGAAAAGGAGTACTTGTGGCACCTTAGAGACTAACAAATTTATTTTAGCATAAGCTTTCGTGAGCTACAGCTCACTTCATCGGATGCATTCAGTGGAAAATACAGTGGGGAGATTTATATACACAGAGAACATGAAAAAATGGGTGTTACCATACACACTGTAAGGAGAGTGATCAGGTAAGGTGAGCTATTACCAGCAGGAGAGTGGGGGTGGGGGAGCGGGTGGAAACCTTTTGTAGTGATAATCAAGGTGGGCCATTTCCAGCAGTTGACAAGAACGTGTGAGGAACGGGGGAGGAGGAGGAAATAAACATGGGGAAATAGTTTTACTTTGTGTAATGACACATCCACTCCCAGTCTTTATTCAAGCCTAAGTTAATTGTATCCAGTTTGCAAATTAATTCCAATTCAGCAGTGTCTCGTTGGAGTCTGTTTTTGAAGTTATTTTGTTGAAGCATTGCCACTTTTAGGTTTGTAATGGAGCCCTTGAGGAATTCTACCATGATTTCAACAATTTCCATCCCACCTTCAACCTCAGCCTGGACCAGTCCACACAAGAGATCCACTTCCTGGACACTATCGTGCTAATAAGTGATGCTCACATAAGCACCACCCTATACCGGAAACGTACTGACCGCTATGCCTACCTACATGCCTCCAGCTTTCATCCAGACCACACCACACGATCCATTGTCTAGAGCCAAGCTCTACGATACAACCGCATTTGCTCCAACCCCTCAGACAGAGACAAACACCTACAAGATCTCAATCAAGCGTTCTTACAACTACAATACCCACCTGCTGAAGTGAAGAAACAGATTGACAGAGCCAGAAGAATACCCAGAAGTTACCTACTACAGGACAGGCTCAACAAAGAAAATAACAGAACGCCACTAGCCATCACTTTCAGCCCCCAACTAAACCTCTCCAACACATCATCAAGGCTCTAGAACCTATCCTGAAGGATGACCCATCACTCTCACAGATCTTGGGAGACAGACCAGTCCTTGCTTACAGACAGCCCCCCAACCTGAATCAAATACTCACCAGCAACCACACACCACACATCAGAACCACTAACCCAGGAACCTATCCTTGCAACAAAGCCCGTTGCCAACTCTGTCCACATATCTATTCAGGGGACGCCATCACAGGGCCTAATCAAATCAGCCACACAAATCAGATGTCAAGAATGATAACATTCAAAAATCAGTCGGAGAACACTTCAATCTGTTTGGTCACTCGATTACAGACCTAAAAGTGGCAATTCTTCAACAAAAAACCTTCAGAAACAGACTCCAACGAGAGACTGTTGAATTGAAATTAATTTGCAAACTGGATACAATTAACTCAGGCTTGAATAGAGACTGGGAGTGGATGTGTCATTACACAAAGTAAAACTATTTCCCCTCCCCATCCCCATTCCTCACACATTCTTGTCAACTGCTGGAAATGGCCCACCTTGATTATCACTATAAAAGGTTTCCCCCTCACCCCTACCCCTGCTCTCCTGCTGGTAATAGCTCGCCTTACCTGATCACTCTCCTTACAGTGTGTATGGTAACACCCATTTTTTCATGTTCTCTGTGTATATAAATCTCCCCACTGTATTTTCCTCTGAATGCATCCGATGAAGTGAGCTGTAGCTCATGAAAGCTTATGCTCAAATAAATTTGTTAGTCTCTAAGGTGCCACAAGTACTCCTTTTCTTTTTGTGGATGCAGACTAACATGGCTGTTACTCTGCAACCTGTCATGTATTAAGCGTGAGCATAAAATTAATTGAAAATTTTATAATGCAAATTTATTTAATGCTAATCTATTATCCCAGTAAAACTGAAAGTATAAAACTTTAATTTTGACTTAACTTTTTGCAATAAAATGAATGCTGTGATTTTTGGTGCATTGTAGAGACTTTAAAGGAATGGTCAGGAGTTTCTACATTTAAGAAGAGCTGGAGGAAAATTATGAGAAACTTTTTGCCAGTTTTTTGAGGGTGTAATGTAGCAGACCCAGTCTTACATGTGTGCTTGTATGTGAAATATATACCTGGAGAAATGAGGCCAAAACATGCATATATCAGCATTCAAAAAACTTCAGTCACAAAATTCCCTTTTGTGAAGCTTCAAAAACCTGGAAGAGGCAGTGCCTCTCAAAAATCACATAGTGATTAATTACAAGCCATGAGTTCTTATTTCACCTTTGCCACTTCCCAGCATTAATAAAAGGTTGCACTTATACAGAACTTTACAAATATTAAATATCATTACCCCCATTTTACAGCTGGAAAAAACTGAGATTAAATTACTGTAATTGCCATAAGCATGATTATGTAGCAAGTCAGTATTTAGACTAAGATTAGACCTCACATATCCTAACTCCAAGCCTGGTGCCTACTCTAGTATACCACAGAGCCCAGAAGCAAATAACCTTTCATATCCTAAGTTTTCAAATCTTCAAAATGGGAATCAATGGTACATACTTGTGGGTATGGACATCTTAAAAACAACATATTTTCTGATTTTTGTCTGTGGCCAGTCATTGCCAGAATGTAGAAGTAGAACTCCTGTCACTCAGCCCTCTTTTTCATTCAGTTCATAATGTAGTGTTTGGGAATATTACCATGCATTATTTATTTATTTATTTACTTTTACCAAAAGGAACTTTTTAAATGTTCACAAACATTAGGATTGTGCAAAATATGTTGCACAAATTTGTCAAAAAATCCAATTTTGCAAGAATGTAGTGAACTCAAATCCATAGTTTTGTTTTTTTTTTTTTTAAATTGTTTTACTTTTTCACAGTTCTACTTTCAAGATAAATGGACATGCTTAAGGTTTCTAAGCTCCACTTTTGATTTAACTTTTCAAATTCTATAATGTGATAGGCTTCTGGGGTGAAATCCTGCCCCATTAAAGGCAATGGGATTTTTTTTGCAATTGATTTAAATAGATCCAGGATCTCACTTTTTTTTTTCAATATTTAAAAATCTGCCACTCCAGAAGTTTAAAAAACACTCTTTTGTGCATCGTTTACAGCATCTGTAAAATAACAAACAATGCACTTGATCCTGATCGGGAATTTTTTGAGTAGAGCTGATCGGGAATTTTTTGACTAGCCATGTTTTCTGTTGAAAAATGCTGATTTGTCAAAAACAAAAATATCATTTGTGAAATAGATTAGGATTTGATGAATCGCCCAACTTGAAAAAAAAATCACCTCATCTGATGTCAGTGTTCCCCACCCCGCCTCCCCAATCTAACTGGTCTCTAACTCCCTCCTCCCATTTCTCACACTGGTTCATGGTCTCAGTCTCCCCCCACCCCAAATCCCAGCCCCAGTCTCCTTGTCCTACCAAATACAGCCTCCCCTACCTCCTAGGTTCCAGTCTCCTGTAACAGTCACTGGTTTCTTCCTCCTACCCACACTCTCCCGCCAGTCTCAGTTTCACCAGACTCCTAGTCCCAATTTACTTCTTCCCTTCTCCCCTAGTCTGGCTTTCGCCCACTCTGCATTCAGCTCCAGTGACTTCCTCCTTCATTCCTGCATGCTAACAGAGGGGTCATTGAGAGCACAGGAGAGACAGACTTCCTGCTGTCAGTTCCTGTGCCCGGCCCCATCCTGGTACAAAGCAGCTGAAAGTATCTGTTTCAAGGAAAGTCCAGCTTTGCCCCAAAGTCCTTGCTAGAGCATCCTCAGTTGCTTTCTGGGAATGGTGCATGGGCAATAGAGTTGGTAAGAAATTTTTCTGATGGAACACTTTTCTCTTTGAAAATGCTGATGCTTCAGAATTGAAACATTCTGGGGGAAGTCTCAATTTCAACAAATTTCTGACAGATGCCTGGCAGGTTTCCAACAGAAACCTTCCTGGTTTCCGGCCTGCCTCTCTCCCTGGCTCCTCAATAGCCTTCCTGTGGCAACCTATCAAATTTGGGCAGTTTTACATCAAAATAATAAAAGGCACATTCCTGGTACAAATGCCACCCCACTAAAATTTCAAGACCCTGCTGCAAAGCATGGAGGTGCTAGAGCTTTTTAAAGAAAACATCACCAGAATTTTACATGGGCACGTTAATGTATTTCCCCCTAGCCTCATTCTTAGATACAACTACATTGTTTTGGTTGAAATTTTCCAGAATAATTCAGCCTGAGGCAGACACCCAGTATATAAAATTTCAGCCTGAACCGTTAAAGGTTGGCAACTGAGAACACAGTCTTATAATGAGAAGTGTTAGGCAACCTTAATAATAGGTGGCACTACCAGTCCTGCCTACAGTATCCTGACTGGAGGCTTTTTGATTCTTCTACATTCAATACTGTATGTCCACCGTACGCCCCTAAAATGACAGGAAACACTAGTCAGCTTTGGGCCTTCAAATGGGCGGTGATGTGAAGATTATTATGATACAATGACTACAATGTGCAATAAAATAGAGCTACAGCAACAAGAATAAAAGGAGTACTTGTGGCACCTTAGAGACTAACAAATTTATTAGAGCATAAGCTTTCGTGAGCTACAGCTCTCACGAAAGCTTATGCTCTAATAAATTTGTTAGTCTCTAAGTGCCACAAGTACTCCTTTTCTTTTTGCGAATACAGACTAACACGGCTGCTACTATGAAACCAGCAACAAGAATGTTTTTAACAATGCCACCAAATTAACTTTAATCAGAATATCCAAATTACAGGTACATCACTGTTGTAACTAGAGTAACCTAACCCACATAGGGTAAAGTTTTCAATGCAGTGCCTAATGAATTAAGTGGTTACTCCTTTTATTTTTGATAAAATTGCCTGCTTGCTTCCTTGTCTATCCTATAATTAGGGCCCTACCAAATTCACGGCCATAAAAAAATGTGTCATGGACCATGAAATCTGGTCTCCCCTCATGAAATCTGGTCTTTTATGTGCTTTTACCCTAGACTATACAGATTTTACAGGGGAGACCAGCGTTTCTCAAATTGGGGGTACTGACCCAAAAGTGAGTTGCGGGGTGGCAGGTCGGGTCACAGCATTGCCATCAAAGCTGGGCGGCTGGAGGGCACTGGCTGTTGGCCAGGAGCTCAGCTCTGGAGGCAGCACCCGCCAGCAG
Organism: Dermochelys coriacea; assembly: GCF_009764565.3. Classification (NCBI taxonomy): domain Eukaryota; kingdom Metazoa; phylum Chordata; order Testudines; family Dermochelyidae; genus Dermochelys; species Dermochelys coriacea. The sequence goes on from NC_050069.1 coordinate 75,770,503, forward strand.
CAGTGCAGAAGTAAGGGTGGCAGTACCATACCATGCTACCTTTACTTCTATGCTGCTGCCTTCAGAGTTGGGTAGCCAGAAAGAGGCGGCTGCTGACTGAGGGCCCAGCTTGATAGACAGCAGCGCAGAAGTAAGGGTAGCAGTACCACAACCCCACTACAATAACCTTGCAGCCCCCCCCCGCCCCAATTTTTTTGCTGGGTCAGGATCCCTACAATTACAGCACCGTGAAATTTCAGATTTAAATAGCTGAAATCATAAAATTTACTATTTAAAAATCCTATGACTGTGATGTTGACTAAAATAGACCATGAATTTGGTAGGGCCCTACCGATAACGAATAGTGTTAGCGTCTCTTAGCCAAACTAAGAATCTTTACAAAAAAGATGAGTTCTATTTTTTCATTTTTTTTTCCATTTTGCTTTAATAAGAAATTAATGTCAGCTATTTTTTCCCCTAAAAGTACTTTTCTTTATTCTGTTTAGGGGGAAAAAATGAGTTGGAAACCAGGGGTGGGCAAACTATGGCCCATGGACCGCGTCTGGCCCATCAGACCTTTTAATCCGGCGCTCAAGCTTCTGCCGAGGAGCAGGGTTGTGGACTTGCCCTGCTCCACGCAGATCCTGGAAGCAGCGCATGTCCCCCCTCCTGCTCATACGTGTAGGGGCAGCCAGGGAGCTTCACATGCTGCCCCAGCCCCAAGTGCCAGCTCTGCAGCTCCCATTGGCCGGGAACTGCGGTCAATGGGAGCTACAGGGTGGTGCCTGCAGATGGGGTGGCGCCTACAGACAGGGCAGTGCATAGAGACGCCTGGCTGGTGCCGCACCTCCACGTAGGAGCTGGAGGGGGGACATGCTGCTGCTTCCGAGAGCCGCTTGAGGTAAATGTTGCCCTGGGTCTGCACCCCGGACCTCCTCCCGCACCCTAACCTCCTGCTCCAGCCCTGATCCCCATCCCACCCTCCGAACCCCTCGGTCCCACTCTACTCCAGACTCCAACCCCCTACTTCAGCCCAGAGCCCCCTCTCACACCCTGAACCCCTCATTTCTGGCCCTACCCTGGAACCCACACCCCCAGCCCAGAGTCTGTACCCCCTCCCATACCCCAACCCCCTGCTTCAGCCCAGAGCTCCCTCCCATACTCCAAACCCCTCTTCTCCACCCCCGCCTGCAGCCCCTTCCTGCACCCCAAACCTTGCATCCCTGGCCCCACCCCAGATCCCACATCTCCAGCTGGAGCCATCACCCCTTCCCACATCCCAACCCTCTGCCCCAGCCTGGAGCCCCCTCCCGTACTCTGAACTCCTCATTTCTGGCCGCACCCCAGAGCCCACATACGCAGCCAGAGCCCTCACCTCCTACTGCACCCCAACTCCCAATTTTGTGAGCATTCATTGCCCACATACAATTTCCATAGCCAGATGTGATCCTCAGACCAAAAAGTTTGTCCACCCCTAGATTAAACAGATAGAAAATAATTACAGTAACCAGATTTGAAAATCTGAATCTAGGTCCATTGACACCTATGAGACCCGGCTTTATGAAGAGATTGGGGGAGTTGCAGTTTTTGGACTAGTACTGAGAAGAGGAGGATGCACACATTACCAGGATTGCAACTTGCATCTTGTACAGCTTATTCTTAAAGTCATTTTGTTGGCTGTATTGGAACTTTGCTCCTCTACCTCCAACTATTGTGTTGGGTTGCAGGATTAGTCCCTATTGTGTGGGGAGGGAAGAGGTGGAAACCAGCATATTTGTACCCTGGAGTTTATGCTAGATTAGAGTGAGTGAAATTTTATGCATTTAAATTTGCCTTTATAAGTGGAAGATTAAAACAGCTTTATCCTTTTTCTATAGACATTAATAGCAATGTATCTGGTGACTGCTGCTGTTGGGGTAGAAGTTTGGCACAAGACTTTCCTATTTGGTTATTACGCTACAGATATATTAGTAATCTTGCTGATAGGTAAGTCTCCAGAGCTGTGAAAATCTAAATATTTTTTCATGGCTTATTTGCTTCTTTTTCTTTATAATTGTTTTTTTCTTCCTACAATATTTGTTATCGGCCACTGAAAGAGATGTATTTACAGAGTGATTTATTAAGATCAATATTGTAGTGATTTAGAGAATCTCCCACTGAGAAATGGAAACGATTGGAGAAATGTTTCCTCCTCACGTTCATACTTTCTGATGCTCACTAACTCACAACTGACAAACAGAAGAACTTGACTTCAATCAGGGGGTCTAATTCTTTTTGTTGCTTGGTTGAGGGGTTTCCAAAGATTCAAGTGTAGTTAATGTCACACAAGTAAGATTGCTCTCATTATTGGGGTGGTGGGGGAGGAGAGAGACATGGAATTTGTATGTATGTGTGTTTATTAGTATGAGTTTGACCCTTTTAATCCATAATACAGTAGGTTTTTAGGACAAGATCCTCAAAGGTATTTAATCTCCTAACTTCTATTGATTTCAACTGACGTTCAAATCCTAACTAGCTTTGAGAATTTGGGCCTTAGATACTATTGGTACAAAGTGATGTGGTGGAAAGAATGAAGGCTTTTACTGTTTAAATAATGTTAGGAGACAAAACTGTAAACCTGACGAGCAGGCTATTCAGTTTTTAAACTTGTGTTTAGAAAGTATTTGTAGAACAGAAATGCTAAAATGATGCTACTCCTACTAACTAATGTTTAGTATTACTTCCTATCTGATGTAATCACTTTTATTTCTAGATTCTGATATAAGCACTGAAAACTTCCTAAGCCAGGAAACAGACAGAATTACAACTGGAAAGAGAATAGAAGTAGTTTTATCTTTTAACAGATTAAAATAATGAGTTTTCAAGAACATGAAATCAGGAATATGTCTGAAATATCCTCCAGGATTTAGGTGGAATGTTAAGAAATTAACATGCACATTTTGAATATCCTGATGTATTAGATTTTTATTTGTAATTAATTTAATTAGGAAGAGAAAAGACAGGAAAAGGAGAAGTTGGTTTTATACAATATTTAACACATCCAGTATGGAAATAATTCTTAGGAAACATTTGCACTCTTTGAGCCAAATTAAGCTCTTGGGTATGTGTTTTTTTCACCCATTGACTTCCTTAGACGCTGTACAAATGTGTTTGAGGAGATAATTTAATTGTGCCTATTAAATTCACACACAATGTCCCTCTCCCACCCCCATTTACAAACCATTTAAAGCTACTATCTTCAGCTTCTATTGTACCTTCCAGGAATTCACAGATTATCAAGAAGTAGAACTATCGAGTGACCCTGTATATAGGCATAATTTTGAGAAGGAATGTGTACAAGGATGTGTTTTTGTTTCCTCTCTTGTTTTACCCTCAATGTAAAATCTTATGACAGCAGCCAAAATTGTATAATCCTTTGTATTTCAGGTCCACAGTATGCCCATTTTGAGCTCTTTGGAGAAAAAAATGTGAAATAGAACATGCCACAGTAATATCCCATGAATTTGTCAACTCATTTTATGTGGGAATGCGCTTAAAATGCCATCTGGTGGCTGGAAGTGGGAAGATAGGGAGATATGGAATGATTTGAATGAATGTGCATGAATTGGAGCACCATAGGCACTCTGAGAAGATCAATGCCAGCTTGTCCAGAAGCTGGCTATGTAATGGTGTGATATGCAATCCTGAACTAGTCCACTGAGTGCAGTCTTCCTTTACCAAGTACCTATCTTCTTTTGTGCGTGTCTTTAAGGCACGTGACAACCAGTTTAAGGAGAAAAGTAATGACCTTCCTTGGGCTTGGCAAGCCATGGATGAAGCTTTAGTTCACACTGTTCAACATATTAAGAAGATTTGTGGAAGGGAGGCTTGTTAAAGCTTTAAAATCCCCAGAAGCAAGCAGTCTCTCTTCACTCTCACTCAACCAAAAACCACCTCAAAGCAAAGCTTAATAATATCACTTAAGAGTTATTAGGCTCTGTTTATATATTGTGTGCTAGTGAGGCAAGGGTGATGTGAATGGATTCTTGAAGCAAGAGAACTGAATGTTCTTTCCATCATTGTCTTGGGTAGTTTACACATATCTAAGAGCCCAGGGAGGCCTTTAAAATCTGTCACACAGTAGTTACAATGCCCTTAGTGGGACAGATTTCATGGCTGGAATATATGTGACTGTTTTTCACGATGAGAAAACAACCCAAATGAACTATATTAATTGGCTCAGTTATTACTGTTTTCACAGCCCCTTGTAACTTTATTGAAATCGGTCTTCAGGTTTGTTTTTAGGTTACATTCAGTTACATTCACAAAGCAAGAAAGGGCAGATGAGAGAGTCCTTGCAATTGACTTTGGGCTAGAAAGCGTTTAGTCTTTGTGTCACAAGTTTGAATCTGGGTTCAGTAATAGAGTTCAGAAGTGGTCACCATTTGATAGCTGTTCATCAGCTTATGTGCAATGAGTAGGTTCAGTTCAGTTTGTAACGATAGTCTGAGATCTGTAGCACCATATCCATTTTGCTCTGTGCCAGGATTCCTAAAAATGATGACAGTCTCAGACACACTAAGCGCTGAACAGACAAAGACTAACTTACCTTCTCACTCAGAGGTTGTTTCACCAGTTTAGCTGATAGAATGTGCTTGCCATTCAGGCTTCCCCCACTATGGAACTGGTTTCATATATATAAAAATAAAGTCAGAGAATCCACTCTCTTGCAATTCAGTGCCTTTTATGAGCACTTATAAATAGAAAAACGAACAGGACACTAACATTTTGTGAGTTTGTTTCCAAGGCCCCTAATTAATCTTAATTCGGCATCACTTAACCATTTGGTGGCTTTTATTAATCACTGTTGGCACTTTAACAATGAGCTTGTATCTGCTTGGTCAATACTTGGCAAAGTATCTGATTGCAGTTTCATTCTCTCTCCCCCTCCTCACCCCAGTATAGAAGCAGAGCTGCTGGGCTGTCAAGTTTTTGGACAATCAACTTAGAAGAGCAAGAGTAGGGTTTGCAAATATCTCTAATGGATTTTCAACAATTGGAGTCCCTCAGTCAGAACCTAATGGTGAACTTCACTCTTCACACATTCTCAAAAGATGTTGTAGTTTTACTGAGTGAAGCTCATGTTCTCTCATTACCAAGATTGAGTGTGCTTAAGATTTATAAAAACAACAGCAAAACAGAGTGTTAGATCTGCAGGGCTAGGACAGTCTTCCTTACTTTCCTGTGAATCACCTTGCATGCTCTGAATGCATCTAGGAAGTCCAGGGTCAGATACACTGGACAGAAATCTCACTGGAATCTCAGGTTAAGCAGAGAAACCACTCCAGAGTATTTTACAGTATTTCTTCTGCCACCAAGTGAACACACCCACAAAACTTTCATGGGCCCTGGCCACATTTTCATCATGAAGCTCAAATCCTTAAGCACCAAAGCAAACTCTCAGATACACACCAAACAAAATAAACAGGGCAGCTCTTCTGTCTAAAGAGCTCCCTGTCCTGATATCCAGACAGCAAACACCTTTTCTAATGTAGTATGAGAGAAACCCAGTCCCTTTTAAAAGTTCAGACACTAAGTAGACTCAGCTGTAGCTAATTACCTCAACTCAGCAAGGCCCTCTCAGATGATACCCTGAAAGCCCTGTGAGGATTAACCACAATAGCCCCTCAACACTCTGGCTCAGTAGAATCTCCCATAGGGTCACACTGGGACAGGGAGTGTCATAACTGGTCCAGACCTGCCGCAAAAAAAAAAAAAAAAAAAAGCATAATACTATAGGGCAGATATTGATGTGAACATTTTTAGAAAAACATGTCTTTTCACACAATTATTTCCCAAGTGAATTTGGTACCAAAAATGAATCCAAAAAGCTGCCATAAATTTTTTGCTCACTTGCAAGCAAAAAAATTACTTTTGAATGCACAGAAAGAAATGCTTTCCTTTCCCCACATCCCACAATATTAATCAAAATCAGAAGTTAGAAATTGTTCTTGTGCTTGAGGTACCATTAGAACTTACAGTGGGTTCATTGTATTTCATCGGTGCAGCTCTAAGTGCACAATAGAAAGGCTGTTCTATAATCCAAGCATCGTTGCATGTTTCAGACCTTGGGATTGGTCAGCAAAGATGGGATCCACAAATTGATTTAGGCACCTAATCCCAGACTTAGGTGCCTAAGTCCCCGTTTGGCTCTACTGCGATCCACAAAACTTCAGCTGAACACTGTGGGCACCTAAACCCATTCGGTGCCTAGTTTTTTTTTTTTTTTTTAGAGTAAAAGTTCCCTCAGAATCTAAGTTTCTGTCTCTGATCATGTGCACTGCTCACTCCCTTTAGGCATCTGGACACCTATCTCCCACCTAAGCCCCAAAGCAATTTGAGAACCAGGGGAGGAGAGGCATTCAGCCACTTACGTTGTGTGTGGGGCCTAATCTGGAAGGAGTCTTCAGAGGCTGCCAACTGATCAAATCCAATTCTAAATCCAGCTGTCAGAGGAGATGTCTGCCTTATAACTTTTAGACCAGGGTTAGAGCACTCACCTGGGTTGTTGGAGACCCAGGTTCAATTTCTCCCTCTCTGCCAGAAGTGGGAGAAATGGGGTCTTCCACCTCTTAGGAGAGTTCACTAACCACTGATATTCTGATGAGGGAATGCCCTCAGTTTCTCCCGCTGAAGCAGTTGACTGTGGATAAATAATGCAAAAGTGACTGCCGCAAGGGGACTGGACCCAGGGTCTCCCACCTCCTAGGTATGTGCCCTAACTAATGGCCTACAGGGTCATTCCCTTGCACTTACACCCTCTTTCTGGCCCAATTACTATTTAAGTATTTATCCACAGTGGAAGTAATAGGCTCAGAGAGAGGAAGAGTGTGAATGAGGCTGTAATCCAATGGTTAGGGCCCCCACCTGGCAGGTGAGACGACTCAGCTCCAATTCTCCTGCTTCAAACTCTCTTATTTATCCACCATGGAACAGCTTCAATACGAGAGACTGAGGGAGCCCTCATCAGAATGTCCCATAGCTCAGTAGCCAGTAGAACTCTCCATAGGAAACCCCTGTTCAAATCCTCCCCCCCCTGCTCCCAGCACAGAGAGGAGAATTGAACCTGGCTCTCATATCCCAGGCAAGTTGACTAACCACTGGGCTAAAAGTTAAAAGGTGGACACACCCTCCCCCCACCATTTTGTGTGGAACAAGGCGGGTGCCAAACTCATTCTCACAATAAATGCCTTAGGCGCCATTTGGCAGTAGGTTCCTTTTCATGGATCGCTAAGCAGAGCTAGATGCCTTTCTTACATGCCCACCTCTGAGAAAGGGGCAGGGCTTAGGACACATCCCTCTCATCAGCATCTCCCATTAACTAGCTTAGGTGGCTCCCCAACTAGTATGCTGGCTTTTGTGGATTGCATCTTAGGTGCCTGTCCCTCCCAATTCATTGTATAGAGAACCTAGGTGTGTAACTTGGCTTTGTGGATCGCAGTGTTGTTCCCAGATTTTCTAGACACCTAAAAGTAAGGTGCCATGATGCTCAGCATTGCAACACCTAAGTCCTGTTGTGAAACCCACCCTAACTGCCCAATCTTGTGCCCACTGAAATCAATGGCAAAGCATCCATTGGCTTCAACAATGCAGGACCAAGCCCCAGCTGAAAAATGAGAAGTAAAAGCTGGTTGAGGTCTGGGCCATGCACTTTCTCCTGTAAGTGGGGTTAATGTTTGTAGAAAACAAACGTGTTAATTTTTTCTGTGGTGTGTTATACAGGAATTTATATTGATTTTGTAAAAATAAGTTTCCATTTTTGGAGGTGCTCTCAGACATTGGTGTATGTTGGTTTGATTTCATAGAATATCAGGGTTGGAAGGGACCTCAGGAGGTCATCTAGTCCAACCCCCTGCTCAAAGCAGGACCAATCCCTAATTTTTGCCACAAATCCCTAAATGACCCCCTCAAGGATTGAACTCACAACCCTGGGTTTAGCAGTCCAATGCTCAAACCACTGAGCTATCCCTCCCCAATAAATACATAAACAATAATAATTAATAAATAGGGATGACCCCAAGGCATGACATTTAAACCTTACCAAACAGGAGCTATCATACAGGATCAGCCCAGGGCCATACCTAGTCTAGTAGCTTGTTTCTTAACAGTGGTCTGTACCATATGCTCCAGAGGCAAGTGCAAGAATCCCTGTAAGTGGACAGTCATGCAATAACCTTCCCATAGAGAATATTTCTTCCTATCATCTGTCATTTAGTGGTTGGTTTATGCCCAGAAGCCTGAGGGTTTAGCTCTCTTCTAAAAAATTATTCTAACATAACTGTGGAAGTACTCATTAGCCATTTACATATCTAACCTAGTTAGTTGCAAAAAGTATTTCCCTCACTCCCCAAAGTTTCAGACAAAAAAAATGTTCAGAGCTTTTATAATCTTTCACTGACTTTTTAAAATTCTATTTTAAATTTTTGTTTCATTCCAGTTTTTATATTTTTGGGTCTCCCCCCTCATGGGTATGTTATTTTTTTTTCACAATGGAAAAATTTGGAAAAATGTAAAAAAAGGATGAGTGGGATATGGGGAAGATGGTACTTCCTCACTTTAAAATGCGTTTTTCAACTGGAAAAGTATGAAAAGTTTAAAAAAAGTTTAAACAAATGAAAGTATTTTTTCACATGTTCTAAAAACATTTTTCACACTTTTCTGAGCTGGGGAAAAAAGGTGTTAGAAGAAAAAAAAAGGATATTTTCTTCCACTTAGAAAATGTGGGGTTATTCTGTTTTTGTTTTAATTCTTACAAGGGGGGCAGGGAGGGAGAGGATGTTTCCCTTGACACGTTCTCTCAATTTTTTTGACCTTTATGCTCCTTATTCCAGTGGACAAAGGAAGGGTGGCTAGGGTGGGGTGAGGAGAGGAGGAAAGTAAAAAAGGAGAATGATTAAACCTGAAAAATCTAAAAACTGTAAATTGAAACATTGCATTTTTGGTTTTTAAAAACAGAAAGACAACAGAAAAGGCAATTAGGTATGAAACTAAAGTGTAAATGTTAATTTTGCTTTGAAATTTCTTGTCTTTACTCCCCCCCACCCTCATGACATTTGCCCCGCAAAAAAATCATTTTAATTGAAACCCCATTTGTCAGCAGGAAAATCCTTTTATCAAAAAAAATGCATCCTACTTAATTCTTGAACTCAATGTTGTCTTGTGGCAATGAGTTCCACAGATTAGTTTCAAATTATGTAAAACCTAATTCCGCTCATTAGTTTTAAATTTGGTGCCTTTCAACTTTAACAGTTATGGTGTTTTTGTATTACTGGCTGTATAACGGTACAACTTGCAGGTCCCAGTGAATATCAGAGTCCTTTTGTACTAGGTACTTTACAACAGAAAGTAAGAAGAGACTCTGCTCTGAAATCAATAGTCACTGTAACTGCTTTGCATCTGAAAATCAGACCACTTTTGTTTAATAGGATTTAGGAGACTAATTTTTAGGCATTTTGATTTGAAAATGTTGGCTTTAGTGTCCTACTCAAGGTCACAGAGTCATAAACAGAGGTAGGAATTTAACCAAGCTGTCTCAACTCACAGGGCCTTGGGCTGATCACTGGGGGAGCAAAGAACTTACGTTAGCATTAGAATTTATCCATGATCCAGGACATCAGTAGCAAAATAGACTCCTTAAATATCAGTGTTGCAAAAGTGAGAATGGCCATAACATAATACCATGGAAAACAATTTTATTTAGAGTTTCATATTTCCCTTGGTTTAAAAAAGATTGTTTTCTCTTTATCAACTTTAAAGTACAAGTAAATGACTTGTAGTTGTAATCCTTTGCTTTATTTTTCAAAGGCCTTTTCTGAATGTAGTCTATATAGAGCATTCATTCCGCATAGTCTAACCCACTTAAATGTTCTGCATCATAGTGACCATTCAGATTTCTTTTGGCCAGAGAGAACTGGATGTGCCTCTCTTCAGAGTCCACTGATTCTCCTCTTGGTGCAGCTAGAGGGATTGCTGTAGAATGAGGCAATGTGTTCTCTCAGTCACTGCGTCTAGAATGCTCCCAGCTTTTGTCCGCTTCAGGAGTGAGAACTCAGATCTCTTTCATAGTCAAAGTAAATGCATTTCAAATAGTAACTGAGGGAGGAGAGAGATTGCTTTTTTATTTGCATATACTGCCAAGATAAATTTTCAGTATATATTGGTAACTCATTTCAAAATGATTTCCTGTACTTTCTATTGCAAAGCAGCTAATCATTCTGAAGTCATTAGGTAATATTAAGGGATATACTTTCAAACCTGTTCAGTATGCTTAGATTTTGGCTCAATTAGGATTTAAAGGTGTGTTCTTAGCACGTGCTAGCTAATATATTCACCAGCTTAGTACATGTGAAAGTATTGTTATGATGGAGGCTGGGAGAGATCCTATTGAAGCTGATGTGCATGCTAGCCACTATTCATTCAGGATAAATGTAAGAAACAGGTAAGGTCCATTTTGGAGAAACAATAGGAACTGCCCAAAACACAGGCTACACGCTTGGCTGGACAAAAGCTGAGCTATATGTGTTGAGAGAGTTTCTCTGTGAGCTTAGGGCAAATATGGGGAGCAGTGGGGAATAATGTTTGGTAGGGCTGTGCATGAGGAGACACACCAGAGAAGCAGCCAGCAAGAGAAGCACTAGTAATATGGCTCAGAGAAATGCAAGAGGGAGAGCTTTGGGGGCAGAATGCTGGCTGAAAAGAGGCTTGGAATGGTTAGTAAAGAAATTCCTTCCTGTTTAATTCTTACTGTGTTCAGGGAAACACTGAGCACCTTTTAGCGGCAAGGCTGTAGCCTTAGCTTCTGCCTTATGCAAAGAAGGATTGCCCAGCCCTATTCCCCGTCTCCCTTCTCCCCAGCCCCTGCCCTGCCAAAATAGGGGAAGTTTCCCTTTTCAGATGGAAAGTTTTTGGAAACCAAAATTTATCTGAAATAATGACATTGGTTTGAAGTACAACAGTGGCTTAAAAATGCATCCGATAAAGTGAGCTGTAGCTCACGAAAGCTTATGCTCTAATAAATTTGATAGTCTCTAAGGTGCCACAAGTACTCCTTTTCTTTTTTTAAAAATGACAGCAACAGGGTAGAGTGGCAGGGTCTCATTGCTGAACTTGTTCTCACAATCTGGAGGAGTTTGGTGACCTTCTGGGCATGGCCTAAGGCTCTTTAAACAAGTGTTACTTAATTACCATTCGACAAAGGCAAGAGACTTATATAGGGCACAAAGTGGGTCAGTGATTTTATTAAGTCATTCTTAAAGATGACAGATATTTGTTTTTAATTTTCCATTGTACATATGCTATGGCAACATCTGCTATAGAAATATTCACATAAGTAAAACTTTTTTGTGTTAGGATAAGGATTGAATTCAAAAGCCCTAAACAAGAGTTTGAGGTGTCAGAATTGCTACTGCAGCTGCCTCTTTGATAATGAAAAACGTAGATCTCAAAAATAGATTTGGAATTCCTTTTTAGTATTTCCTGACACGACAAAGATGATTACTGATACAAATGCATTTTAACCGCCTATTTTATGTGTCTAAAAGAGGATTGGATGATCTTGCAGCTAAAGCACAGGATTGGGACTTGGGGGTTCTAGTCCCATCTTGCCACTGGATTTCCCTATGTTACTCTGAATCACCTAGCTGTGGCACAATTTCCCCACTACAAAATAGGGATAATTTCTCACAGTGGTGTTTTGAGATGTAGCTCAGGAACAGAGTGGGTTGAGAAGTGGTAAGGATTTTTTGTGTAAACAAAAAGCTTGACCTGTTCTGTTCATAGGTTGTATAATGTTTTTAGATCCTCAGAATGAAGTCATCGTAGAAGTGCACAGCATTTCTAGTCACACTCACATTTTGCATTACTTCATGTTCTGATTTTTTTGTAGTTAGATTTTTTTTTAAACTGAATGATTTCTATTGAGAGAATGTTTCCTAATATCCCAAGTATGAGATTTCAATCAACACAGGTAATATTGGCAGAATGTGTGATTTTAGGGAATTTCAAAAATTAAGACCTAAAAATCACTGCTTGGACAGGAGTCAGGATGGCTCAAAGGCCGAGCGATTGTGAATGGGTTAGAGTCTCACTCTGTGCCTTCTGCTTCCTGAATCAGCAGGGACTGAGAATGATGTAGAAGCAGCTATTCAGTTGCTGGGCAGAAGGATTTCTTAACACTAATTAAAAAACAAACAGTCTTGATGAGTTCCAACGACAACCCCTAGCCAGGCCTCCTCAGCTAAAAAGACAGTGGAGGCAATGTGCTGAAGAAATTGGGCAACTTCATAAAAACTACCCCCTCCCCCAAACACTCAAACCCCCACCCTCATAAAAGATTACATTGGGTAAAAGTTTATTTGGGTGAAGGGTATAAAGCAGGGACTGGTGTATCTGTCCCCTCTTGGAGACGGAATTTTAACTAGCAAGATTATCATTTGTGGTCAGTGTGTTATTTCTACCTAAACTGACACTTCATAAAAATAACAAATTGCTGGGAACTAATGGTCTTTAAATTCTATTTCTAGTGCTGGTCTCTATTTCTGTTCTTCTTGGTTGCTTTTCTTCTAACAAATCAAACTTCAGGATTGAAACAGGAAATTTAGATTTAACCTTAAGAGTCAGTGTTTTGTCTCATGTCTGCTCTAATGTGATGCAGATGGTAGGTCTGCTGTACGTAACTCAAGATTTTATTGAACTAGCCCTCCTTGCTTAATAGAAAACATAGCTAGCTGCAATGCACATTAAACAGATAATTCTGAGAGCAGTAAGCTTGAGAATGTATACAAGTATATTGACAAAATATTTGGGATGTTTCTTCAAACTGCAAGTCCTCCAGCGGTTTGATAGAGGGGACGGATGTTTTTGGTAAGGGTAGGGGAGGAGAGGCAGATGAGGGCTAACCACCCAAAAAACCCACCATGCCAAAAAAATTACAAGCTGAACTGTTCTTTTCTTTTTTCTCCTTTTAGAAGATGGTTGAAGGTTGGTATTCATTAAAGAACATATAGGCTATACTGACTAGTCTCCATGGAGCTAGAGCAGTATTCCTTAATATAACTTTATCCTGACTCCAATATCCTTACTATTCTACTTTTCCTTTGTTGGAGTTGCCAATCATCCCAAATTGTGCCAAAGATTTTGGTGGTTCTACAATGGGGACAAATGACTGACTGGTGAAAGCCAAAATCTCTTGAGGAGACAAGAAACCCTGCTGTGCTATGGTAACCCCAATATATACTATCCTAAATTTGTTTTTGCACATCCTCTACAAATAGAGGACCCTGCATCCTGAATTTCCTTGTTTTTACAAAAATTGTTACAAAACGCTAATATTGTGAAACCAGTAGAGTACTTTGTTATAATTAAGATTTTAGGAAGTTTAAAACTTAAACTCAAAGTTTATATCACCAGAGGGTACAATTCTACCTCGTAACAAACTATTAGTCTTGCACAATTTTAAAACACAGACATTATGACAATTGTCCAGCCAGATAATAATGAAACTGAGGCCATCCTATGGGGACTTCAAGCAACAAATCAACCAGCTGGAAAATACTTGATAGGTAGTCAGAAAGGAAAATACTACATAGACCAACACAAAGGAAAAAACTTACGCCACAGAAGATCACAGGAGTACCGCATATATCCACTACCCATCATTATGACCAGTATTGTCTCACTGTTTTCTTGTACACCCTGATCTGTCTATTTCCATCTGTTGTCTCATACTTAGGTTGTAAACTTTTGCACGGGGACAGTCTTTTTGTTCGGTGTTTGTACAGCACCTAGCACAGTGGGCTACTGATCAATCCTAGGCACTATGGTAATACAATAAACACAGAGCTGCTGGCTTAGTTTATACAAGGGAATCCCCATTCCTTTGCCGGTTAACTCGGTCTCAAAGAAGAAAATTTTATTTTTAAAGCCGCCGCTGTGTTTTTAAAGTGACTATCAAAATGACAATCAGTCAAATAATGACAATAGTGAAAATAAATCATTGTTACAATGGAATATAAAATTATATTATAAATAGAATCTTTGTGTATTAAACTGCCAACCTACCATTTTCCTAAAAAGCAGTTTCATCTATAAATAATTTGACTTCTGTGTTTGTGGTTAATTATCAATTCCAGCTGCAAGTTCTTTGTTGTAGATCTGTCTATTATGTGAACATACAGCGCCTAGCAAAATGGGGAGTTGATTGCAGTTGAAGCCGCTAGGTGCTACTATAGTACAAATAATTACTGAACTGTGATACAATCTTTTAGTAACACCATTACAACACACACTACTCAGAATGACAGGTTTCAGAGTAGCAGCTGTGTTAGTCTGTATTCGCAAAAAGAAAAGGAGTACTTGTGGCACCTTAGAGACTAACAAATTTATTAGAGCATAAGCTTTCGTGAGCTACAGCTCACTTCATAATGCATCCGATGAAGTGAGCTGTAGCTCACGAAAGCTTATGCTCTAATAAATTTGTTAGTCTCCAAGGTGCCACAAGTACTCCTTTTCTTCTTACTGCTCAGAATGTCTCTTAAAAGCTTCTACTGCTCATCTTACAAAATGCAGGAATCTATATGGTTAACCATTTGCAGCAGCATCACTTAAAATATATATATGGGCTAATAGTGATAATTATACAGCTGCAATCAGTCTTTGACCTCAGTTTACACACCCAGTAGATAATTCTCTCATAACAAGGCAGAACAGTTCAGTTACCACATCAGTAAAGATTTGATGCCATCAATGCAGCATGTCCATAAAACATCATATATGAATCTTGTTTCTTTCCAGGCTGCAGTATATTTCTTTTGCTTCTGCAGACGCTGTACAACATTCATAAGTGCATTAACATAAGTGTCATACCATCCTACTTAAATCATTGCATTTTATGCTGTCCTCACAAGAGAAATAAATGTAACATACGAAAAAGCTATGTTTCTTTCAGTCGGCAACTGGTCCACAGATGTACTGTGTGAAAACTTGACTACAGAAAAACAATCTGTAACATTGGTTTCTTTTTCATGTTTATAACTCCTCCTGTCACTTTCAGGCCTCCAGACACTTAGGTTTGTAGTGTAGACCAAGCCTATGTCAATATAACTACGTCACTCAGTCCTGAGTGACGTAGTTGCATTGACCTAACCCTGAGTTTAGACAGCGCTATCTCAATGGAAAGGCTCTTCCATCAACATACCTACTGCCCCTTGTGGAGGGGGAGTACCTATGACAATGGGAGAAGCTCTCGGAAGCGTTTCTCCCCCCCCCCCCCCCCCCGGCCCACAGTCTAACCCAGTTCCTCTTTATAACTCCAATTCTTCAACAGGCAAATTAAACAGATGTATGCTGTTGGTTAATAATACTGTGTTTTATTTGCAGTCAAATGTGCTCCATGATTTTCTCCAAATGTTATTGGCCACTGAAGGTAAATTATTGTTGTGGAGTACCTTATGCTCAATACACCATCTTATCCTCTTTCAAATCCCTCTTTCAAACTCAGCTCTGCCAGGAAGCATATAGAAAACTACCATCAGATAATGGCTAGGCAGGTGGCAAGTTGTGATTATTTCTAATGGTTGGTGTATTACACCTATGAAATTGTATGCACAGCTAGTCTATGCTAAAATAGCCTTTTAATTATACTGTCCTGCCCTCTGCCTTATATTTGCTTGTTTATATTTCATCCATCTGTTACATCCTTGGAACAAGGACTGTCATTTATTTACATGCATATATAATGCTAAGTACAACCTGGTTGAGGCCTCTAGGCATTAGTGCAATATAAATATTATGAAGTTTTAAATTTAGATAGAATATAAAATAATACCTAATACTTACACAGCGTTTTTGTATTGTGGATCTCAAAGTGCTTTACAAAGACAGAGTCCAAGGAAGCAGGGAAGAGGAACGGACATATCCCAATCCCTTTGCACACCAGCTTGCTGAGCTGCTGGAGTAGGTTACACTATCCAAAGAAATGGTGCAGTGTCTGCTCTTCACCTGCATGCTAGGGTACTCCAAGAGAAATTGTGCCTCCTGCAGCATATTCCCACCAGAGATGTCTCCTGTGTCATCCCAAAAATGGGCCTGCAACCAACCCATAATGTGGGTTTACTGGCCCTGAAAAGTGCCAGAGACCTGCTAGAATTAGTATTTCTTCTGATTAGTGAATATTCTTTATTTTCTTTCTTGTCATTCTCAGCACTTTGTTTTGCTTAGCATTTTCCCTCTTATGTAATCATTTGGCAGGGCTTCTCTCAAGCCTGCTGCTGTTTTATATCACTACTCTGAACAGAAAAGTACAGTAGTTCTAAACATCCAGCAAGGTCTGATTTATTGAATTCTAGTGGTCAAGCTCAGAAACTTTGGTCATTAAAAATTCAGGTTTTCTGGTAAACTTGCCCTCTTTTCTCTCCACCCTGCTACTCTGCTACATCAGCAGGTATTTTATCAGCCTGGGTTATTTTTTGTTTTTAAAACAACAAAAATTTCAGCAGACCTGATTCATTCTTATGTGTATATATATATGGGAGGTCAAACAATTAAAATTAATTGCAATTAAGTGAGTGGTGTTAAACAAGAATAGAATACTATTTATATAAATATTTTGGATGTTTTCCACATTTTCAAATATATCCACAGAATACAAAGTGTACAGTGCTCACTTTATATTATTTTTATCACAAATATTTGCACTTTAAAAATGATAAACAAAAGAAATAGTATTTTTCAATTCACCTCATACGACTACTGTAGTACAATGTCTTTATTGTGAAAGCGCAACTATAAATACATACATTTCAACTGGTATTCTATTGTTTAACAGTGCATTAAAACTGTGATTAATTTATTTTTTAGTTAATCGTGCGAGTTAATTGCGATTAATCGACAGCCCTAATATTTTATATACATCAGTGGTTTCCAACCTTTTTACACACAGGATCACTTTTTGAATTTAAGATCAAGCCAGGATCTACCCCGCCTCTTCCCCGAGGCCCTGCCCTGCTCACTCCATTCCCCCTTCCCCCTGTTGCTCATTCTCCCCCACCCTCACTCACTTTCACCGGGCTGGGATTGGGTGGGGGGGGGTGCAGGCTCTGGGCTGGGGCCAGGGGTTCAGAGTGTGGGAGGGGGCTCCAGGCTGAGCCTGTGGTAGTGGGTTGCAGGGGGTGCAAGCCGCAGTTCCCAGCCAATGGGGGTTGGAGGCAGCAGCAGCATACAGAGCCACCTGTCCTCCTCCTGCCCCCCAGGGGCTGCGGAGACATGCCAGCCACTTCTGGGAGCATCATGGAGCCAGGGCAGGCAGGCAGCCTGCTGCTGCACCACCGGACTTTTAGCAGCTGGAAAACACAATTGAGTGTCAGAGGCTCCAGTATCGACCAGTCGACCACGATCGACCAGTTGGTGACCACTGATTATACACACTCACACACGCACCAAGTAGTCAGGCATCTTGCAGTGTGTGTGTGTGTGTGTGTGTGTGTAAATCAGGGGTGGCCAACCTGAGCCTGAGAAGGAGCCAGAATTTACCACTGTACATTGCCAAAGAGCCACAGTAATACATCAGCAGCCCCCCATCAGCTCCCCTCTCCCCCAGCTACCCCCGCCCACCAGCAGTCCCACCAATCAGCACCTCCCCCTACCTCCCGGCTGTTTTGTGGCATGCTGGAGGCTCGGGGAGGAGGGTGGTGGGGGAGAAGCGAGGGTACGGCAGGCTCGGGGAGGGCATGGGAAGGGGTGGGGGCAGAGCCTGTGGCAGAGCCAGGGGTTGAGCAGTGAGCACCCCCCAGCACATTGGAAAGTTGGTGCCTGTAGCTCCAGCCCTGGAGTCGGTGCCTGTACAAGGAGCCGCATATTAACTTCTGAAGAGCAGCATGTGGCTCCGGAGCCACAGGTTGGCCACCCCTGGTTTTAAATCATAAGTATAAATCAATGACTCAAATCATATAATCTTTAGTGATCCAAAATCCCACTGATTTAATATATGCTCTATGGGAGTTTTGCATTAGTAAGGAGATTGGCACAGACGCAATCGCTGTTTATCTTACATTTATCCTTCCTCTGACAGACAATCAGTTCTTTACCACCTTTGAAAGTACTATAAAAGATCAACAATCAAGAAAAAAACAAACATTAATTTTGTTATATTTTACTACTTAAAATTGATTCCACATTACAATAGCATTTGGGTGATGCTGCAACAATCATTTAGCAGGAACATATCTAAAACTAAGCAAATAATAACGTGCCAGCATTAAGTATGATGTATAATGGATGAAAACAATTCAGCAGCCTCTAAATAAAAAAGTTTCATCATCTAAATAGTTGTACAGCATGTGGATTTCTATGAAATTGGAGAATTGCAAAAGACACAGCTACTGCAAATCACTCGGCATGAGGTTTGTGTCTTATTGCTAGACAGTGACAAATAGGGGAAGCTGAGCAAAGACTACCTAGTATGAATAAATCTAATTTTAGCCAAGTAAGAAGAGTTGCATAGGTATCATAGGTTCTCTTAAAATGTTTAACTTTTTAAAACATTTGCACAGTGGTAATAATATTTGAGAGATGAACTGTTAAGCTTCATAGACCTTGTTCAAGCTAGAGTTTTGAAATTATTGGGGACAGGTAGATTAGATAACGCGCATTTCACTCCATAAAATAGATAGTTTTCTTTATTTGCAGAGCACACAAAGAAAATACTGAAGAAAGATTCCTTGTATGAAGGACTTCTACCTCTGGTATCTCCTGTGCTGCTGTTTGCGCTTCTTACTATCTGGGTGATTTTATCACCGTGTGATATATTAGCAAAACAAACCAGGCTATTTTTATGGATGGTTGGTGTTGTCTTCTCAAATGTTATTGTAAGTATTTTTGTGACTATGGTTTATATTTAGAGACACTATTCTAGGAGTAGGATTAAATTGTTCTTTTACTTGATGTGACTAAAAGAAAGAAAAGAGCAAAATTAGTTAAAAAAACTCACCACAATCACTTTCATTCCTCTTGTGCCATTGGAATTAAGTGTCTAAATAGTGTGTCCACATTACACCCTCGTTTATAAAAATATACTACACCAATTGCCTGAAATGTTGAAACTTTCAGCAGTGTTAGTACAGGTTTTTGGATATTTATTCCAGATTAGTGTAAGATTTTTAAGGTCTCTTTTCCAGGGCTTTATGAACATTGCTGTCTTTATTTCTCTAATGGGAAGTTCTAAGAGCAGTTCCCAATATTTTAGCATCTAACTGGAAAAACAAGGCTAAAAAAAATAAAAAGGTAAGGTGTCTACCAGCAACTCATCTCCAAGAGACAACTCTTGCTCTTCCCACACACACCCTGCCCCTTTGGCAGGGGCAGCAGCACAGCCTTGGAGCCACTCCATTCACCTCACTTCTCTTCTGGTTTGAAGCACAAAACTTTCTTCCCTCTATTCCACTGAGGGATCTCAATATTCCACTGAGGGATCTCAAAGGCACCCTGGGAAATGTTCAGGCAACACTGTTGGCTGGTCTGAGCACACAGTCACAAAAGGCAAAAGTCATACTTCTGTCTGAACTACAGGCACGCTTAGAAACTCGCCTAAGACAGGTAGAGATTTACATTCAGAATAATAGAACACTTCGTATTGAGAATTTAGGATGGTGGATGGGAGAGTCTGAGCCCTTTTGGACCTCCTCATGGAGCTGGGTGTGGAGACTGCGACTGCTTGGGGGATTTCAGATTCACTGCTAATAAACGGATGGGCAGAGGTGAGCATAACTGTGGAGACAGTTAACAGGGAGTTTAAAGTAGAGAAGACTGAGGACCTAGACTGAAATACAAGACAACTGGAATACGTACATGTTTAAGATCATCATAGCCAAAACAGAATTCTTAACCATTTCCCCCTCCCCACAATGGACACCATCCATCCATCACCACCACTCAGGCCCATAAGCAGCTCTGTTCTCTCTCTCGAGCCTCTGATCCAGGCTATGTCTCAATCTGGCCAGTTTTTCCTGAACCCAATAATAAATACTAAAATAATGGTAACAATACTCATAGAATAGAAAAAGAGAGGCTATTGAATAACCTTATAAAGACAAATATATATGTAGTGTGGCCAACTGAGGTCTAAACAGGGAATACAAGTCAAATAAAAATACTTGTAGCATTGGAAGGGTGTAAACATTAAGGAAAGAGGAATTAGCTGGGTTGACACATGGGAATGATGTTAACAGGATGGAATTAAGAACAAAAATTTTAACCTATCAAAAAATATTCCTAACACAATTAGCTTGTGGAACAGGAATAGTGGAACCCACCTTTCTGTAGCTAGTTTAAATGGAACCAAAGCACTGAGAATAGATTGTAGGAAAAGATTCTGAGGGAAATGGGTTAGGTCAGCAGAAGAGTCTTAATATCCCACTTCCATTTTTATCTGACAAACTCAGTTCTAACCTTTTTTCTACTGTCATCTGTAGTGACTAGAGTAGTTCAGGTTTAAAATAGTATATAATTTATTGGCCAATACATCTCAGAACTAGTAAATGACTGCAATTACAATTCTTTATGCACAATATA
Organism: Dermochelys coriacea; assembly: GCF_009764565.3. NCBI lineage: Eukaryota > Metazoa > Chordata > Testudines > Dermochelyidae > Dermochelys > Dermochelys coriacea. Next base: position 75,791,083 of record NC_050069.1, read on the forward strand.
TTTTGTTGATGCCTTATGTTAATGGAAGTAATTTATTGTGATGGAAACTGGGAATAATGTGAGTGAACCTTACAAACACACTGAGAATTTAACAAATCAGTTTTTAATGGAAAATCATATTTAACATAATTAACAATACATATTCCACCTTCTGGATATTTGCAGTTGCTCAGCAAAAGGACACTATGTATGTAATAAGAAGATTATGGTAACTTACTCTTGTTGATATACTGCAAAGCACAACACAGCTCCCTAAGTGAATTCTAAAATGGATTGTATTTTAAAAGGGACACTGTCAACTTCAATAATACATTGTAAGCCAGTGTGTTTACCTGCACTATTAATAAATTACTGAATATGAAATAAATTTACATACTTTATTTTTTCCATTTTTTAGCTTCCACAATGAAACAGCGAAGTCAGTGTCACCTTTACTTTCAGAGTCTTAATACTGTAGTGTTTGGATTTCAAACACTACAGGGAAATGAACTTTTCATTTGATTTTTTTTTAATTGTGAAAGTATTTCTATTGATTTCAGGATTTATAAAAATGCTAATTTTTACCACATTTCAATTTTGAGCCAAACTTAAGTTAACAAGGGGTAAAATTTTCAAAAGTGCACAAGTGATTTAGGTGCTTATTTCATTTTCAAAAAATGTTTTTGGCTCTTAAGTCTCATTGAAAGTCAATGGAGCTTAAGTCATGTCTACACTACAGCATAATTACGGCACTGCAACTGTGCTGCTATAGTGCCATGGTGTAGATGCATCCCACGCTGATGGAGGGTTTTTTCCCATCCTTGTTGGTAATCCACCTCTTAGAGAGGCTGACCTAAGTACATTGCACAGGACACAAATTTTTTCACAGCCCTAAGTAACGTAGCTAAGTTAAGTCTAATTTTCAAGCCGAGACCAGGCCTGGAGCCAAATTCTTAAAAGTATATAGGCACCTAAAGATGTACAGAGGTGCCTCATGGGATTTTCCAAAAACAAATACACCTAACTCCATTGATTTAATGGGAGTTATGCAACCCGTGGCTTTACAAAATCCCATTAAATCCCATTTGAACCAACTGAATGCTTTTGAAAATCCTACTAGAAGTCTGTCTGGATCTTTAGGTTCCTAAATACCTTTAAAAGCTGACCCACAGAAACCTAAGTCACCTTTGAAAATGGGATTTAGGTGCATTTGAAAATTTTGTCCATGGTTTGGTATTTAGTCATTTCAAGCTGAAAGAAACTTTGGTTAAGGACATGAAAATTCATGTATTGAAAATACATAGGAGACCAATAGTATTACAGTATTCAGGATCTCACTAAAATACTAATACTTGTGATTTATACAGCACTTTATATGTTCAGTCCATCACTTTGACCATGAGCCTTCTACCTCAATCCATTGCTCCAATGATTAAGTTTCATTTAGTATTACATTTTTGAGTTTGTGAAAGGAAGTGTCAAACAAGCTCCCCTTTATGCAAAGTTGTTTTTAAATTCAAAGAGTAACACGTCAAAACACTGTCTCCATAAAAGATATGTACTGTATGTTTTAAATTACATGTAATAAAGTGCTGTAAAAATCACAGCCAATAAAGGAGCAAAGATGATCATTTATGGTAAATCTCCATCTTGGAACTACCTGTGTTTCCTAAGCCACACACTTTTTCAACTGAAAATACTCTAGCAGACAAATTAACATGCTTCCTTGAAATAAATTGCTCCAATACGTCTTACTTGACTGATTACATTATTCTAACAGTGCAGAGTGATAATTTGCCAGATGAGTGACACCAGATCTGAAGCTTTCCACTGGATCCTGTTTCCATGAGCTCTTGTGGTCTATGCAGTGATAACAGGGCTCCTGGGCAACAATGAGGAAATGGCACTTACCATATTCACTACGTTAGCCACAGCTGCTCACGTATACTATGGAGTTTGTGTGGTAAATACATGTTTTTTTATAATTTTATTCATAATTGCAGGTATAGAAAAAGTTACAACTGAGGCAGTAGGGAGAAGATACATGTGTCAGATTTGGTGTGATTACTATGACATACAAGTATGGCAGTATGTTATACTTTGAATTTTTTTTAAATTCATTCTTTCTAGTGTATTTATCTTTAGTCCAAAGGAAAACAAACTTGTTCACTATGGGCACTGCATCTCTTGCCCCCAAGTACAGAATCTTTAGTAAAAAGAAAAGGAGTACTTGTGGCACCTTAGAGACTAACAAATTTATTAGAGCATAAGCTTTCGTGAGCTACAGCTCACTTCATCGGATGCATTTGGTGGAAAAAACAGAGGAGAGATTTATACACACACACACACACACACACACACACACACACAGAGAGAGAACATGAAACAATGGGTTTATCATACACACTGTAAGGAGAGTGATCACTTAAGATAAGCCATCACCAGCAGCAGGGGGGGGGAAAGGAGGAAAACCTTTCCTTGTGACAAGCAAGGTAGGCTAATGAGTACCCAGAAGTCACCTACTACAGGACAGGCCCAACAAAGAAAACAACAGAACGCCACTAGCCATCACCTTCAGCCCCCAACTAAAACCTCTCCAACGCATCATCAAGGATCTACAACCTATCCTGAAGGACGACCCATCACTCTCACAGATCTTGGGAGACAGACCAGTCCTTGCTTACAGACAGCCCCCCAATCTGAAGCAAATACTCACCAGCAACCACACACCACACAACAGAAGCACTAACCCAGGAACCTATCCTTGCAACAAAGCCCGTTGCCAACTCTGTCCACATATCTATTCAGGGGATACCATCATAGGGCCTAATCACATCAGCCACACTATCAGAGGCTCGTTCACCTGCGCATCTACCAATGTGATATATGCCATCATGTGCCAGCAATGCCCCTCTGCCATGTACATTGGCCAAACTGGACAGTCTCTACATAAAAGAATGAATGGACACAAATCAGACGTCAAGAATTATAACATTCAAAAACCAGTTGGAGAACACTTCAACCTCTCTGGTCACTCGATCACAGACCTAAGAGTGGCTATACTTCAACAAAAAAGCTTCAAAAACAGACTCCAACGAGAGACTGCTGAATTGGAATTAATTTGCAAACTGGATACAATTAACTTAGGCTTGAATAGAGACTGGGAATGGATGAGTCATTACACAAAGTAAAACTATTTCCCCATGGTATTTCTCCCTCCCACCCCACCCCACCCCCCACTGTTCCTCTGATATTCTTTTAACTGCTGGAATTAGCCTACCTTGCTTGTCACCATGAAAGGTTTTCCTCCGCCCCCCCCCCCCCCGCTGCTGGTGATGGCTTATCTTAAGTGATCACTCTCCTTACAGTGTGTGTATGATAAACCCATTGTTTCATGTTCTGTGTGTGTGTGTGTGTATATAAATCTCTCCTCTGTTTTTTCCACCAAATGCATCCGATGAAGTGGGCTGTAGCTCTAATCAATTTGTTAGTCTCTAAGTGCCACAAGTACTCCTTTTCCTTTTGCGAATACAGACTAACACGGCTGCTACTCTGAAACCTGTCATTATGCAAGGCAGAATCTTTAGTGGATCAAAATATTGCAGGGACAGAAATTACTATCAGCTAAGCCTATCATAGTCATAATCTTTGTTGATTGGTTTTCTGTAACAGTATGTGTGTGTCCTGCACTTCCCCCAGCTTCTTCACTAGGGGATTAATCCAATGAAGTTAAAACAGAGTAAAATACAAAACATATAAAAAAATGGTCATTTTGTTTTAAATGTGCAAAGCAGCATTTCAAACATTTAATCTATGTTGCCCCCTCCACCAGCTCCCACGTTAGAGGTACCATGGTGTCATTGTGTGTATGTTCTTGGAATATCTTCCAAAAGCTTTCAGATTAGCTGGATACTGTTTGAATTTATTTTTGGCATTTATCACCAACTGCGTTACTGATCAAATTCATTCTTCTGCAGTCAATAGCATTTTGTCCTACCAATTTTGTAAAATAATCCTTAAAACATGCCTTAATTTGACTTTGCTTTAAGAGCGAATGTCCCAAATAGCAAAAATTTCATTTAGAAAATATACGGTTGACATCCTTTTATTGAAGACCTGGTGCTGCACTGCATGGGAAAGCTTTGCCTCCTGCCTTGAAAAAAATGTTCCCTTGTCAGTGTGTGGATACAAGTGCCATAAGAGATTTTAAGACATTTGTCAATCCAGGCCAAAATAGCACAGATTAGATCTGAATTATTTGGGCCAGATTCAATGCTGGCCTAAGAGGGCCTAATTCTATTCACTTCTTTTGCCATCTGTGAATCTAGTCCCCAGTGGCTTCGTCTCTCATCAATATACTACATGAGGAATTTAAAATCAAAACTCACTAGCTTTAATGCTTAGAATTAAACCTAAATGAGTGGGAGTACAGACTTGGAATTCTTGTGCAGATACAATATGTTCTCATCAAAACACTCAACCCTCTAATTTATCTTTAGGGGAGGCAGCTGAGTAAGCATTTCAACATTTACATCTTTTTGTTGAAGAAACACATTCAAGAATGAACATCTTTGCTGTGTCCAGAGTATAAAACTTACCATGAAGCTTCTCATCGGTGTTTCTGTGATAAAAATAGTGGTGCTTTGTTGATTAAAATAACCAAAGAGCATAATGGGCTAGATATACAAACTTCTGAGACAATGAGCTACTCAGCAAGGTTCAGAGAAAGCTAGTCCAGTAATCAAAGAATTGCTAGTCATTCTGCTGCCTATGTTGCCTATCCCACCTATCCTATCTTTTTCCTCTTTGCCCAGAATATCAAGTTTGAACTTCTTGTCCCTACCTTCGAAACCCTGCACAAATCAGTCCTAGGCTGTACTACATCACTGAGCTTTTTGAATAGTGCCCTCTCTCCATCCCATCCATTCACCAATGAAGCCAGTTTTGATGTCCCTACACTTCCTTCCCTGGCTCATATTTGTGCCTGCTTAAGTGATGCCATATTTGCGTGGAACTTCCAATATGCCAGCCACATTCCATTTCCCTCCTAAAGTCTCACTTCTCCGACACTCCCCCCAAATACTAACCCATGTCAAATGCTTTATTTCCCTCAAGTTAATCAGTGAAGAGCATCAGATGAGGAAACCAAGCAAAACAAGACCCTTTAAATCCCATACTCTCTTTGGTTTCTCACAGGTTTCAGAGTAGCAGCCGTGTTAGTCTGTATTCGCAAAAAGAAAAGGAGTACTTGTGGCACCTTAGAGACTAACAAATTTATTAGAGCATAAGCTTTCGTGAGCTACAGCTCACTTCATCGGATGCATTCGATGAAGTGAGCTGTAGCTCACGAAAGCTTATGCTCTAATAAATTTGTTAGTCTCTAAGGTGCCACAAGTACTCCTTTTCTTTTTGGTTTCTCAGTGATCCTTGTCTGATCTATATTATTCAGATTGCAAGCTCTGCAGGGTAGGGATTGCCCTTACGTGTGTCTTATACAGCACAAAGCACATTGTTGGTGCTTACCTAAGAAACAACAAGCAATATACCCCACTCCAATCTGATTGTTTATGAAAAGAAAACTTGTACACTAGAAGGCTTTGAAGATTCTCTGAGGGCTTGTCTACACATGCTGCAGTGCATCTGGTGAAGATGCTCTATGCCAACTGGAGAGAAGTTCTCCCACCAATACAGTGCTGTCCATACCAGGGATATATGTAAGCATAACTTATGTTGCTCGGGGGGGGAGGGGAGGTTATTCACACCCCTGAGCAACGTAAGTAATGCCGACATAAGCTGTAGTGAGGACAAAGCCTAATCTTGTTGTGAAGGTAGGGCCTGAACGCTAGAGTAACTGGGCAAACAATTTGCAAAACCAAATAGACATAAAGCGAGTGGCCTGTTAGATCCTTTGTACACAGTATTTTTTACAGCCTCATCTAGATATGCAATACATGCTAATCAGTTCTTTACCTGCATTCCTTACTATCTAGGCCAATAAGTCTTCTGGTGCATATACCAGGGTTGCAAATTAGTGTTGCTATTTAAAGTACATTACTCAGGTTATATAGGAAATAAGAAATAAGGAGGTGGAGTGGGAGGAGGACTACAGCGATATTTAAAAATACAAGTGTTCGTCCTTCATTGAAAAATGCTTACTTTATTTAAGTTTATGTCCTTTGTGCTTGGGCTCTCTTCCTCTCACATGCTGTCCTAGCCAAAGAGGCTCTCTGACTAGTCCCAGGTATTCAGGTGTGCGTCAATTGTGCTTGCATCACATCAATTCAAGCCAATGGTTAAGTCAGCTATTTAGGGAAAGTTCTGCTATCACTCCTTGAATGATGAGTCCCCTTCCATCTAACTCATGTGGAGGGTGGAGATGGAAGTGAAGGTGAGGGTTGGGTTGCCCCAGGCCTTTTTGGGGTCTTCAGAGCAGGATTCCAGTGCTGCATGAAGGAATACTTGCTGGACCTACCAGGTCTAAAGGATTGTGTATTTAATGAGATGCTAGAGGGGAAGCCCTGAGTGCATGTAGCTAAGAAACTGAAGTTTCAGGCAAAGATTCTGAAGTCTCATTCTTTGATGGAATTAAATATTAAATTCAAATACTTTATATATTGGAACAGAATTTTCTCACCTACTTTGACACCTGTAGATTTTTGAAGTTTTTTTTTTAAATCCATTCATCAAAAAATATCTGGAAAATATTTGGGTGAATACAAGCAGATCGTAATTTTTTAAGTACAGTATATGAAAAGTATGTGTAATAGAAAAATACACCTCAATAGTTATATCAGGATCATTATCTTTGTATTGTTGCCCCCCGCACAATTTATTTGAAAACTGTTGGAAGTGTACATGTACATAAAAGTGCCTTAATATGGTGCACTGTATTGTAGTATCTTAAAATAGTTCACTAACTTAAATGACAAAACTTGAAATGCCACCATCCTGTCCATGTTTCTACTATATTGATTTTTTAAAATGCATAGCACTGAGTTTTAATGTAAATGAATTCCTTGTACTATTTCATATTTCATATATCACATATGCAAGTTTTGTCCATTTTTTAAAAATTAACTGTCAAGCTACGTTAAGGCAAACTGAAGTATAGATGCAGATTATGTACTGTATAGTGTATGTTACACTGTTAGAGAATGTCTTGGAAAATAAGTTAACTTTGATTCAACAAAATGAAATAGAGTGGTTTGTTCACAGCAGGACAGTATGAGCACTGATTGACTTTTCACAAGGTCTGCTAAGGACTATGGAGAACATAAACTGGACACCATGCCTCCTTTTACTTGGTATATCTGTGCAACAGATGGTTAGTTTCACCATCATTTTCAAATGAAAGTTATTAAATAAGTGAAATTTATACTCTTTATGATGGGGCATGTTAGACATTGGAACATAGATTTGCTTACCTATTCTGATGAAGGGCATCTATCATAATAATTTTCTCACTGCAACAATGAACTTAAATCTGGTTGGACTGAATGGGATCACTGCCTACCCCTTCATGGCCTTCTGCTCTCCTTCCCCACCAAAATGTAGTAATTTAAGAACTGTTATAGTACATGCTAAAGATGCTGAATTGCCCTCATGCTGAATGGATGGACAAAGCAGCCTTCTCTGAAGCTGTGATGAAACATTAAAGCAAACCTCTAGGTGGAGATCAAGAGCAATTTAGATTAGATCCTTCCTCCTTCTAGGAAGGAAGCATTGCCTGCCCCCCAGTACTGTTCCCTAAGGCTTAGTAGCAAATACCTAACACACTTTCCCACAGTACACTGAGTCAGATCCATGGAGTTGGCTTTAATGCATTCTTTCAGCTATTTCATCAAACAGAGCAAGTATTTCTGATCCCAATTTAAATCTTTTAGAGATTGCACTTAACATGGCATCCCTACCGTTAGACCTCTGTGACAAAGGTCCATTTGGAATTTCCCTGTAGATCTTCACTATAATATTCCCTCTTCACCTCTTAGTTTACTTTTGCTGTACCTACATCCAAACTAAACTACAGCTGCAAGAGATTTAGTACTCTGAAACTGGAAAGAGTTTGCCAAAAGAATACTCTGCATCTTATTTTATTTTTTTTTATATTTTCATTCATCTCATCCTGAGATTTGTGGAAGGGTGATACAGTTGTTGGGCTCCTGAAAAGAGATTTCTACATACATTATGAACCACATTTCCTTTTAAAGCATTTGGCTTTTTTTCCCCTTGCTCGCATTTGCAATTAATAATGAAACAGTTTAATATATAAATAGAAAACTACCACTTTAAACTATTTTGAATAGTCTCTAGAGCTACACAGATTTTAACATATACTTTTTTTTATTAAATATGTAAAAAGATAAACGCAAGTCAAGTTATTCACATATTCAGAGACCAAAAAAAAAAAATCTACTCTACCATGCGACAATTTGTGGGTAATGTAAAATGACTGATACATCCGAATAAGACTTTTTGCATCTATGATGTCATTACTTATCTATTTATAATTAACAATACATATGTTTACATTCCTTTCAGTTTACATTTAATATATAACCAAAGCTTTATGGTGTGCTATTTAGTAAAAGTAATTACAAATGCATATTAAAACCATAACGGAATAATGGTGTTACTCACCCAGGCAGGACAACTCTATCCCCTTCCAGAGAATCACTCCTCACCACATTTGAGGCTCTCTGGCTTGGGAAGGTAACTACCATTCCTGTGCCCAACATCAATCACTTCCTGCCTGATACAAAGCAGTGAAAGGGTTATACTCCTCAGACCAATTACAAGGCAGAGTAGGAAGAAAGGGAGGAAAGGACAGGTTGGCTTTTTTTTTTTTTTTTTTATACTTATAGCTGAAAAGGGTAGGGTAGAGTAGCCTTGTCGAGAACCACCTCGCAAGCAGAAAAATCTAACCATTTTGTAGCCTTGGAAAAACACTTTTTAAGGAAGACTCTTCAATGTCTGCTTGCCTATAATTGGAAAGATGATGGAATTGTATCAGTGATCACAATCTGGTGCTGATGCCAGTAGATGGGTAGGGTCTGATCCTGAATTCCTTGCGCCACCAGAACTTCCCCAGATGCTAATGGAAATTTCTGAGACAAAATTAAGAACTGTGCCCTAAATGCTGACATTATATCCTTATAAAAAACTCCTCACTTTTTAATTTGCTTTACATATAGGATTTTAATTGAAACCAAGCAAATCAATTAAACTAAAAATCGCAATGAAAGTGCTACATTGCAGGGTACAGCACTTTCACTACCTATTATTGGATAGGAAGTGAGGTCAAGGCCAGAAAACTCTTAAACCACAGGGACTGGATACTATGCTGCTGAGCCAAGGGAGCAATTGAGGAAATGGAAACACCTGTTCTAATGTTTAAAGGTATTTTATGTACTGGTTGTGGTATGAAACTCAGTAGGAGTGATTGCTCACATTTAACTAAATTAGATTAACATTGTTGCAAAAGATTTGAGAACTGAAGATTTTTTTTAAATTAAAAAACCTTCTGCTTCAGTATAAATTTAGTACCAGAGCTTAATCAGTAAAGCAACTCCATAAAGATTTTTAAAAAGATACACCATTCAGAAGGTTTTATTGAGCTTTTCAATGATAGTAGCCTGGGATGAGACTTTTCCTTGTGCCTGCCAAATCAAATAACCGAAGTAATAAATCTAGAATTAAGAAATCAAGCGATGGAAGCCAGGAACACCAGGTGTAAAAGAAAGGCAATACCGATTCAGAAATAGAACAAAAATGTGCTATTTTAAGATTTTTTTAAAATAAGGAACGCTTTTAAATGTATTTTATGCTATATTTCTGCCAACAAAATGCCATAATTTAGAACAGGATAACAAGTACCCTAATTAAGAGGAAACACCCTTGGTACAGAAGTCTCTAAAGTCTAGCTCTGCACTGGGCCAACCTATCCAGCAGTGAGGTCAGTCAGTCTGCAGAACTGTTTTTGTCCCTTGCAGGTGATCCCCTGCTAATATGTTCTTTACCTCTAACAGGACTTCTGGCTGGTTCACTAAGCATGCAGAGTGGCCTAAGCACCAATGGGGAAAATATGCCTTCATCAGTATTCAAATCATTTCATGTTTAAAAGGAGAATCTCTTAAGAGTTTCAAGACTTGTTCTGCAGCTGGTTTGCTGCAAATCAACCTTGGATATGCCTAGCCCCAGTAAGGAAGTCTTCATCTTCCATATGTGTATGGCCAAGGGGAGAGGAGGCAAGAGTAGGAAAGAGGAATGGTTGACCCATTTGATCCTCATTCGTAGGAGTGGCAGGCAGAATATAAGGTCAGAGATGGCATTCTGCAGATGCAGCTGCAGGAGAGAGATTGTCGTCTCCCGAATCAGCACTGAGCTGGAGGCAGCAACAGAATTTCTAATAAATACAGGTCCTTCAAAAGAAAGAAGCAGGGAAAGCTTCTGTTGAAAAGTCAGGAAGTTGAGAGGACTTTCAAACAGCTAAGTAGACACGTATCTTCCAGAAATAAAAACATATCGTGCAGCTTTCTAACATGCTTTGGTGTAAAACACTCAGGGGGGTTTAAATCTTTATTAGGGAAACTGTTGCTTTGCAGTCTCTTTTGTGAATACAGGATAGGAACGATATGAGTCACATAAGCCTTTTCCCTCCACAACACACACCTCATCATTATAGCTTGAGTATCATTTCTAATGTATCCCTTTGTTCCAATTGTTTGACCAAATTTATGCCCCGAGGCAGATGTACTAGAAAATACCAAAGCACCACCAAGTGACAAACACATCTAGTGGTACAGTACTTCTTGCCACAAGAGATGCCAATATAAACATTTTAGAACAAATTACAAATGTATCATACTTAAGACAAAAAGAAAAAATAAATATATATATTTTTTAAAAAGCGGAACGAATCTCAAGCAGCCAAGTGGTGAAGTTGCAGTGATGTACAGTAGGTGATGTAGCCCTAAGACCTCTCAGGTAGACACACTGAAAGAAGACTTCTGCAAATGCATCTTGGCAAAATATGGGTACAGAATGCTGTGGTTTGCTGGCACTCACTACGGTACATAAATGTTAATGGCAGACTGGGAGTGACTGGTTTTGAGTTTGAGGCCACACATGTTCCTTTCTCCAGAAGAAAGTTCCCATACAGAATGAAAACTGTCAAAGATGTTGGACAGGTCAGTATTCTTCCTGCTGCTGGGGCTGTTCATGAACCTGCTCCTCGCCTTCATGCTCATCTGTGTGGCTCTCCTGCATGTTCAAAAATAAAAAAAATAAAAGACTTCAACAGAACACACTCCTGATTTGATATATTACCATAGCACTAAACCTAGTCTATGTTTTGGCTCCTAATTTTCATTCAAGTATGAGGACGACAGGTAGCCATAACTTCAAGGCTACCAAGGCAAGACATCTGTGTTGGACACTCACACATCCCCTTTATTCTCAATATCCAAACTATTTTGCAAGCATGTCTGTTTAATATAACGGGATGAACCTTTGGGACTAAGGGGTTAATATTTGAAGAATTTCATTTCCAGTACAAAAGAGACTAGTTCAGTGGAATACATGTTGCATACTAATTAACAGGACTCATAACAGGTTTATGGAAAAATAAGTTTCAGAGCACTTTGGGATAGCTTTTCTTTTGTTACTTAAAGACTCTGAAAACTGGGATAAGACCATGTTTAATATGGTCTGCTGCAGTGGCCTGTGGTACGTGAGTGTGATAAACGAGTTAAAACTGCACAATCAGTCATAGGTTACAATTCAGACAAATCCACTTTAATATATTTCTGCGAGGGAGAAAACTGTTTTGTGCTTCTCAAGTATCATTTGACTTGTAGCTAGTAGGGAGCATGGGTGGCAGCTAATAGCTGGGGAAAGCACAGATTTACCATGGAATTACATTATAATTAGGGCTGTCAAAACCATTAAAAATAATTGGAGTTAATCACAAGATTAAAAAAATAGTTGTGATTAATTGCAGTTTTAATCACACTGTTAAACAACAGAATGCCGCCAATTTAAATTTATTATAAATATTTTTGGATTTTTTCTACATTTTAAAACACAGAATACAAAGTGTACAGTGCTCACTTTATATTATTTTTATTACAAATGTTTGCACTGTAAAAAAGAAACAAAAGAAACAGTGTTTTTCAATTCATCTCATACAAGTACTGTAATGCAATCTCTTTCTCGTGAAAATGAAACTTACAAATGTAGAAATTATTCTTTTTTACATTCCTGCACTCAAAAACAAAAACTTTAGCACCTACTAGACAAAGCATGAAGGAGCACATGAATATTTAGTATATCTGACACATAAATACCTTACAGTGCCAACTACAACAGTGCTATGCAAACACTTGTTTTCACTTTCAGGTGACATTGTAAATAAGAAGCGTGCACCATTATCACCCATAAATGTAAACAAACTTGTTTGTCTTAGAGATTGGCTGAACTAGAAGTAGGAGTGAGTGGACTTGTATGAGGTGAATTGAAAAATACAATTTCTTTTGTTTATCTTTTTTTTACACTGAAAATATTTGTAATAAAAATAATAAAAAGTGAGCACTGTACACTTTGTATTCTGTGTTGTAACTAAAAATCAATATATTTGAAAATGGAGGAAAAACATCCAAAATTGGTTTTCTATTATTGTTTAACAGTACTATTAAAATTGTGATTGTGTCTTTTTAAAATCTAGTTAATTTGTTTTGTGTTAACTGCATGCATTAACTATGATTAATTGAAAGCACTAATTATAACGGATTAGCCCATTTACTAGTTAATATATGGATTTTATTTTAACCAGTTTGTGCTTGATGGGAGCTGGGATTATTCCCCCCAAAATGCTGTTGGTTTTTACAGCATTAAGTGACATATTGTTGCTATGAATGGACATTATAGAATAGGTCGTTTATCTGCAAACTAGAGTTTGATAAGGGATGTGGCTAAATGAGAGCTCCTGATACACATTCCCTGATTTGTCATTCACCTACCCTGGTCAAGTCTCTTAAAATTCAATGATGGCTCCTAAGAGTCTGAGCAGCGTTGCCAACTCATGATTTTACTGCAAATACCCCAATATTTGCTGTTTTTCATAAAGCCTCAGTTATGCTATTACACGAATACCTAGGCATAGACTGAAGAAAAAAAAAATATGTAGCCTTCATGGCTAGAAGTTCGAAAGGCTCAAAAGTCAGAAGGTGCATTTAAAAAGAACCCAACATTTAAAAAATTCTCATGATTTTTTGGATCTGACTCATCACTTTTGAATATTTAAGGTTGGCAGTAATATTATCCAAACTGAGGAGAGAAAGGAAGCACCATACCCACAGGTGCAATACACTCTGGGCACTGGGAGAAGCACTGGCCAGAACAATGTGCTACCTTTGGAAGAGATTAAGTCAGAATTTCCCACAGTGCAGCTCTGAGGATTCTTTGGGGGCAGGGCCACAACACAGTCCTGACAAGCCCACCTCTGGGGCCGGCTAACAAAGATGGCAGCCCTAGTTTTTTTTCCTCCTTTCTCCTACAATATAGTATCGCTGCCTCCTGCAGAGGTGCACTAGGGAGCAGATTTTCTTGCCCTTCCCCAGCCCTGCATAGCTAAGTGCTAAGCATGATCACAGAAGTATGATCTGCTAAATTACATTATAAAATGCACAAGGTCCAGAATGCTTTACAAATGAGTGAAATACAGTCTCGTGTTCAAAAGTTGGATGCACTTTAGGAAACAGATATTTTTATTTTCCTTAGTTGTTTTATTCATGATTCTGCTAACCTAAATCAAAGTTTAAAAGGATACCTAAACTTTTTTGGGAGTTTTATTTAATCCACAAAATGTACCTTAAGAATAATTAAATAGTGAAACGTATTTATTTTCTTTGAACAACTCTCGGTCCAGCATTCATTGACTTCACTGGCTACTGTTAGTGACATTATGTCTGACCTTTGTTGTCTGAGGACTAGCATTAATTCCCATTATTTAAAAAAAAAAACTGATTAGTTATGTACAACATTCTCTAGGGATGCTTCATAGAATGCACCTTCCGACAAGGCAAATAAACACTGATTCTTTTAGATCAGAGATTTATTATTTCAAGATACTAATTTTAGTAAAATATTGTACAGTTTAGTGATACTGGAACTCAAAAACCAAATCTTAAAGCGCACTTTCCATGTTCCCATTGACTCTGGCACCATTAAAAGCTATGTTTTGTTTCAGCAGATTTCATCATTCTGGAGAATGATTTTATTGAAAAGACCCTACATAGTTCATCCCTGCCCTGCATTAGTAATAGCTAGCTGACTACGACTGAGAGGCGGGGGGACAACTTTGCTTAGCTGCCATTCAAGTTGTACCATCAAGAATCCAATACCTCTGCAGGACCTGCTATCTCCAGACAATTTTTATTAGATGTGATTGGTGTAAATAACTCTCCAAAACGGATATTGCTAATTTTCAAATGTAGAGGCTGGTGGGGGGGGAGGGGAGGGCGGGAGGAAGGGGAAGAGTCTGCTGAAGAGAATTTGAGGCTTCTCAGTTTAATTCAAAGCGGGTTATGCAATAAAGTGTTTCCATTTTAGCAGGTAACTATACGTTTCTAGAGGATAGGGGAGGCAGAATAAGGCTTTTTACATTTGGTGTCAATACTGAGCTGGTTTTGGAATGGTCCTTTTCAGATGGGAAGTTAAACAAAATAAAAACAGAATGATACACAAAAGTCAAAATATCAGCACTGATACTCCTAATCTTGGGCATTAAAGTGACTCCCTGGATGTTTACCTGTCTGATGAGATGCCAGGGTAAATTAAAATCCATTATTTTTTTTTTAAATCAGCTTTCTTCATTATTTAAATTGGATTTTATTTAAGCTAAATACAGGGTTGTTTATGAAAATACACTATTTAAAATTATATTTGAAATTGACAATCTATGTTGAGACAAAATTTATTACAATCTTAAAATTATTTAATTTAAACATTAAAATATTAATTATTACATGTTTGCTGTCAAACTTTAAAGACAGTCAAAACCACTGTACTGGTAGATGTCACCTGAGTTTGTTGAAGTGCTCAACTAGCTTTTGACAGTAATAGCCTCTTCCGCAGGTACAGATAGAATAATTTCTTCATTTTAGTTTATTCAACTATTCAGTTCAAAGACTAGTTTATTTCAATTTCAAAAGCAGATGGGAGTTGAAAAAGCAGGAAAGCTTGTTTTTCTCTATCAATCTATGAATAAAAGCTAGGTAAGAGAGGATGAGATCTATAAGATCTAAAATCTTGAAGGACACAATGACCAGAAACAATTAGTTCAATTTACTAACTACAGACAATACAGGTTATAAATCTGTTTTAAACGCAAAACATGTTTTGATAAACTTTTTGTTTTATGTATCCAGCATATTTAAAGCAGTTTTATTTAATAAAAAAATAAAATGCTGGTTTTTTGCATTTGAATTTCCATCCAAATAGAGCAGTGGTCCCCAAACTGTGGGGTACTCCCAAGGGGGGGGGGAAGGAGAATGTTTGGGGATCGCATCACAGGGCTTGGCCAGCCCCCATGGGAGACACAGAGGGAGTGCCATCCAGCCCTGCTCTGCCCCCAGCCCAACCCCACCCCCAGCCACAGTTCCACTCCGCCTTTTGCTCTGCCCCAGCTCAGCTCAAACCCCAACCGCAGTTCCACTCCGCCCTCTGCTCTGCCCCAGCCCAGCCCCAGCTCTGCCCTCATTGCCTCTTTGTTCTCAGGCCAGCTCTGCCTCTAGCCCCAGCTCCGGTTCTGGCCCCCCGCCCACTCTGCCTTCAGCCAAAGCTGTGCTGTAATGGAAAGGGAGCGTGGACAGATTCTATTACTGATGGGGGGGGGGGGTGGACAGGAAAAGTTTGGGCACCACTGAAATAGAACTCAACACAAATCACAAGCAAAAAATTGGTGTAGATAATTATTTAAATAAAAGTGTACAGATATCGTGCTGATTAACACAAATAAACACCAGATTTAATGTAAGGACTATATTTAGTTGCAAATCAAGATGTGTTAATGATTACCAAGCAACGAGAATCAACCTTTTTTCAGGAAAATAACTATAAAGTATGAATGTAAAACATGATTAAAGTCAATTATTTAAATCATGTTTCATGGCTGCTGAGTTAAATCATGATTACAATCAGTGATCTGAATAAATTTGATTTAAATAAATTCCCACTGACATGCAGATTTTTATGAGGCACCATCTAGAAAATACATGCATGATATTATAAACTTGTACATACTGATCTTGTACATGTGCTAAGGAAAGCCACTAATTATGAGCCAAGAAGTGGCTTGGGAACCTACTCTGACTCTGAACAAGACTGGTGGTCTTCTGTCTGCCTGAGGAATGGTTTCCTTGGACTGGAAATGGCAAATTCTCCCTGTGCTCTGGCCACTCCTGAAGAAGTTGTTCTGAAATTTGGGCATAAATTTCTCAGTTTATACAGTCTATACCTATACAAATGAAATAGGAAAGTCAGACTTTCACTATGCACAATCACTTTGGGACCATATAGTCTATTTGAACAGCATCCCTAAAAAGTAAAGTAATAGAGCATTTACTTCTACCATATATCATAGGATTGTGTCACCTCATACTTCCTCTAATAGAGATGCTAGCTTCCAGCTGTGAATAACCTGACTCTTCAACCTATCTGACTCATACGGTTAGCCATCTAACTGCGCAGGTGTAACTGCCGGCAAAGTCAGATACTATGAAGCCCAACTACTTCAGGAAGGGTCTCTTTCAACTGGAGTTTTTTTCTGAGGAATTGGAGCAGTAGGGCGCTAAAATTTACTAAGTTAAGACAAACTGCTTGAGAACCTTGAGCTGAGGGACTGACAGGGATAGATACGCACTAAAGCAATTAAATAATGGCAAGCCTTTAGCTTCCATTAAACTGCAACAGACTAGACTGTTTAGGAGAGAGAACAGAAGCAGCACATTTTTCACTACAAGCCAGAACTGTATGGCTCAAGGATTCATAACTGGATATGAAGCCTTTCACCTCTGGATTACAAGACTGAATTACACCAGTTCAAAAGTGACTGAAAGCTGTTAGGCTAAACAGACTATCAAATGTTTTACTTGCTAACTGAAGTCCCAGTTCAGTTCTCAGCACATCCATGTCATAAGCAATACATTTACTAAGAAACTAATGACCCAGTATCTGTCTTTCTCAAATGCTCCTGCGAATTTGCTGATGTCTTTAAAGTCTTTTCTCTCCCCAGCACTCTTCCTCTTTACCTCTCTTTATATCCAGCTTTGTTCTTACAGACACAAATAAATTATTTTTACTTGCTAATATTATTTAATTTTTCTCTGGGTGATGTGTGTAGTCCCTTCATATCTTTGTTACTGAGTAAAAATTCTTATAAACAAAGATTTAACAAACAAAAAAGAAAAAACAACTCATCCAAGTTGGTGCTTGCATTGTCAATCTCAGCAGAGAAAGTCTACTGACTGAATGGAAGCTGCTTTATTCATACCCTAAAATTGTTGTCTCCAGTTCAGTACAGAGGCAACGTAGAGAAGCTGATCAAGCCACGGACCAGGTTGTGCCTTATGGATTATTTATAGGGCTCTGTGTCTGTCAGAAGGTCACGGAAGTCACAGATTCCGTGACTTTCCGCAACCTCCGTGACTTCTGCAGTGGCCAATGTGGCTGACCCCAGCCCCTGGGACTGCTGCTCACGTGGCCATGGGACAGCCACACTGGCTGCTGCTGGAGCCGCTCCACAGCCAGCTGTTCGGGCGGCCCCCCAGCCAGCTGCAACAGTCACTGCTGGAGCTACCCCAGGGACTGCCCAGACCTTGTGCAGCTGGCCCAGGGGACCGAGTGAGCACCAGTCCTAGGGGTGGCGGAAGCAGCAGCGGGGATGCGGCCTTGGGCCCCCTCTGCCCCCCCCCAGAGAAGTAGCCCGCTGCCGCCCCCTCCAGAGCAGCGGCTCCCCCGGGGGGTCCCCCCAGCTAAGATTTAGTCAGAGTATTTATAGTACAAGTCAAGGTCAGGTCATGGGGCTGTGAATTTTTGTTTATTGCCCTTGACCTATTCATGACTTTTGCTAAAAATACCCATGACTACATCACAGCCTTAATTATGTATTAATTTAACAGAGATGAAACCAATAGGATTCTACAAAAATGTAATAATGTTACACAGAAATTACTGTAAAAATCTACTGAATTTAATAGAGAACATCCTTTATAGGTGTTCTTAAAAACAACTTATATCTAATTCTATCACAGGCATATAAAACTATTAAATTCTATAAGGAATTTACTTAGGGGCATGGCCTTCCTTAGGCATACACAGCATATGCGGCTGTGTAGGGCACCCAAAAATTTGGGGCACCACCGGGACCATAGGCGCCGACTTCTCATCTTGTCAGGGGCTGCTCGACCCCGCAGCCTCCACTCCATGCTCCACCCCCACTCCACTCCCCCAAGTCTGTGCCCCTTCCCGCCCCGCTCCACCCCCACCCCGTCTCCTCCCCCGAGTGCGCCCCATCCCTGCTTCTCCCTCTCCCTCCCAGAGCTTGAACGCCGTGAATCAGCTGTTTGCGGCACTCTGGAAGCGCTGAGAGGAGTTGGTAAGCGCTGGGCGGCTGGCGCGTGAGAGGTGTGGCAGGAGAGGGGAAGAGGGGAGCGTGGTGCAAAAATTTTCCCTGTGCGTGCTTCAGCCCCAGAGTACCCACCTGCGGAGTCTGCGGCTATGACCAGGACAGCAGATAAGCGCGGGTCAGCTCCCCCGCACACAGTGCGCGCTGCAGTCTCCTTACTAGGCAGAAGGCAGGGGCCGTATTCACAGAGCCAACAAAGGGGCACCAGTATTCACAGAGCCGAATGCAGCGGCATGGGGCACCAGTTGCGCCAGCATAGGAGCACCAGTTTAATAATACTGCGTAGGGCCCCATAAATCCTAAGGATGGCCCTGCTTTGGGGGTAGCTGATCTGAGAGGTGAGCTTCAGTCTCTAGTGCTGTCAATCCAAAACTTTTTGCAAATATTAAGTTTATTTTAAAAAAAGAGCTATTAAAAATAGGGATTAAAAACTGAATAAGAACAGTTGACATGTCTGAATAGGGCATGCTCTCTATAAAGAATACAATATATGCCTGTAAAATTCCAGCTTAAATGAACCAGGGCATGTGAGTGCTACCAAAAGGTTATTGGAAATATGAACCGAAAACAAATTTAAGTCAACAATGATATTTCAAGCATGAGGCTTTTGCCAGGAATGATCTGAACAGTTTGTTCTAACTATAACTTTTTGCTGAGGATAGCCTCATGACCCTTGATATCTAAAATGCACCCTGAACACTAAGTTAACCCTTTCACTTCACTGACAGTCCCTACACTCCAGCTCTTTCATTAGCAGTCCATTAGACCAGAGGTTAAACCAAAGCTGGATTTAGCAAGAACTCATTAGGAAAAAAACAGAACTGTTGGAGCTGCTTGTAGCTTTGGGAGTTGGAGCTCTCTTTCATTTGGGGTCAGGAAATCCTAAATGCTGTTACCAAGGGATTAGCCTACTAAATGCTCAGTGATAGAGAGAACATTTAACTTGGAGATGACGAACAGATTCACTGCACAGGCAAAAAATAGAACGCAAAGGCAAGGCAAGCCAAGGAAAAAAGAAGAAATTGCAAAAGAAAGTCGGCAAGATATGCAGCTACTCTCTCCACTGTTCGCATCAGAGCACCTAGATCTTTGGCTCTAAGTGCTAGTGCGCTGATGTCTTGCTTCAGTAAACCAACACTGAGCACCAAAGAGCTAAGGAAGAAAGACAAGGGGCTCAGTTTTCCCATTGCAAAATATGCAATAATGCAGTGGAAGTTATCTGTATATCCAGATGCGGGAGAACAGGGCTGTAATAGCAAGATGAAACCTGTAGACTCTGCTTTGTCATACACTTCAGGTGAGGATGCACTGTATATGCTAAATGTTCTTGGGCAGCTATTAGTTTATCACATTCCTAGTGGGGAGGATGGAAGGGAACCAGACAAAGAGCTCAGAACTATGATCTGAGGTAAGCTGAATTTTGTGATGTGTTTTGCTAATAACGAAAACTAAAGAAAAGGGAATCAACAAGCATTCTTTAGCTGGGAAGTCACTTAACAATTCAAGCCAATGAACAAACAGATGTGATAGGATATGGGGAGAAGGGATTTCTCTGGCTTCCCTTTACAAATAAATCACTGTTCTTGCATCCAGTCATTTCCTTTGACCACTATATATGTGCAGTTCTTATGACTTTGCTCATATGTCGGGTCAAGTTTTTTTTAAATGTTTGGTCCTATCAGTATTGAAATACTGGTTTGTTTCCTAAGGAAACCTCCCTGAATCCCTCCCACTTCCAGTCAGTTTTAGCTGTGTGGGGCCATCAAGATCATAATTACAATTTTCAAGTTCTTGATAGTGTTTTAAAAACTACACAAGGTAAATTACTCTAGCCTTGCTTTTAATGACCCAATAATCTTATCTCAAGACAACTAAACCAACTACTACTGAAGTTATCATCTGAGAATAGATACTAAATAAGGAAGTGTCAACAAAACCACAGTACCAGTGAGAGTATGTTGATGCCAATACATTCTGGAACCAAAGCTACGGTCCACTGGAGACTAAGGGGCAGGGTGTGTGCATGGTGTCAATCTTCAGAGTAGTGCACACAGGGATTTAGCTAACATGAATGGGAGTAGTTCCAACTAAATTCTCATGTAGTCATTACCCCTGAACCTATCTAAGGAATTGAGTCAGTACCCTTTGTCAGCCCTCTTCTTCCTGTTCTATTAAATGTTTACCATGCTATGTCTATAATACAAGTGAGATTCTTGCTTATTCTTCCAGATAAAATAATTCTGAAATACTGGTAGATTGAAAAGGACAAAAGATTATTGGGTTTTGTGCAGTGAAGATTCTGCCTATAGCAAAAGGATAAAAATGCTAAATAAAAAAGCAGATATGTTCCTTGTACCAGAAGTAATCATAGTGTGTACAGTGTGCAAATCTGTGAACATGTTTATCTGGTCTTCAATTTAATATTCTGAGATATTTAGGACCCTCTATATTTCAGCATATTTATGCAATCTGACTTTCAAGAACATGTCAAGGAACAGGATTACAAAAAAATTTCTGTATAATCGCAGCAGCAGAAACAAAGCAGAGGCAGAAATAAGAAAATTTTAAAATACTTCAAAATGCTTTTGATGTCCCCTTCTGTTTCAGATTAACATCTCAACAAAATCAGAGCACATAAAATTTATACAACTGCTCTAAAAAGCTATCAGCCCCTTCAGTGCATTCACCAATAACAAAAAACGATTGTCTCTAGCTGCAAAGTGTTTTTTTAAATTGACATTTGTTAAAAAGACTAGGTTGCAACAATCTGTGCTGATCTACCTAGAGAACTTGACCCAACATGGTGCCAGTGATTCTTCAACTGAAATTAAGTCTGTTTTCATTAAGGAAACATACAAGAATAAAGAACATCTTGCACTTACGTGTTCTTCTGAAGCATAAAGGACTTCCATTAGCCTTTGGACAAGGTCATTATTTTCTTGCCCATGTTCTTGGCAGAGAAGTTCAATCTCCCTTAATTTTCCAAAGTAGAAATCCCTTTCCTTCTCCACGCCTTCGAGTGCAAGTTTTAATGAATGTACCTGTAAATAAAACATAGATGTTCCAATAACAGGACCACAGCACGTGCCATCTGTGAGACAGACTATGAGTGAGTTTTGCCTTCAGTGCAGGACAGTGCATAACAGGCATAATCTTAATATATATACTTTTTTACAAGTTTTTAAACTTAAAGGTGCATTTTGTAGTTGTTAAAGGTGCCAGACTGTCGGAATAAGGAAATCTTTGTTCACAGAGCAGCATGGGCAAAGGAGAGTAGACTTCCCCATACTACCCATCAAGGCACCTCAACTGTGACCCTGCAGGGACCATTTTTACAGAATGTTTCAGTGCTGTGGCAATACATATCAATAGCAAGCTCCAATGACAGAGTGGCTCAGGATCTGTGACTAAAACCTGGCCCCTGTTCGGACTGCTATAAGTGCCAAGCTGTGCCACTTGCCATGGCAATTTCACAATATTCATAATGGCCGCATTTCTACTTTGGCTGAATTAACGTACGTTTGCTGTAAGTATTGTTTATCCTAAAATTTATCTACTCCTTAAAAATATTTAGCTGTGTCTCTCATGATAATTTTTTAAATTTTCTGTCAATCATGCCTTGGCAGAATAATGATAAGATGACCTACTATATGTTAAAAAAATCTCTGAGTGCAAGTACTGTGTGTAGCTGCTTATACCTTTCTTCACTTGTTTAACTGGTCTCGTGCTGGGTTTCAGAATTCTCTTATGCTGGCATAAAATATAGTGGTAGTTCTGAAATACCAGCTTTCAGGTGGTTGATCCAGGTGCTCCCTGATGGGGTTCTCACAACAAATGTTTTGGTGACCTCAGAAAGCGGCCATCAACTCTTGCTGGTGGCCACTTTGACAATTTTTCCTAAAATACTTATTTAACTTTAGGAAAAACAAATAAATATGCATATATACATGTCCAAATCATTGTAATTTATTTACAATGGGTTTTTTTTTTGTTGTTGTTGAAAACTCAATAATAAATACAATTGTCTCTATTCTTTACTGGACCTACGCAGAATAGAAACACAAATAAGGTGCTTTTCATGTTCTTCTCTTTTGTTGTGGTGGAAGTTTCTTTTGCTTTTTTGGTTGCTTTTTTTATTATACTTTCTAGCTAGTAAGTCTGCTGCTGTGAAAAGTGATATTTGTATGTTATATATATCTCATCACTTTTCACAGAAGCAGACTTGTTAGCCAGTTGGAAGGCAGTGAAAAGTTATATTAACAGACATACAAATATTACTTTCCATAGCAAATTTACTCAGCCCTGGCAAGCTAGAGGACAAATTAAGTGCTGGATGGAGAGGTGGGTAGGGAGGCAGTGAGGGCCAGGGGTGGTGAGCCCAGGGCCAACACCCACCACCACGTAGCTGGGGCCAGAGTCGCAGCTGGTACCCAAGCTGGAGCCTGCTGCCTGCCACCCCAGAGCTGCAGCAGGAAGCCCAAGCCCCACGGTTCCCAGGAAGGTGGAGAACTCATACCAGCTGGCTGATCCTCCAGTATTTGTGGCTCCAGAGGGGGGCAGGGCTGAACCCCTGCTGGTGGCCTCGGGAGCCACCGTGCTTCCCCCAACTCAATCACTGCCCAGGAGGCTGTGGCCACAAGAAAAGCCCATGGTGGCTGCATGTGAGAAAAGCTTAAACTGCTCGAGTTTCAAAGTACCTGTCTTAATTGACACCTGTACATGAGAATCTAGTTCCAAGATACACTTTTCCAGTTCTAACAAATTTATTAGAGCATAGGCTTTCGTGAGCTACAGCTCACTTCATTGGATGCATTTGGTGGAAAAAACAGAGGGGAGATTGATATACACACACAGAGAACATGAAACAATGGGTTTATCATACACACTGTAAGGAGAGTGATCACTTAAGATAGGCTTAAGTGATCCCTATCTTAAGTGATCACTCTCCTTACAGTTTTCAGAGTAGCAGCCATGTTAGTCTGTATTCGCAAAAAGAAAAGGAGTACTTGTGGCACCTTAGAAACTAACAAATTTATTAGAGCATAAGCTTTCGTGAGCTACAGCTCACTTCATCGGATGCATTTGGTGGAAAAAACAGAGGGGAGATTGATATAACACACAGAGAACATGAAACACCCACCACCACATAGCTGGGGCCAGAGTCGCAGCTGGTACCTGAAGCTCCACAGCTGGAGCCTGCTGCCTGCCACCCCACAGCTGAAGCAGGAAGCCCAAGCCCCACGGTTCCCAGGAAGGTGGAGAACTCATACCAGCTGGCTGATTTCATGTCCTCTGTGTATGTATATCAATCTCCCCTCTGTTTTTTCCACCAAATGCATCCGATGAAGTGAGCTGTAGCTCACGAAAGCTTATGCTCCAATAAATTTGTTAGTCTCTAAGGTGCCACAAGTACTCCTTTTCTTTTTGCGAATACAGACTAACACGGCTGCTACTCTGAAACTTTTCCAGTTCTGTTTCACCACTATAACTGTTGCACTCATTTGCGGTTTATTCTGACTGTATTAAAACAACAGGTTTCACATAAACTAGAACAGAGCCCTCAAATACTTTTTGAAAGAATAACTGTGTGTGAACAAAAGTCAAATTACAAATATCTTAGCTGCTGTATACTTAACTCTACAATAACATGTTACCACTTCCTTCCAGATAGCGAAATATATTGACCACCACCAAACTCCAAATCCAACTACAGATCCCTGGCACCCTATTATTAAACCTCTTTCCAAGGTGAAAATAAGTTATGTTTCATTATTCCTCCTATCACAAGTTTTAATCCATGAGGACAGACTTAACTCACAAAATGTTACTGGATTCTTTGTAACGGAAAAATAATCATCAAGATACCTTTTAAACTCTAAATATATAAAATCCATCAATTCTTCTTTCTTTCTAAATTCTCATGCAACGTTAGAAGGACTAGAATTTTTCTTATAAACCATGCAGCTATCTGTATTCAAATAAAACTGTAATATGCATATTCAAGTACAACTAGCTTTAAGGCAGCTCTCACACTGCAGTATGATTCACCCAAAATCATCCTTTGCATCTTTTTAAAATATGGATACAACATTGGCCATCCTGCAGCCAACTGCTAGAGCAGCATTTATTTAATTACATCAGTGTGTTCATAGCTGAGCTATTCCATTTGTTAGATCACTGTGAAGTGAATATAATCCAGACTGGAATCGGAAGTTCATTTTTCAGTTGTTCAATGTTTTGCTCTGTCTCAGTACTTTTACTATCAGTATAGAGTAATCTTCGATTTCATGACTTTTCATATCTTTCCTAGTGCTTCTGATAATGAGGGTCCTAACATATTCACGGCCACAAAAAACATGTCACGGATCGTGAAACTGGGTTTCTCCCCATGAAATCTGGTCTTTTATGTGCTTTTACCCTATACTATACAGATTTCATAGGGGAGATCAGCATTTCTCAAAGTGGGGGTCCTGACCCAAAATGGAGTTGCAGGGCAGTCACAAGGTTATTTTAGGGGGATCGCAGTATTCCCACGCTTACTCTTGCGCTGCCTTCAGAATTCGGCAGCTGGAGAGCAGCAGCTGTTAGTTGGGCTCCCAGCTCTAAAGGCGGCGCCCTGCTAGCAGCAGTGCAGAAGTAAGGGTGGCAATACCATACCATGCCACCCTTACTTCTGCACTGCTGCTGACGACAGCTCTGCCTTCACAGCTGGGCTCCTGGACAGCAGCTGCCACTCTCCAGCTACCTAGCTCTGAAGGCAAAGTCACTGCCAGCAGCAGCACAGAAGTAAGGGTAGTGGTACCGCAAACCCCCCCCACACACACAATAACCTTGCGGACCCCCACCCTCCACAACTCCTTTTTGGTTCAGGACCCCTACAATTACAGCACCTTGACATTTCAGATTTAAATAACTGAAATTCACGATTTTTAAAATCCTATGCCCATGAAATTGACCAAAATGGATCATGAATTTGGTAGGGCCCTACTGATAACTAATTCTGGGTTGAAGCAAAGTTACCTGTTCACTGAGTTGTATGACTTGTGTTTCCAAATCTTTATCTGATTTGGATGCTGAGCTGCTTGGTGTGGCTTTTTTTGCTGACGATGGACGAGAAGGTGTGGACCCTGGTTTAGAAACTGGACTGGATTTAGCAGCACCTGAAAGCACAAGAATAAAATTGTTTTGAGAACGCTCTTTTAAAAATCAGATTTAAGTATTTATGCCCAGTGTAAGTATTATACTCCCAATAATTTTGAATTTTTACCCCTTCCAGATACAGAAAAAAGGTATTTAATTTGTATATGACCATTAGTGCTGTTACTTCCCGATTTTAAGTAGAAAGATGCAAAATATTGAAAAGGAAAGTAAATACCATAACAAGAATGCTTCTTTCAGTTTAAAAGGACAAAATACCTCACTGATACTCAAAGAAAGGTGAATAAATAACACAATTTCTTTAATTACTACTACTTTACAGTTTTAAAGATGACACTGCCAACAACTAAATCATTTAGCTTAATAGTTAATATTTATTGATTTTAAAATTTACTGGAGAAAGGCAAGTTGATTTAATTTGTGGTGATTTTATTTGTAAGTCTATCTGCTTCTATGCTTTAAAATGGAGAAGAAACTAACACCGTTACTTGTACAATCACACTGAAATTCAGCAGATGCAAACTGAATTAAATCCATCAGTGAGCACTTGGTTGCTGCAGTGGCCAAAAGATAATGTTTCTGATCAGCTTAGGAAGTTTTTGGTACATCATGTGAAAAGCAAAGCTGATAATATACCCAAATGTACAGCAACACTTTTGCTCACAGAAAACAGCACCAATACCAAGCACAGATAGGTACTCTATTTTCACAAGAATCACAGAATATCAGGGTTGGAAGGGACCTCAGGAGGTCATCTAGTCCAACCCCCTGCTCAAAGCAGGGCCAATCCCCAACTATATCATCCCAGCCAGGGCTTTGTCAAGCCTGACCTTAAAAACTTTTAAGGAAGGAGACTCCACCACCTCCCTAGATAACGCATTCCAGTGTTTCACCACCCTCCTAGTGAAAAAGTTTTTCCTAATATCCAACCTAAACCTCCCCCACTGCAACTTGAGTTGCAAGCATCAAGCATGCACAAATGCTTAAGTTTAGACACAGGAAAATGTAGTGCTAGTGCTATCTTTATACATACCCTAGGGCTGACAACTGATATGATGCCCTTCCCTTCTCCGTTCCCTTCTCCCCTCTCTTCCTTAGGATTTGAGTGATTACTGAAGTCCCAACTGGGCTCTGAGTTTACCATTCGTGGAAGGAGATGCCCAAGCGTCACATACTATAATTAGCAGCATCAACTCCCAAAGCACAGGACGTCCCACTCTAATTATTCTTCAGAAGAGACCACCCACTTTATGGTCTCAATGTGGCATAAGGTTACCAGTTTTTAAACAAAAATGACTGAGCAGAATTAAAAAGCACAGAAATGAACTCCCTAGACCTCTCTGCCAACCTTCATTATATTTAAGGCTTGAGGAGGAAAAGTTAGGCTTGTTAGATTGCCCATTTTCCTTTAAGGAACAGAGTAAAGAGTAAAAACCTAAGGAACTCAATCCACAAATAAGCTTTGATGTAGCAAGACTCCTATCACATACACTCAACCTCCCCACCCCACCCCCTGCAAGATGTCCTCAGGCTTCTCAGTCAAGAAACTCAAAAGCTGATTGGGAGGAATTGCAATGATCGGTGATTCAGTTAAGCTTGTTAGGTTCTTGTGATTTAGTCAGGGACTACACTGGCTACTGTACAAAGAGTTGTCTTTTCTCATCACTTTATATTCTCTAGTGACAGCCCTGAGAGTATAAGCAATTACACATTTCATCTGCTTTTAGTGGGAACCATTTTGGCTAAAATTCCACCATACTTTTTCATATTTGTTACAAATAAAATTATTGATATATCCGAAAGGTACCTTGCCAACAGAAAGTTAAAACTCCAGTCTGGCCAAAATATAGCACCTTCCATCCTGAAGTCCTTACAAGTTACATACATGGACCACATCACCCCTTGATAACAGAGTTCAGGTACAGTATACAGAGTTGGTAAAGATGAAATTTACACTGTTCGCATGCCTAAAATTACTTATTCTTTTGAAAGAGCACTTAGTATCTACAGATGTCACCAATCCAGCTCTTTTTTTGAGCAATAAAATTTGGTGCATGAGGCTAACATGATCCAATGCACACTAACGGTGCCCTACTACTCTTACCCAAACAAAACAGTAAGTCTTTTTGGTAAATTACTCTGACAATACAGTAAGATCTTTAGTTGCCATTTTTTCCTTTGTCAGAGACCAGCAGATCTTTGTGTATAATCTTCGCTAACATTTTCCCCAAGGGCCTGATCAATACTTTAAATACAACTGAAATCACAACTCATTAAAACAAATCTTTTGTTAGGATCCCACGATCTTACTCTGACATTTAAGTGATCCATATGACAATAAGCTTCATTTTTCATGAAATAGCATTTATATATACATCACCACCATATACTTTACATACATAGACTAGAAATGCTTTCATCAGAGTTTCTAAATCTTACTGCTTCAAAAGAACCAGATACATAATCCCCTCAGATACATGGTAAGCTTTTTAAAGTGGGAACAAGAGTGCATATTTTAAAAGCTAGGGCAAGGACAGCCTGTTTCTTTTCCTTCCTGGCTTGTTTCCACTTAGAGTTCAGCAAAAACTTCTTGAAGATCAAGAAGGCAACATAGCCAGATGGGACCAGCCACAGTCACAGTGCACACAACTAGCCGGGAATGACCAGATTACTGTAAAGCTGCTAGTAAAGGCAGTCTTCATGGAACCTGGAGCTCTACCTCTGTGTCTGTCTTTAAATGCACACACCGAGAATATTTCTTACAGAAAGGATTAGGCAAGGGGGAAAAAATCCTCTTCATTTTCCCTGGAAAGATATTAGACCCTTTGCAGGGAAGTTGACCCCCTCATTAACAAGCACTGCTTCATCAAACTTGGTGCAGTGACTCATCAAACTTAAAAACAAAGAGAAAAAGTAACAGAAAAGAAAGATGAAGTTTCTAAGTTGCGAAAACAAGTACAATGTGTATCCTTGCAGACTAGTCAATCAGAGGACAGAAATGCAGCATGTGAAGACGCATCACTGGGGCGAAGACAGGCAAGGCGAGTATGATTTAGAGTCACTGGTTAAAATGAACAGAGGTTTTGAAAAGATTTGAATAGCTTGGAAAGAAGGAGTTCCAGAAACTAGTCCCTTTTTCACTTCTATAGTACACTGTAATGGACAGAATAATTCATATGTAGTGCTAGTACAGAAATTAGGTGGATACATGGTCTGATGTATAGGAAGCAGTAAGTTCATGTATGTTTAACCCAAGAGGGCATTTCTGAATTGAATTTACCGATGAACAGGAGACAGCAGAAGTGACAAGACAGTGCAATATGGACACACTTGTCCAGTAACGTCTCGGGTTACATCATTTTAGACCAGAATACAATGAACAGAAGAAGCCACCCGCTGAAAAAGCAACACACACACAATTAGATAGCTGTTACCAGAAGATAACTGAATATACTTTTTTGCATATCAAGACCAATGATCAAGGCTTATTATCTCCAGCAGCAACCTACAATGGCAAAAACTAATACCATTAGAATACCACTATAAAAAATGATGGTATAACTTTAGGAATTAGTAATAGGGTCTGGCTAGGGACCTATCAAATTCAAGGTCCATTTTGGTCAATTTCATGGTCATAGGATTTTTAAAAAAATAAATTTCATTATTTCAGTTATTTAAATCTGAAATGTCATGGTGTTGTAATTGTAGAGGTCCTGGCCCCCCCCAAAAGTTTTGTGAGTGTGTGTGTGTTGGTGGTGGTGGTTCTGCAAGGTTATTGTAGGGGTGGTTGTGGCATTGCTACCCTTCCTTCTGAGCTGCTGCTTCTGGCGGCAGCGCTGCCTTCAGAGCTGGGCAGCTGGAGAGAGGCAGCTGCTGGCTGAGAGACCAGCTCTGAAAGCAGAGTGGCTGCCAGTACCAGCGCAGAAGTAAGGGTGGCATGTATGGTATTGCTACCCTTACTTCTGCGCTGCTGCCTGCAAAGCTGGGCCCTCAATCAGCAGCTGCCACTCTCCGGCAGCCCAGCTCTGAAGGCAGCCCAGAAGTAAGCATGGAAATACTGTGACACCCCTAAAATAACCTTGTGATCGCTCTGCAACTCCCTTTTGGGTCAGGACCCCCAATTTGAGAAACACTGATCTCCCCTGTCAAATCTATATAGCAGGGTAAAAGCACACAAAAGACCAGTTTTCATCCGGGGACCAGATTTCACAGTCCATGACGTGTTTCGTGGCTGTGAATTTGGTAGGGCCTAGGTATGGGCTGTGAAACACATAAATCACTGGACAGAGAATATGTTGATATGACCAGAAGGTAACATTTGATGTTATATAGCCTGAGTCCATCTCATAAAACTTCTAATCATAAGGTCATGTGGACTGAACATGTGCAGAGAGCATGGACTGAATAGGCAGTCATCTACCTACTCTCTCACCTCTAGATGTTCTCTTTCAATTGCAATTTGAGGCACTATGGTGGGGTGTTCTGGGAAAGCTCAGACTGTCTCCTGCCTGTGGTTAGAGATCATTTGATAACACATACACATTTCATACAGCATCTTTCACAAGCAGAAGAGTTATTAAAGGACTATGCTTTAAAATATTAAATCTATAGCTTTTTAAATTCCTTATCCTGAGTGACACTAAGCACTTCAAACCCCACTAAAGTCAGCAGGAATTAGGTATGCTCCTTGCTGCTCAGGATCAGACCCTCACCGAACAGGATGTTCTGATATCCATTATCAGTAATATCGTTTAAAAAAAAAGCTAAATAATCTGAGTGTTCCAGATGGAATGAACTAGAGACAGCTGAAAATGAAATCTGAACAACAGAGGACACCCAGCAACTTCTAACTGAAAATCTTTTGCATCAAAAAGAAAAGGAGTCCTTGTGGCACCTTAGAGACTAACAAATTTATTTGAGCATAAGCTTTCGTGAGCTACAGCTCACTTCATCGGATGTATTCAGCTGTAGCTCACGAAAGCTTATGCTCAAATAAATTTGTAGTCTCTAAGGTGCCACAAGGACTCCTTTTCTTTTTGTGAATACAGACTAACACGGCTGCTACTCTGAAACCTGTCATTTTGCATCAAAGTAAGTTTTACCTCCACGTTTACTCTTTTTGTTTGGCCTCAGGGAAAGCCCTTGGGGGGGAAATGAATTTCCAAAAGAAACAAAATTTTATAAAAACGTGTAACGGCTCCAATCTAGAACTACAATTAAATACAATATTTCAGTCCAGACCATTTTTAATCAGCTAAGTACCTGGAAATTGGGACTCACAATGGGAAACCTTGATAGACTTAATAGCTGCACAATTGAACACTAGGAGTGCAAATACTGCACTTATTTACACCACTGTAAATCTGGAAGAGCTCCATTAATTCTCTGTGGAGAGGTGTTATATTTTCCATACACAAATAGCCAACATGTTCTTCCAGTCAGGATGATTTATTTTAGCATGAGGATTCCAAGGCAGAATCCCATGGTACTGAGCACAGTCTCTCACTCTAAGATCCTCCATCTTGAATTGCCCTAAACGCTCTCCCCACCTCTCTTCATTCTCCCAGCAGACAGGCAAAGTCCTTACATTTAAAGATGCAGTACACAGAAAATAGGATAATATCTCCTCAGAGCTGAATAGCAGCAGACTTCCTTCTTATTTCTTTATTGAGAAAAAGAGTATTTTACTTTCATTATTAATTTTTGTCTGTGCACTTACTCCAGCCAATGTGACTGAATTATTATTTATTTGTATATTATGGAATCCAAGGGCACCAATCAGATATCAGGCCCACACTGTACTACATATTCTCTGGACCTGCCCCAAACAGCTTAACAAGATACATGCCCTGTGTATGTCTTTGTTAATTAATGTAGTTTTTATCGCCTCCAATTTCAAGCCTGCTCTGTGTCGGCATGTGGTCCATTTTAACTATACATTTATTCTTTTGGGTAGCAGGGATATCTCATTACCTGCAAAAGTACTAGGCACTTTGCTAGTGCTATGGAAATAAATAGCAATATCTACTATAGATCGCTGCCTAGGCAGCAGTCCATGACAGTTTCAACTGTATTTTTAATAGGAAGATTTATGAAAACAATTAAATGACTCCCCTACATATCTGTCATGTAAGCAGTTTCTTTCAATCATCACTGGCATATGAGGCATTTCATCATCAACAGCTGGGATGCTATCAGGCAGCCTCAACTCCCAATCAGACAGGCTTAACTTTAGATGTCCAAAACTGACACAGTGTGTTATGATTTTATGTTAGCTCACAGCTCAGTTTTTAAATGCACCATGTCACTGAGCTTGTTAGCAGCATCACAGCTGCCTCAATTAACACTCAGTTCATTTTAGTTTATACCTGGCCATATAACGACCACTGGTGTAAGATAATTTAATATACCATTAATAAAGACAGGAATTATTTTTATCTTGACAATGTAATATAAATTGGATAGAGTAGCTATTACAAACATTACAATTATCAAGGAGTGTATTTATGATGCCCTAAAAACCTAATTACTAACAGTCTCATTATGCTGAAGAATTTCCCACTACAGCTTCTATTTTCTTTCCTTTTTGCTAAACGGGAGTTTTTATGTGCAGATTAAAAAATGTTTAAATTTTGTATAAACTGCTACAATCCCAAACATTTCATTGCTGACTACAAAAATGTGGGATCAGAATGCCAGGTCACTTAATAATCTGAGTAGATGTATTTGAATTAATGGGTCCAGGATTCTGTCTAAATAAGACTTCTGGGATTTAATTGTTGTCCTACAGACAAAATACCCCACTACTGACTGCCTCAAGGCCAAATTATCTCTGAAGCTATGTCAGTAATTAGTAACTTGTTCAATATTTGTGGAAAATGCTATGAAGTTCTGCTCATGTGACAACTGCATGAATGCAGTACAAAGAGACACGCCAAAACATTGCACTCTGCGGCATCATTCATGGTCACTGCTTGCGTGGAATTTTGGACTTACTCACATTAAACACCAGTATTTCTTCTGTCACATTCATTAAAAAGGGCTAAAATAAGAAATTACACTGGTGACATGCTCCTGAGAAAAAACAATCTTTTAGGAAGATTAAGTTTTAGAAAAGGTTATTTGAATTAACAGCTTCTCTACTAACTAAATCATTACTGAGAGACTCCCTCTCACCCACACATTTGTTTTAAAGACAAGGGAATCAGTGCTCATGCATGCTTCCCTCACAGCTCAGTGGACATGCAGGAGCCTGCTCAACTGTGTGACAGGTTTGCTGGAGGGATGACACCCTCCCCTGCTGAATGGGATCAGAGACTTAACTCATTTCATTTGTGACCCAAGACAAAAATCTAATCCTCAGTCTTCAAAAGAACTGTAATCCTACTGCATTGTTTAGGGCCCCTTTTCCACCCACTGACATCCTCAGACCAAACTTCTTAGCTATTGCTAAAATCTTAAATTTTGTTTCTTAAATCTGCCCCATACATAAAGGAAATGAGCTTGCGTAACTCAAGATACATCTACACTGCCTCACAGTTTGGCCTGAAGGGGTATGAAAAGCATTGTGCATCGAAGTGTTGTGCTGTATCTCTCCCATGTGGATGCTGTGGGCATGAATCATTCACTTCCACAGCATCCACATGGGAAAGTTACAGCGCAGCACTTTAGTGCACGCTGCTATTCTCAGATCTGGAAACCTTTATATCAGGTTGGCCAAAGTGCAGCCTTTGCGCTAGACACAGTCCACTGAAGAGCTCTTTGATCAAATTGGAGCACTATCTATGTGGATTGATAGTCTGATTTCCACCTTAACATTAAAAAAGGGTGACTGCAATTTGCTTAATATTAGACAAAATTACGTATGCTCCTAGGCTTGCAGCAAGCTGCTAAAGCAGCTTTAGCTGGGCAAAGTGTGACCACTCTGCCTAAAAGTGTATCATCAAGGAGGCTCAGCATGTGACTCTTGAATGTTGGCCATGTCTCTGAATAACTCACTTCTGTTCTATATTATAGAACACTATGTAAGAGGCCTAGAGCTATATATAATTAACCACTTCAGCATGTGTATAATTAGAACCTAACATAATAAACATTAAACCCCATTTATGTTTTTGCAATGCAGTTTCAACTCCTTTCATTAGATATTAATCAAAGAGCACATATGCTCTGCTTGCCACTTCAGGCAGTTTTTTTGCTGTTGTTGAAGCAGTTGAATCCATCAGGAATGTAAATTACAAGGCATTATGGAGGGATTTGTTGGAAAAAAAATATTGTTTCCAGTAAAATCTTTAACTGAGGATTCAAAGTAGAAGGCATGAATGGAGGCAGCTGGTCTAAAACAAATGTTACAGTTCAAAGTAGTAAATCTTAACATAAGTAATAAGCTGAACTATCATGGTTGTACACTCCAGTAACTTAGCAGAGACTAAGGATCTTTCCTCCTCTGGATCATGTGAAAGTCAGATCGGTAATGGGATATAGATGTGGTTCTCAAACTTTCACAATTGTTCAGAACTTAAGACAGGAAGGCTTTAGAGAACTTTTTCTCCCAACCCTAATCCACACCTTCCATTCCATGTGGTGACTGAATCACTCAGTTACATTAAGTATTAGGACACTATTATAGAGACAAGTTCAAATAAACTTGCTTTAATGCAATAGGTTCAGCTGCTTGACACTAGCGGTGCTATTTATTTCCTCTCCATGGGTGTAGGACTTTACATTACTAACAAATCTCTTCACCTTGCCTTCACCGCTCACTGCTCTTGGCCTCTTTGAAGTTTGAGTTTGCCTGCTGAATTTGATAACCCCACACTGACTGTGTTTGCCACAGCTGACAAAGAAAGTCTTTGTAAACAGACTCCAGCAACCTAACAGGACTACATGCTGGAATCTCTACTCGTGAGCCAGTATTTGCACAGTTAAAGATTTCTGGGATGGGGTGTTACTGATGGAGTTCAATTACACATAATTCCTCCTTGTGATGGAAGAGGCTCTGTAGACCACAATGTGAAAATGATTGGGAAAGCCATTTAGGAAGATATTACCACTAGAGCTGGCTGGAAAATGGATTATTGCCCTGTGGAAAGTTTTGACGTTTGATCTTAAAACCAAAAATTCAAATCATAAACCACAAGCTTTTCTAGTTTAGATTTTTCAGGGAAAATTTGACATTTTTGAATGTCATGAAAAAAGTGTTTAATTGAAAATCCAATTTTCCACCAGAAAACAGTTTTGATGGAAAATTTTCAGCTCGCCTTAATTACCACCCGATGGCTTATGTAAAATGTGTTCAACCACTTTGTAGCAGCAGAAGGAGCCATTTTAAATTGGCCATTATGTCTTGTAAATGATATCTGTGGGATTTTTTTTGTTTTTGTTTATATATTCAGAATATAGCAATGTGCATCACTAAAGGGAGGTCTGGAAAAAAAACTGCCCGGAGGGAAAGACAGTTGATTAACAAATTTTCTCAACTAGAACTACACTGACATACCGGAGATTAGAAAAAAAGAGTAAGAGACGCAAGAAAGACCAATGTTAAACGTACAGCAATTTATAGCATCTTGAGAGTGCCATATTTTTCTAGGTTTCCAGTCCAGTTTCTAGAACAGTAGTTCATGTCACCTTGGAGCAACCTTGCTGGCCCTCTTTTAATACACATGCAAACTGAACTACCTTCTCACTCTTACAGCTGGTTCCTACGTATCAAGGTGGAACAGGAAAGCCTACACTGTCAGTACTTTTTTCAGAGTAGCAGCCGTGTTAGTCTGTATTCGCAAAAAGAAAAGGAGTACTTGTGGCACCTTAGAGACTAACAAATTTATTAGAGCATAAGCTTTCGTGAGCTACAGCTCACTTCATCGGATGCATTTGGTGGAAAAAACAGAGGAGAGATTTATATACACACACACAGAGAACATGAAACAATGGGTTTATCATACACACTGTAAGGAGAGTGATCACTTAAGATAAGCCATCACCAACAGCAGGGGGGGGAAGGAGGAAAACCTTTCATGGTGACAAGCAGGTAGGCTAATTCCAGCAGTTAACAAGAATATCAGAGGAACAGTGGGGGGTGGGGTGGGAGGGAGAAATACCATGGGGAAATAGTTTTACTTTGTGTAATGACTCATCCATTCCCAGTCTCTATTCAAGCCTAAGTTAATTGTATCCAGTTTGCAAATTAATTCCAATTCAGCAGTCTCTCGTTGGAGTCTGTTTTTGAAGCTTTTTTGTTGAAGTATAGCCACTCTTAGGTCTGTGATCGAGTGACCAGAGAGATTGAAGTGTTCTCCAACTGTCAGTACTGTATCAATTCTGTGAAAGGAACACTTCAGTCTCCAATGTATTCCAACTCCTTTCCTGAACTTCAAACACCAAGTTTTTAAAGTAAAAACAAAAAAACTTCTGAATATGCCCTCTCAGCATCTCCTGTACAGACTATGCCTCCATAGCATTCTACATCTTCTGCAACAATACAACATGAGAAAGCATCAAAGAACTACATATTGAAATGAAAACAGATGTGATTGTTTAGTTGTGTCTGACCTACAGGAAGGGTGGCATCAGGGTTTGGTGGGGAAGGAAAGAGAAGAGAGAAAAGATGGCAGAAATTAATTCTTTGAGTAATTCCTGCTAATTCAAGTCTCCATGCTTGTAAACGTGTCACCAACAGCTACATTTAAGTTTTAGTACACTAAGAATAAAAAAAGAAAAAATATTTTTTAATCGAAAAATTAATTTATAGCACACCTAGCACTGTCTGATGCCATAACCTATGCAAACAAATCTCACATATTTCTCTTTCCATAATGCATTATAAAGAACACCAGTTCTCCTTCCACAAGAGGCCTCAGATGGCTGTTTCATTCTCTGTAAACATTCATGGACAAACAGTTAATTCTGCCCTGGTTATTTTCCCTGTCATAGATGTGCTTATTTTTAGCATATCATGTGACTCTCCAGTATTTTCCAGGCACTGCTTTAGCCATCCGATTCTCACAGGATACTTCAAAGCAAAAGGCAAAACGTCCTTCAGACTGAAGAATCTTCTGGAATTATAACCTAATAAAATTGTTTACTTACTAAGTTGTCTTTTGTCCACAAATTTTTGATGCTCCCCACCCCGAAAATATGGTGGCCTACTGAGGTATGATTTACATTTGGAAATCTTGCATAAGCTTGCTGAGCTGAAATCCCAACAACCCGATCAGACTATTTTCTACAGGCAGAATTAAAGTTGGCACAAACAACAACAAAAAGTTGTATTTTAATCCCTCACAACAACTTTGAGCCTACATCTGTTGACTGTTTACTACAGCATAAGGGAAAAAACAGGTTATAAGAGGTTAAAGGACCTGAGCAATATTGAGCTGGCAGATGGCACTATAGGTGAGGAACCTGTGGTGCTGGCGGGAAGCCTGTAATGGAATATATACTGTTGGTATCAATCCTTATGAAAACATGCACGTGTATTCCCCTTGTACATGTGGTGAAGTGGGGCTCCTTATTCCAGAGCACTGCCATTTCACGTAGTCTGAAAGGTACAATTATCAAATTCCATCCATAGTTCATACTATACATCAGCTCTTGACAAATTGGCTCTGCCTCCCCAAGGAATGAAGGCAACATGAGGGTGGCACAGAAGATTAGTCCCAGGGAACTATTTATGCTGCAATTTCCAAGCTGCATTATCCTTGACCTGCCCTGACTTTTAAGAGTGACTGCTCTTCGAAGATGTCAGAGAAAGCTCCTTGGAACGCTCATTTTTTAAACAAAGTTAATATTTCTTTTTACATTTCTCCTTTCTCTTAATTTTTTACAAACAAAACAAAACAAACGTAGGTTGCTAAATGCAATTTGGGGACCAAACGTAGCATTTGCACAGATATGATAAACATCTATTTACAGAAATGGTAAACAGATGCCAAACTCCATCTGGCTCTGAGGGTTTGGCATCAGATTAAGGCACACTGAAAATAATTTTAGCTTGTTACAACTACCTTTTAGGGGTAAATTTTCAAAGCAGCCTTTAGGGACTTAGCAGTTTAATTTTGTTAGTGGGAGAGTCACAGCTAAATCTTTTTGTACTTCTGAAAAAACAGAACAAAACGTTAGGAAAAACATTAACTAGTAAGGAATAATAATGAAAAGATTTACATGATAAGTGTCTGATTAAACAGAAAATGTTATCTTGTGGAGCAAATCAATATCAGTGTCTCTGCCAACTAGGAAGATATAGATAATATTTCAATCTATCTATACAGATTTATTGGTGGCTAAACATTAGGGCTGTCAAGCAATTACAGTGCTCATTTTATATTTATTTTTGATTACAAGTATTTGCACTGTATAAAAACAAAAGAAATAGTATTTTTCAATTCATCTAATAGAAGTACTGTAATGCAATCTCTATCATGAAAGTTGAACTTACAAAAGTAGAATTATGTACAAAAAAACTGTATTCAAAAATAAAACAATGTAAAATTTTAGCGCCTGTAAGTATACTTCTTGTTCAGTCAATCGCTCAGACAAACAAGTTTGTTTACATTTGCAGGAGATAACGCTGCCCACTTCTCGGTTACGTCACCTGAAAGTGAGAACAGGCATTTTCATGGCACTGTTGTAGGCAGTATCACAAGATATTTACGTGCCAGATGTGCTAAAGATTCGTATGTCCCTTCATACTTCAACCACCATTCCAGGGGACATCCATCCATGCTGATGATGGGTTCTGCTTGATAACAATCCAAAGCAGTGCGGACCGATGCATGTTCATTTTCATTATCTGAGTCAGATGCCACCAGAAGAAGACTGATTTTCTTTTTTTGGTGGTTCGGTAGTTTCTGCATCGGAGTGTTGTTCTTTTAAGACTTCTGAAAACATGCTCCACATCTCACCCCTCTCTGATTTTGGAAGGGACTTCAAGATTCTTAAACCTTGGCTCGAGTGCTGTAGCTATCTTTAGAAATCTCACATTGGTACCTTCTTTGCATTTTGTCAAATCTGCAGCGAAAGTGTTCTTAAAATGAACAACATGTGCTGGGTCATCATTCGAAACTGCTATAACAGGAAATATGAGGCAGAATGCAGGTAAAATAGAACAGGGAACATATAATTTTCTCCCAAGGAGTTCAGTCACAAATTAATGAATGCATTTTTTTTTTTTAAAACAAACAATCAGTATGGAAGCATGTCCTCTGGAATGGGGGCTGAAGCATGAAGGGGTATACGAATGTTTAGCATATCTGGCACATAAATACCTTGCAATGCCGGCTACAAAAGTGCCATGCGAATGCCTGTTCTTACTTTCTGGTAACATTATAAATAAGAAGTAGGCAACATTATGTAAATGTAAACAAACTTGTTCGTCTTACTGATTGGCTGAACAAGAAGTAGGTTTGAGTGGACTTGTAAGCTCTCAAGTTTTACATAGTTCTGTTTTTGAGTGAAGTTATATAACAACAACAACAACAAAATCTACATTTGTAAGTAGCACTTTCACAACAAAGAGATTGCACTACAGTACTTGTATGAGGTGAACTGAAAAATAATATTTCTTTTGTTTATCATTTTTACAGTGAAAATATTTGTAATAAATAATATACACTTTGATTTCAATTACAACACAGAATACTATATGAAAATGTAGAAAAACATCCAGAATATTTAATAAATTTCAATTGGTATTCTACTGTTTAACAGTGCGATTAAAACTGAAATTAATCATGATTAATTTTTTTTAATCGTGATTAATTGTTTTTAGTTAATCGCGTGAGTTAACTGCGATTAATTGACAGCCCTACTAAATATATTACTCAGGTTTCTTGGAATTATTTGACTAATTTATAAAGGATATTATCCAGAATTAAAAGGAAATATACTTTTAAAAATTAAAAAAAATGAGTTTTAGTATCCACACATCTATCCTGTTCTTGACACACTAAGACTATATGTCAGCATTCACACGCAGACCTGCATCCTCAGGACCCGCCCTGAACCAGCATCATCCAAACTTTCAGAGGGGACCTTCTAAACTGTATCCACAGAAGTTTTTGTATGTGCTTACCTGCACACTCATACCTCAGAGTCTAATTAGCATTTTTGTGAAATGCCAAAAATTTGAGATACTATGAAATCAATCTTCATTTGCAAGTAGATAATCATACAAGTGCAGATATTACAGAACAATTTGACAGGTTTCAGAGTAGCAGCCGTGTTAGTCTGTATTCGCAAAAAGAAAAGGAGTACTTGTGGCACCTTAGAGACTAACAAATTTATTAGAGCATAAGCTTTCGTGAGCTACAGCTCACTTCATCCGATGAAGTGAGCTGTAGCTCACGAAAGCTTATGCTCTAATAAATTTGTTAGACCAATTTGAGAGCATTTTTGAAAATCTGACAAGTGAAGTTTTCACACACATTTGGAGCAGTTTTAGTCCTGTAGAAGAGTGGGAGAATACTCATTGTATAATTTAGCATTTTGTGAGCAAACTAATGTTAATAGTC
This sequence comes from Dermochelys coriacea, assembly GCF_009764565.3. Classification (NCBI taxonomy): domain Eukaryota; kingdom Metazoa; phylum Chordata; order Testudines; family Dermochelyidae; genus Dermochelys; species Dermochelys coriacea. Next base: position 75,831,415 of record NC_050069.1, read on the forward strand.
AAAAAGGCATCTGCTTTATTTCTCATTGCTTTTAAAAGCGGCTTAATACAATGCACCATGCATACAAAGAGCATTAAAGGTAAAGTTTTCAAAAGCATTCAGCATTGACCTAACTCTGCTCCCACGTAAGTAAATGGGAGTTTTACCACTGACTTCAACAGGAACAAAGTTAGACCAATGCTGACTGCATCTGAAAATCCCACAAAATGATTTGATTGCAGTGGACAGAACGCAGCTATCTTTTATAGGCACGTGCAATGAATATCCAATCCTACAACTACATCCTCAGGGCAGTCCCTGCACTGACATAATCCAAGTGATCACTCCGCTGCCTATCTACATCAGGAGAGCATCAGAACGGGACCTAGGAGCACTCGTAGTTTCTTTGTCAGGCCTTAGTATCTGCAATTTTAAGTTTCTCATCCTAGGTTTCATGGGCGGTGGGTGAAGCTTCCCCTTGGGGAGGCTAGCCCCCTGCCCACCTCTTCTGGCTGAGGGCCTGCCTCCATTCGCTGCTTTCAGCCCCCCGCCCCAGTAGCCCTGGCCAAAGGAGCGGGGCGGTGGGGGAGGGAGGGCTGAGAGCTCGGCTGGGACTGCGGTGGAGCTCTCTGCCCTGGCTGAAGAGCAGAGCCCGGAGGCCCCCCCCCCTTCCACTGCAGCCCCACCCCATTCCATTCATCCATGGGCCTGCCCCCATTCCATCCCCACTCTGCCTCTTCCTTGTGAGGCCAGGCCCCCCACCACCACCCCAAGATTGGAAAAGGCCTGTGTTCCCACTGCAGCTCCGGAGCGAGAGCTCCTCCAGCCCTGGGGATGTGATGGAGGGCAATTTTTCAGGGGGCCCCAAATCTTCCACTGACTCCACTCCCCACTACAACGGTGCGAGGTTTGGGGAGACTTAGCCCCCCCCCCAGTCTCCATTATGCACTGCCTATGCTAGGTTTCATTTTTTTTTTTTTTTACAGTGCAAATATTTGTAATCAGAAATAAACATAAAATGAGCATTGTACACTTTGTATTCTGTGTTATAATTGAAATCAATATATTTAAAAATGTAGAAAACATCCAAAAATATTTAAATAAATGGTATTATTAACAGTTCGATTAATCGCACAATTAATCGTGATTTTTTTAACCCCACGATTAATCGAGATTAATTTTTTTTAACCACTTGACAGCCCTAATATATACATACAGGATATATTCCTCTTGGGACTATATTGGTAAGTGTAAGTATTCTCATTCAGTAAGAGACCTTATTCCTTTAGACAATGCAATTTACATGACTTAAGACATGACATACTGGTGAAACTAAAATACACCTTACTCAATGGGTTAAACCTACTCTCCAATGAACTACCAACACTTTTGACTAAACATAGAATCTTGTTCTAGATATAATGGACAACAAATGTTTTAAGTACACAAAAATTCTCCATTTGGATCTGGTAGGAAAAAATATCAAAATAGCTTTGCAGATAAACACTGTAATTCTGGATTATATTTAAATTAATGGAAAGGAAATCAATGTACTTCGAGTGTCTAGAAATTGTCAGAAGACCTCTTATTTGTCCCACACAATGCTTGAACTAGAGAAATGTCTATGTGTCTCAGTTTTTCCTCCAGTGTCGCTTTTCATTTTCTTCTTCAAAGTAGCAGCAGCCTGAAGACTGAGCATATGGCATTATCACTCACACCTCTCTTTCCCCGTTCAAATACTGAAAGCTATTCCATTCCCTCAGAATCTTCCAGGCATTAGCAACACTCACTAATTCCCTCTGCACATGGTCTGTTTTGCCATCCACATTAAGCTTACACTTATTAATAAGAAGTATTTTTAAAACCATTCACTTTGAATTAGCAATAGAACTTAGCAATTTTCCTTTTTTGAAGGGGGGTAGGGAACTACCACTCAGGGAAGTACACACAGGGCTGGATATCAGGGTTCTTGCCCTGGGTGCCAAACCATCACCGGGAATGATGTGGGGTGTGCGTGCACCTAATAAATGTGGGTTTTTTTGTTTAGCTGTTCAGGGGCACCAAAATCATGTCCCACCTTATGTGACAACACACCTATGGCCATCCCTAAGTACACAAAAGGTACCACCTCCTCAGAAATTCAGAACAAAAGGTTAAAAATATAGGAGGTACAAAACCAAAATGCAGAGGTGTTACAAACCCGACATAAGAGGCTGGCAGTGTTAGCCTGAAACACCCCACTGCGCTAGCAGATGTTGACCTTGCTGGGAAAGTGGGTTAAGTGAGTGTTCCTTATTCATGGAGGTAGATGGTTCAACCCCACACAGATATAAGGGAGAGTAGGGAGCAGCACGTTCCATCTCTTGGATCTAAGGTGTGGACTGAGGAAGGAACTGAAGAAGCAGCCATGCTTAGGGTGGAGTTTTGAGTTGAACTTCATGTTATTGTTAATGTAATTGTTGAAGGTAAACTCCAGGAAAGGGTGAGTATTTGACTCTACACAGCATGTGGATTTTATTTGAGAGCAGGCTGGGAAAGGACTTACTCTCACCCCAAAACTATGAAAAACAGATTAAAGCAACGAGATTGCACTACAAGTTTAGGGTTATTTTTAAGATGTTTCTGCTGCTCTCTTGTTCCTTGGTTTAGCCAAAGTGATAAAAAAGTATCTGTTTTGTGACCCACACTCTCTATGGATAGTGTAGGAACAATTGGGAAACGGATCTTTGATGCTTTTTCCCATTTCCGATACATGCCGAGTAATAATAATAATAATAAAAAAAAAAAAATCAATGATGCCTTTGAAGACATAGGACATTACTGTATGGGGCCCACTTAGAAGACTACTGTGTCTGAATGATCAGCACATTTAAAAATACAAATCAATCCATTTTCTGCTTTTGGGCCAGCACTTAGGACCTGGAAGTGTTCCAGTCACCAGAAAACTGGACTATGCTTGCAATTTCCTGTGAAGATGAGGGTGGTGTGTGTGTGTGGGGAGGGGTGGGGGAACTATTTGTTACATTCTTGAGTAGTTTATTTCACTTAGGTTCAGAAGCAAAAAAAAGGAGTCAATTGGCTTTGTCTCCAAAATTAGGTACACTGGAGTCATGGGATTTATCTCCCAGACTGCGAAATCTTCAGTAATGATGTGGCAAGTCAAAACAGACTAACAAAATGACTGTCCACAGAAAGTCCATTTATGTAATCTAGGATGGTGAGCCCCAGATAGTGCAAAATGCAAACACAAAGAGCGTGGTGGCTGCATGTTGAAACACCATTTCTAATTTGACCCCATATTTATATAAGCTATTGACAGCAGATTTGACATTACTATACCATTATCTGTAAAATGGGAATGGAAATCTCCAAGATTTACAATACCTGCAGTGGGGGAGTTTGCATGATGGGACTTTTTTGGTAAGTTAAAGATCTGTTCACCGGGATCTGGTGGGGGAAGAGCATCTTGGCCTTGTCGAGCCATGACAGGATCATACTCTTTACCATCATAGTTGGCATCAAAGAACTTCTTAAACCACTGGATAAAATCTAAGTTGTCTTGGAAGCGCCCTCTCACCAATTTCTCCACTGGAATCACCTGTAAAATACAGTGGTAAATGGTTCCAGTAATACTGCATTGCCAGTACATACATATTTCTCAGATTATCTAACAATTTAACTACCAATGTGGTGTCTCCTGCATCATTCTGGATTTAGAGTTATATGGTTAAGGTCTCCTCAGCTTTGTGTGTAGCTATATATAAAGCTCTTTTAAATACTCATTTTCTAGCAGTATTTTTCCATGAACAACATTAAGTTAACGTCTCAATAGTGCATGTTCTTCTATAAGGTAGAAGTACCAGTACTATGACACCATAGTACAGAGTCTTGCAACCTGACCCAAACCCCACGGGACCCCATCTACAAGTGTTGGGTTCAGCTCGGGTCTGAAAACAACCCAACACATTTGGGCTTGACTCGGGTAGTCTCTCATCATCTCCTCCTGCCCATGAGGTTGGTGAGGCAAGGCGGTGGAGGCTGCTGAGTGCCCTGCTCCTGCTGGCCATGGTTGTGCTGTGCTTTATGCACCGTGGAGCGAGCGTGTTGAGGAACTGTAACATCTATTATGCTGTAGCACACATAGCTCAGTGAGGCGGGGGCAGCCGGCTGCACTGGTACATGCAGACACTGCTGTGACAACCCCACAAGCAGGAGGTGGATGGAGATGGATTGTGGGCACAGGGCGTGGGGAGCCCCCACCAGGCCAAATCTCAAGGATGAAATGGCAGTAGTGTTGACACAGATTGGGAACGTGCGGGGTCAGATTTGGGTTGGGTCAGGTCTGAAAACAACTTGACTCTCTGGTTGGATTTGGGCAGCCATGAGCTACTCAAGTTTGGAATGGGCTTTAAAATTAGGCCTGTGCAGACCTCTACCATTCCTGTTTTTCCTCACCTATGCTCCTTTTAGCTTTGAGTGACAACTGGGTTGCATGTAGCCAGTCTGAAACTACTGCCATCTTTAACAACAAGTAACTGGGAGTCTGTCCAAGATTTTAATTAACATATTTCATGCAATTAGATGTATGTCCTGAAACTGAACAATTTCTTCAAAAAGCGAAGAGTCAGATTCTGGCTTGCCCTGAGTAGGTGTGCAAGGAGCTGTCAGAACACAGGAAATCCTCTTTCACACTGCCCTGTGTATGCATGATGGGGAAACAGAATTTCAAGTGTTCTCATTAGACAAACCTATGTAAACACCGTTAGTGCTGGGTGTGTCTGAAAAAGGCTCACGGAATCATAGAAATTTAGGGCTGGAAGAGACCTCAAGGTATTATCTAATTGCTCCCCCTGTCCTGAGGCAGGATTAAGTATATCTAAACCATCCTTGGCAGGTGTTTCTCTAACCTGTTCTTAAAAATCTCCAATGAGGAGGATTCCACAGACTCCTTTGATAACCTATTCCAGTTCTTAACTATACTTACTGTTAAAAGTTCTCCTGAATAACTAATCTAAATCTCCCTTGCTGGACATTTTTTCAATTACTTCTTGTTCTACCCCCAGTGGCCATGAATACAATTGATCAGCATTCTCTTTATAATAACCTTTTTCATATTTGAAGACTAATATCATCCTCCTTCAGCCTCTCTTCTCTAAACTAAACATGCCCAATTCTTTCAACCTTTCCTCATTAGTCATGTTTTCTGAACTTTTTTTTTTTTTTTTTGGTGCTCCCCTCTGGACTTTCTCCAATTTGTCCACATCTTTCTTAAAATGGGGTGCCCACGATACTGTACGTCTCCAAAAGGGAAAGGAGCTGCTCCTTGGTGCACTCCCACAAAATCCTCAGAAGCATTCTGCCCACCTGTGTCCTGTGCAAGAAGAAGAGTGTTACCAACCAATACTGCTATCCCCTGGCACTCTCCACACCGCCTCTGTAGTGAAGCAATGGATTTAAAAGCCACAATGGAATTCAAACTCATCTGTATTTTTGAAATACACACTCACTCTAATACTGAGGTACTAACCTGATCATTCCAGGCCCTCCTCCCCCCTTTCCATACATGCTGTATATAGAATGGTTTGTTTACATGCAAGAGTTTGGGAAATTGCCCATGAAGTTTTAATGAGCTATAATGGAGACTGTGAGAAAGTCTCTTCTGTATCAATATCCTGTGAATTCTTCAGCAACGTGAAGAATCTAATGAAACTGATTAAATCCCAATACTACAGCATAAGATAGGGTTCTGCTCTGATCTCTGGAAGATCAGAATTCAATTGCCATTCCCAGTTTCAGTGGGCAGATAAGGACTACTGTAGGAATGCTGGAAGTGCCACCATGGCTTGCTTAGCAACAATTCACATTGCTGAAAGTTGAGTGGATCAGAAGAGAATCCAATCTTCAACTGGAAAAGGCGTGCCCAGAGTCTCAGGGGGAATGGAAATGACAAGGTTAAACCGACGACACAGTTTTTTAAAAAAATAAAAGCTAGCCTGTACATCACAGATCATGCCACATTTTGTACAATATCCCCTCAGTCTGTTGTGTTTATATTTTTAATGACAAACTAGCAAACAATGAGGTTATTCCCTATAAAAAAAAGAAATGACAATCAACTTTATTAGGCTTTTCAATGCTTTGCTGAAAGAATCCATTTTAAAACAGAAGCACCTGTAGCATTATGGTAATAATGAATTAGTATTAAAAAGCCCTATAACATTCATTCAAAATATAGTGTTTTTTAAAACATTTTAAGATTCAGCATAAAGAGGTTAAAAGCAGGCATAAAACCTTTTTTTAGATAAACCTTTACAAATACAGATATTTTGTACATGCAGAACTGAAACATGACAGCATTTTAAACTTATTCACTTTTATTCAGTTTAGTTTCTCATGTTGCTACTGCTTACATAAACTGAGTAAATTCATGTTGAGAAACAGTTAATTTTATACCACTTCAAATTTAGTCTGAGTAAAATGTGTGATAGGATCCTATCTGCACACAGAATATACACCTGATTGTATCATGGGGAAGTAGCCTGGGGAACACAGAGGATGGGTCAACATGACTGATTAAAGTCAAGGAAAGGAAAAGTAAAGACATATTTAGCTTTACAGAACAAATAATGCACAACAGATGAGAGACTAAACAACACAAAGAACAAACATTGAAAAAAGCTTAATTTGTTAATGTGTATTTTTCCAGGAAAGTTGACCTGCTTGGACAAAATGCCGATTACATATTTTATAGGTTTTCTACATTTAAGACAGGCAGGGCATGGTTTGATTTGTTCATAGGTAATGTTCAAAGGAAATTCTGGATCAATTGAATGGTTTCATATGTTTTAAGGCCAGAAGGAACTAGTAGGATCATCTACTTCCGGAACTCCTTCATAACCGGCCACAGAAGCATCAAGCCCATATCTTGAGGTTGAGGTTGTTTGTTTGTTTAAAGAAAGATATCCAATCTTGGTTTAATGACTTACCAAGCAACATGGTGGATTCTCCCTCATTTGGAAGTTGTTCCAATAGTTAAAAATGTAGAACTCTTCATATCCTACCTTGAATAAGTAGTATTCAGTTCAACAATAGATACAGAATGCTTGTTGTTTACTTATGTTGGGAATTCTGGGTGTCACCACACATGACCTTGAGTTTTCTCCTCACCTTATGAGGATCACAGTATTTATTTTAAGGATCTTCCAATGGACAGCATTTTATCATGAGGCCCTCTCGTGAACTTGGGGACCTAATGAGTGGTAATTTTTAAATTATTGACAACTAACTATTATGGGCCCAGTTTTTCACCTTGAGTACTAAGGGTCCCTGTTTACACATTTTCTACCTTTGTACCCAAATACCCGTTTTAGATTTCAAAATGCCAGTGACAGCATCTAAATACAGAACTGGGATCTCCCGTTCAGGTTTTAGAGTTTGAAAAACTGGGTCTGGTTATTTTTCATTTTGGTTCCCAATGTCCATTGTACACCAGCCAGTACAGAAAATTGTTTGTAAAACATTACAATTATTTAAATATTAAAAACTTACCTTATCCACATTCATTCTTTTAAATGATGCTTGCAGAAGTTTGAAATTGTGAATGTACTCGTGCTCCAGCTTTGCCTGAAATTTTACTTTCTTCAAGCTAATGCACCCTGGGAACAACATGTCCATGAACTGGCAGTAAGCTGCTCCTATAACAAGAAAATGCATTGACATTAATCTTGATGCACCCAGCTATAACTAAGTGTCATTTATAGTCAGAAAAGAAAGTAACCATGCTGACTAGCTACTGCAGTAATTCATTTCTAGTGCCGTGTACCCAATGCCTATCTGTTCATTACAATGTTGAATAGTGTAAGTGGCCTATTAATATCTATATTATTTTCATTCAGTCTGGATGCACCAAGCACTATTGTGTAGCATCTAAAGGATGACCATGACTGAGGCAAGTAAATCATTCTTCTTTTTACAACTGGTGTTGTACTGAAGTAGAATACCTATACAAGGTAGGGCTGCCTGTACAGCAAGTAATGAAGTCTCTAGCTGTCAGTTTAAATGGAAGCCACCTAATAAGCGTCTTCAGACCCCTACAGCTTCCCAAAGTTGGATCAAGGGAAAATATTTTTTGTTTCCTGGAACCAAATAAATCAATGGCACTGAGATATAAGGTAGCTTGCTCAGTTCGCAGCCAATCCTATTCAGTACCCCCATCAAGTAGAGGCTTAAAACGGGAGAGAGAGAAAAACCCAAAGTGATATGAATACAGGCTGGAAATAAGTTTCAGAATTATGGGATCTAAGGCCATTTCTCCCCCTCCCCCCACCCCTTTCCCAACAAAAAATCCTGACATTTTTCACCTCTAAAGCTCAAAAAGGAAACATTTGGATAAGGAAATACTCAGTCACCTCATTGCCCAAAGCGTTCAGATATTGGGCTCCTCTTAGTGCTGCCAGTTTTAATGCTTTCACACAAGAGCATTACTAAATTTAGCATGAGGGTTCAGTAAATTTAGATGCCAGCCACAGGGGATAAAAATATGCAACTACACAAATGTGCAGGGAACTTTTTAAAAAAGGTGAACTGACTAGGAATATATAGGTAGCACTTTGTTACACCTAGTGACCTTTTCCTTAAAAGGTCCTTATGTCACAGCAGCACCATCATTGGGGAAGGGGGGATCTTTACTATCAAGACATGAAAATGTCATGACATTTTGGTGACAAGTGTTAAAAATGTGGGGAGGGGAAATTAGGGCATGGAGGTGGGGGAGGTGAAGAGAAAACTCAACTCAGATTCTTTGTGGAACAGTGATGTCCTCTACCCTGGAAGAATATTCCACCGTATTAGCACATTTAAGGTCAATTTTCAGATGTGCACAAACTCAACCACCTATATACCTATGTATGCAACTCAGAATACTGCACATTAAATACTATTTGCTCAGTAAGTTTTTAAATGTTTTGTGCAAATAGTATTTATCAAAAGGGCTGTTTTATGCAATTACTTGAAGTACGGGCAGGTCTAACAGGCACAACTTGGATGCCTGCTTTTGACAATTTGGCTCAGTGTCACACAAATATTCTTTTTTAATCAAAGTTTTAGCAATTGTTAGTAGTCTTGCAAGGTGACAGATGTGTTGGATCTGAGATTATCCTCTATTTATCCAAAGGACAGATACACCACAGATAGCAACAGCTGAAACTATCAATATGCCTCAAACGTGTTCTGGAGGGCCCATAATTCTCTATACTCAGTCAACCATCACATGAAGGGAGGCAGAGGCTGTCTTCCAGAAAAGAAAAAAAACAGAGTTTGAGCTAGAGTCACAGGAAAATGAGTTACATAAGCTACAAATGAGGCTTTCATGTGACTTATTGTCAAGGCTGTGACAACAGCCAAGACTCGGTGCTTGAAACTGCTGCCATTTTTAATACCCTCTTTGCACAGTATTTCTTAGGAGGTATATTTACACTTACTGACTTTATGGTTGGAGTTTATAGGAAGGATTTGAATTTCCAAAGAAACCTTTTATTTAGCTACTTGCAATAGCTTTAGTGTGCTTAGGATATAAAATAAAGAATCCCTGTAGAACAGGAGCCTTGTGGCAAGTTAAAAACCGCAGACAATGAAGGTGCATCATCATACAGAAAGCTTCGTAAAGCAAAGTAATTGCACAGAGCTTACATTTATATTGCATGGGAACTAGGAAATAAATGCCTACCAATAGAAAGTATGTGACATATTGCTGAAAAGGAAGATGAGTAGTATGATATAGCATTGTATGGCTTGACTTGATTATACTATATTATTTATTACTACGTGGATTTATTTAGTATGCAATGTTGTCCTAGCCATGTCAATCCCAGGATATTAGAGAGACAAGGTGGGTGAGGTAATATTTTTATTGGACCAATTTCTGCTGGTGAGAGACACATGCTTTCGAGCTATACAGAGCTCTTCTTCAGGTCTGGGAAATGTACAGCGAGCAACACAGCTAAATACTAGATTGAACAGACAGTTTAGCATAAGTAGTTAGCACTTATTCTAAGGGACCATTCAAGGTGAAGTAGCCCACTAAAACCCCTGCAGTCATCGGACAAAAAAAAAAAAGGGAGGGGAATAGTGGGTTACAGATGGTTGAAATAAAGCCTAAGTCCACTGTCTTTTTTAAAACCATGATTTTTAGTGTCTAGCAAAGTTATGAATTTAAGCTCCCAGATGTGTCTTTTGAAAGTGTTGTGCAGGTTTCTTTTGAGGATGTGGACGGATACGTCAGATATAGAGAGTGATCACTTTGTTCAATCTAAGGGGTCAATTGTGCAACTGATTCATGGTATAAAGGGAGTTTGCGCCAAACTCTCCCTCCCGACCCTCTCCCCACATATAAGCTTGTACTCTAATACCTAGGTAATTGCCAGGAGTCCCTGAACACTCACTGCACAACTGCTTGTGTTAAAGATATTCACAGTGCTGAGGTTCTCACCATTTTATTTATAGTTGTCATTTTGTAAGTATACATGAGTTTGCAAAGTCATCTTTTATTGTTTCTGCTGGTAACAAATTCCTTTTGCATCCCTCTGGGCAGTGGCTTACTAGGTTTGAACCCTTGTGATGACGCTTCCCCGTGTTCTCTTCTCCCTCTGATGTTGGTAGTTGTTTTTCTTGTATTTCATATCAGCCAATAGGATGTTCTGGTTCTGTGCAATACCCAAATGCCAGAAACACTGAGTACATCCACTTTACAGTACTGACCTGAACTGTGATCTCCGATAACAGCACAGTTTGCTGCCAGAACACTCCCTCTATAGTAAGTTTCATTACAGTAACAAATACAAAAAAGTATAGTAGGATGGGCCAAATTTGATGTCAGAGACTAACTCACATCAAGTCACAATAACCAGCTGATGTACGCTAGGAACTCTAGAAAGGAGAGTGGTTTCAGAGCTCAAATATGTGTCAGTACAAGTGTAAAGAAGAAATCTCATACAAAGCTAGGACCCATATCCTGAGCACTATGAACGCTGCTATCTTGCTGGATAATACAGGAAGTAAGGATGCATCCTATCTCCCTTTGCTTCCCAGCACAGCGTTGTACCACAGATTATTATTTGGTATTTTGTGCCTAGTTAGTTTAGTCACTTTCCCACACTGTTGGAGAGTTTTGGCACAGCCAGGGGCGAGAAATTAAAAAAAAATTTAAAAAAAAAATCACAAAATGTGGCAGGGGACATAGGGGCAGATAAAAGTAGTCAAGTATTAACTCTCAGATTGACTAGTTTAAATTAATTGTGTCCCTTTAATGCAGCTGAAAGTTCTAATGATGAAACTGTATTTTAAAAAGACTATTACAGCTACTGTGTAATTTACATGAACAAGGTTTCTACAGCAGATTTACCACTTGTCATTTATTTTATTTTAAAACTTTACCTTCTCTGCTCTAGTTTACAAAGCATAAAAGTGGATGTTGGAAACAGTACAGCAACAACCACACTAGAACTGTCTCTCATGGTTAGTCTGTCTCTGTCCAGCCACAACCACATCAGAACTATCATCTCTCATGGTTAATCTGTCTCCATCTACCCCTACTATATTCCTCTCCACATCTTATTTTTTGAAAATATTACCAGGCACTCCACTTTTTTAAATGAAATTATAATCAGCAGTATAGCAATAGAGAGGTTATTGAATTTTGTAAATGCACCAATGCTGGAACGGAATAAGAAAGGATTTTTAACAATTATTAAAATTAATTCTGAATTTTTATGTAAATCTTATATTAGTTGTTGTTCTGGCATATTGATCTGGTCATTGACTTCTTTAAAATTCTGAGGCTAGATCACAGAAAGTATTTGCAAGCATGGTTGTGCTGATTAGACATGAATGGTCACTACTTTTGACCCAATTAGTATGTAGAAATTTTATACCCATTTTAAAATTAAGTGGCATAGCAACTGTTTTTTATACACAGCAGTATTGCCTACTTCTGTTGTTGTATACAGCTGGCAGAAAGACACTTGAAGTTGATTTGTTTTAAGTATTTATATTTAGAAGAAAATAAGTAGTTCCCCATATAGTGACATTACAATTGATGGTTTCTGTAGACCTGAATCAGGCTAACATGCCAAAATATTACTGCTTCTGGCCCATGGGAGGCTTATGAATAATATTTTCCTTCCCTCCAAGAGAGAAAATTCCATTGCGATTAAAATCTAAAAGCTGAATATCACTAAGTCTTCATAACTGGGGTGTGGAAGTGTGTGCTGAGTTGCTCTGCCAGCCAGCCCTTTACGCTGACGGCTTTTTCTTGGTTTCCTGCATAGAGATTACTACACAGCATGCCTCAAATGTAAATGACAAGACTACACCCACAATGCTAAGTAGGATGACTATAACCGTAGTAGGGGAGGGAACTGACTTCTATGGCAGAATAAAGGCATGGAAGAAGAAACTGCTGATTGTAAAAGTGTCAAATGATTAAATTTTAATTAAAATGTTTCAGTAAATGCAATATTAAGGCTGACATTTGCTGTTGATTGCACATTTCTTTAAAATCAGAACTACAGTTCAAATTGTAGTAAATGGTAGTTCTTAGTAATGTTTTCGAAGTTGCATACATTTATTTTCTTGATAATTTAAAGTTTTCTTTGTCTTCAGCACAATGCATTCAGGTCCCTTCTTGCCCTTTTTTTCTCCTGAGAAACAATCTGCACTCTTTCTGCTCAACACCTGGAGGCTGGAGCCTTTTGATCTTTAATATGGCCCAGAGTCTTGTGTCCTGGGATTTGTGGCATTTCAAAGGGACAATGAATATATCACTCACTTTCACTAACACAACTGGACATGAGCTGCTGTTGTTTAATATGATTCACATACAGCGTAGCTGCATTAGAGAGAGAAGCATTATCACCATGGTATCTAAGCACTGAATGGGAGCCTTAGTGCAATTATTAAATAGTCAATATAAATCCAGAGTTCACAATGGAAACATTGAGAGACTGATTGCTAAAGGAGCAAGAACAGTGGAGAAATGGTTCAAAATGAGAACCATATCCAGAAAGGAATTTATAAAGTTGCTCATTAGTTTCCTAAATGAAATGGCACCTTGCAACTTCACTGTTCAGAAATTTATGCAGCTCTCGGTTTGCTTCTCTAAATAATTCCAGCTGGAAGTGGAAATCAGTCCCGACTCCTGCACAATTATACAATGGTATTTTTTTATTACGTTTGCACATGTGGAGAAGATAGTTCTATTGATAAAAACAATCTAATTATTTTTATACAAAATGTTTTTGATATAAGCCAAACACTTCTTGTCATTTTTCATCCTCTGCAGCAGAAGCCAGGTCAGCTCCTCTCCCCATTGAGAGACCCCTTACCTCACGCTGCGTATTAACAGGTTCTGCCCATCTCTTAATGGCCCAATATCCTTACAAAACTAGCTCACCTCTGTGCATGGAACCCCTGCCAGTTCTTGACTATCCCAGTGGTTCTGTCCTCCCAATACTGTTGCATCTCCCTCTTCAAGTTTCCAGCCTTAGAGGATTACAGGGGTTAAACAGGGCCTGGGACTCTGCTGCCCAGAGCGCTGACATGACAGCCAGAAATTCCTCCTCCTGACAACACTACTCTGACAGACTCTCACAAAATCCTTGGGAGTGGGATATCCACTGGGCATGAAATCCTGGTAATACATCACTGTCCTGAAACCGAAAACGACATGCGGTTGTAATCATCATGTTTATAATAAAGGCAAAGGATATTTCAAAGACAAAGTAGGCCCAAAAAGACAATAGAATGTAGGAATAAGTCTAAATTTAGAGAGCCATGTGTTAGTTAAGCAAAGAATATTGGTTTTATTAATGAGATTGTGTACCTAAAGAAATTTCTATTTTAATGGACCGAGATATTTTTGATGATCGGGTCAGAAAGCAGGTGATGCATTGGAGATCATGGGGCTTGCTGGATAGTTTTAAAAAGAGGCAAGTTTGGGTACTGATGCAGTCACTTGTTAACGAAAACAAGACAGTTTTGCAACTCTTTTCATATATTAACTCCATAGCAACAAGTTAAAAATTAGTCACTCCAGTGCAAACCTACTGAAGACAGTAGGCTTCCACAGAGGTTACTCAGAGTATGATTTTGCCTACAGAATCTTTATTACTGATGATTAGAGCCCTGCACGGATATAAAATTTGTATCCGCATCCGATCCACAAACATGGTCTTCGGATATCTGCATCCGCAGATGTGGATATCCGCAGACATAAAGCAGGTATCTGCAGATTTGCAGGGCTCTAATGATGTTGTACAATATGCAAGAAACCTGCTTTACTTTCAGATCCCATTCTAAGGTGCAGGATTGGCAGAGAAAACATCTTAACTTTCATACTGAGGAAATCATAGCACCCCACAGTGTCTGCTTACCATGTCACTTCTCAGATTAGAACAGCACTGCACGGGAATGCAAAAAAGTTACTAACTGACGTCGGAACTATGGCAACAGAAACTCGATCCTGAACTGGTAACTAAGCAAAGAAAGAAAGAACTGATTTGATTGGTTCTAAAATGTAGTGTAAAAGCAACATTTTTTAACGTGTTTAAGTGACTTCAGAGCCTAAGTCAGGGGTGGGCAAACTTTTTGGCCAGAGGGCCACATATGGGAATAGAAATTGTATGGCGGACCATGAATGCTCACAAAATTGGGGCTGGGGTGTGGGCTCTGGTTGGGGATGCGGGCTCCGGGCTGGGGCCAGAAATGAGGAGTTTAGGGTGCAGGAGGGGGGCTCTGGGATGGGGCGGGAGACTGTGTGTGTGGGGGGGTGTAGGCTCCAGCTGGGGGTGCGGGCTCTGGGGTGGGGCTAGGGATAAAGGAGTTTGGGGTGTAGGAGTGTGCTCCCGGCTGGGACTGAGGGGTTTGGGGTGCAGGGAATGGCTCGGGGTATTTCAAGCGGCTCCCGGAAGCAGTGGCCAAGGTCCCCCACTGGCTCCTATGTGGAACCGCGGCCAAGCGGCTCTGAGCGCTGCCCCGTCTGCAGGTGCACCCCTGCAGCTCCCACTGGCTGCAGTTCCCAGCCAATGGGAGCTGCAGGGGCATCACTTAGGTCGGGGGGGGGGGGGCAGCATGCAGAGCGGAGCCCTCTGGCTGCCCCTACACATAGGAGCCAGAGGGGGGCCATGCTGCTGCTTCTGGAAGCTGTGTGGAGCAGCCCCCGACCATGCTGCCCAGATGGAGTGCCAGAGCAGGGCCATGCCACTGCGTCCAGAAGCCACGTGGAGTGGCCCTCAACCCTGGTCCCCGGCTGGTGCACGGGAGCAGGGCCCCCGACCCTGCTCCCACCCTAGAGCACTGGAGCAGGTAAGCCCCAGAACCTGCTCCCCCAAAGAAGCTTGAGGGCCGGATTGAAATGGCTGGAGGGCCGGATCTGGTCCACGGGCCGTAGTTTGCCCACCCCTGGCCTAAGTCCCATTGATTTGCAGTGAGAGATAGGTTTCTAAGTCCTCTTGTGATTCTAGCCCATAAGAACCTAATTGCCACTTTAGACGCCTAATTCCCAGAATCAGATCCCACTGAAATCCATAAAATCTTCACTCATCTGCCTCCAAAACCCACAGGTACTAAACTTGCTAAGTACCTAAATTCAGGTAGTAAAAGTTCCTTAGGTGCCTATGTTTCTGCCTCTAAGCACGTGGACCACACAGCCCCATGCAAGGCAGCTGGACTCATAAGGTCCAGAGTGTTTCATGAGTCAGGAAAAGAGGAGCATTCTTCCACCTAAGTCACCTGCAGGGGCCCGAACAAGTAAGCAGGCTCTGACCTCACCTACCAGATTGGGCCCCAATAGGCGAGTTTACACCAACCAGCTGGGGGAAGAAAGGAGCAAGAGGAGCTCCCTCATAACTGTTAGCTCAGCCAGGATATGGGAGACCCCACGTTCAAGTCCTCTCTCTACCTGAGGGCAAAAAGGGATTTGAACGTGGATCTGTCACATCTCAGGGGAGTGCCCTAACCACCGTGCTCAGAGATATTCTGATGTGGGCCTTTCTCCATCTCTCCTGTTGAGGTTAGTCCACATTGAACAAATAATCAAAGAATCACAGGGGCTGGGGGAACAATACATGCACAAGAACACATGCACAAGCAAGCATGCCAATGACTCTGTAGCCAGAGGTTAGAGCACTCCCAAGGGAATTGGAAGACCTTTGATCCAATCCTTCTGCTTCAATAAATTTTTAAAATTATTTAAACAGGAGAGATTGAGGGATGCCCATATCAGAATATCCCATAGCCCACTGGGTAGGGCACTCGCCTCAGAAGTGGTAGATCCCAGTTCAAATCCCTTCTCCACCTTAGACAGAGGGGACTTGGACTAAGAGCTCCCACATCCCAGGTGAGTACCTGAAGCACTGAACTGAAAGTTATGAGGGAATTCCTCTCCCTCCCTGCTTCTTGCTAAAGAGACATAGGTGTCAAACTCCAAGAGAGGGTTTGCAGCTGAG
Organism: Dermochelys coriacea; assembly: GCF_009764565.3. Classification (NCBI taxonomy): domain Eukaryota; kingdom Metazoa; phylum Chordata; order Testudines; family Dermochelyidae; genus Dermochelys; species Dermochelys coriacea. Next base: position 75,847,893 of record NC_050069.1, read on the forward strand.
AATTCCAAGCAGAGGGAGGCACCTCATTGCAGCTTAGGCAAGAAACCACTCAGCTTGTTGGCTTTTTATGAGTCCTATTCTGGGGCACCCTTCTCTCCCCATTTATTGTAAATGGAGCCAAGGTACCTAATTCAGGCTTTGTGAATCCCAATGATTTTTTTAGGCACCTAAAAGTTAGATCAGTGTCACCACACCTAAGAGTCTTTGAAAATGGGACTTAGGCACTTTAGAAATGTTACCCTAAGGTCCAGATTTTTTTTTTTTTAAGAGGTATTTAGGTGTTGCTGTGCCTAACTCATTTAAGACCCTAAATCTATTTTTAAAGTGAATTTCAGCACTCAGGAGCCTTAAAACCCATTGACAGTTGATGGGATTTAGGCTCGTATGTGCCTAAATCCATTCTGAAAATAGACTGAGGCTTCTAAATCAGTTAGGTGTTACAACACTGAGCATAGCAATGCCTACATGGCTTTAAAAATCTGTGCCTAAGTATCTTCACATATTCTACTAATAAATTGGATACTTAAGAGACTTTTTCTTTAAAGATTTTTCAACTATTCCGTAAATTAAAAAAAAAACAAAATTAGATACAAACCCCTGCAAATTATAACAACAATGAAGTTGTGACAATCTGACCATGTAGATACAAAATTTAAGATTGATAATCCTCATGCTTTATTGGGAGAAAAAAGTGAGCACTGAACACACAAAGTAATACATTAAAAATGAAAGCCCAGCATTAATTAAAAATGGGTGTTAACATTGATGGGAAGGGATACACCTTGTGTGTTCACTGATGGGTCAAAAAGAAGCATCTTGTAATGAGCATACATGACATAATAGTTTCGGTGAGAACAGAAACAACTGCAGAGTACAGCAATGACTGTTTTAGAACTACATAGCACTTGAGGCTTAAGTTTCATATTTTTAGACTTCCTAGAATTGCTTTCCTGAACATGATTTTAATGTTCCTATTTTCAATGGCTACACAGCACGTTAGGCATTAACTTTCTGTCTTTAGATAAGATTTAGTAAGCTAAAAATTTTGAGAAAAAGCAAGTTTCATTTTGTTTAGTTTAGTTTTGAAGAGCCTTAATGGAATGTTTCATCTATTCTCACGCACCTTCATGCCACTCTTATGATGCTTTTAAAAAACATCTTTGGCACTAGTAGCATGAAAAAGTCATGCTAAATGTATCCATATGTTTAGGAATTTAGTATGATGCATGCAGTCCCCATGGAGTAACAGAAGTTATTGAATGCACATCAAAAAACACCTAAGTGATTTAGGAGCACAAGTTAATAAGACATGCTTCTAAATCACATAGGTGCTTCTGAAAATCCAACTCCATATATCTAAGAGTTTGTGTTGTGATGCAACCAGGTATCCACTGAACACTTGAATGAAATAATGCATTCTGGATTGTAAGACCTCAAACTCGTCTTTCCTTAAATAGTGCGTGTTAGCTTCAGGCAGTCAGTTAAAAAAAAAAAAAAAAAAAAAACCTAAAAAAACCCTGCTTGTCAACTTCCTAATCGCACAAAACCAAACACCCCTGCCCGGCCCCTTGCCCTGAGTCCCACCCGTGTCCCGCCCCCACTCACTCCATCCCTCCACCCTCCGTCAATCACTCGCTCATTTTCACAGGGCTGGGGCAGGGGGTTGAGGTGCAAGAGGGGGTGAGGGCACCGGGGTGGGGCCAGAAATGAGGGGTTCAGGGTGTGGGAGAGGGCTGGCTCTTGGGTGGGGCTGGGGATGAGGGGTTTGGGTGCAGTAGGGGGCTCTGGGCTAAGTGGAGCTTAGGGGTTCGGGGTGTGGGAGAGGGCTCCGGGCTGGAGCAGGGAGTTGGCGTGTGAGAACTGGTATGGGCTCTGTGCTGGGGGTACAGTTTCCAGGGTGGGGCCAGAAATGAGGGTTCAGGATGCATGAGAGGCTCAGGGCTGGGGCAGGCAGTTGGGAGGAGGTACAAGGTGCAGGAGGGAGTTTGGGTGCAGGAGGGAGCTCAGAGCTGGGGGTTGGGGGACAGGAGGAGGTGCGAGTAGAGGCTGTGGATGGTGCTTACCTCAGCCGATTCCCCAGAAGCAGCGACATGTCCCTCAGTTCCTACATGTAGGGGCCAGGCGGCTCTGCACAGTGCGCACTGCCTCCTCTCGTAGGCGCCACCCCTGCAGATCCCACTGGCTGTGGCTCCTGGCCAATGGAAGCTGCAGAGTCAGTGCTTGGGGCGGGGTCAGTGTGCGGAGCCTCCCGGCTGACCCTCCACCTAAGAGGCGAGGGACATGTCGCCGCTTCCGGGAAGCCTCGCGGAGCCGGGTACGGAGCCTGCCAGCCCCACCCCAGCCAAAAACCAGACAGCTGGCAACCCTAACTGCTGTGCTTATTCAGTATTTCAGGATCAGTAATACTTATTCGGAATTCATTATATTAAATTTGTTTTTCCTAAAACTTCTCCTGTCTAAAAACTCATTTTAACCATTTTGTTCTGGACATAATGTGTTCCATAATAATTCTAAGCTAAATTTAATAAATAAAGGACAAGTAATGAAAAAGCTTCACATGGATAAAAGTCAATTTAACTTTAAAAGTGACAGTTTGAGAAGAAACAAATAATTTTAACAAATATGCAAAGTTGTTGTTTTATTTTTAAAATTTTATTCCTTGTGAGTTTTTGCTGAATTACTATTAATGCCCATGAAAGAAAATAACTGGTGTCTGTTTAGAGTTTATGAGTAGCTGCTTGGCAAGCTCTCTCATGAAGCTCTGCACATGGTCTTAAAAACTGATTGTCAACATCCACTGTACTCTAATGCTAAACATCATATGGGAAACATTAAGGAGTCACTTACACTGAGAGTCTACTGTGTAGCAGGACCTCAATACAGTATGGTAGTGCCTTTAAACATGGTTCAGTTTCACAGCGCAGACAGGATCAAACTATGTTTTAATCATGTTTTCAAGTCACATTACAGCCTTCACTTTGCAGGGCTGCAATGTGATTAGAGAATAATGCTGAAATATGTTTCAGTTCTGCCTGTACTGCCAACCGAATGTTTGGGAACAACTGGTCTAAAAGGGTCCCACAGCACAGGCTTTCATAGTGTGTACAAAGGAATCTTATTTATTTGGCTTAAAATAAATACGTTAAGCAACATGTACCCAAATATTTATGTATCCTTTTCCATCAATTAAAAATACATTGAAAAAATGTTAAAGCAAAACAAGCACATTCCCCTCTTGTATACAATGACAAGAGAACAAAACATACTTCTTCCCACTTGTGGAATCCTCAAGTAAACTTCACCCCAGCCACCCTCAGCCTTGCTCATAAGAAAGGCCCTACCAAATTCAAAGTCCATTTTGGTCAATTTCAGTCATAGGATTTTAAAAATCATAAATTTCAGCTATTAAAATGTGAAATTTCATCGTGTTGTAATTGTAGGGGTTCCTGACCCAAAAATGAGTTGGGGAGTGGCTGCAAGGTTATTGTAGGGATGGTTGCGGTACTGCTACCCTTACTTCTGCGCTGCTGCTGGTGGCGGCTCTACCTTCAGAGCTGGGTAGCTGGAGAATGGTGCCTGCTGGCCAGGAGCCCAGCTCTGCAAGCAGACCAACTGCCAGCAGCAGCACAGAAGTAAGGATGGCATAGTATGGTATTGCTACCCTTACTTGTGTGCTGCTGTCTGCAGAGCTGGGCCCTCAGTCAGCAGCCATCTCTCTGGCCGCCCAGCTCTGAAGGCAGTGCAGAAATAAGGGTGGCAATACTGCCACCCCCCCTAAAATAACCTTGTGAGCCCCCCTCCAACTCTTTTGGGTTAGGATCCCCAATTTGAGAAATGCTGATCTCCCCCATGAAATCTGTATAGTATAAGCTAAAAGCACACAACACACCAGATTTCACAGGGGCAGACCAGATTTAACGGTCAGTGATGTGTTTTTCATGAACGTCAATTTGGTAGGGCCCTGCTCAGACATGGTCTTTACAGCATGCTCTGAAGGTAAACACATTTGTGTGCATCAGACCAAAGGAAGTATTAGGGGAGTAGATTCTAAAGTTGAGGTTTCCCCACAGAAGAGCCTGGCTGACACGTCCTTTTATGTTAACACTGAAGGAGCTTTAGTTCAAAACCTCCACTGATTTTCCATTGTGGCAAAATAACCTCTGGGGGAAAGGCTGTCTCAAATAGTGTGGTTCCAGACACAAGGAGAATAACATTCAGCAGCCCCCTGTGGATGGCATGAGAAATATAAAGTTGAGTATTATGCTGAAAGCACTTGGTAATAGTTGCATGGATTGTCAGTGTCAAGAGACTTTCTTTGAACAGGGGACCGACATGTACTTCTTTTAAAGCAACTGGCATCCTGCCCTACTCAAAGGAGATGGAGGATCTAGTACTTCCCCACTGGACTCCACAAGTCAGGAGAGACAAAGATCCAAAGTACAGAATGCAGCATGAAATTCTCCCAACACATCCAAAACCTCCAGAAGTGACCCTCGCTGTAATGACCTAATTTTTGTCCTAGTCAGATGTTACTCTGCATCCATGGACAAAGCAAACAGTTTGAGAATCAACAATTGTATCTGCAATGTGACCAGAAACGTCCTCAGAGCGGAAGGGACTTGTATCAACAGTCAAGCAAAGAAAACGCAGATTAACCAAGCTATTCATCACTTGAAATAAATTTTCTGATCAAGACTTTGCAGATACCATAGTGAAGACAAGTGCCATGATATAAAAATTCCAAATGTCAAACTGTGTGTTGGTTTTACAATGTGGACAGGCATTCACTAAAGACAAGGTAGAGAATTACCTATTTTATACACACACGTATACATACATATATAATTAATTTATATACAAGTCCTCTCTATTTTCATATAGTCTTGCATGACTCATTTAGAAAACACATTCTAATACCACACCAATACATTCACAAGCGATCTTATAACAAAAAAACTCAATCAACTGTGCATACACCATGGAGGAAAAACAATTTTATTCAAGACAGATTAGTTATAAATCTTATTTAAAACCTATTTTTACTCATTACAAAAATAACTTGACCCTTGGGAAAAGTACGACAATGGAGTTTGCCTTCTATTTGAACTAATGTAACTTAGAAATAAGGCTGCTACGTCTAGGGATCCCAATGCATTAAAACCAGTTAGGTTTTTTTTGTTTGGTATAGAGGAATGACAGTCTACAGTGCTCTAGATCCTTAGGAGAACATTATGACAGTAGATTGACATGCTATAATGACACATGCAGTTGAAGATACACATTTTCATATTCAGCTCAACAATCAAAAGCAAAACCAATTCAACCTTTTTGGCTAGAGACCAAGAATGACAAAATACACACCCCCCCCCAAAGTTAAGATAATTCCAAGGCATTTATATTTTGGAGAGTGTTCCTTGTCTATGTTGTCAAAGCTAAATTAACAGAGCTGCAGACTAAATTTAGATTCTCCAGGGCTGAATTCATCCATAACCCAGTCCTTTTGGCACATCACTACTACAGCAGGCATTCTGAAAGCACAGGGGACACTACGCTGCACTCGACCTATTTAGCAAGGACAAAAACACGTCCAAGACTCAAGATGAATACAAATACTGTGCAACTGTAAAAGCAGCCTCTTCCTTTGCTGCTTCTCATCCTAGCTCTATTCATCTAACCAGTTACTGGGAAACAAACTGGTCTCTCTGCAGTACATACACTATTGTGTATGCCACTCCTTAACTACTCAACAGCAATGAAAAATGAAGAAAGAATCCAGTGGCCTTAGCTGTTCTTCCTTCCATTAAAAATTGTCACCTGAAGCTTTTCACTGCAGTATTTATTTAGAACTCAAAAGCGTACCTAAAGGCACAGTGTCATCCTATTGTTCTTTCTTTATACTCAAAATGTTTAAAACTGTCTCTGAAATGTATGCTTTACTCCAGTGTATGCAGGACCTGAATGCCATAATTTCAGCTGGCATCAGTGGGAGCCAAGGATGTTTATCATTCTACAAAACGGAGCTTTAGTGTTTTGCACTTAAACAGTAGATGATTTTTCCCTTTTTTTTTTTTTTTTTAAATTTGACCCTTTAGTTAGCTTTTTCTGGCATTTGGATTGCTTCTTGCTGCCAAAAATGAGCACAAATTGAAAATGCGTAAGACTGCATTACAAAACGTAATGCTTTTTTATTATTGTTATTATTATTATTATTATTATTATTATTAAAGAAAGCAAAACACCCTTACAGTTTTTTATTAGGAGATAAAATCCAGTTATCTTAGTTGCTCTGTAGCTCACTAGAATACTGTGAAATGCTTCCAAGTGTTACAAAGTTTCCCATATCCTCCTTCCCTTTGAAGTCTTCCAGAAATGCTCGTATTTTATGGAAACTAATGTAAAACTGCATGAAGGTTGCAAATGAGTTAAGGAATGATGGCTAAAAGAATGCTAGAATGAATGAATTAGATCAGCCGTCCTCAAACTGTGCTCCATGCAGCCCTTGCTGGTGGTCCACAGACAGCTCGCTAGTCACAGGGTGCTAGCTTGCCTCCTTGCTTTCATCTGCTAAACTGCATTAAAAGACAACTAAAAGAAAATACAGCAAGTGCTTCCTTAATATTACTTTGCCATGTAAACAATCACTGTAGCTGCCACAGGAGTTTTCTTTAATAACATGGGTGGAGGAGGTGACAGGGAGACAGGTCTGTGAAATCACAAATGGCAAGGGAAGTGTCCATCAGACTGTTGTGGTCTACATTATGAAAATTGTTTGCAAGAACCTGTATCAGTGTCAATATTTCAGACACTGAAATCTTTTTCGACTGTAGAAACTTGGACACACCAAAAAATGCAAGACTGAATCCTTGACTGGATTCTTACCTGAGCATTTAGGGAGTAGAATAAGAATGCCTGAGGAAAAAAATATAAAGCTAAAATCTCAAACTGAATTGGTAAATAAATGTAAAGCAATTTGGTCTATCAATGTTTGACTATAAAAATAACATGGGAGAATGGAAACAATATACAAGGACAGAATCTGAAAGTTAATACAATCCCAGATTTCATTTAACACTAAGTACGGAAAAGGTGGAAATGAGAACTCTGATAAAGCAGCCTTTTTTCAGTTCCTCCCCTGTGATACACCCTAAAATCCTTGCCTGAAGGCAGAGAGATAGTGCCTGTGAGAACGTCTCGCGTAATAAAACAGGACAATGAATTCATAGCATTTTTCCTGCCAACGATGGACAATCCAGCTTTAGAGATTTAAGATCTCTAACTTTCACTGCATTCTCCACATTTAAGTTTTTTTATCAACTATTTTTCCTTTTTGGTTATGGAATTATATCATGAAAGCTCTTATTTATGTCTGCAAACATTCAAGAAGATGGGGTATTAGCTTCGAAGCTTAACTTCAGACATTTCAGAAGCATCTGAATGGTCATACAGGAACAAATTAATAGCTCATCCTGTCCACTATGGCTTCCTGTCTTAAATCGTGACAAATGCTGGAAGTTTTGGGAGAAGGTGTCTATCCTCATGTACCTTATTGCGTCATATTATATGTTTAGATACCAATATTTTGAAACAATTTGCCAAAACCAATATTCAGACAAATGTATGGAACTTAATTAAAACACCAGCTAGGTGTAGTGTTTTTGCTTCAACTAGACACTCACACAAAAAAACACAACCCAAGAAGATCTCGGTTTGGCAAAAACAACATGCTATGATGCAATATTTTAAACTAATCATCTTATGTTTAGCAGCTATATTAGTTACACTGACCTGTACTGTATCAACATGACTTTCACAAGTCCTGTAGTGAAATTTGCTTATGTATGGAAAGTGGACAGATTTCTGCAAGTGAGTGGGTTGTTCCTTCATATCAGTTTTGGATTGTTTGGACTGCTCTGTGGAGCTTATATTCAGATAATTTAGAATCACAAAAATGTAGGGCTGTGAGTTCTTGAGGTCGTCTTGTCTACCCCGCTGCCACTTATATCTAGACCATCCTTGTTAGGCATTTGTACAACCTGTTCTTAAAAACCTTCAATGACAAGGATTCCACATCTCTTGGAAGCATATTCCAGAGCTTAACTATCCTTATAGTTGGAAAGTTTCCTTAATATCTACCCGAAATCTCCCTTGCTGCAAATTAAGCCAATTACTTTTTGTCCTACCTTCAGTATACATGAGGAGCAACTGATCACCATCCTCTTTGTAGCAGCCCTTAACATATATTTGTAGACTTATCAAGTCCTCCTCAAGTCTTCTTTTCTCAAGACTAAACATGCATAGTTTTTTAAAGCTTTCCTCAGAGGTTATATTTTCTAACCTTTTATTTTTGTTACTCTCCCCTCTGGACTCTCTCCAGTTTGTCCACATCTTTCTTAAAGAGTGGTTCCTAGAATGGACGTAGTATTCCAGCTAAGGCGTCACCACTGCCAAGAACAGTGGGACAGCTACCTCCCATGTCTTCCATACAACCCTCCTATCAATACACTCCAGAACTAGCCTAGCTTTTTTCACAACTGCATCACATTGTTGACTCACTCAATTTGTGATCCACTGTAACCTCCAGATTCTTTTCAAAGGTACTACTGCCTACCCCATTATTCCCCCATTTTGTAGTTGGGAATTTGATTTTTTTTTTTCTTAAGTGTAGTTCTTTGCACTTGTCTTCACTGAATTTCATCTTGTTGATTGTTGGACTAATCTCATCCTACCAAGTGCTTGCAATGCCTCTCAGCTTGGTATCACGGGCAAATTTTATAACTATACCCTCCACTTCATCATCCAAGGCATTAAGGAAAATATTGACTAGTTCCTGACCCAAGACAGACCTCTGCAGGACCCCATTAGATAACATCACCCCAGTTTGAGAGTGAACCCTTGATCATTACTCTTTGAGTATGGTCTTCCACTCAGTTATGCATCACCTTATAGTAATTTTATCTACACCACATTTCCTTACTTTGCTTATGACAATGTCATGTGGGACTCTATCAAAGCCTTACTAAAATCAAACTATATCAGGCCTGGACCTTTCCCTTCCCTTCCCCTCCTCCCCCAATCCACGGGCCCAGTAATCCTGTCAGAGGTTCTTGACAAATCCATACTGGCTATTACTTATAATCCTATTATCCTCTAGGTACTTACAAAACAATTGTTCAATCATTTGTTCCAGTACCCAGTAAGCTAGCATTTTGGAGGACATGATTTACCACATCTTTCATGAAAATCTGACTGAGATGGACACCTACAGAAGAAGTGGTAAGTAAAAATCAAATATCTAATATGGATCATTCTTACAATAAAATTTCAACCTGGTCAACAGATCTTATTTTTGATGAAGTGGTTACATGGATTCAGTTGTCCTGAATCCCCAAAGCACTGTCTGAGCAGATATGAAGTCACACCTTGCCAGCTAAAGAGTTTGGAGCAATGATCTTATTAGATCTCCTTCACAGAGACACTTTTCATTTTGAAAAACTACAAACAGAAGCCATGATGCAAGTGACACCGCTCACTGCCCATAACTTCCACTTTCCTAGCTGCCACCTAGTTACAGAACCTGCTGTTTTACAGACAACTTGCAACCTCTACTTTTATTAAATCATGGAGTACCTCAAAACATCTTCTCTATCCTAGATGTCATTGACTGCATTGCCTACAGCAAGGGCCTGTCATAGATGCAGTGGAAATAAGCAGATGTGCCTGGCACATTTTAGGAACACCTTGCAGCAGTTAAATGATGCTTTCTTCAAACCAACTATGTCCCATTTCATTTCATATCACCACTTTTGTGTGATGTTTTGTGTGCCCTCCAACAAGGATTTCAGGACACTTACCACTGGTGAATAACCCCTGGCGTATTTTATTCATCTGGGTACCCATCACTGCATTACTGTATAATGTTGCTTTCACATAATATAATTCCCAGTTTTGGACCAATGTTTTAAAGCTTCTTTCTTCAGTAACTGTACTATACTTTTAATACAGACATTCTCTATTGCATTCCTTTCCTTTGCTGCTTAATCATCATATTTATTACTAGATTTTATCTGCAGCTTTATCTAGACTCTTCATGTTCTGCATTCATTTTGCTTCCTCAAACAACCTTATCCTTCCATAACTTATTTTTAACTCAGCTACACAAAACACATGGTTGGATATATTCTTCAGACTGTCTTCCCTCCAGAGAGCTATCCTCTGACACAGAAGGCATTAGAGGTATACATTTTCATCAAATCAGATTTTTAGGTTCAAACATTTTATGAATATACAGTATTTTAAAATAATATCTTACCTGAACAAAGTTGTTCGACTTTTGTGTAGTTTAAAGCTACTATGTCATTAACCCATGCAATGATGTCATGTCTGCTCATAGTCTCTTGGGTTATAGAGGTAGAATACACGTTGACCGCCATTCCCCAACTAGAAAATAAAAGTTAAATAAATAAATCTGCTTGACATTTGAATGAATTTATTTGATAAATACATTTTTAAAAGAGCAAGTTTGATGTAATTTCAATTAGTGCCAGTGAAGGAAACAAAATTGCACAGTCTGTAAGAAAAAGCCTGCATTAAACACACCTTTTCTCTTTTCTGGAGAAAGGAGGCTAACTCCACTTAAATTTTATAACTCACTTTGGCAAGAGGTGATCTCCCAAAGGTCCCCTCCTATGCCAATTATAGCAGAAGGGCAAAGGGCAAACTTTAAAGAAGAGAATATCATACAAAAGTTTGTGGCATTTAGTTAGGATGGTAGCTAGGATGATGGCAATTCTTTTTAGCGTAAATCTACTAGGAGCAAAGCTGAAGGGTAATTCAGAGAAAGCATGGTCTAAAGGAATTTGATCAGGACTAGTGATCTGAGACTCTGAAGTTCTAGTTCTGTTTGCCACTTACTGCTGTGTGACTCTGCAGTCATTTAATATCTCTATCAGTTTCTCCAGCTACAAGTTTCCTTATCTAGGTGCTGTGATTAGTTAATATACATAAAGCACACTGAAGTTGCATCCGATGAAGTGAGCTGTAGCTCACGAAAGCTTATGCTCTAATAAATTTGTTAGTCTCTAAGTGCCACAAGTACTCCTTTTCTTTTTGCGAATACAGACTAACACGGCTGCTACTCTGAAACCTGAAGATGCATGATATTCTACAAGTGCTACATAATAAATATACTAAACTATACAGATCATAATAGTTATAAGCGTGACATCAGCTCAGGACAATTATTGTAAAATAAAACAGTTTGAATACTCTGGAATGTAATGGAAAACAAAATATTTGAAAAAACATACAAAGAAAGAAAAGCTGTAAGCTTAAGTGTGGTTTTGTTTATGAAGGTGACTAAAATTAGCACCCTTTAACTCAATATGATATATGTTCCTTAAGCATATTTGGAGCTCTCTCTCTTGCTTTATTGATAAAAATAAGCTTTTCCTACTTTCACTCTGGTTAATTCTACAGATCCAATACAGTTAGCTACAGTGGACTGAGCCAAATTCTTTTCTGATTCATGCATCAAATTTCTTTTAATTAAGTGCAATATGTTTCCACCACTCCTTTTGTGCTGAAAAACATATCAGCTCACTATAAAGTTTGCCTCCAAATTCTATTCTTTCTATTTGAAATACAGCGGACATGCCTACACTATAGCCACTCAAAGTATTTTCTGGGGAAATATGGGAGGAGTCATGACCATGCCAAAATACAATGTATGGTATGCTATCCTGCAAAAATCAAAATAATTTGACACAGAAAATAGACAGTAAATTAAAAAAAATCTCTCAGTAGCAGTAACCTGCCATCAGCAAAAATCCATGGAATACTGTAGACAAATATAAACATTTCCATGGATGTCCAAATGGAGGAGCTGTCAGTAAATGGGGTGCATAAGCTTGCTCGCAGACAACAAGACTGGAAAAGCTTGCTACATATCCATACACCCTGGACCTTTACTATAGATTTCCCCATATTTGTAATTGTGCAGTGCTCCACATCTTTCTTAAAAGATTATTCATGGGTTAACAAGTTTTCAAATGAGTGAATTTATTGTAATGTGCCCAGGAGTCCATCCAACATAACATCATCTAGTGGGGAAACCCGAGGTAAGCGGACTGATTTTGGCTTGATTTGCCTAAGATGCTACCAAGGTAGCCATAGCAGTAATGAGTTGAGCCATGAACTACAACTCTCTAGGGAAGAGTGGGACCAGGCCAGAGTTGCCCAGGAAACAGAAGATGGACCAGACTGGAGCTAATGCGTAATCTTTAACGGTTCCTGGGGATACTGAGAGATCGTCAGGGCAATTTAGATAGATATCTTTGAGGAGATTGTGCTAATGGGAATACTGTTTGAAAAAGTTAACAGATTCTGGGTTAGAGGGACTCTGACTTAAGTGACAAGTCACAAGGATCTTGTAAATTGGAAGTACTTATATTTGAAGTCTAATATTCAATATACTTTAAGATGTTTACTGAGTAAAATGGTTTGTCCTCTTAATCCCAATGAGTGGTTCTAGGAATTCTTGTTCAAAGTAAGGCTTGTAAGTTGCCCCTTACCAAGACAGAATGAACCACCTCAAGATGACGTTGGTAAAATTTGTAAAATTCCAGTTTATTCTCCATTTTTAAAAGTACATTTCAATCAATGCATCCGATGAAGTGAGCTGTAGTTCACAAAAGCTTATGCTCAAACGAATTTGTTAGTCTCTAAGGTGACACAAGTCCTTTTTTTCTTTTTTCAATCATTTGTACATTTCTGAAAGAACTGGGAATATTAATTGCTAGACTACTGGAAACCTGCCACATTTTCAGAACTGGAAGCTCTGAAACTCACAAAACTGCTTTAAATCTTCAGCAAAAGTGAAATTTTATTCTTAGAAGTAAAAAGATGGTTTGTGGGGGACCCACTGCTTACGCCTCAGTGATTCCTTATAGAAAATGCTCAGTTTGCTAGTTTAACTGCCAGCCCTGAAATTCAGCCTTGGATCTGAGAGTAAAGCTGGGTTCTCTCTCTCTCTCTCTCTCACACACACACACACACACACACACACACACACACACACACACACACACACACACACACACACACACACAGGTTCTATTTGCCAAATTATGCTCTCAGTGAAGTAATCCCTGGGTAGTCCCATTGTTGTGTTGACTGCACTAGTGCTGAGGGTTTTTCACTTGGTAAACATTAAAGCAGGCACAATTTTTCAACATCTGGACTGAGTTGAGGAGCACTGACAAGGATTTAGCAACAAGGAGAGCCTGATTACGTTTAAAGGCCCATTAATTATGGCCTGTTAGAAACTTAGCTCCCAAGGCCAGAACTGAAGAGAGGTTGGGTAGGCATAAATTTGTGTCTGATACTGAACATTACCTGAAATTTGAACTTAATTTTTGCCAACCCTGAGACATGTGGGATTCCTTTTCTCCTTTCTGAGCTAAAGAAACATCAATAGAAGATTTTCATCACTGTGGTTTTAGTATTAAAGAATACAGTTGACCTGTTGACTCTAAAAACAAATAGCCAAAGAAATCTTCAATGAAAATTTAATACGTTAAGCTACTCTTTTTTAAAAAAAATCATTAGTTTTTCCAATTACCAGCAGTTTGGGGCCAGCAAATTTAGCCCATCAGAAATACAGTTAGACAAATATCATCTGTCAAGAAGGAAGAGAGTAATAAACCCATCATAGCACTCTTCCAAAAGCTAATACCGAAGAAAAACCCACAATGCTTATCTTCAGTGACAGTGGTAACATGAGCTACATGCTATACTACACAGAAAGCACAACTCCACATAAGGAAAACTGTGCAAGGAAATTAACAACATGAAATTTAAAAGGATGCCCTGAAGTAGCTCTGTAATTTGCATAGTTGGTAAAATAGTAAGAAAATATTTTATTACAATCAGGGGTCAAACACAAATTTCTTAAGGTTAATGCTAAAGAGATGATAATTTTATTTTTACAAGACTAGATGTATATTTTTGCCCATATCATGCCAGCTTTTAAATACGACCTATTTTAAAATAGAAATTTTCCATGAAGTCAATGGGGGAGAGGGACTTCCATCCAATCAAACAACAATAAAGCCCTTTATTTGCAATGGTTTATACTGTATTGCATTCCTGAATCTTCCTTTATATCTAGGGTGACCAGATAGCAAGTGTGAAAAATCGGGATGGGGGTGGGGGGGTTATAAGGATCTATATAAGAAAAAGCCCCAAATATCAGAACGGTCCCTATAAAAATCAGGCCATCTTTTTTTTGAAATAGTTGACAATGTACCACTAAATTCTTTGTACACCACCCTGGAGTTTATTCCAATGGAGGAGGTTTTTTAAATAAACAAAGGAAAAGCTTAGTTGTAAGATCACATTTAAAGTAAGTGTGTTCTAAATCAGTGCTCATTTCCTGTACGGACGCTCACACAGACTATCTTACTATAAATCAACAACTATGCAGGAAAAAACAATCCACTATATGTAACATGGGCCAAATTTTCTAAAGAGCACAGTATCCAACATGCTAAGCTCTTTTGAGAGTCTGAACCAAATTTAAAATACATTCAGTAAAGTGCAACATAATGGCTAAGCAGGCAGAAAGCTGTGTTCACAACTACTGACCAAGCAACTAAGAACTTGCAGATTTTATTATGTTTGTTACCCTGGCTCACCAACCCTTCCCATGCCCGCTCATTTGCATCTTCAACCTATTATGTTTGTCTTTTTGACTGTATGCTCTTTGGGACAGGGATGGTCATTCATTGTGTGTCTTCACAGTGCCTAGTTCAATGGGATCCAACCTCACTCTAGTCTTTAGGCAAAACCACAATACCAATGTTCAGCAACAACTAGAGATAGGAGTTAGATCTGGAACTCCATCTTGGGCCTTCCATATCTCATACTTCATAAACATTCAGAGCAGAAATTTGCTGCTCACTGACCAAACAGTAAAGAGTTAGAAAATGTGCTAGTTAGGAAAAAAAAGTCATTCATTTCAATTATGAAAACCTTAAATTGAAATCCATAGAATTGCTAATTAATATTTATCAGTTTTCACATTATATTATTAATTCAAGCCCTGTTTCAGCAAGACACGTATGTATATGAGTACCTAAGCACTTGAGAGTCTCATTGATCTCTTCGGGTACGTCTACGCAGGGCTGGGAAATTGCTGAGCAGATGTTTGGGCTCACGCTGGAGCCTGAGCACTGGGACCCCACAAGGGTGGGTGGGGTCCTTAGCCCAGGCTCCAGAGCAAACCTGAATGTCTACACTGCCATTTTTAGTCCTACAATCCAAGCCTCAGTCAGCTGACCTGGGCCAGCTACAGTTATGTCACAGGTCTTTTATTCCAGAGTAGACATATCAGGATTAATCAGGTGCTTGAAGTTATGCACATGCTTACAATAACCTGATGCATCAGGGTCTTACTAGTTTAGGATATCCCTTGATAATACATACTCTGATCCAAAACAAAACTAGATATTTGTGTGTGGCACAATATATATTACAGGGTATGATAAAAGTGTTCCAGAAATGCTTACAGATAATTATGACCAATAAGAGAAATCATCATCCAGTTATATTTGGGGAGAACTTTCTGAAAGTGAAATATTTACTTAGCAAAGTTTTTTTTTTCCTAAAAAGCAAACAATTGTTGGCAGGAGAAGTTATTTCTACCAAAAGCAGTAAAAGAGTCCAGATAAAGGATAAAACAAGCGAGGAATACTGCCAAATTAGTTTACCCATTTTATGCAATGTATGAAACTATTATTTTTCAAAAAAACAGAGGACTTTCATAGATGCTAGAAGTAGGAGAGATCTGTGGATAAATGGATAAAAAGATTGCTAAAATGGGAAAATCTTGTTCTGATAATGCCAAGGGAAATCCTTCCAGAAGTTCTCCCTGACAGAACCTAAGATACACATTTTGGATAAAAGGAAAGCTCTCCCAGGAAAGCTGTTGAAGCAAAAGGTATGAACAAATAGGCCAAGATACAAGTGAGGCTGCCCAGGTCTGTGTGGGAAGTCCATTTAAAATTAATAGCTTCTGCAAAAGAATAAAAAGCCCAAAAGCAGCAGAAAAACAGAGAAGTTTATGATTCACACTGGCCATTTTTCTATGGGAGAAAAATTATTGATGTCAACATGAACTGGGGGGGGGATGGAGGAGAGAGGTTGTTTTAAGATTAGACCTTTGCTGCTGTCTTAACATAGATTATGTACAGATTCAATGTTCAGTTTTGATCATTAGAGAGGCCAATTATACTCCTCCTGGGGTTCCCTGTATTGAAAACAATTTCTGGACATAATTTGTGCAAAAAGCTGCAGCACATCCTGCCAACATATGATGCGCACTCTCCAATTTTCAAGCCACAACATATTCCTGTACCAAAATCAACTGCAAAAAACAAACAAAAAAACCCCCAAAACCACAGAATTTTCTCATAGGTCACAGAACCTGTAACTGAAATGAATTATGTAGCAGGTATTACAAATTCTCTAGTCTAGTCAATCACCATAAAATATACAAAAGATGAAAATCACCCTTCTTACTTGGTATACTTCTCTCCATACCCTAGCCAATACATCAAACCTTTAAAAATAGTGAAGGTCATTCTCTGTGCATTAAGAAAAGGAGTACTTGTGGCACCTTAGAGACTAACAAATTTATTAGAGCATAAGCTTTCGTGAGCTACAGCTCACTTCATCGGATGCATTTCCGATGAAGTGAGCTGTAGCTCACGAAAGCTTATGCTCTAATAAATTTGTTAGTCTCTAAGGTGCCACAAGTACTCCTTTTCTTTTAAAAATCAACTTCATGAAAAAACTCGCACAGATACAGACAGACATCATCTTCCTCTCCAAATGCAAACAGATGGACATCATACCGAAAGGACTGAAGGTAAAAAATCCATTACAATCTACATACCACACAGACTATGCTGACAGCTTGTGCCACACACTCTCAAGGAAACTGCGGATCAACTCTCTGTGCATTGTATTCTCAAGTGTTACCAAACAGATTTGAAATAGCATGTTAATTTTTGTAGCAAACTTTGATGTTCTGACCCAGAAAAAAATTAAGGTGTTTGGATCTCAGTGATTGGTTTGAGACCAAATTTAATTAAGTACTACACAAAGTGTAGCATTATACAATAGCAAATGGTTTGCTAGATAGAAAAATGCATACCACTTTATTCAGACAAGTTTTCCAGGTCCCAAAAGCACACCTAAAAACGTTCAGACAATACCCATTGGGGCTTTGGAGCCAAAACCTTTAGAATAACCCAATATATAGTCCCGCATTATATTATTTTGCTATTGCTTGGCAAGATAATTTTGCTTTAAGTTTATTCACTGAGCCGACTGTGAAAGTTAATACTTTGCATTATTACAAATTAAGTTACACATTTCATACAAGTGATGTAGTTCTTAAAAACACTTTAGGGCACCTCAAAGAATACAAGCCATGTCCAATGGTTTCTTTGAATTTTATATATTTTGAGTTTCCACTCTCACCTCTGCACAGAAAACTGACAATTTTTTTCATTCTTTGGCTACTTTCTCCATACCTTTTCCTGCTGTTTTTTACCACTACAGTATTTTGCTGCAAGTCAGTAAATACAGTATTTGATAGGCCTTCAAAACTGTACAGACAAATCTATATTAGACCCAGCTTATGCATAACTACAAACTGTGTGCTGTTTCTTAGTGTTTATGTACTTACATATGCACTGTTTGTAGTTAAATAGTTAGCAGATAACAGTATAACATGATCCAATGGCTAGATGTTGACACTAGACAAATTCAGACTGGAAATAAGGTGCACATTTTTAACACTGAGGGTAATTCATCATTGGAAGAATTTACCAAGGGTCATGCTGGATTCTCCATCACGGTCAATTTTTAAATCAAGGTTGGATTATTATTATTTTTTTAAGATATGTTCTAGCTCACAAGGTATTTTGGGGGAGTTCTATGGCCTGTGGCATACATGAGGTCAGATAGTGGTTCTTTCTGGACTTGGAATCTATGAATATGTTGTCATATCTTTGGAACTAACATGGATTGAACATGTCTGCATTTGATCTGTGTAGATAGCTTTCCACATCAACCTTCACCAATGTAGTTTTAACTAAGTTTGGCTAAGGTAAAAGTACTGGAAGACAGCTATCAGCAGTTTGCCCTAAATGGATGTGGGTCCTAATCTTTAGAGGCAAATATCAGCTTTATAATAATTGAACTCCACCGCATTAGTGTCTATACTCTTATTAGTTGTGTGATGTAACTTGCAATGGAGCTTGTGCTCACAAACATAATTGGGGTTTGGACCACCCAATCTTCTTTATGTACTAGAGCTCACACATCTTATGAGAGAAGAGCAGCAGCAGTGACCAAAGAGACTCATTAAGACAGGAACAGGAAAATTTAAGGTAGAAGTATGAGATGTATATGTTTTTATATATCTGAGCAGCTTGGAACCAATAATTCACAATATACAATACAAAATGGTATCTTACAATGATGGTTGGAGCAATACCCGGTTGGATTTCTGAACTGGCCGTAAGGTAGGAATTTAATGTGGCAAAGCTTAAAGTGTCAGTGAGGTAAAACTTTCAAAACTGGCCAGACTTTATTTAAATTACCACCACTGAGCTGGTCTTCAGCTCCAAAGAGTTAAGCTTGAATTGCTCCTTTGATGTTTTCTTCCAGAAGAACGAGATTAAATCTATAAAATTTTCAATGAGCTAGGCACTGGCAATGGTGCTTGATTCCCCTTGTTTCAGCACTTTTCACATTATACATCTGTAGATTATTCATTCCCTATATTAAATCTGAGTTGTAAAATTTTAAAAATCTACATAAAATTTAGATAAGATCACCGAGGATGAGTTCTGATCATCTGTGACTGCAATAATTTGAAAGAGAAGATTAATAAATCTGTGGTTGGTCCCCAATGAAACTAAACTTGAACCCACCAAGAGAGACTTTGGATTTTAGATTCTCTGGATACAGTTGTTCAACTCCTATTTAAATTAAAAGGTTGCTAGGCACACTTATGAAGACAATACAACTGTATATGTGGAGCAATTTACAAAAAGCAAAAGGTGTCATGATATAAATACATTGCCGCTTTATTAAACTCCTGGTTTGGATGCAGCAGACAGCAGATCAACCCATGAGTAGATTATCTTTTGTTCTGGGCAGAAGATGATTAGCAGTTACACATCATGCTTCTCACCAGTATAGAAGATTTCAAAGTGCTTTAACAAAGAGATAAAGATTTTATCCCCATTTAACCCATGGGAAAACAGGCACTTTTCAAAATTGGCCTTTAATTAGGAATGCCTAAAACTTGAGATGCCTAAGGCCACATTGTCAGAGATGCTGAGCACCTGCCACCGTAACTGGCTTTCACTGATCTTGTGGGTCCACAGCCACTCTAAAAAGACTGGGTCTGTGCAGGCTTTCCTTCAGTTCTAACTTTAATTCCCACTCTGCAATTCCAGTCCAGAGACTGCCCAGGGTGTTTAGCTGCCGGGTAGTTTTCAGATGGACAAGATTCAGCTAAAAGAAAAGGAGTACTTGTGGCACCTTAGAGACTAACAAATTTATTAGAGCATAAGCTTTCGTGAGCTACAGCTCACTTCATCGGATGCATTTGGTGGAAAAAACACAGGAGAGATTTATATACACACACACAGAGAACATGAAACAATGGGTTTATCATACACACTGTAAGGAGAGTGATCACTTAAGATAAGCCATCACCAACAGCAGGAGGGGGGAAGGAGGCATTTGGTGACAATGTATACCTTCAAATCAGCGGCACTGCGATGGGTACCCGCATGGCCCCACAGTATGCCAACATTTTTATGGCTGACTTAGAACAACGCTTCCTCAGCTCTCGTCCCCTAATGCCCCTACTCTACTTGCGCTACATTGATGACATCTTCATCATCTGGACCCATGGAAAAGAAGCCCTGGAGGAATTCCACCATGATTTCAACAATTTCCATCCCACCATCAACCTCAGCCTGGACCAGTCCACACAAGAGATCCACTTCCTGGACACTACGGTGCTAATAAGCGATGGTCACATAAACACCACCCTATATCGGAAACCTACTGACCGCTATTCCTACCTACATGCCTCTAGCTTTCATCCAGATCATACCACTCGATCCATTGTCTACAGCCAAGCGCTACGATATAACCGCATTTGCTCCAACCCCTCAGACAGAGACAAACACCTACAAGATCTCTATCATGCATTCCTACAACTACAATACCCACCTGCTGAAGTGAAGAAACAGATTGACAGAGCCAGAAGAGTACCCAGAAGTCACCTACTACAGGACAGGCCCAACAAAGAAAACAACAGAACGCCACTAGCCATCACCTTCAGCCCCCAACTAAAACCTCTCCAACGCATCATCAAGGATCTACAACCTATCCTGAAGGACGAGCCATCGCTCTCTCAGATCTTGGGAGACAGACCAGTCCTTGCTTACAGACAGCCCCCCAATCTGAAGCAAATACTCACCAGCAACCACACACCACACAACAGAACCACTAACCCAGGAACCTATCCTTGCAACAAAGCCCGTTGCCAACTCTGTCCACATATCTATTCAGGGGATACCATCACAGGGCCTAATCACATCAGCCACACTATCAGAGGCTCGTTCACCTGCGCATCTACCAATGTGATATATGCCATCATGTGCCAGCAATGCCCCTCTGCCATGTACATTGGCCAAACTGGACAGTCTCTACGTAAAAGAATGAATGGACACAAATCAGACGTCAAGAATTATAACATTCAAAAACCAGTTGGAGAACACTTCAATCTCTCTGGTCACTCGATCACAGACCTAAGAGTGGCTATCCTTCAACAAAAAAGCTTCAAAAACAGACTCCAACGAGAGACTGCTGAATTGGAATTAATTTGCAAACTGGATACAATTAACTTAGGCTTGAATAGAGACTGGGAATGGATGAGTCATTACACAAAGTAAAACTATTTCCCCATGGTATTTCTCCCTCCCACCCCACCCCCCACTGTTCCTCTGATATTCTTGTTAACTGCTGGAATTAGCCTACCTGCTTGTCACCATGAAAGGTTTTCCTCCTTCCCCCCCCTGCTGTTGGTGATGGCTTATCTTAAGTGATCACTCTCCTTACAGTGTGTATGATAAACCCATTGTTTCATGTTCTCTGTGTGTGTGTATATAAATCTCTCCTCTGTTTTTTCCACCAAATGCATCCGATGAAGTGAGCTGTAGCTCACGAAAGCTTATGCTCTAATAAATTTGTTAGTCTCTAAGGTGCCACAAGTACTCCTTTTCTTTTTGCGAATACAGACTAACACGGCTGCTACTCTGAAACCTGTGAAGATTCAGCTAGTTAGCAGGATGAAATCACCCAATTAATTTAATTTTTGACCTGTGCAGGATTCTCACTTGCATATTCAGAGCACTGACCTACTGAACCACTCATGTCTGTGGGCTTCAAGATAAGGTACTGTAACACTGCATACTCATCCTCACTGGGGACCTAAGCAGATTCCAAACTCCCCACATACTTACTAACAGCTAACTATGTATATAGCTCATTCAAGCAATAACAAAGCAGGAGTGAGGAACAGAACAATTTATGAAGATTCAGTGGGTGTAAGCATCAAGGAGGAAGGGAAACTACTTAGAGTGGTACAAAGGGAATGACTAGAGGGAACAGGATAAAAGTCACAAAAATTGAGACTAAATGTTGGGAAGAACTTCATGACAGTGTGATCTATGAGACTATGGAATAGCCTCCCCAGGGAAATTGCTTGAGACATCTGAAACTAGGCTGGACACTAAAAAGTGTCCCGTAAGGAGAAAAGGAGTCCTTGTGGCACCTTAGAGACTAACAAATTTATTTGAGCATAAGCTTTCATGAGCTACAGCTGTAGCTCATGAAGCTTATGCTCAAATAAATTTGTTAGTCTCTAAGGTGCCACAAGGACTCCTTTTCTTTTTGTGAATACAGACTAACACAGCTGCTACTCTGAAACCTGTCCTGTAAGGAACAATCTTTCATTGGCAGAGAGATGGGCACAGTAAATATTTTCTATTCTTAGCTTCTAGTTACATAGAACCAGGAGATGATCAAGGACCAACCCTTCATGTCTAGAACTGCTTGACACTCCTACCCTACATATTTAAAAAGACAAACATTTCTAAGATTAAAATTCTTATTTTAAACTTTTAAAAATGTTTTGTGCCTGAAAAGGATCAAGAGCACTCCATTACAAACTATTTCATAGCCACTCTTGCATTATACTTAGAGGAGGCAAGGGCATGATCAGCAAGGACAAATCTAATTTTAATTAGCTAATCTTTAACTTCTAACTGTATTTTCATATGGTCTTCTAATATATTTGTTTAAATACATTAATGCTATTTGATTCCACCTATCCACCACTCTCTAATATACCTCTGGATTTTTCTTACATGAATAATCTCTCAAATTATAGTCATGTTAGCCAGGGCCCGATTAAAGCATTCCAGAGCCCCCACCTAAACGTCTTACCTCTGCACCTGACACTTGGGGAGCTGGTGGCAGGGGCTACCCACAGAACCACCATCTGCTGGGCAGGTTTCCAACACCACAGATCACCTGAAAATTGGGGATTCCACACAGTCCTCAGTTTCCCTTCCTGCCAATGCCATCTCAGCAGAGCTATAATGGGATAGCAGCACTGAGCCCACACCATGTGTCTTGTTAGGTTTGTGTTTTCAAACTTTCCTTTGGGCGGGAAAGTTTGAAAACACAAACCTAACAAGACACATGGTGTGGGCTCAGTGCTGCTATCCCATTATAGCTCTGCTGAGATGGCATTGGCAGGAAGGGAAACTGAGGACTGTGTGGAATCCCCAATTTTCAGGTGATCTGTGGTGTTGGAAACCTGCCCAGCAGATGGTGGTTCTGTGGGTAGCCCCTGCCACCAGCTCCCCAAGTGTCAGGTGCAGAGGTAAGACATTTAGGTGGGGGCTCTGGAATGCTTTAATCGGGCCCTGGCTAACATGACTATAATTTGAGAGATTATTCTTATATATATATATATATTATTATATATTATTATTATAATAATATATTATATTATTATATATATATATATATATACACACACACACACACGATTAAATGAAAGCCTGGATTCTGACATAATGTGATCGTCTGAGCAGAGGCCTTAATCTAGCTCTGATAACTCCTGCTATTGGTCTGTGCAACCTCAAATAGATCAATATTAATAAGACGATTTATCTGGCTTTAAAACTTAAATCATGTCACCTTTAGTTGTTTTCTTCCAAGACTAAAACAGTTGCGTCACTCTCCTCACATTTTTGTTGCCTTATGCTGTACTCTCGCCAGCTGCAGTGGGTGCACTCGGAAAGCTGATTCTGGTTATAGAAATATTACTAATATGTTCTCTAAACTTAAAAATTCATTCCCATTCTGGAGATATTACTGCCCCTAACAGTATTCCTTCATTTCAAATGCACACACTGTATAACTTCCAAATTAACTTCAGATAGGGTGGCCAAAACTGGACTCTACACTCCCTTGTGGAATAAACTGCCCTTTATAAAAAATTGTTTGCTCATTATCATTTAATTTATGTAATAATTTTTTCTTGATACAGGCCAATATGCTATTAGCCTATTTTGTTGCAGCTGCAAAATGAATCAATTTTAATGTTGGGACCAGGATGGATAAAAACAAATTTTAAAAAATGTTTTTTTAAAATTTAAATCCTTGGATTTTTAAATTTAAAAATAGGATTGTTTTGATTGTTATTTAAATTATAACAAGTTTCTCTTTCTAACAATAGACATGTTTAAAATTAAAATTTAATATAAAATATGTTAAGGCCTAAACTCATTACAGTCTCTTAAAACATTAAGTAAAAAATAAATAGGCTGAATTCATGAGCCTCTATCAAAAATTCTGAGTCAAAGGATGCTTGTGCATACAAAGAATGAATCGGGGGGGAAAGACCTAATTTCTGAGTTCAAGCTGTATAAATATGGCATAATAGGCCATGTATATATTAAGGGGCTCGATACTGTGAGGGAATCAGGGGCTGTGCTACTGGATGCAAGAGACCAGCAAAGTCATCACAGGCATTGAGACCTGGCCTGTGACTCCAGGAGACACCACCATGTATCTCATCAGGGTCATCCATTGAGCCCACCTGGATGGTCTCATACTCCTATTTTAAAGCTTCTCCCTACCTGGGCTCTGACTGGCTGTTCTCAAAATTATGAATATTTATGATTCCACCCACCGTGGAAATGCAGTTCCCAGTTCATGGCGAAACACTGATCTGCCCAGTAACAACCAGGCCTTGCTTTTGAATCTGGGCACTTCAACTAAATGGCCTTGCTCTGTGTCCTTGCACATACACACAGCCAGATACAAACAGAATTAGTTTCTCAACTGCCCCCCGGTCCCTACACAAATAAAATGCTGCAGTGCAAAAGGCTGATAGTTACATGAGTTGAAGTCTTGGATTGTTGTTAGCTTGTTTTTATAATGGTAAGGAGAATTAAGTGACAAGGGAGAAAGAACAGAGTATGAAACAAGGAGTAACACTGGGGTCAAAGCAGGACACTGTGGGAAGAATGTACAACCTTCTTCAGAATGTAGTCTTTTGTTAGTCTCTAAGGTGCCGCAAGTACTCCTTTTCTTTTTGCAGTCTATAGTGTTGATTTCAACATCAGGAAACAGCAGAAAAAAACCTGCTATTGCTGCAAGTTTTAAATAAACCCTATTTGGGAGTATTTTCAAGAAGTTCCTGTACCTCTGAGTAAAAGAGGAACACATGCCAAATGTAAACACTGCAAAAAAGAGATGCAAGGGCTGGTTGACAAAATGAAACAACATTATGAAAAATGCTCCTCAGAAGGCAATGACTTTGACAATGATGATATGGACAAGTCTGACAATCTAGATCAACTAATTAGTAAACTTATTTTTGCACTATACATATGGACTGCCTACCTGTCTTACAATGCTAACAAACATTAACTTTGATTATTATAGTAAATTTATGTTTTGAGTGGATTACTTATGAATTTCAAAATGCTTGTGTGCAAAATATAATTGGTATGCTAGTTTGTTGTAGAAGTATGTCAATGTTTTACTGCTACTGCCTGACTTCTGAAGTGATTTCTTAATTGCTCAATATAATCAAATCTCCTAGGTGAAGATTTTCTGTTTAAAAGTAAAGTTTTACTAGGGATTTATTAATTTCAACATTTAAAAATGTTCTTTTTTTCAAACTGCTTGGTATGTTGCTAGAAATAAAAGTTTAACTAGATTTAGATAATCCTTATGCTTTATTATTTCCCCTATAAAACTAAGTTTAGAAAATAAGTTATATCATTGAAACAATGGTACAAGCAGCTGCAGTAGAAGGACTGTCATTTACAATCTCATTTTTTAAAGCAGTGAACTTAGTAATACTCAGTGAGAGAGTGACTTTTTTCACCACTTTCTTTCAGGGTCCACCTGAGACATAAGGAGTTATGATTGTCCATCATCTGAAATGTCTACAACTTCAGAGACTTCTGCTAGTACCATCAACAGTGCATCAGACAATAAAATTACCTATATTAAGAAAGACTTCATAATCCAGTAAAATGAATGAATTTGTAATCAAGACTACATAGACGAAAAGATTGCTTGGTTCATTTACGCAACAAATTCTTTCATCTAGTTCAGAACAAACATTTCATTTATACGATTCAATCACTACAACCAGCATACACTCCTCCAGGCAGAGCAGACGTTGCTGGAAGGCTGCTGGGTACAGCGTATGAGAAGGAAATTTGAACACTGAGAAAAAATTAATGAATTTTCCATCAATCTGAGTGTTGATGGGTGGAGCACATACACTCTGATCCAGTAATATGTTCTTGTGTCACAACAAAAGGTGGGGTTTCTGTCTTACAGAAACAATTGATACATCAGGAAATGCCCATACAGCAGACTGCTGAAGAGAAGTAGCAGTAAAAGCTATAACAAACTGCAAACAAATACTTAAGTAACAAGAGCATAGCTTTGTTACAGACAATGCTAAAAAGTAGCAAAGATGAGAAGAAATCTAAAAGAAGATAAATCAAGAGAACCTGAAACGTGCACCATATGGGTGTAGTGCTCACTTGATGCATTTTTTAGCCAAAGATTTAAGTACCACTCCAGGAATAAAGGAAAATGTTGTTTAAATTGCAAAATACTTCTGTTACAACTGCTTTGCTTCAGCTTCACTGAACAGAGCAGGAAACTAATTCTCTCCCAAGATGTAAACTGGAATTCATTGGTTGACTGTTTTGAGCTATTTATTAAGAACTGGCCTATCCTGATAACAATTTGCAAAGAAAAACTTGACAAAACAGATGGAACTATCAATGTAGCCAAAGTAGTCAGCATTGGACTAAAGAGAAACGTGGAATATAAGCTGAATATATTGAAACCTATTTCCATAGCACTGAAAAAACTGCAGAAAGATTGCTGCTGTATTGCTGGTGCTGTTGAAATTTGGAAAGAATTGAAGAGACACTGAAGAAATACTCAACAAAACTAAATTCCAGGCAGTGAAGAGCGGCTGGATCAAGCTCTTACTACACCAAATTTTCTTGCCAATATCCTCAACGCACCAGTCATGCCAACCATAATAAATTTCAGGAGTGGAAGTGAACCATTCAAGCCCTATGTGTTTGCTGATGATGTTGCACCACTGAACTGATGGAAGTCACTAATTAAGCACCTGGAACTAGAGTTTGTTGAAATGCTAAATCAGCTTTCAATAGCAGTAACCTCTTCTACAGACACAGAAAGAATATTTTCTTCATTTGGACAAATTCATTCAAATCTGAGAAATCAACTGGGAGTTGAAAAAGCAGAAAACCTTTCTATCTCTTCCAGTCTATGAATAAAAATGAGACGGGAGGAGATGAGATCAACTAGTTTTAAAAGTTTGAAGGTAAGTAATTTAGGAGATTGTCTCATTTTCAAGAGACTTAGGCAAGTGGGAGCTTAAGTTATAGTCACTTTCACTTAAGCATATTTGAACATTTTCCAGTCTGACTTTAAATAATCAGTTTAATTCACTGACTACAGATAATCCCTAGGTTTATTTAATGCATCAAATTTAGTCGGTAAATGTGAAACATGTCTTGATATGAAATGTTTATATATCCAAAATGTCTAAGATTTATTTTGTTTAATAACAATAAATTTTATATGCTGTTTTGTGTGTTTAAATTCCAGTTAACATCCTAGCACAGCTTGACACAAACCATGATAAAAAATTATCTAGTAAACAAGCAATGTTGTTCATTTTTAACATACTAAAAACGTATAATTTAAGAATGTGAAAACACTAAGCTATATAAATTGCTTAAATAAATGTATATAATTATAGTGTACCGTCCTAGATATCAAAAAGATGTACCAAATCTAGTATAAAAAGTCTCTAGATGTAAATCAACATGTTTTAATGATCGAATCAACCAATGAGAATGCAACTTTCTTTAGAAAACTGAAGTAGAAATGGGAAAGTTGATTAAAATCAGTTATTTAAATCAAGACTTTTCACTTGGTGATTTAATAATGATTAGTATTGCCTTGATTTAATCAATCTGCCCTGGTTGAAACTATCAGTATCAGTGGTGGGCAATCTATAGCCTGTCAAGTTAATCCACTGGCGAGCTGCAAGACAGTTTGTTTACGTTGACCATCCACAGGCTCGGCCCACCTGCAACTCCGAGGGGCCGTGGTTCCCCGTTCCCGGCCAATGGGAGCTGCGGAAAGCCGCACGGGCCGCAGGTTGCTCACCACTGACCAATATACTAAGATATTTTCCCCCAAATCTCATTTCCCCCAACCACATCGGTCTCTGGTGGAGCTCCTGCAGTTTAAAAATTATTAGACCATGTAAGAGAACACACAAACTAAAAAAGAACCAGCTGTAGTTTGTCAGACGATCCCTCTTTTAGATTGTGCTAGTTGCCTGAATACCCAAGAACAGAATTACCAGTTCAGACACACCCCTTTTATCTGGAAGGGCTAGCAAAGTTGTGTCCTAGTTCACCTTAAGCTAAGAGAAAGGTGGATGTACTGTTTAATAGAATTTGTCCTCCTTTAATGGAATATTTTAAGGTCAAGTCCTAAAGTACACTCCCATCTGACACATGGTGACACTAGTGAGTTCAATCCCCACCATAAACGCTGTAAACAACAAACAAGCAATTTAGTTGAAGAAAAATGCATCATGCAACAAACACCTCAACATGCAGTAACCTATAGGCACACACTGATATGTAAATTAAGTTGCACACTGTAAATATGTATTTATTAAACCCTTGGACTGTCAATCTGCTTACAGGGTCATGTGACAAAACAGGTTCACTCTGTAGGCCTTCTCTCCGCCCCCAACATTAATCAACGTGCAATAAGATGACATGGGTCACATGACACTTAGATTTAACAGATGTGGCTGTGATCTTTATTGAATTTCCTTAAGGGTAAGAGTTTAAAAAGATAAACAAAAGAAATAGTATTTTTCAATTCACCTCATACAAATCCACTCAGTCCTACTTCTTGATCAGCCAATCGCTAAGACAAACAAGTTTGTTTACATTTATGGGTGATAATGGTGCACGCTTCTTATTTACAATGTCACCTGAAAGTGAGAACAGGCATTCACATGGCACTGCTGTAGCTGGCAATGCAAGGTATTTACATGCGAGATACATTAAACATTCATATGCCCCTTCATATTTCAACATGTAGGCTCTAAAGTTTTACATAGCTGCACTCAAACAAAAACAAAGTAATTCTGCATTTGTAAGTTGCACTTTCACGATAAAGAGATTGCACAACAGTATTTGTAAGATGTGAATTGAAAAATACAATTTTTTACCTTTTTTACAGTGCAAATATTTGTAATCAAAACAATAATATAAAGTGAGCACTGTACACTTGGTATCGTGTTGTAATTGCAATCAATGTATTTGAAAATGTAGGAAAAGATCCCAAAATATTTAGAATAAATTTATATTGGTATTTTATTAACAGTGAGATTAAAACTGCAATTAATCATGACTTTTTTATTCTTGTGACTAATTATGATTAAAGAAAATCATCATAAAGTCCAATGTCATCAGATCATCCATTGCCATGAAAACCCACTACTTAATTATTATGCAGAAACCCTATACTCTCCTCCCCTTTCCATTGCCCTATGAACTTGTGGTCATTTATGTATAGTGATATTGTAAAAGAAATGTTTCCCTATAATTTGCACACTACCTTCCTGCTGGATGAAATTAGGTAACAACACATTTCAGGAACAAAAACACCAGTCTGGCACAGCACAAGCTGTCAAAAAAACAACCTTGTGGCACATTTACAAAAAGTTATTTCTAATGTCATTTTTTTCTTACCATCCCTAACAGACTATAGCTATACCAGCAAGTCCTTTGTAGTGTAGACTAGCCCTTATATGTCTTGTTCTGAATCCAATTAATTTCTATCATATTCTAACATTGTATTCTTTGGCAGGAAATGGTGGAAGTGGTATCGGAAACACAGACCCTGCCCTAAATAAAGGAGTATTAGCTAAAATTGATACTAATCCATGGCATGTGACCTAGAGACAACAGAAAGGGCACAGAAAGAAGCTACATTACTTTCAAAGGAGAGTTTGGGCCTTTATTTAAAGATCCGTGCTAGACAGTGAGTAGTGCCAGGCAGTAATGCACAAAGATGTCCAACGGCTGAGCCATTTTGATTTTTGGGATGAAGAAATATGGCAACTGAGAACAGTCTGTTTTCAGATTCTGAATCAGAATCTGCATGCACCTTGTGTAATATTTTGTAAGACATTCACAATTTTTAATATTGACAACTGGGCAAAAAAGTGTTGCAACAGGGCCCAACACAAATCATTCAAATTTAGTACAATTTGGTGAGTTAATCTCATAACCCTCTCTGTGTTCAACAAGATTCCAACAGAGTTCTGTTATTTCTGAGCTAATGCTGTAGTTTCAGTATGAAACATTCCTTTTATTTAACCTATTTTAATTTCACAGCCTCCATGTTTCCAACTCTCACAAATGATATTCTTTCTGTAAATGAAACTCTCCAAGAGGCTTCTCTCTCACTGGAGATGTATACTCCACCTCCACATAGCAAGCCATTACTCAGGATTTCTATAATGGTGTTAATGATAAGCTACCCTTTATAAGATACTGAATACAGTAACAAATATTTTAATGGGATGTATATTGTTTTAATGCATCTCAATCAGGCAACTATCTCACTTGTTCCACAGGGATTAACCTTAAAAGGTTTTCCTCTTCATAATAATGTATAAATCTACCTGAGGCATATTTTTATTTTTTAGAACACAGTATTGTACTAACAGCCCTTCTGAGAATCCACACACTGCATTCCAGAGAGACTAACAATAATTTGCATTCAAGTGCATCTCTGACTAAATGCAGCTTTTTAGGTTGCAGACTTGCACTGTATGAAAAAAAGCCCTGCTGTATGAGGAACGCTCATTTTACATACTTCTAATAATATATCTTCTCTGAAATGTCACTTGTCCACAGCCCTTTGGACTGACCACGTGCTAGAGCTTTGCCAAGAAATGCAATACTGAAAATGAGTATCTAAAGAGCAGCTGTAATTACACTCAGAGTACCTGCCCACACCACGATATAAAAAAACCACAACAAGAGCACATACACATTCTTAATTGATTTTCTGCATCTCAGTGAAGCAAAACGATTGGATATTCCTTTCTTCAGCTGCACATTGCAGTACTATTGGTGCAGGAGCCTGGTTATGCAGACAAAAACACTGGCTAACATTTTTTCATTTGAGAAATGGTTTCTTGGTCAATTCCACTGATTTTTAAAATATTATTCTACAGCACTCTTAAAACCCCCTCATTTACACAAGATTATAATAATCTTTCCCTTCCTTTGCTATTCACATATGTACCAGGTTCATAACATGTGATTCTTTTCTGACAAGGCAGTAGGTGAGAATTGCCCCATTGATTTCAAATGAGTTAACTGGTGCAAAACTAGCATAAATAGGAGCCAGATCTGGCCCACAGCCTGCATGGGACATTCCTCCCCCAGCAGCTCAGTTTGGCACAGTTGTAGGTTTTCCTATGAAAGCTACATCCTTAAGCCTCCCTTCACTGATTAATGTTTACATTTCCTCTTGATGAGCCAATCCTTTTTGGACAGTGTGACAGAGAAACAGATTTAACTGAATTATGATTCAGTTAGTTTGTTTACAGCTATACATGAAAGGAAAATGAAATCAAATTGGTCAAGCCAGACCTTTAAAATACATATATGATTTTACCAGATGCTCCTTGCCTTCCCTGTGATTTGGTGTGCACTAAGTGTTAGTCCACAAAACTTACTCTTCAGCAACATTTCAGTAATAAAGAGCTTCACAACCAGAATATTGCATGCAAATAGTAGATTCTCATTTTGAATTACGTTGTATTCAATTTAGTATTAACAAGATCACCAGTTAATGGGATTGACAATATGTGATAAAACCACTCATTTTCTATTATGAAACTGCCAAGAGGGTTGGTTGGAAAGTCTGCAGGGAGTAAAAAGCTGACACATGCTAATCTGCTTCTTTACCAAGCCTGAGCTATGGCTTCCTTAGAGTGGGAGGATGAGTGCAGGAATTTTTCTCCAACAATTGTTACACATTTCAAAAATTCACTTGCATTTTGGAGTGAATAAGTACTACAAATATAGCGCTACACTATGTGAGTTTTCATTCCCTATCCTCCAACCTATCGTATACATGCCTGATCTAACTTCATTCACTGCCTCACATCTTACCGTAAGCACGGGCATGTGGTGCACCCTATATCAATGCACACCATGGTTCCCAACCTTCCCCAACACCTGCTCTTTCTCCAACAAGAGGAAGACCATGGTGTGCATTTATATAGGGTGCACCATACTGTAGCCTGTCTTCCCATTCCTCCAGAATCTCCTTCTGAGTTACTGGCTGCCCTTTTTCCCCCCCACACCTCATGATCCAAGCACACTCTGTCTATGGCACCACAAAGTCATAAGACCTCCTTCTGGCATGGCCAAGATGGCCATCCATCATACCAGGAGGAAGAAGCTGGATGGTGGGTGCTCTATGACTGTGGGGTCTACTTTTGGTCCCTCCTTAAGTCACATAACCAGGCAGAGTTCCTCTGGGAAGCGTCCACTGCCTCCCTGGACAACTCCGAGGAGTAGTGGACGCTGTCTGGGGTTCTCCGCTCGGTGTCCTCCTCTGAATCCCTGACTTTATCCCTTTGACCTTCACTTCCATCCCTGTTTTCTCATTTGTTGTTCTCCAGATTTAGCTGATGTCTGGGTTTGGTGGCTCCGGGGGCCAAATGGGTCCATTACGCTTCACAGAACCTAGGTCTGCACAGAGGGTTCTATTCTTACAGTCTAGTGTCAAATGTGACAAGGCAGTTAGACCTCACTCACTCCACCCACATAGCAAAGGACAAAGGACAATAAAGGTTTCTACCTTGCTCCTGTCAATTTACTTAATACCTTTCTTCTTGTGGGCAAAAACCATGCAATACCCCACACCTACGTTCCCCAAACTAACCAACCTTTTTTCCATATAAATTCTGTTAAGACATTTTTCACTGTCAGCTGCAGTGGCAGCAGGAAACACTAACCTCACCATCAGGAACGTAACTAGCAACAAGGTATCCCCACAAGAGGACAAGGCTGGGGCGAAGCCAAAAAGGTTATTCCTAAAGGATACATCAGGTTAAATTTTCTAATATCTTAAGTCTACTCTCTTTTTGCTAGCACCCACACAACAGTGGGGTGGTGACCGTATTAATAAGCAGCTCAACAAGCTGTACCTTTAAAATAAAACCCACCTAGCCACTGGATGCTCCAGAGACCCACAAAGGCAGCATATATTTCAATTCTACCCAAAGCACTTCAGTCAGACAGAACCAGCCTGAAGACTAAGAGGAGGATAGTATGTTGGAAAAAGTTTTAGTTTCACTTCCTTACATGACCTAATGCTAGACTGTCTTGCAAGTCATAAAGAGGGTCTCTTCAACAAGAATCTAAGTTATAATCAGAATAGGATCCTCAACAATTTCAGGCTGAGGAATATTTACATTTTGAAATGCCAATGCAATGCTATTGCGCAAATGAGATCAACCCCTTGCCCTACCGATCAACTGTAGCGTTTGAGTACACTCAGAACATTTGTTTTACCAAAACAAGTTCTCTTTAAGTAGAGCTCCACGATGTGCCACTCTAGCCCATTTTGTAAGCAGGATTCTCAGATGGGCTATATCCATTGAAACTAGGGTGACCAGACAGCAAATGTGAAAAATCGGGAAGGGGTGGGGGGGTAATAGGAGCCTATATAAGAAAAAGACCCCAAAATCAGGACTGTCCCTATAAAATCGGGACATCTGGTCACCCTAATTGAAACACTGTCTCCAATTTATCCCAGAATCAGAATCTGTTCACTCCAGTTTTTAAGAAGCAGAAAATAGCCTTTTTAAAAATAAAAAAAAAAAAAACCAATAGGCTCGGTGAAGGGGAACTGGGATGAGATAGGAAACCAACCTGTATGAGAAGAAGAGAAAGAACATCTATTGTCCAACCTACAGGTAGTAGGTAAGGAAAGATTCTTGCATCACTCATACAAGTTACACTGGAGACTAACTGCATCCTTTAAGTCACCATTTAATACACACAGGACATTACCACGGGTATTACCTTATCACGGTGGTAGTATTTTACTTCAGATGCTTTGACAGGCAAGAGGGGTTATCAAACAGAGTCCATACCTTTTGGACTAGAGCCAAACATATAGGATATGATTTTCAAAAGCACTCAGCACTGATCTAAATCTGTTCCCACTGAAGTCAAAGCTAAGACTCCCATCAACTGCAATGGGAGCAAACAGATCAACACTGAGCACTTTTGAAAGTCTAACCTTTATATCTAATTTATAATAGCACTTGTCATGGTTAGTGTTTGAAATTTTCAGAGACTGAAGGATGTGGGACTGAACTGCAGACTGTGAGCCTTACTTATCCAACTCCATAAAATGAGAGTACTTGTTTATTTAGTATCTTCTCCCATAATTCCTTGCAACAAGACTGAGCCCTATTCTACTCATTTCATCCATGGGAATAGTCTTATTTAAAGTCAATTGAACTATTTGCTGGAGTGCAGCAGGCAGGAGTTTGTGTTCTGTCTAACCAAACTAAGGTAATGCAATATATCCTTCTTAAATACTTAAGTAAAGAATACAGTTATTTTGTACCAAAAACTAAATTCCACTGCTCTAGACATACTGAAGGAATAGATTAACTAAAAGAGTAAAATAACAGTGGATGAAACTAGTTTAACAAAACAGAGAAACCCTCAAGATATATAATGCAGGTTTTCTTAAGGATGAATGATTCATGGTCCAAAATTCTCAAGTAGAAAATTTGTCCAGGACTTAATACAAGGGAAACAAAAGTTGTGAAGGATGATTCTAGACTTCTGGGTCCTAAAACAGTTAACATTCTACTGATAATTTAACTCTATCTTCTATAGGCCAAAGAAATTACCATCTGAAAATCCCTATACCAACTGAAACTCTGGACATATCCTGTCAAACATTATAGTTTTTGTAATCAGTGGATGAGGACACCATCACTTCTGTTCCGAATTCGTTATGATGCACAGAAAAGCTATACATTAGCAGTGTAAATACCAGCTCCTCCTTAAGAGAGAAGAGGACACTTACAGTAGGCAAATATTTATAACTAAACGAAGATATTGTGTCAGAAAATATATAAATCTGTACTCAAGCTGTATGTACAAGCAAAAAGCCTGAAAGAGTCCTAAAAACTTTAAACACTCATTCTTAAAAGCTTAGGGTAGTGAAGTAAGTGATATGGCTAGTGGACAAAAGGCCAATTAATAAATCTGATTTCCCAACTGCACATGGATAAAACAAAATTAGGAGTGGTATCCAAAGAAAGAGGGTGTAAGACTCCACTACTTCAGTGAATTAAAAATTTTACCTCAGATTTGTAATATGAAACTTGACAAATACTTTAAATATTTGTGTGTGGCTGGTGAACTGATTGAATTGCCTAGATTGTGGCATAGGGTGCTGTGGCCAAGGTGCCTGTTTAAAAATGTCCCCACCCAGCACTGTCATTACTGATTTGCTGCTTTACTGATTTACTTATATTTAGCTAGGGCAGAGAATTATAATTATGAGCAAATATGGGGCTATTCTCTGGTGGGAGCCAAGATCCATTCTTGGCCATCAAAATTTACTACACCATAGTGCCAAACCAAATTTACAGCCAAGCCTCCTGACTGATATGTATCAAACTAACACCCGCTTGTCCTTCCTTTCCACCCCAGAAATAGCATTTTAATAAACTAATATAAATTTAATACTTACAATTATTTACTGTAAGATGCAACATGATCTTATGGATCGAGCACAGAGTTGGAAGCCAGGAACTGCTTCAGCGTTTGAATAGTAGCTCTGCTATTGACTCTCTAGGTAACCTACTGCAAGCCACTTATCACTTTGTAAACGTGTTCCCATATCTGTAAGATGGGGTTATCTACCTCACAAGGATGTTGACAACTATTACATGGGCTAGTGGATAAAGCACTATATTGGGACTCAGGAGACCCGGATTCTATTATTTGCTCTGCTCCTGGAATGCTGGACGACCTTGGCCAAGTCACTTTGGTCTCAGTTTCTCCATCTGCAAAACGGAGATAATGATACTCCCTTCCTTTGAAAAGTGCATTGAGATTTACACATGAAAAGCACTGTACAAGAGTTAAATAATGCCCAACAATATTAAATATTATAAAAGCACTATTTTTTCCACCAGATTAACAAATATACTTTTGTTTATTATGACCAACAACCATTTCCTTTGTTTAAAATAAGATGTGTTTACATAAAAGCATCTAAGGTATATTATGGAGAATAACTTGAGATGGTGTCGAACACTGTAGGAGAGAGATACAGTATTTGCTTTTCATGAAAACATAGTAGGCACAGTCTAACTTGGCCAAACTAGATTGCGAGCAGAATGTTTTTTTGTTTGGTTGGGTTTTTTTTTTTTACACAAGATTTGCCCAACAACTGACTTCTACTTAATGTTTTAGAATTTTTTTAAGAGTACAATTAATGCATATTTCTAAATATAGATGGAACCAACTAACCATCAGAGCCATGCCAGCTTGGGGTGTGATTTTATGAGATGTTTGTTCTGGTCAGTATTTGAATATGAAAGCTACAAGGAAAATTCAAAATGCTACACAAGAAATTGGACAGATTTTTATACAAGGTGCATTTCCCCCCCTCAAATTCAATTGAACTAATAGTCCAGCACAATCTTAGTGGGTGTGATGCTGCCTTTCAGACGAAACAATTTACTTGTGTATAAGGACTTTCATCCTACTAGAACTCAAGGTACTTCAGAGCCCTAAACCAACTGAGTCTTTAAAGATTTCATGGCAGCTTCAGCAAAATTAAGAATGTGATCTCGTGTCATGATAAAACCCCAATTTAGCTATTTAACTAAATATTTCCTGTAAGTTTCAGTTAAGTAGTATTGACTTATACAGCACTTTTCATCTGTAGGTCTCAGAACACTTTATGAAAGTATCATTACCCCTATTTGATAGGAAAACTGGCAAGGACAGGTAAAATGACTTGTCCCAGGTCACAAGGCAAGTTGTTAGCAGAGCCAAGAACAGATTCCAGATCTCCTGAATCCCAGTCCAGTGCTTATTCACAAAATAAAGTTGCCATTCTAGCTTGCATTATTCATTTAACTATCCTAAAATGATGTATAGTGATCGTGTTGACAGGTAATGTGCTACATTCCATTCTCACAGGTGGGTGAATTGATAAAGAGGATTTAAAACATCTTGAGGCCTGGACAGTCTCTGGGTAAAAGGCTAAATGTAAGCAATTTTCTTGTAAAGTATTATTTAATTGATACATTCATTTCCACCATAATGTTTCCAGGAGTCTTACTACAGCCATTTTTCAAAAATTCTATTTTTGGGCATAGTCTTGTTGATGTGAATATCATTCCAACATGCATTATTGTCAGGCAAGAAACTGATTATTTTGTTGGTAGGTGCAGAAGAACTAAATGTAAACAGTGGTTCCTCTCTGGTGCACAGTGCAATGGGAGGATCTTATTGACCAAGGGGTTTCAACAAACACTGAAGACAGTGCTATCTTTTGTAAGTCAAACTGGAGTGCCTAACATTAAACTTGCTTGTATCAAAAGATTCTGTTACCAGAATACAGCCCAACTGCAAAGACACAGCAGAATGCTTCCATTTAGCCATGTGGTAAAAGTTCAGCTTCCCTCTCAAACAAAACTATGCTACATGGCAGGAATTTAAATCTACAAAATGAGAGCTTCAGTCTTCCTGCCAGTAGGAATGATTCTTTATAAAAGGTGAAAAACCTATTGGAAGTTTAATAATGCAGCTTTAAAACTAAGCCCAATGAACTCTATCAACATAAATGAAATGCCTGCAGAGACCTGAAGGCCTCTGGGAAGCAATAAGATTCTAATAAAGTACAGGCTGAATTTGTGTGTGGCATTCATGGTAGAGTAAGCACTTGGATTCCACAAGTATGTCACCTCACCACATTAATTTGAGTGCTAAGCCATGAGCTTTTGGGGGAACTGTATGGATTCCACCAAGATTTACTTACAAGGTTAATATTGTCATAACTGAGTTATTAGGGCCCAATTATTCCTAATAAA
Source organism: Dermochelys coriacea (assembly GCF_009764565.3). NCBI lineage: Eukaryota > Metazoa > Chordata > Testudines > Dermochelyidae > Dermochelys > Dermochelys coriacea. The sequence continues at coordinate 75,885,835 of NC_050069.1, forward strand.
AAATAAAGTGAAATATTCTGATTTTCTTTGGCTAACTTAGCAAAACACTTAGGTTTATTTTGATCCAGTTCTATGTACAATCAGATAGCATACATTATCTAAATATTTAGCTAAACACTTTAAGGACAGTATCATTTCCTGTTGCTGGTTTGAGAATATGAGCTTTGAAAGATGTGTGTGCTCAGAAAAGGCACAGCTTGCTGTCATGAAGGCAGCATTTAAAATAACTGCATCTTAACTTTAGAGGAGATAGGACGGATCATATTATCACACTTCAAGTCTACAGCTCAGAGCACATAAAACTAGTTGCATTCAAGGCTACATTGTTACCCTTATCAAAAATGCAAACAATTTTAATTAGCTTATCTACTGGACCACATTGTCAGATATGTTAATGTAAAAACGGTGCCAACAATACATGCCAAACCATTAATCAAAAATGCGTACAACTGCGACAAAGAACACAGCCACCATCCTCAAACCATACAGTCAAAAATGCAACGCAACTGCCTCCCAATTGGAAAGAAGGGCTGTGTTCCCTGCCACACACCAGAATCAAAGAAAAGGCACGGGGATACGCAGTGTCTTCTAGAAACGGCTGCAGTCCACCTTGTCGCTAATAAACCCTCGGTTTCGAGGAGGAAATTTTAGTGAATGTGTGACACCGTGACCTCTGCTGTCAAGCCTTCCACCAATCAGGGAGCAGAACTGTTACAAAGCTCCATCAATCTGGCGCTTTAACATCATCATCATCATCATCGACTGCAGTTTAATCTAGAGGATTCCATTTTTCCTGCACGCACCAGGGCAGGCACAAGCCGTTTTTACTCCATCCCTTCGCCTTAGCTTTCACGCGCAGATGCCCAGCGACCCCGGCACAGCCAGAAATTCGGCGCTGCAGCCCAGCTCCCTTTGGGCGACCCCACAGATCTCTCTCGCTTGCATTTTTTATCAACACGCAAGGAAGGAGGGGTCTGTGGGGCGGGCGGGGAAGAGCCCCTACAGGCAGCAAATCTACTCACGAAATGTTTTCCAGCTGGACAATACAAGCCCTATTTCCAACAGCCAGGCTTCCATGCAGGCGAGGCAGGACCCCGGCTAATAGGTCCCAGCTTATTTTTAACACGCCCGCGGTGTTTTGTTATGTAATCCCCCCGCCTGTCCCTTTGCTGCAGTGCCCGCAGCAGCCCCCACCCCAATCACGCGGGCACCCGCACCCGGGCGATCCCCGCAAGCCAGCGCGGGTTACCTGTAGGAACGCTCCCCGCGCACCGTGTGCTTCCTGAAGGGGATGATGGTGCCGTTATCCTGCAGGATGTCGTTGTTGTTCTCGCCATTTGGGGACAGCGTTTGGGTCGGTCCCGGCATTGGCGCGCGCTCCCACCCCCACACGGCGGGCTGCCTGGCTCGCGCGCGGAAGGTCGGCGGAGAGGCTGCGCCGGGGCTGCTCTGCTGCTTCGCCACAGCGGCTGGCTGCTCGCGCTCGCGCTCGCGCTCCCCTCCCTGCTGACGTCAAACCGCCGGGAGCAGCACCCTGCTCACGTGACGCGGCTCTCCCCGCCCTCTCACCATAGCAACCAGCTAACTCATCAGATCTCCTCGGTTCGCACAAGGGCTCCGGCGTGGCCGCGCCAGTGCCGCCCAAGCGAGGCGGGGATGTGGGGGGGGGGGGGGCGGCCTACATCTGGCTCGCGGCGCGCCAGCCCCCCGGACAACAGCCTCGCCGCCTCCGCGGCCAGCCCTTCCTCGAACCGTTTCCTTTCGGTCCCCGGCGCGCCGTGCAGCTGTGTACACAAAGAGCCCGGCCCGGGCGGGGGGCGGCGGCGGCGGCGGCCCCGCAACCTCCTCAGGGCCGGCGCGTCCCCACCCCCCCGGCCCGTTTCACTTCAGCTCCAGCCAGGGAAGCGGCCCAGCAGGCGGCGGGCTGCACGCGGGGCCGACCCCACGGGTTGCAGAGTCACGCTGAAGGGGAGACGCTGGCGCAAGCCCGAGCTGCGTTCAGCGGTGGGGGTTTTAACATAGGAAATGCACCGTTTCCCCGGGGAACACGCTGCAGGGAGCCGCCGTGACTGGGGAGAGGAAGGGGGCGAGCTGGGAGGACCCCCCCCCTCCCGGCCCGGTCTTTTCCACCGTAGCTTTAACTTAGCCCCCGCTAAAAGCCAAATTCTTCTCCGCTGATTGGTGGAGAAGGGTGGCATGGCAAAAAGCCCTTTTCACGACGCGGAGCTGCCAGCCGTCTTTCGCCCTGCTCCATGTGACGGGGGGAGTCACTTTAGCGTTGCGACCTGCATGTACGAGGGAACGAAACAAGCGTTGGGGAAAGATCGTAATCCACCGTCGTCTTTCCCCAGCAAAAAGAAAAGGCGGACTTGTGGCACCTTAGAGACTAACACATTTATTAGAGCATGAGCTTTCGTGAGCTACAGCTCACTTCATCGGATGCATTTGGTGGAAATGCATCTCCCCTCTGTATTTTCCACCAAATGCATCCGATGAAGTGAGCTGTAGCTCACGAAAGCTCATGCTCTAATAAATGTGTTAGTCTCTAAGGTGCCACAAGTCCTCCTTTTCTTTTTGCGAATACAGACTAACACGGCTGCTACTCTGAAACCTTTCCCCAGCAAGACGCAGTTATTGCTGGTCTCAAACTTCCGGGATTCGCCTGGAAGCCTCACCACCATCGCTTACAATGCCCGGCTGGTAGTGATAAAATCCAACCATGAAAACAGCGCCCACGCGCTAAACCCCCTACCCCCCTTATTTTGCCCCGGTATTTTTCTATTTTCATGTGCATGCCACATTTGATCTCCCTTAGTGCAAATATTTCCTCTTCTAATTTAAAATGGTGCAGCTTTTGAGAAGGGGGGTGTTTTTTTTTTTTTGTTTTTAAATAGAAAGTAGATCTGCCCCTTATTAGAAAGGGGCTGAACTTAAATGTACATTATTATGTAACTGTATATCAGCATTGAGCCCCGGCCTGTAAAGTATTATAAAGGTCTAAATTGAACACCTTCCCAGTACCCAGACCTGTAATTGCTTTGCTACTCGGACTGGATTTCCCCCAACCCTGTTACAAGTATGAGATCCTAATCCACTATTGTGTGTTCTCTAGCTTCATCTGAGACTATGCTTAAATGAACATTTTCATCTTCCTTTTTAAGTTTCCAAATTTCTTTCAATTTCAGTATGTACTAAAACCATTCGATAGCTTTCCTTTTTAAAAAAAATCTTGTTGGGGGAGGGTAAAAAAGGGGAAATGGTGTCAATATATGGTGAGACACTACTGAATAACTAGCATTGCTAATAGAATTAGCAGTTATGTTAATAGCCATGTTAGGTATCTCTTCCTTCTCTTCTCTTCCACCCCACAGTTTAGAAACAGTTCCCTATCCCCCAGGCTTTTTTGCCCCTTAAACCACTCTGCATATCCACAGATACTTAAAACCTTCCTGCATATTTTCACATTTCTAAAGTAGCAAGGAAAATTATCTTTGACTTGAACTACTATGCATTTTTAGCAAGTAATATTATTCATTTATATACAATTAGATTAAAAGCTTAATTGGGCACCCACCATTATGAGAGGTTGAACCACAATGGTTCACAGATATGTTAACCAAAAATCAAACCTTTTAAATGAGTTTCTCTGGCTCTTCTCTGAAACCCACACAAGCAAAAGTGTGCATTGAACTGTGTGGGAGGACAGTCTCTTTTAATTAGGTCTATGGAAACTCAAGGCTGGGAGTGGGAAAAGAGTGATGAGTAATTGGGCAGATGCCTCATGATATTTTTGGCTTCAAAATTAAAAAAAAAAACCACTTAAATTCACCCTTTTAAAATCAAGGGTTTAATCAAGTGGAAATCATGAGATATATTTATAAAAGTGATTAGATTTCAGTGACAAGATTTAATAAAAACCTCACAGCTTTCTCAGCTATCATAAAGACAGACTCTGACCAGATTTCTATTTTCTGACAGGATTAGCAATTTCTCCTCCCCCCTCTGAAAGTAAAATTCATGCACTGATTAAAATATAGTCTATTTGTGACCTTTCAGGTGGTTTTGATGCTTAAGAAAAAATTACCTTAGTTTATGGAGTTGCACTTATTGTATAAGTGAGGTTTTAAAAAAAAGAAATCCAAAAGAAGTTCAAGTATAACTAATTTGGCAGGAGCTCAACCACAGAACAAAAACAACCTACTGTGCTGCAGGGAAGCCTACTCAAGTCATGGTGGTGAGTTTTGTAATGTAGGCATCTATCTCTGAGGAACTCAGCTGAGACCACCGACCCCTTGCAGGCCACTGAACTGACAGATGGGAACTTTCACTACTGATCCACACTGGATTTGAACTGGAAACAAAGGTGGAAGACTTTTCAATTATCAATCCAAGGATATGCCCAGTTACTTTATGTCCCCACACTTGATTGAAGAATACCCCCATTGTTAAATTGGTAATGGACTTGAAATAACGTGGGAAAGACAACAGATTCATAGTTAGCATTGTAACATTTTTCTGAGCCTCTTTTTAAAAACAAATAAATGCTGCTAAACAGCTCACAGGTGCCTTAGAAGTACATGAGATAATGCAGATGCAAAAGCTGCTATATAGTGATAGACAATATAAAAATAATCTGTAGCAGGTCTTTGGCTGCCAGACATTCCTATCTGATCCGTCAAACCAGAAAGCAGTAAAACATTCAGCCACCTCTAACTTGTAAAAACATTTTTATTTCTTCACCAACAGCAAAGAACAGAGGCTGCTTTACTGAGGTCACCAAAATAGCTTAAAACATGCACTGACAAAGCTACAGCACAGGGAAGAGCAGATGAAGACAACATTACAGCATTATTTCTCTCAGATGTGTTCACATTAGGATTCCACTTCAATTCAATTGGCTAGAGAGATCTAGTTTCCCTTTGCAGGCTGTGCCAGGTCTGGACAGGACTCCAGTTTTTCATTTGTTCACAGACCAGTGTTTCTACATCTTATCTAATGCAATTGGGGAAATAGGGGGGGAGCAATTTGGGTCCCATCTGCATGACCGTCCGTCTGGCTCAGTCTCCATTTGGAAACATTGCATGTGCTACAAATAAAACTCATTTTGTAGGTACAGCAAGCAAACCAGTACAAGTACAGTAAATCATCCTGTAGGTTTCTTCTTCCCACATTCATAGTTCTCTGCAAAAAATTCCATAGTTCTAGAACCAGTGAGAGGGAACAAAGCCATTAAGCCACAGGAGTTATAAAATGGCTGTATATCCTTGGTGATTTTATAACTTTCACATTTGGTAGACACACAAACAAACAGAAATGCAGCTTTAAGAATGTAGGTCAAGTCAAAAATCCTACATTTCTATCATCACCAACACAGCTGGAACTAGGGGTACTGATGCACCCACTGGCTTGAAATGGATTCCATTATATACAGGGTTTACAGTTTGGTTCAATAGGTCTCAGCACCTCCACTATAAAAATTGTTCCAGCACCCCAATCACCAGTGAATATCCAAAAGCACTTTTAATTAAAATGAAAAACTGGTGCCATTTCCACTAATTAAGCAAAGCAAAAAGAACCTGGAAAGCCTGATTAATGCTCAAGCTTTTCCTTCTACCACCACCCCTATGTACTGCATTCTTGGAGATTCCCTTCCAGGTCCCTATTAACTCCTGCCACAAGGGACAACATTACTTCCAAGTAAAGATTGGGATGCAAGTCCAATCGTACTACATTTTAACCAGCTAGCAAGTCACTAAAGACAATACAAGTCTCTTGTCAGCATTCTTACCAATGCCAGTATGGGGACTGAGTGCATGAATAGTAATTGAAACCCAGTCCTGCCTAGCAGCAAAGAGCACCACAACCAAGACTTAATATTTTTCAAAACACTATTTGCTTCTTTCTACTCAGAACTTTCAGCTCCATTCTAGTTAGTGCTCTGTGTCTCATTACCACAGTGTGGATGGGTAAACAACAAAACCAAACAAAAAAAAAAACCACCCAAAACAAAAAACCACAGTGATATAAAGTCCTTTAAAAATAAACACTTTTGATTTTAAAAATACCTCAAAACATACTCTAATCAAGACTTTAGACCATCTTTTATTATAAGAAAACCAAGGCCAGGCCTGCACAAGAAACTTACCAGTGTAGCAATGTTGGCTACAGGGTGATTTTTTAGCAACATGTTTTACTGGTTAAGTCCTGGTGTAGATGAAGTTATACTGGCAAAAAAGTACTTTTGCTGATATAGCTTAAGTGAGGAACTATAAACTATGCAGGTAGCAGTACTTTTTTGCTTCATCTGTACTAGGAGAGGTTGCCAGTATAGCTATACCAGCAAAAAACTTTCCTAGAGTAGACCTGGCTTAACATCCTTTGTTTATCTACAGATTGCCAGCACATCCCTCAGCCTGCACTGCTTCCCGCAGCCCCCATTGGCCTGGAGTGGCAAACCGCAGCCAGTGAGAGCCACGATCAGCCGAACCTGCAGACTCGGCAGATAAACTGGCCCAGCACGCCAGGGGCTTTCCCTGAACAAGCAGTGGCCCTAGTTTGAGAACCACTGCTCTACCATATCCTCCCTAGTCTCTTTTCCAAGCTGCAAAGTCCCAGTCTTATTAATCTCTCCTCATACAGAAGCCATTCTATACCCCTAATCATTTTTGTTGCCCTCTTCTGAACCTTTCCCAATTCCAATATATCTTTTTTGAGATGGGGCAACCATATCGGCATGCAGTATTCAAGATGTGGGTGTACCATGGATTTATATGGAGGCAATATGATATTTTCTGTCTTATCCCTTTCTTAACGATTCCCAACATTCTGTTCGCTTTCTTGACTGCTGCTCCACATTGAGTGGATGTTTCCAGAGAACTATCCACAATGACTCAAAGTTCTCTTTTTTGAGTGGTAACAGTTAATTTAGACCCCATCATTTTATATGTATAGTTGGAATTATGTTTTCCAGTGTGCATTACTTTGCATTTATCAACACTGAATTTCATCTGCCATTTTGTTGCCCAGTCACCCAGTTTCGTGAGATCCCTTTGTAGCTCTTTGCAGTCTGCTTGGGACTTAACTATCTTGAGTAGTTTTGTATCATCTGCAAATTTATTGCTATTTAGTTTCTCAATTTGTTCCAAAACCTCCTCTAATGACACATCCATCTGGGACAGTTCCTCAGATTTGCCACCTAAAAAGAATGGCTCAGGTTTGGGAATCTCCCTCACGTCCTCAGCCTTGAGTGCTCCTTTAGCTTCTCAATTGTCCAGTGGCCCCACTGGTTGTTTACCAGGCTTCTTGCTTCTGATATGCTTAAAAAATTTTACTATTACTTTTTGAGTCTTTAGCTAGCTGTTCTTCAAATTCTTTTTTGGCCTTCCTAATTATATTTTTATACTTCACTTGCCAGAGTTTATGCTTCTTTCTATTTTCCTCCATAGGATTTAACTTCCACTTTTTAAAGGATGCCTTTTTGCCTCTCACAGCTTCTTTTACTTCGTTGTTTAGTAAAAGAACTAAAAAAAACTGCCATGATGGCTATGTTTTTTAATTTGGGGGTATAAATTTAAGTTGAGCCTCTATTATGGGGTCTTTAAAAGGTAGAGACATCAGAGTGTAAACTTTCCTGCACCATCTTCATAATGTGCCTCAACTCCAGCCTGTAGAACTCACCACTAACCACTGGAGATCAGAAACCCCAGCTACATACCCATTCAGTCTTTGGCCTCTTTGCTAAAGCTACCAAAGGTTCCAATTAGTGCTAGGTTTTATGACCAATGTTGTGATATGGACAATTGTCCACTGGGAAGCAAAGTAAGATCAACTCATTTCATATGAAGTGTTAGATGGTAACATCTCAGTCACTTGTAAAGCAACAATGCACTGAACTTCCGATCAAGGCAATTTCCTTAGTTCATTCAACAGTCATTCTTGTTTTCTTTGAATTCACTAAAAGGGAATGAACAGTTATCTGAAGAAAAACCAACTGAGACATTTTAAAGCAAAATGAAAGTTCAGAAAATTTTTTAAAATAAAATTTAATTTTTTTTTTTAATTTTAGCACCCTAAAGTGTGGTCGGTATTTTTCAACCCTTTAGAGATGTCCCTGCCTGAAAGAGCTTATACACTAAATACATGTAAAAAAAGAAGAGAAGGTTTAGGACAAGATTAAAATAATAAAATCATAGTTACTTAGTAAGGCATGCACACATCTTAACTATTCAGCTAGACCTGAATAAGCTACTTAGGCATATATCTCATTTTGAGCATGAGTAGTTCCACTAACTTCAGTAGAACTATTCACTTATAATACCTATTTAAAGTTAGGCTGAATCAGGATGTATATTTTCTTTCTAAATATGCATCTAGAATGTAAAATTTCTATTGATATTTTTGGTTTACTAAATAATTAAAGAAAATTGTTATTGTGTTAAGGAGCCCACAATAAAGTGTCACCTAACACAAGTGTAAAATAGACAAATATGATTGTACATCTATATTAGAGGATATAGATTTGTGCCAGATTATTATACATTAGAATACTGTACTTAATGACATACATAAATGCTTACTTTAAAGGAATTAATAGCAGTTGACAATAGTATTACCAACACATTGAGCACACCAAATCAGATGCGATTTGTAGTTTAGCATGAATTTAAGCCACTGTGTGGCTTAAATTCATGCTAAACTAGGTTATGCAGACAACTACTCAGCTCTCATTTTTCCATGACATGTGACCAGCATCACTCTGATTAACTCAAAGGGACAATCCAGTGTGATGTTAAGGTGGTTGGAGTGAAAATTCAGATCCTAGACCTTTTATGTACTTTATTGGCTTACATAGTACCTGATAAAATCCCCTTGGGTACTTGCTCTATTCCTTAATGTTTGTGTCACATTAGGTTTAAACACTACCATACCAAAATAGTAAATGCTATTTCTGGCATTATGCAGAGAAAGAAACACAGCATGTGGTTTACTAAACAGTTCCTTATCCCTCCAGCTATCTTGTAGATAAGAAATGAGGCCCCCTATTGCCACTTCAGGATAGACCTTAATTATTTGTTTCAGAGTAGCAGACATGTTAGTCTGTATTCGCAAAAAGAAAAAGGAGTACTTGTGGCACCTTAGAGACTAGCAAATTTATTTAAATAAATAAATTTGTTAGTCTCTAAGATGCCACAAGTACTCCTTTTCTTAATTATTTGCTTGCTCTGGAGAAAGCAGGCTGCCCAAAGACACGATGTGCATTGATCACATCACCATGAGGGAATCTATCAATTTTTATAAAGATGGGGCATATTGAAATTCCAGGGGTCAGGTTTCATATTTTAAAAAAATTGTTCTGTGTCTGCAAGGAAAAGTAACAGGAAAGACTCAGCTGCTTGCCCCTTAAACCTGGCTTTTCAAATGTGCTCAGCCGAAGATCTGACCCATAATAGGGAATTCGTACACATGCTAATGCTCTTCCCCCTAGCCTTTGGGAACCTATGCTTTTTAGCAGCAGCCATCCTTTAGTTACCACAATAATCAGTGGATCACTCACAGATCCAAACATTTTGGTCACAGACAGTTACAGAAAATGGTCAATATTAAAAGTGTTTTTAAACTAAGATTACATTCTGGAGATAATCCCCCTGAACTAGAGCTATTTACTCAGATTATTAGCAATGTAAATGTAAATTATTAGCAACGTAAATGCATCACGATACAATGGATCACAAGATAAAACACTATGCTTCAATTCACATGGTTGAAGAATACAAGTTATGGAAAAGATTATGTTTAATTAGACATTCCCCAAGCCAACTTGAGCACCACTGGGCCATAAAGCCAAAAAGTCCTTTAGCTAAAACCACCCTCAGATGCTGTGTCTAGAAAGATACAGCCTTCAGTGTACATTAAACCTCTCCTACTTATCCAATTGCAAGAAGTCTGCACCAAATATCCAGCATGTTCTTATGAATAAACACTTCACCAGCTACTTAAGAACATTATAAAGCCATCAGCTGAAAGCACTATACAGTACAGCAGAACACACCCAGTGAAGGAAAGTTCAGTCTCAGAAATTAAAAGGATTCTCTTACTTGCATTATCTCCAGACATAGCAACAATTAATGGAATTCTTATAGGGGCATATTACACCTGTGTTCAGTGGAATGCATTTGATTTCAATTGAGTTCTAGGTACAATTTTAAAAGTGCTGATTTTGACCAAGAAGTCATAAATGGGCTAAGATCAACTGAGGCAGTATCTTTCCCTCTGTCCCTCATTGTAAATGGAAAAGGGCCGGAGATAGGACCCTGATTCCCATTTTATTTACACCAGTTTTACTCCAGAGCAAAATCCAGAGTTGCTCCACATTTATACTGGCATTTTAAAGAGTGGAGTCCAGCCCAGTGGGTTTGCAGGGAGGAGTCCTCAATGCTGGAACTAGCTTCCTCACTTTGGTTTGCCAGTGTCCAAAATCTGAGGATGGTACTCAACATGAAGGGTACATCTACTCTGCAACAAAACACCCAGGGCTGGCTTGGGTCAGCTGGCTCAGGCTCACAGGGCTTGGGCTATGGGTCTGTAAAATTGCAGCATAGATGTTAACGATCAGGCTGGAGCCAAGGCTGTGGGACCTTTCCCCCTATGGGATCTCAGAGCCCTGGCTCTAGCCTGATCCCAAATGTCTATGCTGCAATTTTACAGCCCCAAAGCCCAAGCCATCTGACCCAGGCCAGCTGCAGGTGTTTTACTGCAGTATTGACATAGCCTCCCACCCCTAAAGGTGGTCTTCAGGTAACTCAGGTAATCTAGATTCCCAGGCTTTTTCTGGGGATGAGAAGAGCTTGATTGGGTGGGAGGCAGATAGGATGTTCTAGAGAGGGGTTCTTGTTTTGAGCTTTGGTCCAATTTTTAGGTTGTACAGATTTTATTCATTTTAACGTGCGCAGATCTACAGAAATCTACATTTGACAAAACAAAACGAATCAATAAAATAAATGTGGCATAAGGCTGGAAGCCTGGAGGAACAGCAGAGAATATCCGAGAGGGGGAGAAGGTAAAAGTATGAAAGGACTCCTGATGGATTTCAAACTGTTAAGGAATTTTAGAGCTGCTCTCCACTTCCCAAACACTCAATTTTGTCCCTAAGTGGCCCAAGTTGGAGCTGGAAAAGTGCAAAAGGAAAAAAAAATATCAGAACAGATAAGTGGCATTGGTCTTCTGATTTAAGAAGCTGCATGAAGTCATGTCTTGTGTTCTTCATTGGGAGATAAATACATTCTCTGAGAGCCTTTAAGCCAACTGGCACTTTCACCCAGGTGATTGTTTAAAAAAAAGGTTAGTAGCATTGTGTGACATAGAATTGTCAATAGCTTTGTGTGACAAAGAAGGGAACACTTTTCCAAAATGTGAGTCTGGCATCCCTACATCTCACTTGCCTGCCAACAAGATAACATCCACCAAGCAATCATTTTAATGCTGTAACTCACTTTTTGAATTGAAATAATATGAGTTCGCCCTTATGTTACACAATGGATTCCAAAAAAGTGAATGCTGGCTCTTGGGACTGGTAATTCTCTGTCCCTAGTACACTGCAAGATTCTGACTGTGAAGTGTTTTGCAGTTAATGGCCATTTCATTTATGCACACAGTAAAAGAAATTTAATCCCCCACACAAATACCTGTTGCATGTGTACAAAGTCTACATAAGGAGTAAAGGAAATGTAAACACTTTGGAAATGTTCAATAAAACTTAAATGCATCACTCTGAGTAAAATTTGATCATTAGAAGCTGGCTCAGCATACAATACTAACTTGTCTGGAATTAGTGGAAGGACTCTTGTGAGTTAGAGTTGCACAGGAATTGTAACCTAATACAATGAGTATTACATTTGCCAACCCCTGTCAAAAAAAATCATTGCTTAAGAAAAATGAAGATAGAAGGCTAGTATTTTAAGAAGTGATTACTTCCTTACTGTGAACAAAGAATCTCATGAACCGTTTTCTTATGGTGTTAATATTATGAATATTTGTCAGTCACAAGGTCTGGTCTATGCCCCAGCCTGTAACCAGTCTCCTGGGATTGACTCTTAATGTGCTGGTCCCCAAGGACCCACACAGTTCCACAGGCCCAAACCCATAGCCTCCAAGACTCAGATTGGGCCTTCGGCACCAGCAATCCCTGTCTCTCAGAGAGAACCAGAGTCCTGCAAGAGGCTGTTACTGTCTCCCTTCAGGGCACAATGCTCTCAGTGAGTATTGACAGTGAGTCTTTTCAAAATAAGTTAGCCATTTTTTAGTCACCTGGCACACACAATCTGAAAGTCCTTAGGTTAGCACAGAGGGGTGAACTGAAGCCACAGTCCATCTTGGCCAAGCCAATGTCACGATGAGTCAGCCAAGTTATGATGGACTCCATCTCTGGCTCTCTCCCCATGTCCCCTCATGGCTGGGTTCCCGAGTCCCTCCAAAATATCAGCCCCTTCTTCTAATCACCTGACACCTTGTTCTCCAGCTCAGTTCACAAGACCTATCTGTTGAGATTTCCTGCTGTGAGGTTTTGATTGTTCTGTCATTGGGGTGTCTGTCTTGCTGAACCCTCTGTTGATTTGGGTTGGTTTGAGCCAGATCTTTAATGATTATTCATTTTACCCAGACAGGGAGGTGACACTGGCTCCTGCACTGTTCCAAGAGCAGCGTTAACTCTTTGGCACCCCCTGGGAAGCCATGCAACATACAGAGGGAAGCTGAGGCATACCTAGGATTCAAAAAAAATATTACAATTTCCACTTCCATATGTCACAGTATTACATATTCTCCCTGAAGAAAAAGGAATTTACAGCAAGTGTTCCACTCACTAGATCTCACTAAATAACACTATCTCACTACCCAGAAGTCACCTACTACAAGACAGCCCCCCCACAAAAAATAACAGAAAGCCACTAGCCATCACCTTTAGCCCCCAACTAAAACCTCTCCAAAGCATCATCAAGAATCTACAGCCTATCCTGAAGCCATCACTCTCACAGATCTTGGGAGATAGGCCAGTCCTTGCTTACAGACAGCTCCCCAACCTGAAGCAAATACTCACCATCAACCACACACCACACAACAGAACCACTAACCCAGGAACCTATCCTTGCAACAAAGCCCGTTGCCAACTCTGTCCACATATCCATTCAGGGGACACCATCATAGGGCCTAATCGCATCAGCCACACTATCAGAGGCTCATTCACCTGCGCATCTACCAATGTGATATATGCCATCATGTGCCAGCAATGCCCCTCTGCCATGTACATTGGCCAAACTGGACCATCTCTACGTAAAAAAAAATAAATGGACACAAATCAGACGTCAAGAATTATAACATTCAAAAATCAGTTGGAAAACACTTCAATCTCTTTGGTCATTCGATTACAGACCTGAAGAATTGCAACTTTTAACAAAAAAAGTTCAAAAACAGACTCCAAGGAGAGACCGATGAATTGGAATTAATTTACAAACTGGATACAATTAACTTAGGCTTGAATAGAGACCGGCAGGAGATGGGTCATTACACAAAGTAAAACTATTTCCCCCCTCCGTTCCTCAGACGTTCTTGTCAACTGCTGGAAATGGCCCACCTTGATTATCACTACAAAAGGTTTCCCTCCCACCCCCCGCTCTCCTGCTAGTAATAGTTCACCTTAAGTGATCACTCTGGTTACAGTGTGTATGGTAACACCCATTGTTTCATGTTCTCTATGTATATAAATCTCCCCACTGTATTTTCCACTGAATGCATCCGATGAAGTGAGCTGTAGCTCATGAAAGCTTATGCTCAAATAAATTTGTAAGTCTCTAAGGTGCCACAAGTACTCCTTTTCTTTTTGCAAATACAGACTAACATGGCTGCTACTTTGAAACCACAACTATAACAGTGTATATACACTGGAAAAGAAGACAAAACTTCTACTGGGAAGTTTTCCTGAAGCAAAGAGTAGTTCCAGCAACTGCCACAGGTGGTAAGAAGAACAGGGGATGCAGGGTTGGCAGGGCCCTTTATACCAGTGCTATAAGGGCATGGCACCAGAGGGCGCTGGAACTCACCCGATGAATCCCACTATGGCAGTGGTTCCCAAACTTCAACAACTTGTGAACCCCTTTCATTAAAATGTCAAGTCTCACAAACCCCTCCTAAAAAATGAATATTTCCAGGGATTTTCTCCTTTACCCGAGTATAAATTATAAAAGCAGTGATCTTGGAAATATAAAATTTGTTTTTATGACATGCTTATTACACACTATTTATTATTAGGTTTCAGAGTAGCAGCCGTGTTAGTCTGTATTCGCAAAAAGAAAAGGAGTACTTGTGGCACCTGAGAGACTAGCAAATTTATTAGTCTCTAAGGTGCCACAAGTACTCCTTTTATTTATTATTAATTATTTATCTTTATAGTATTTTTATTACATTATGAAAACAGCAACACTCTTCCAAGATCTTACTTTCGTAGCTTGTATCACTTTGAATAAGCCTGTTATAAGCCAAGACTCCTATGTTTCATCAAGGAGTATCAGATGTGAAACAGCATGAAGGTATTTAAGAAGCCAACTCAAAGAGATCCTCCTACACAAGCATTCAGGTCTTGAGCAGTCTGGGCAAACAAAGCATTTTACAACAAAGCTTAAACTTGTTCTTCATAATAATTTTAAAAACAATACTAGCTGCCTATTAACTTTTAAAAACAGCAAAAAATATCCACTTCCCTTTCCATTTCTTACAAGGAGTCTCGAATTTTAAATCTCCATGTGATAGATACGCTTCTTTTAATTTGCTTAGCTCTTGGAAGCATAGGGGCTCTGGGCTGCTGGCCCCATGCTGCCTGGGATCCCTAGGGACAGCTCTGTCCGCCATTAGGGAATTTTTCCCTCAGAACCCCTGCAACGTTTCATGAACCCCCAGCGGTTCACAAATCCCAGTTTGGGAACCACTGCACTAAGGGAAAGAATTCCAGCAACTGTGTGTGCACCATGCACACACCTACATTGGAATGATCATATGCAAGTACTTAAGAATACAGTACTAGACTATTGGGAACCATGAAGCACTGTTAATCTACTTGGTTGAATTACTTCACATGCTATATCTACAAGGTAGATTTTATCATGGATTCTTTTACTGTTGGGTACTTTTTAAAAATGCATTTCAGGCTACTTATTGCTTACATCTAATCTGAACTGCACGTCTAGTTCTTTGACATCAGTTAATTTTAAAGTTTTATTTCCTACCTTGCTGCTTATAGTCTATCAATCTGTTATGGCTCCTAGTGCTAGCTGATTAATATTTTCACATCCTAGAGTACACAAGCACTTCCATTATACAAAGTCTTCCACCAGAGAACCTCAAAGCTAGTGAATTAAGCCTCAAAAATATCCCTTGGTTTCTAAAAAAAAATAAAAATAAAAAAAAAAATCTATAGGGTTCGCCCTTTGAAAGGTTAGAGAAGGCTGCAAAAATAGCACAGAAACAAGACTACATAGCTTAGCACACTGAAGAATGGTCTGAGAGCCAGGAATTAGAGTTCTAACCACAATTCTACCACTGACCAGTTAAGTCATGCAACCAGTGTCTTAGTTTCCCAAACATCTATATAAGATGAAAGTAGTACTTTCTCTTTTCACATGATTGATGAGGATTAATGTTTGAACAACACTAAGATGCTGAATAAATACTAAGTGTTATTAATGAGAAAGTTTCAAATGAACAGAAAACATTATGCATGAAGAAATTCAGCACTGTAGTGAGACATGTTGGTTTTGTTACCACAGTGTGCTAAGACAATGAAAAGTTTTCAGAGGATGTCAAGAAATTTGCATCCAAACTGAAGGATATTTCCTTAAAGGCATTTGAGGGTTACGAGTCATATTAAGCACACATGATTTCATGAATACCTTAATACAGCTTATTGGAAGTAAGTAGTCTGTTTACTAAAGCTGTACATTCTCCTCTGTGTTCTTGCTTATGTGTATTTGTACACTAACCTGCTACAGGTAACTATACTTAGCAGAGCTGCTGTATGGTTTTCTGCAGCCCTGAGATTCAGATTTAGCAGAAGGTGCCCTTAACAGGGCATCTAGAGGAAAAAATGGGTCAGGGTGGAGGCTGATGTCTTGAAAGGGATAAGTGACTCTCAAAAGCCGGTAGAAAAGAAAAAAAAAGTCATGCTCAAGAATTGAGGAGAGGATGCATAAAGAAGAAAGAAGGATTTTTTTAGCAATACACAAGTAAATATAAATGAATATAGAATTAAATGTAATTAAAATTTGACTAAATTAAATATTGCAAAAGGTTACAGCAGAATGCAATTAACACTGCCACACATCCAGGAACAAGCATATATAGGTCAAGTGTGATGTCTGCTAAAGAACTATAGTTAAAATCAAATTTATATAGAGCAGAAGAAATCCAATATAAAGCTCATCTCTCTCCTCGTAAAGATAGAACTCCATTAAAAACGTAAGTGCCTCCATTTTGAGTAGACAGGAGCATACCGAAAATACATACATCTTATTGGGAAGATAGAGAGCTGGATTTCCTTCCTTTCATTAACCAATGACCCACCTGTCAAATACATGGTTTAGACTTAAGAAAGAAGGATTACATGTAACTTGTTCTTACGTTAAATACAAAATACACACACACATGCACACACACACTCTAAGGTCTTAGTTAAGAAATCAAGTCAGGAAATGTGAAAGTAAAGGTTGAATGCACAATCTTACCTGGCAACCCTAACAAAGGAGCAGAGTTGTCTGGTTTTCGACTGGAACGCCCAGTCAAAAAGGGACCCTGGTGGCTCTGATCAGCAGTGCTGACCAGGCTGCTAAAAGTCTGGTCGGTGGCATAGCGGGGCTAAGGCAAGCTCCCTGCCTGCCCTGTCTCCGCACAACTCCTGGAAGCAGCCAGCATGTCCGGCTCCTGGGTGCAGGGGTGGCCATGGGGGCTCTGTTTGCTACCCCCACCCTGAGCACCAGCTCCACAGCTCCCATTGGCTAGGAGCCATGGCCAATGGGAGCTGCGGAGGCAGCATCTGTGGGCACAGGCAGCACGCAGAGCCCTTTGGTCCCTCCACCTAGGAGCAGGACATGCCAGCTGCTTCCGTGAGTCACCTGAGGTAAGTGCTGCCCAGCCAGAGCCCGCACCCCAAACTTCCTCCCACACCCCAATTCCCTGCCCCAGGTCAGAACCCCCTCCTACACCCTGCATCCCCTCCCACATCCCACACTCCCTGCCCCAGTCTAGTGATAGTGAGTGAGGGTGGGGGAGAGTGAGTGATGGAGGGAGCGGGGATGGAATGAGCAGGGGGTGGGACCTCAGGGAAGGGGTGGGGTAGCGGTGTTCCGTTTTGTGCAATTAGAAAGTTGGCAACCCTATCCTTTGTATGTATGCATAATGATAGCCATTAAATTATGCAATAATCTTATTTTACATACAATATAATATAGTGATGTTTTCTAGAGCCTTGCACATGTGTATCCCCACACAGTCTGATTAGACAATTAAAGAGAATGAGCCAAATTTGAGCCTTATATAAATGGGTGGGACTCCAATAGAAGCCAATTTGCAATCTTAACTAGTAGGCACTATCAGGGTCCTACTGTAATAAGTTTACAGGGGGCAAAATGATGTTTTCTGGGTGGTTTAGAAATCAAATTATAGCCAGGCCACTTAAACTTGTATAATCTTTTGGAGGGGGATTTTCAAAGTCAAAGAGTATTTAGGTACCCTGTTACTATTGAAATACAAAAGGCACTTTGAATATCTACTCCTTTATCTTTGCTTTATACCATCTTCTATTGTAATAAAAATTGTAGCCCACATGATAGTGGCTTAGTCACACTATTAGTTATGACAGAACAACTCTATGTAGGCTGAGCAGGTCATTATTATACACAGCATTTAACTTTTTATACATGAAGACAACATTTAGAGTTAACATTAGGTGAGAAATTTTTCACATCCACCTGATCCCTGTGATCCCAACACTTGAGATTTTATTGCGAGTCTCATAAAATTGGTGATTTTCCTCAAGCCCCCAGCTCCTGGAATGATGTAATTACATGAGAATCTAATCTTTCATTTAATAAAAACAAGCTGCTAGCCCTCCTGCTTGCGGAGAACAATGTGGACACAAGTGATTCCAAAAGTCAAATAAAAATATCCCAAAATGCATTTATATTTATTTCAATTTTTAAGTCAATCTCATGGTTTGGGGGGCCTGAATCATGATTTTTGAATGTGTGGGACTGGCAACACTGATGTGCTTAATATTCAGTTGCCCTGATGCAATTAAATATACTGTTCCCTCAGCATTCATGCTATTCCCTAGGCATTCTCCATTCTTAGTATAGGCTTCAGTTACAGTGCGGTAATGTTATCTACTTGCAAGGCAAAACTGGAAATTTGAAGGGCATGTTCTCTGTGTGTATAGTTAGATAATCTATCCATCTTCCTACTGTATTTTCCACTGCATGCATCTGATGAAGTGGGTTTTAGTCCATGAAAACTTATGCTCAAATAAATTTGTTAGTCTAAGGTGCCACAAGTACTCCTCGTTCTTTTTACTGTACTTTAGAAGACCCTCCATCTGATGCTCCCACTACATTTCTTAAAGAATTCATGCAAGAAAGAATATGACTAAAGCAGGCTGTCAAACATTCTGTGGAGAGGATTGAACTCCATTTCTAATTATGGCCCTGTGGCAGGCACACACATTTAGGACTATGTGCTTCCTTCATTCCACACCTGATCTCCCACAGATGTCAATGAGAAATGTGCACAAAGGGAGAAACAGAAGATAGCCCTTATACAGCAGCTAAATTCTTAGTTACATGTCCAGGTCTTTGTCACACTCATCAACATCACTTGGGGGAAAATATGCTGACCTTTAGGACCACTGCTATTTCAGCCCTTTGTTTCTCTTCCTTCCCCAAGTTTCTTTCATTTCTCTTCCTATTTCCTGTGTCCCTTCTTTCTTCCCTCTGCATAGCCTTCCCTGCAGCAGCTCCCAGTAATCACCCATCAGTTTACTCCCACCCCCTTCCATCTGCTAAAATGATCAACAATTAAATAGTTGATGATATTTTAAGTATCACCAGTATGCTTTTTACACTTTAGTACAGCATTGGACAACCTGCAGCCCATCAGGGTAATCCGCTGGCAGGTCGCGAGACAGTTTGATTACATTGACCATCAACAGGCAAGGCTGCCTGCAGCTCCTGGTAGCCATGATTCGCTGTTCCTGGCCAACGGAAGCAGCGCGGGCCACAGGGACATGCTGGCTGCAGCTTCCTGCAGCTCTCATTGGCTGGGAATGGTGAACAGCAGCCCCAGGAGCTGCAAGCGGCCATGCATGCAGACAGTCAGTGTAAAACTGTCTTGCGGGCCTGCCAGTGGATTACCCTGGCAGGCCACATGTGGCTTGCGGGCCGCAGGTTGCCCACCACTGCTCTAGTAAGATTAATGGGGTTAGTTTGGGGAAAATAATACCAGTCTTGTTTCAGGCTGCCTGCAGACTGAGGACGACAACATTGCATTGGATTATACTCTGCTCACATTTGGAAGGTTCTCTTTACAGCCCCAAGAGGTAGAAACTTTTTCTAAAATGAAAACTTGTTTCTGCAAAATCTGAGTGTGCCATATTGAGTCACAAATATTTCCAGTGAGCCAGCTCTGGCAAGCAGGTTGGGTTTCTTAAACTGCTGAATCACAGAAGCAATCTAGGATTTCTCTACTCAGACTGCAAGAGTGCTTAGTCATTGCTTAAAGTATCTTTAATACACTAATAAATTGTTGAAATGGACAAAATGCAATACACTACACATGAACTAGAATCTGGCATCCATTTACCAAAAACCCATAAAATGATCCTAACTTTATTTTCCTTTTATTTTATGCATATTTTTGAATAGCAACTAAGTAACAAAATTCAATAAGCTGAAATGGGTCTTATTACTATGAAGTTAAGTTGCTCTATTGTAAAAAGCCTGCCTTTTAAGTATTTTAAACAAAAATATAGCAATGATATTACAATAATATATTTTGCTCATGATGTTAGAAAATTATGTGCTGATTTTATTTAATGCAAAGTAACAAAAACCCATATATTTAATAGTTATGAGTTATAGTTAACATTGATACCTTGGCCATTGGAATGGACTGTCATTAACTTTGAACAAAACCTTACATATGTTGCATTTTTAAAAAAAAATACTGTGGTTTTTTTTTTAAAATGAGTCAGTTGCATTGATGAACTCCTGTGGGATAATTCCTGGTAGTAGGACAGTGGGGGAAAAAAGTCACCCTATGGTTCAGAAGATTTTCAGACAAGACCATAAAAGGATATTTAGGTTGTTCAATTACTAAGTAAGGCAAGGAAACGATACTGGTTAGCATGAAGCCATAAACAAACATTCCATTCAAGTTAACTTTGTCCTTTATGTTCAAAATTTAGATCCGAACTACAGCTCTCTTCTCATGTTAAATCAAAATTGACCATAAAACAATTGTGTCTTCATGCAGTTGTGACTGTCATAGTATGTTACCCTACACTGACTTTTGGAAGACCCAATCACTTTCCACAGGATGGAAATGCTGTGAAAGCAATGCATTCAGCCAAAGGATTAAAGTGACTTGTTTTAGTGACCCCCTCTGGCTAATAATGAAGATGCAAAAGAAGTACAGGAACGTTTTTCAACGCCTGGAAGGAAAGACAGTGTTCCTTTACTCTTCCTGCTTTCAAATAACTAAGCATATCTTTTCTACATGCAAGAAGCAGAGCAAATAATGAAAGCCTCTTATCAAATAGATTTAGAAAGTTTTAGCTTTAGTGAAGCAAAGAAAACCTGCCAGAATATTGAAGTTGTTTTATTGTGTTCCTTTCCTGAACAAATTCCGTTTTCTAATCCACACTGGATTAGATGCTTTTGGCTGCTTGTACTGCTAGCCAGAAAATACTGAATAACTGCAAGTAAACATGTACTCTAAACACCATAGAAACAGCAATGTTTTTTGTTGTTAGGATGCATTCTAAATCTGTCCTTAAAAATTCCTTGCTTAACGCACTGTATTTTTAACTGCCAATGAAAACTTTTTCTACATATCCTGGGGGAGTATTCTAAATGAAAGTTGTAAAACTGCCTGGATAGTTGAACTTCCTTCCCTATATGGCTATCCCTACAACTTTAACAATTAAACAAAAAACCCACAAACCACCATTGAATTGTCAAAGAAAGCATGAAAGTGCTTCAAAATTCCATTGCATATTGATGTGTGAAACCTGGATTTGGTCAATGTTCGGCTACAGTGCTAGCTATCTTTATAGCGGTATGTTAAACCTCTGGTATTAAAAAGCTGGTGGCTGGGACTTTATTTTGATATTCAGCATTCTACAAAGTTCCACGGATTTTGTGAGGAAAGACTATAGAGTAGGCAGCAGACCAGAGGGAATACTCTGGAAAGCCGCCTGTTGGTCTGAGGGTGGGACTATTCACTCCAGGAAATCTGTATGTCCAAGATAAGTTTTATTAGGCAATACGTAGTCACAAGCAGACTTTTGTAAAGTAGACTATATATCTCTCTGTTGCCTCTACACTAGTAGTTTTCTTCAGATTGCCTACTGTTTCACAACCACCTATGGGAATACTAGTATAATCAGATTGATTGCAGCTGAGTGTGTTTTAACAGTATCATCCAGACATGTTTTGAGCAGGGTTAGAAAATATGTGAATAAAATGATATGGCCACTCTATGTTAGGCACTTCCACTGGTGCAGACCTACCACTGTTAAAAACAAGGTGCAAGTGGAGGAAATCCATTAGAATTCCTACAGCTTTGAGTTTCTCAGCTTCTTCATGGGGCCCAGATCCTTCGTTTCATCTTTGACTCATTCCAGGCCTCTTTCAGCTTCTTTTATGCAATAGCAATTATCCACTGCTCTTAATATGAAAACTCCCAGATTAAATATACTGCATATTTCTTCTGGTTCCTCAAATTCTCTCAGCTCTCATCACTTCATTCTCATAGCTTCTAAAGTCTGCAGTTATCCCCTTACAGCTCTCCCCATCACGGTTTCAGTCTTCTCTTTTAACTGCTCCCTCTCCCCGGCCCCCTGTTAAACAAGGTTCAGCTCCAATTCTTCGTCTCCTAGGAACTGTTCTAACCTAAACCTCTCAACAGATCCCAATTCTCTGCAAACATTCAGGTCTCCCCTCCTGTTGATTTGAGCTAAAAACCCATTGACTGTGCATTAGTAGCACCTTTTTACAAATATGTTTGAGCAGTTTCAAGATATTCAAAACTCTTAATCAACAGTTGAACCATCTCCCTAGTTCCCTTGTGAAAAAAGCCTTAACATTGATTAGAGAGTACAGGAAAAATATGGCTCATCTTTGCTAAAATATACAACATAAATAAAATATTCTAGCAAGTGAGACATGCCTTATGCCCCCATCAAAGTCAGACTTTATAAATGGTAACACTGACAGACTTTCAAGCATTGGCAGGTGGGTTCTAAACTAAAAGTTTCTGAGCAGGGATATGTCATTTTATTTATATGTTAAGTGCACAACTACATAAAATATAATGTGTTATAAGATATGCCACACAGTGAACTGTACTCTGTACATTGCCAAGAGAGACTGCATGTGTGCATATACTTTTGACAGCACCACACCGCATGCTAGAAGGTCAACCCTATACTATTGTATTCTAGTCTTCCTTTTGGGGAAAGTTTAGAATTCAAACTGTGTAACAAGACAGACACTTGGCAACCATGATACAAAAAGACAGTTAATATGTGACAATGTTTCTTTTATCAACCGCAGTTCATGTGTTCATCATTTTAAAGACTTTCAAAACATTGCCATCTTGTGGACCTACCTCTAATTGTATCATTGTTCTCTGCTGTTCCTACAGGTGAGCCAAATTACGACTGTGCAAATTGCAACATGACCAATTGGAGGCTGGATAGATTAACCTAGTGTCCAATACACAACTAACTGAAAATTTACAAAGAGATGTTCCTTATCAGATATGTATTATTAACCATGTACAGTAACATTTGGTCTAGCTCTCTTTTCCTCCAGTTAAAATTGGGAAAGCTGCATTATTGCTCTAGTAGAGCTGCTAACTCAATGAAGTAAAATGAGCATTGAAGAGAGAGCATAAGACAGTTTTCCACCAGAGTTCCTGAAGCAGGAGAGAAGGATAAGAGACAAGGAAGAGAGAGAAGGAAAGACAGGGAGAAAAAGATTCTTCTCCCACCTTTGGCTTCCCTCTTTATTGATGCCCCTTCCTCCTCAGATACTTCCTCCCCCCTTTTATTCACATTTGCAATACTTTTTCTGGAAGCAGTTGTTATTGGTGCTGCTAGCTATGAATTCATTACAATTAATTTGTATTGCATGGATACTACCATTTACAAAGGCAACTTATTCTGATTTGTACCTATTTATTTTTGTATGCTAGGTCTTGCTGCAAAGGAAACTCAGTAACTACTGTATACTGAATGTCACCCAACTGTTGACTTGCTCTTTAAAAATATAAACAAAATCAAAGCAATACCTCATTACTTTTAATGTCAGTCACAACATACTGTACATTTTATCACGCTACAGAGAGAAATAAAACACTTACTTTGAGCATTCAAGCACTTTCCCTGGTTGCCGGAATGAAGTATTCCTTACAGAAATTTGGTACTAGAAGGAAAACATGACAACAATTAGCTCAGCAAGGACATAGACAAAGACCATTCATTATTTTTTCCTATATGGGATATGCAGTGATGCAACCACCATGTCAGTTCTAAAAACTAAACAAGAGGAAAAACCCTTCCTCACAATACCCTAATTCAGCTGAGTTCACACAATAGCACACTGTCTGGTATAACTGCAGAACAGTCATATGTGCCTTCTAGATGGTAGGAAATCTGTTAGGTCTCTTGCACCACCACATTCAGAGTTTATTCATAATTGCAGGTCATATTTCTGCCCCTTAATTTTGCCAGGCTTTTCTGAGCAAGAACATAATCACAGTAAATTTATGAGCATTCCACCAAACTGATCTTCTTGGCTATGACCCACTTAAAAAAAAAAAATCTACCACTGAGAAGCGTGCATGATGCAGACAGGTAAACTATATTTTTCCTAATGCTACATTACGATGCAATGGCTTCCCTTAAAAGCTTTCCACTTTTACCTTATGCAGCTACGTAACATTACCTTAGCTTATGTAAATGTTTCCTATAATGTACTTCCCTATACATAAAGAAGGCAATATCTATGGTATACTGAAAATACTGAGATAACATTATTTAATTACCTAAGGCAACTGAGCATCTTTTGAAGGGGACTAAATTATATGACTAAATTTTTTTATGTAATCCAAGAACTCCTTACAAAAACAGTTAAGTTGCACTCTTACGACTCAGATTTCAGAGTAGCAGCTGTGTTAGTCTGTATCCGTAAAAAGAAAAGGAGTACTTGTGGCTAGTACTAGTCTCTCAGGTGCCACAAGTACTCCTTTTCTTTTTACGACTCAGAGTGGACTTGAAAAAAGTTAGTTCATTTTCTCTTCATAAACTAAAAGCATGAGTGTTGCCTGTTTAATGGAGTGTGCTGTTGAACACCACCAGCACACTAACCATTATAAATTAAGATTTTCTATAAATCTTTCTATAAAGATTTTTTTATAATTGTATAAATCAACAATCCCAAATTTTCTGCTCTCTGGACTTCAGACTTTCACTAAGTAGTCCAGTGCAGGTATTTTATGAGATGGGGATCTGTTTTGAAAATCGTTTGTCTATTCAGGCGCCTACCTACATTAACTCCTCCTACTCTGGTAAGCATGTGGGGGAGAATAAATGGCTAGAGGGTGGAGAGGAAGCAGGGAAATAATCAAGAGGAAGTGAAAGCAAGAGAACTCGCAACAGGAGATGGATGCTTTTCTATCTAGTTCAAGTTTCATTGTTAATTTAAGAAATTCAGAAAAGCATCTGCAATGAACCAAACATAGAAAAAACGGTCAGGTTAGAAACTCTTGAAGGCAGGAACTGTCTTATTTACAATTTTGTAAAGTACTACATACACATACTGGGCTGTATAAGAACTTATTTTAAAGTCTTCTTGAAAAAAAACCAATAATTTTTTCAAAGAAAAAATTGTGAAAAAAGGAATATAATGAAGCGAAAGAAGGCAGGATAGACAAAAGGAAGAAAGTCAAGAAAAGGAAACAAAACAGAGTGAGAAGAGAGGCAGAGAACACAATATACAGTACCTCGTGGATCTATATTCCTACATTTCACTACATTGCTGTGTTCCATAGCTATCCATTAGGAGGCTGAGAGGAGAGGTTATGCAGAATGATGTTAACCAAAGCTGGGTGAATAATGGACTTTTTGGTTCAGTAGCATTTCAAAAAAACAAAAATGAAAAAAAATGTTTAATTTTGTGTTGAACCAAAACCAACATTTTCAGCCAACTGAAGAGTCGGAAAACACAGAGGGGTGAAACAGAATACTTTGTTCGACCAAACTGAAAATTGTGTTTCAATTTTGCGCATTTTAACAAAAGTAAAGGACCACAAGGGCTTATCTATATGACCAGTTAGTGCATGGAAGCTGGGGTGTAAGTCTACCTCACACTAGCCTGTTGCGCGCTAACTGTCCATATGGCTATGCACTATAAGATCACTAGTGTGCTTTTGATCTATTCCCATTTCAAAGCAGGGTAGATCAAAATGCACTAGGGAACTTTTAGTGTGGACTGCTCATGTGCATCAGGCTAATGTGAGGTAAATTTACACCCCTGCTTGCCATGCACTAACCATTCATATAGACAAGCCCTGTGTTCACAAAACAGAAGGGACAGGGAAGGGAAGGTGCCTCTCTCTTCTGTTGAAGCAATTCCATGTTGCATCAATAGTTAGTCACTGGAGCAGGGACTTAAACTTGGGTCTCCCAGAGGAGTGCCCTACCACTACGCTACAGAGTCACTTCTCACTCTTTCTTGGCCCAATGACTATTCATTGTCATCATGAATGACTACGAATGGCAATGAATTCATGAATAATTTCAAGTCAACCAAAACTGCATTTTTTAAGAAAATAAGCTATTTTTCAAAAAAAATTCCCCTAGCTCTACTGTTGATGCAATTTGAATCAGGTGGTATCTTTTACACTTGGGCATGTATTTAATAATTTAATGACTCAGGGATAGGTATTTTCTTTTGAGTTTCAATCCCTGTGTTCTGCTTCTGTGCCTCAGTGGACTGGACACTTCCCATCCTATTAAGGAGATTTTTTCTTCCTTCAAGCACTGGGAATGTAATGCTACATGATGCAATCCTTACAACAAATAACGCGAAGGACAGGAGCTATGCATGCTAGAAAGTTTCTTCTCCTGGCTTTGATTGTCTTCACCACTTTTTGCAAAAAGAAAACATGATATAAAAACAATTTTTAGCAATTGGAAGGGAATTTTAAAGGGGCCAAAAGTGTCTGACAGTCATTGTTTGCACAATGAATGAATGACTACCCCAGCCACAACAGGTTGCATAAATGGAGAAATTCAGGGTATGTCTCACTGCAATAAAGATGCGATTGTGGCATGTGTAGACATACCTAAACTAGTTGTGATCTACAATAGAACCTCAGAGTTACAAACACCAGAGTTACAAACTGACCAGTCAACTATACACGTCATTTGGAACCAGAAGTATACAATCAGCAACAGCAGAACCAAAAATACAAATACAGTACTGTGTTAAATGGAGACTACTACAAAAAAATAAAGGGAAATTAAAAAAAAAAAAAAAAAAAAAGGATTTGACAAGGTCAGGAAACTGTTTCTGTGCTTGTTTCATTTAAATTAAGATGGTTAAAAGCAGCATTTTTGTTCTGCATAGTAAAGTTTCAAAGCTGTATTAAGTTACTGTTCAATTGTAAATTTTTGAAAGAACAACCATAACGTTGTGTTCAGAGTTCTGAATATCCTCCATTCCCGAGGTGATCGTAACGCTGAGGTTCTACTGTAATTAGCTAGCTCAAGTAACAATAGCAGTGAAGCTGCAGCAGCATGTGCAGCTGCATTGGCTACACCTGCTTGCCAAGGTACCCTGGTTACATCCTTCAGCAGCCATCACCTGTCCTGACGTGGCTTCACTGCTATTGTTACTGAAGGTGGCTTTGATGAAAGCTAGCATGAGTATGTGTATAAGTGCTGCAATCATACTTTTGACAGCAGTGTGGACATACCCTCAGTCAGAGCCATAAAGTGTGAACTAGCAAACATACTGCTGTATGGGATCATTTTGCTGGCTACAAGATAAACTGGTGAAGATTAATTGGACTATCTCAAAACTACAAATATTATGGGAGCAGGGTTCTGCACAGGTAGAATAGCATCAGCAATTGTAGGAATGGAGCTGAATTCAGTGTTCCCTTCAATTCCAAAAAACCCAAAGGTATCCTTGTTGACTCGGATCAATTCACAGGAGAGACACTGACAGAGTACACATCTGAAAATTCCAACAAGCATGTGGCAGATTTTTCATGCCTCTTTATGCCTTAGTAATTTAAAACACATTTTTGATCCAAATCTTTTGATTCTCTTCCTGTGCCTTAATTTCACATTGCACACTGACATGAATAAAGGCTATAGGCTGCTAAAAGTCTTCCTCCCCTTGTTCACAAAGCCACCAATAAATCTTCTGAGTGATCAAAAAGAAAAGTGTTATACTATTAAATACAGTCTTGTCCTGTTGAATGACTTAATAGGCATAGAACAAGGACAACATGCACTGTTCCTCACAAGTGGCTAGGATATGCTCACAGCCCTTACCTCTAAGAGACATCAGATTTCATCCCCACAGAGCAGCCAGCCAGCTCTAATCCTTGGAATACAATTCCCTTTTGCTGAGCTCCTCCAAGATGGAGATGCATATAGAGATAATACATGGATCCAAGACCTTGGCAACTATGAATGAAGATTACCTCTGCGCTCTCATGAAGGCCTAATTCCCTTCCAATGCTTTATAAGCTTCCTACCTCTTTCTGTAAACGCTTTATGACACCATAACTATCTTCCAGCTGGGAGGCTGCCAGAGATCTGGCTTCAGAGTCAGCTAATATAATTTCTGTTGTTATTAGTATGACAAGTATTGCCAGCCAGTACACTAAATATCTATGTAAATAGTAGGTCTAACAGTAGTAATTGAGTAGATGAGATTTACAAAAAGTGTGTCCATTTTGCATTATCGTTAATATATAATTTGATAGCACAGGCTGCTACACTTTGTGCAACTGTTATTTCTTCCAGCAGTTTCTTCCCTTTGCCACTTTAGTAGGCCATGCTGCTTTTTGATCATGAGAACAAGTCTCTCCTCTCTTTTTGTTTGGTAGACTGAAGTAGAAAATGTCTGCATTTCAGTTTCTCCTGTCACACTGATTAAAGTCTTTCCTACTTGCATTTTCAATGTGTCTGATATCTGCTAGCATCTACATCTTGTGTGCAATCACTGAAGGAGTATGTTAAGCATCTGTCTGTAACAGTCTGCTAGTCTGGTGCTCCTGCATGTTTTGATCCGTTTTTACCAATAGGCTGTCTGTTTTTAGAGAGTTAGGTGTAGTAATTTGAGTGTGAATGAAGTTGATCAGATTTCTGGGTCATGCATTAGTGCTGCTTACCAACTTTACGTATTACTTGAGAACCCAAGCGCATGTCATCACGACACGCTGGTGCTCCATGCATTGAACAATGAGGCAAGAAGAGTGGGATCGGAACCCACTTTTTCCACTGAGGAGTGCACAGCCTACTTTGAGGCTGAACTGAAGCTATATTTTAAACTCAAAACCAAAATTGACTAGATTTAATCATTTCATATTAGACTGTTAGATGTGTTACAATTTGGAAAAGTAACCATGACCATTGCACAGGACAGGAGATTACTGACAAGGTGGGGTTAATGGCATGGGGCACATCAATAACTAGGAAATAACCTGCACTTCTTTTATTAGAGGATGGCTGGCAGTAACTGCTATATCTAAGGATACCATTTCCATTATACACCCCTTTGCACATACTCAGCTTTACAGCACAGTTTTGCTGCTGAAATTTCTCAAGCTCTCTCTCTCTGCCATAAGTAGCTTTTTTAATATATAGACAGTTTAGGCAAAATTCTGTAGGTTTTTAGTTTGGCAAGGTAAAAAAAATACTCAGTTTTTCCCATTTAAGAAATTCTACAGACACTTCTTCAAGTCACGACTATAGCAAAAACTACTACAGTTAGAAACTTAACATGAGGAGAGCCCAATGAGAATTAGCAATTCATGGCTTTGACATTACCAAAGTTATAATCCTTCAGAAATCGGTTACTGAATATTGAATGATGGAAAATTTTGTTTAAAGATGTGCTGTATTATTGGAGATGCATTGTAAAATTAATTCACAGCAAATAGTATGCAACTTTCAAAATCATTTTGATAGATAAATTTTAAATGTTCCCATCTTTAGAATTACTGGCCTTATTGAAGCCAATCAGTTTGGTGGGCTTCAAGGCGGTTATTTAAAGTATTTGTAAGCAATTCCTTCAATCACCTAAACTCGTACACATCCATATATATCATAACATGCACAGGCTAGGAACATACATAAGTTTAGTTTGCAATTTTAAGATACTAGGCCAATTTTTCACCAATGACTGCATATTAAGATTACAAGTATGTAGCTTACTGGTAACAATAAAAAGCACTAATTGGCTTTGGCAGTCTGGTGTGTTATGGAACTGGGGACTTATTTTGAAGAATGTTTTAAAATAAGTTAATGCAACATTAGGGTTGCATAGTTAAACACTTGAAAAAAAATCAAATAGGCAAGTGTGGTCCTAAAGAGTGACTATGCAAAAATGCCACCATTGTACTCCAGAGAGCTGCCCACTATCTGCATCTGGAATCATTTTATCTACCCAGTAGATGGTCTTCTGGTTAAGGCACTAGACTGATACTCAGGACATCTGGATTCTATTGCCACCTCTGCCTCAGTCTTCCTGTGCAACCTCTGTGCCTCAGTTTTCCCATCCAAAAATGGGAATACTTCCCTACCGCACATGGATATTGTAAAGATTAATTTAATTAATGTTTGGGGGATGCTGAGATACCAGGTAAGAGCTATAGAAAATAAACTTGCATTACTCTTGGTAGCACTGCTGAGATAACAGCAAAGAGTATGAGCAGGTTACTATTCCTTCCTGTGTATAAGAAGTATTGGTTATTGACTTGCAAACAATTACACATGTACAAAGCCACTGAAGACAAACACCACAGATGTCAGAGGACTTAATTTGAAGACAGTAAGTTTGCACAGGTGTGACTGAGGTCATAGGATGGTCCAGTAGTTAAAGCGCTCACCTGAGACTCTGTGACCTGCCTTTGCTACAAACTTCCTGCGTGACCTTGGGAAAGCCATTTAGTCTCTCTGTGCCTCAGTTCCCCATCTGTAAAATGGGGATAACAGCACTTCCCTACCTTACAGGCATTTTGTGAGGATAACTACATTGAAGACTGATGTGGTTAAACACTAGGAGGTTACATACTTAGTAGTGTCTGTTGGCTGAGCTTACTGCAGGGTCATCTTGCATCCCTCCATTCTTCCCTCCCCACCCCCAAACTCCCTTTGTGCCACCCTCACATGCCCCTCTCTTTCAGATACTTTCAGCAGCACCCCCCCAACCTTCCCTCACTGAGGGCTCTGTGTGTCCCCCATTCTCCCACCATGTCAGCCATTCTGAGTATTCATTCTCACTCCCCCTCCCCATGTCCCCCATTCACCCCTCCCCCCCATGGCAGGCATTTGTGATCCCTTTTCCCTCACTCCTATATCAGGGTCCCCCAATCTCCCACACCAGGTGTTCTGGGTGCCCCACATTTCCGCCTCCCCCCCATACCAGGGTCCCCATTCTTTCCCCCATGCCAAGGGCTATGTGCATGTCCCCATTCTCCCTTTCCATCCATGCCCTCTGAAATTCCTCATTTCCCCCCATTGTTATGGTAGATAAGTCATTCAGGGAGTCAACACAGTAAACTGTATTGGTAGGATAAGCAGAGATGAGATTGGGTGTTCTGCTGGAAGACAAAGTATGCCATCAACCAATAGATTGCAAAGGTGCTCAATCCAGTGGCTGGGTGAAAGAGCTGGCATGAATTTCCACCATTTTCTCCCTTTTTGGTTTTCCAATTTTTCCTAAAAAACAATAGGGTTTTGGCCATTGATGCAGGGGCACTGGGGGCCATGGCCCCGTCACTTTTAAAAATGAGGGCTATGCCATCCCAGTTTTTAATAGTGGTAAGGGCGAGCAATGGGGGGGAGGGGCAGAGAGGAGCGAGCAGGAGGTGGGGTCTTGGGAGGAAGAGGCGGTGGGGGGCAGAGCCTCAGGGAGAAGGGAAGGCATGGGGGCAGGGCCACAGATCAGGCACAGTTGGCCCCGCCCACACACTTTTAAGGGGCGCCCGCGGTTCCTGCATTGATGCAGAGAACATTCTCTGAAGTTTTGGAATGGATTAGGTCTGGCATTCAAAAATGATTGCATGACAGACAGACACATGTGCCGACAAACTGAGTATCAGGTCTTCAAAAGCTTGGCCACTTACAATAATAGGGGGCCACATAATGTACAGAACAGAGTCATACTTTGGCTGGCAGAACCTGATATACTAGAAGAAAACTCAGCTCAACTCTCCAGATCTCAGACCAAGTTTGGAGACCTAGGAGCTAGAAAATATATATTTACTTGAGACTATTAAATAGACAAACATAGAACCCCACAATGCCATTTACAGAGTCACTTTTCAGAGTAGAATCATACTTAAGATTAAACGTGCAACTTTATTCCACCCCTTTACAATTACCATAGACCAGTGTTTCCCAAACTTGGGGTGCCGCTTGTTCAGGGAAAGCCCCTGGTAGGCCAGGCCAGTTTGTTTACCAGTCGCATCCACGGGTTTGGCCGATCGTGGCTCCCCACTGACCATGGTTCGCTGTGCTGGCCAATGAGGGCTGCGGGAAGCGGCAGCCAGTATGTCCCTTGGCCCGTGCCACTTCCTGCAGCCCCCATTGGCCGGGCACAGTGAAGCCACTGGAAGCCGTGATCAGCCGAACCTGCAGACGCGGAAAGTAAACAAACCAGCTGGGCCCACCAGGGGCTTTCCCTGAACAAGCAGCATCCAAAGATTGGGAAACACTGCCCTAGACTAATTCCATGATCACAGCTTCTAAGATACATATGTAGCTGAAGTTGAAGATAAAAGGATCAACTTAGAGCATAACAGAGAAATACATAATATAACAATGTAATAATATTGCACAAGCCAAAGACATGGAAGGGGGTTAAATTAAGTCTCTCCATTCAAATATCTTGACTTGACATTACCTTGCTTTGGGGTGTTTGTTTGTATTCAATTGCTCTCTGGACTGCACCTGTGAATGGCAGTGTTTCCTCACCATGGCAGTCGTGAAAACTGACATTGATTTAATCATCCTTGGTCACTTTACTCTGCAGAGGAGCACTGCACTAAGCATGAGCGCAGTCCAGAGTATTAACTGAAAACACTCTTCTCCGTTCAGCAGAAAAGAGTGAAAGAAAAAAGCGAAAAACCCCAAAGATTCTATAGTTTCAGGCTGAATTTAAATCCCTGCGTGAGTGCTGATATCAGAGAGACCAGCTCTGCATTTACCCATTACTCACTGCCAGTCCAAGGAGAGCTCTCCCACTCCTGGTTTGCGGGACCACCACAAACTCCTCATTCAAATTGATTGTAAAAATTCATTGTTGCATTGTCCTCAAAGAGTTCAGCAGCCAATTATTCCCTCCTCTGCTTTTCCCAGACGTTCACACTGTTTTCTGTGTCCTGGCCAGATTGTAAGTAAGAGCACAGACATCACTTAAAAAATGGCTGAAATAGCTCCTTTGGACTCTTGCCTACTGTTAATGCATAAACAAAATGCTTACCAATTGTTAAGGGGTTGGTTTCATATAAAAATACTCAGCAGGCCACAGTAGCTTTTAATTTATAGACAAAAGTTTTTAATATTCAGAAATAAAATTATGGAAACAAAACAGGGCAAATAAAATAAAAACTGAAAATCCAGAAAACTGAAAGAGGGTTACTAACTTTCATCATTGTGCCTTTCTAATGCAACCCTTCCACTGCACATCTATGTTTCTCTTCAGAGTTCACTGAATTTCTAGACTTGCCCATTTTTTTACAACTAGAAAATAGCACAGCCCCTTTAGCCCAAGTGATTAGCCAAAACTCAGGGCCTTGCAAGGTTGTTACTGTTAGGAAAAGGAATTGATTATATAAAAGTCAGGTATATTTTTGCTGTAATCTTGTTTATTTATAGAGTCCTGTTACCCTGAACATAGTAGAACAAACAGTAGCAGACAGTTTCCTTGCTCAAAAATCTGGCTGTTTGCCACTCCAACGAGTTGGGTGCCTAAAGACCTGCCCCCGGGCTGACTGACCTCTATGTCACAATAATGACCTTTGTAGCATCTGGAAGATGGTATATAAAGAGATGTCACATCATGACTAGGCCTCTCTCCCTTCCCCCCCCCCAACCCAGTCTCAACATCTAAAAGAAAAAGTCTTTGAACTGGGGAAGAGTGGTCCGAGGCTGGAAGAGTGTCTAGTCTGTATATTCACAAAAAGAAAAGGAGTACGTGTGGCACCTTAGAGACTAACAAATTTATTAGAGCATAAGCTTTCGTGAGCTACAGCTCACTTCATCGGATGCATTTGGTGGAAAAAGCAGAGGAGAGATTTATATACACACACACACAGAGAACATGAAACAATGGGTTTATCATACACACTGTAAGGAGAGTGATCACTTAAGATGAGCCATCACCAGCAGCAGGGGGGGGAAGGAGGAAAACCTTTCATGGTGACAAGCAGGTAGGCTAATTCCAGCAGTTAACAAGAATATCAGAGGAACAGTGGGGGGTGGGGTGGGAGGGAGAAATACCATGGGGAAATAGTTTTACTTTGTGTAATGACTCATCCATTCCCAGTCTCTATTCAAGCCTAAGTTAATTGTATCCAGTTTGCAAATTAATTCCAATTCAGCAGTCTCTCGTTGGAGTCTGTTTTTGAAGCTTTTTTGTTGAAGTATAGCCACTCTTAGGTCTGTGATCGAGTGACCAGAGAGATTGAAGTGTTCTCCAACTGGTTTTTGAATGTTATAATTCTTGACGTCTGATTTGTGTCCATTCATTCTTTTACGTAGAGACTGTCCAGTTTGGCCAATGTACATGGCAGAGGGGCATTGCTGGCACATGATGGCATATATCACATTGGTAGATGCGCAGGTGAACGAGCCTCTGATAGTGTGGCTGATGTGATTAGGCCCTATGATGGTATCCCCTGAATAGATATGTGGACAGAGTTGGCAACGGGCTTTGTTGCAAGGATAGGTTCCTGGGTTAGTGGTTCTGTTGTGTGGTGTGTGGTTGCTGGTGAGTATTTGCTTCAGATTGGGGGGCTGTCTGTAAGCAAGGACTGGTCTGTCTCCCAAGATCTGAGAGAGCGATGGCTCGTCCTTCAGGATAGGTTGTAGATCCTTGATGATGCGTTGGAGGGGTTTTAGTTGGGGGCTGAAGGTGATGGCTAGTGGCGTTCTGTTGTTTTCTTTGTTGGGCCTGTCCTGTAGTAGGTGACTTCTGGGTACTCTTCTGGCTCTGTCAATCTGTTTCTTCACTTCAGCAGGTGGGTACTGTAGTTGTAGGAATGCATGATAGAGATCTTGTAGGTGTTTGTCTCTGTCTGAGGGGTTGGAGCAAATGCGGTTATATCGTAGCGCTTGGCTGTAGACAATGGATCGAGTGGTATGATCTGGATGAAAGCTAGAGGCATGTAGGTAGGAATATCGGTCAGTAGGTTTCCGATATAGGGTGGTGTTTATGTGACCATCGCTTATTAGCACCGTAGTGTCCAGGAAGTGGATCTCTTGTGTGGACTGGTCCAGGCTGAGGTTGATGGTGGGATGGAAATTGTTGAAATCATGGTGGAATGCCTCAAGAGCTTCTTTTCCATGGGTCCAGATGATGAAGATGTCATCAATGTAGCGCAAGTAGAGTAGGGGCATTAGGGAACGAGAGCTGAGGAAGCGTTGTTCTAAGTCAGCCATAAAAATGTTGGCATACTGTGGGGCCATGCGGGTACCCATCGCAGTGCCGCTGATTTGAAGGTATACATTGTCACCAAATGTGAAATAGTTATGGGTCAGGACAAAGTCACAAAGTTCTGCCACCAGGTTAGCCGTGACAGTATCGGGGATACTGTTCCTGACGGCTTGTAGTCCATCTTTGTGTGGAATGTTGGTGTAGAGGGCTTCTACATCCATAGTGGCTAGGATGGTGTTTTTAGGAAGATCACCAATGGACTGTAGTTTCCTCAGGAAATCGGTGGTGTCTCGAAGATAGCTGGGAGTGCTGGTAACGAAGGGCCTGAGGAGGGAGTCTACATAGCCAGACAATCCTGCTGTCAGGGTGCCAATGCCTGAGATGATGGGGCGTCCAGGATTTCCAGGTTTATGGATCTTGGGTAGCAGATAGAATACCCCAGGTCCTGGCTCCAGGGGTGTGTCTGTGCGGATTTGTTCTTGTGCTTTTTCAGGGAGTTTCTTGAGCAAATGCTGTAGTTTCTTTTGGTAACTCTCAGTGGGATCAGAGGGTAATGGCTTGTAGAAAGTGGTGTTGGAGAGCTGCCTAGTAGCCTCTTGTTCATACTCTGACCTATTCATGATGACGACAGCACCTCCTTTGTCAGCCTTTTTGATTATGATGTCAGAGTTGTTTCTGAGGCTGTGGATGGCACTGTGTTCTGCATGGCTGAGGTTATGGGGTAAGCGATGCTGCTTTTCCACAATTTCAGCTCGTGCACGTCGGCGGAAGCAGTCTATGTAGAAATCCAGGCTGCTGTTTCGACCTTCAGGAGGAGTCCACCTAGAATCCTTCTTTTTGTAGTGTTGGCAGGAAGGTCTCTGTGGGTTAATATGTTGGTCAGAGGTGTGTTGGAAATATTCCTTGAGTCTGAGACGTCGAAAATAGGATTCTAGGTCACCACAGAACTGTATCATGTTCGTGGGGGTGGAGGGGCAAAAGGAGAGGCCCCGAGATAGGACAGATTCTTCCGCTGGGCTAAGAGTATAGTTGGATAGATTAACAATATTGCTGGGTGGGTTACGGGAACCATTGTTGTGGCCCCTTGTGGCATATAGTAGTTTAGATAGCTTAGTGTCCTTTTTCTTTTGTAGAGAATCAAAGTGTGTTTTGTAAATGGCTTGTCTAGTTTTTGTAAAGTCCAGCCACGAGGAAGTTTGTGTGGAAGGTTGGTTCTTTATGAGAGTATCCAGTTTTGAGAGCTCATTCTTAATCTTTCCCTGTTTGCTGTAGAGGATGTTGATCAGGTGGTTCCGCAGTTTCCTTGAGAGTGTGTGGCACAAGCTGTCAGCATAGTCTGTGTGGTATGTAGATTGTAATGGATTTTTTACCTTCAGTCCTTTCGGTATGATGTCCATCTGTTTGCATTTGGAGAGGAAGATGATGTCTGTCTGTATCTGTGCGAGTTTTTTCATGAAGTTGACAGATTTCCACTCTATACGGCTAAATTCAGTGCCTTGCATAATCACAGGTTTCAGAGTAGCAGCCGTGTTAGTCTGTATTCGCAAAAAGAAAAGGAGTACGTGTGGCACCTTAGAGACTAACAAATTTATTAGAGCATAAGCTTTCGTGAGCTACAGCTCACTTCATCGGATGCATTTGGTGGAAAAAGCAGAGGAGAGATTTATATACACACACACACAGAGAACATGAAACAATGGGTTTATCATACACACTGTAAGGAGAGTGATCACTTAAGGTGAGCCATCACCAGCAGCAGGGGGGGGAAGGAGGAAAACCTTTCATGGTGACAAGCAGGTAGGCTAATTCCAGCAGTTAACAAGAATATCAGAGGAACAGTGGGGGGTGGGTAGCTGCTGGTGATGGCTCATCTTAAGTGATCACTCTCCTTACAGTGTGTATGATAAACCCATTGTTTCATGTTCTCTGTGTGTGTGTGTATATAAATCTCTCCTCTGCTTTTTCCACCAAATGCATCCGATGAAGTGAGCTGTAGCTCACGAAAGCTTATGCTCTAATAAATTTGTTAGTCTCTAAGGTGCCACACGTACTCCTTTTCTTTTTGCGAATACAGACTAACACGGCTGCTACTCTGTAGTCTGTATATTGAGGAACTGTAACCTGCTTATACCATCTGTTAGGGTGAGACACTGAGTTTGTTTTAGTTTGGAAAAGAGAAGACCGAGGGGGGACATGATAATTTTCAAGTACATAAAAGGTTGTTACAAGAAGGGAGAAAAATTGTTCTCCTTAACCTCTGAGACTTGGACAAGAAGCAATAGGCTTAAATTGCAGCAAGGGTGGTTTAGGTTGGACATTATGAAAAAATTCCTGTCAGGGTAGTTAAGTACTGGAATAAATTGCCCAGGGAGGTTGTGGAATCTCCATCATTGGAGATTTTTAAGAGCAGATTAGACAATCTGTCAAGGGTGGTCTAGATAATACTTAGTCCTGCCATGAGTGCAGGGGACTGGACTAGAGGACCTCTCAAGGTCCCTTCCAGTTCTTCAATTTTATGATTGCTTGATTCGACTTTGCTTAGTCTGTTAAAGTTAGAATTTAGACTGGTGTTTATATTTTATTTTGTAGGTAACCAATTTTGATCTCTATGACTGCTACTTATACTCACTTAAAATCTATCTTTCTGTAGTTAATAAATAAGTTTTATGCTTTGGTTAAATTGATATGGGAATCTCAGCTCCATTTACAATGGCTGGTGCATGTCCACTTTCCTATGAAGAAGAGGTCAACTAGGTAGTGAGCTTACACTGGCCAATGCAAAGACAGTACAGCTCTGGGGTGTAGAGCTGGAGTTGGGGGGAATTGGTTGAAGCCTCTCTATTGATGCTTCATGAGTGGCTGGAGATCAATCATGTAACTCAGTTGGGTGTGCTAAGCCTGTGGATGTCTGTGTAAGAGCGATGCCTGTCAGAGGATTGTAGCTCGACATCAGCATCACAATGCGAGAGGCAGCCCAGGTTGGTGGGTTTGGAGGGTTCAGTGGTCCTGCAGTCCAGGTTGCATCCTGGGAATCCCATCAAATACACATATCAAAGTTTGGGAACCTGCTCTAGAACATGCAACCTTTTTTTTTTCTTTGACTGGTAATGCTCATCAAACAAGCTGCAAATGCCTTATACGTATCAGTGCCATCATTTTGCCTCAAATGTCAGTCTACTCCTCCTCAATAGAAACTGTCAGTTTCCACACTCCGCTACTAAAACATTTATGGGTTTTCAGCATTCACCTCTCCAGTTCACATGACAAAAAAAAAAAAAAAAAACACATGAACTTGAATTTCCAGAAAAACCCACTACGCTAAGATTTTGAATGATAAGATACTTCATGTATCTAGAATAGGAAAGGATACATGAAGCCCCATAAGACTTACTTCTAATAAACAGCAACTTACCTTCAGAAAAAGCATACTGTTTTCATTCATATATTCCTTCTCGTACATCAGTAAAATAGAGACCCATGTTTTAATAGGACGATTCTAACAGTGTCACTATTTGCAGAGTAAGATCCTCTTCCTTGCTGCCCATGTGGCTCGTATGAAATACACATCGATATCAAAGTAGTTATCTCATAGTAGTGGAAAAAGTCCAATAAATTTAGGAACATAAGTTGATGCTTCTCCTTTTTAAAAAAGATTCTGTACGTTTGGAAACACAAGCCACAGATTTTCAGCATCTGAGTGGAGAGTCCGTTCCAGAACATGAACATCTATCTGGTAACATGCATGAAGCACAGATATCAAGTGACGCCACAGTGAGAGGATCCATCTCTGGAAACCATATTTATGTTTATATATTTTCACCCATTTGGTTGTTACTTTTCAGAGCACAGGAACATATACATTATAAAATGCTATAAAAACTCTGTCAACTGGTCTTTAATAGCTCTCCATGCCATGATATGTCGTCTCCATGCTTCTTGTCTTCAAAAGACTTCACCAGCACTCAACTTGGTTGAGCTCTCATCTCCCATTGATTTCATCAGGTTCTCAACACCTTGCAGGATGAGTCCCTATATGATTTACTCAACATCATGTGCAAATTAACTTTAGAGGTGGAATTAGGATTGAGTCTCTCTTTCAGGCTCCTGCTTTGAGCACACCTTTCCTAGGACTTCAATTTTTATAATGTGGTTATTAACTATTTGCATGCCAACATGGACATAAAGATTTGTAGATATCAAATCTACTGTGTATATAGCAAGTGGATTGGGGTCTCCATCTCATTGTCTATGTGTATCTGGTAAGATACCCTTTTTGTAATTCTACCAGTTTGGTTGCAAAACTATCATGAAGCATTTTTCTTTAATTTGTGTAAAACTTCTGATAACAAAGACAATCACTGCATAACATTCCTCCTCACAGGTATTATTTTGTAAATTAATACATGTTTAAGCCTCATGGGGTTATCCATCCACTACTGGGGTGAAACAGTGAGGTAAACAGTGGCAGTAGAAACTAGGTCTGAAAGGATATTATAAGGTTTGCTTTATTAAAAAAAAAAAAAAGTGAGGCCTAAAAAGTAAAGTGTTGCTTTAAATAAAGTTTCCTTGCATAATATACAATGCTACCTTATTTCTGTGAGTTTTTATATGGTGCTCATCACTATAGTCACAAAGCACTTAATTATGGCAAATTATCCTCTTATCCACCTGTTAATAAAAGAACCTAAAGGTTGGCAAAAAACTTTCAGAAACTCTTGTTTCAGAGTAGCAGCCGTGTTAGTCTGTATTCGCAAAAAGAAAAGGAGTACCCGTGGCACCTTAGAGACTAACAAATTTATTAGAGCATAAGCTTTCGTGAGCTACAGCTCACTTCATCGGATGCATTTGGTGGAAAAAGCAGAGGAGAGATTTATAT
The DNA here is from genome assembly GCF_009764565.3 of Dermochelys coriacea. Taxonomy (NCBI): domain Eukaryota; kingdom Metazoa; phylum Chordata; order Testudines; family Dermochelyidae; genus Dermochelys; species Dermochelys coriacea. Next base: position 75,925,927 of record NC_050069.1, read on the forward strand.
ACACACACACACACACACACACACACACACACACACAGAGAACATGAAACAATGGGTTTATCATACACACTGTAAGGAGAGTGATCACTTAAGATAAGCCATCACCAGCGGGGGTTGGGGGGGAAGGAGGAAAACCTTTCATGGTGACAAGCAAGGTAGGCTAATTCCAGCAGTTAACAAGAATATCAGAGGAACAGTGGGGGGTGGGGTGGGAGGGAGAAATACCATGGGGAAATAGTTTTACTTTGTGTAATGACTCATCCATTCCCAGTCTCTATTCAAGCCTAAGTTAATTGTATCCAGTTTGCAAATTAATTCCAATTCAGCAGTCTCTCGTTGGAGTCTGTTTTTGAAGCTTTTTTGTTGAAGTATAGCCACTCTTAGGTCTGTGATCGAGTGACCAGAGAGATTGAAGTGTTCTCCAACTGCTTTTTGAATGTTATAATTCTTGACGTCTGATTTGTGTCCATTCATTCTTTTACGTAGAGACTGTCCAGTTTGGCCAATGTACATGGCAGAGGGGCATTGCTGGCACATGATGGCATATATCACATTGGTAGATGCGCAGGTGAACGAGCCTCTGATAGTGTGGCTGATGTGATTAGGCCCTATGATGGTATCCCCTGAATAGATATGTGGACAGAGTTGGCAACGGGCTTTGTTGCAAGGATAGGTTCCTGGGTTAGTGGTTCTGTTGTGTGGTGTGTGGTTGCTGGTGAGTATTTGCTTCAGATTGGGGGGCTGTCTGTAAGCAAGGACTGGTCTGTCTCCCAAGATCTGTGAGAGTGATGGGTCGTCCTTCAGGATAGGTTGTAGATCCTTGATGATGCGTTGGAGAGGTTTTAGTTGGGGGCTGAAGGTGATGGCTAGTGGCGTTCTGTTGTTTTCTTTGTTGGGCCTGTCCTGTAGTAGGTGACTTCTGGGTACTCTTCTGGCTCTGTCAATCTGTTTCTTCACTTCAGCAGGTGGGTATTGTAGTTGTAGGAATGCATGATAGAGATCTTGTAGGTGTTTGTCTCTGTCTGAGGGGTTGGAGCAAATGCGGTTATATCGTAGCGCTTGGCTGTAGACAATGGATCGAGTGGTATGATCTGGATGAAAGCTAGAGGCATGTAGGTAGGAATAGCGGTCAGTAGGTTTCCGATATAGGGTGGTGTTTATGTGACCATCGCTTATTAGCGCCGTAGTGTCCAGGAAGTGGATCTCTTGTGTGGACTGGTCCAGGCTGAGGTTGATGGTGGGATGGAAATTGTTGAAATCATGGTGGAATTCCTCAAGAGCTTCTTTTCCATGGGTCCAGATGATGAAGATGTCATCAATGTAGCGCAAATAGAGTAGGGGCATTAGGGGACGACAGCTGAGGAAGCGTTGTTCTAAGTCAGCCATAAAAATGTTGGCATACTGTGGGGCCATGCGGGTACCCATCGCAGTGCCGCTGATTTGAAGGTATACATTGTCCCCAAATGTGAAATAGTTATGGGTGAGGACAAAGTCACAAAGTTCAGCCACAGGTTAGCCGTGACAGTATCGGGGATACTGTTCCTGACGGCTTGTAGTCCATCTTTGTGTGGAATGTTGGTGTAGAGGGCTTCTACATCCATAGTGGCTAGGATGGTGTTTTTAGGAAGATCACCAATGGACTGTAGTTTCCTCAGGAAGTCAGTGGTGTCTCGAAGATAGCTGGGAGTGCTGGTAACGAAGGGCCTGAGGAGGGAGTCTACATAGCCAGACAATCCTGCTGTCAGGGTGCCAATGCCTGAGATGATGGGGTGTCCAGGATTTCCAGGTTTATGGATCTTGGGTAGCAGATAGAATACCCTAGGTCGGGGTTCTAGGGGTGTGTCTGTGCGGATTTGTTCTTGTGCTTTTTCAGGGAGTTTCTTGAGCAAATGCTGTAGTTTCTTTTGGTAACTCTCAGTGGGATCAGAGGGTAATGGCTTGTAGAAAGTGGTGTTGGAGAGCTGCCTAGTAGCCTCTTGTTCATACTCCGACCTATTCATGATGACGACAGCACCTCCTTTGTCAGCCTTTTTGATTATGATGTCAGAGTTGTTTCTGAGGCTGTGGATGGCACTGTGTTCTGCATGGCTGAGGTTATGGGGTAAGCGATGCTGCTTTTCCACAATTTCAGCTCGTGCACGTCGGCGGAAGCAGTCTATGTAGAAATCCAGGCTGCTGTTTCGACCTTCAGGAGGAGTCCACCCAGAATCCTTCTTTTTGTAGTGTTGGCAGGAAGGTCTCTGTGGGTTAATATGTTGGTCAGAGGTGTGTTGGAAATATTCCTTGAGTCGGAGACATCGAAAATAGGATTCTAGGTCACCACAGAACTGTATCATGTTCGTGGGGGTGGAGGGGCAAAAGGAGAGGCCCCGAGATAGGACAGATTCTTCTGCTGGGCTAAGAGTATAGTTGGATAGATTAACAATATTGCTGAGTGGGTTACGGGAACCATTGTTGTGACCCCTTGTGGCATATAGTAGTTTAGATAGCTTAGTGTCCTTTTTCTTTTGTAGAGAAGCAAAGTGTGTTTTGTAAATGGCTTGTCTAGTTTTTGTAAAGTCCAGCCACGAGGAAGTTTGTGTGGAAGGTTGGTTCTTTATGAGAGTATCCAGTTTTGAGAAACTCTTGTGTTTTCCTCAGAAGTACTGAAATATTGGAAGACCCTATTGCATTCATGCTTCCAAGATCTTGCCACCATACAAATGATGTAGTTAAAATGTGATTATGTCATTCTTCAGTGAGAAACAGCACAATAATTGAACCACGTTATATGCTAGAATATGAAAGTGAATGCACCGATCAAAAATATGACTGATTAATATAATTATAGGGAATTAGAAGAGTACAACTATATCTATGAAAAAGAAGGGACTGCTGAGATTCTTGAAGGTAGTAAGGTTTCTACGTGTATTACTTGACACTCTCTTAGCTGTTTGTACAGTCCATGTAATTTCTTCCACGCTGCTCTTCCAAAATCCTCAAATAAGCCATTAAATTGAAAGAACCATTAGGAGATCTAATCTATCCCACTCCCAGTGCAAGAAAATTGCTTCTCTGAAACAAAGGCTACAAGCCCATCAGTCAAGATCAGGAGCCACCCAACAATAAACCAGTCAACATGAGAGCCATGGTGAAAAAGAAATGTTCATAACAGATTCCAGCTTCAATGGGATATCAAACATTAAGGAACAGTTTCTGATGCTCACTATCAGAAAGAGTAACAGGCTCTGATGATACTAACTGAGCAGTAAGGTCCTAAGCACTGTGAGCAATCTAGGCCCAAGCTAAAAGGAGTTTAAAATTATTTAAAATATCCTGAGCGAGTCCCTTGAAGGACCACTGGAGTATGGGGTAATTAAACTCAGACACCACCAGGCAACATAGTTTCAAATGACCGTTACATTTATGAAATATTCTGGTCAGTCTGTTTCTCAGGTAAACCAGCTTGCGTAACAAGTCATACCAAGTCTACAAGTGACAGATTGCAAATAGACATTAACATCTTAGGTTGGAAACTACTTGTAATAAAAAATGCCTCATCTGAGCTCTCAATTCCTAGACAGGGTAGGGGAAGGAGACGTTAATGTGAGAAGAGATCTTTCTCAAGGATATACGATAAGGTCAAGAACTAATCTTTGCATTTTTATTTCCTCCATTGAATTGAGTGGAACACAATATGATCTGCAATTCAAGAAGCAAACCCACAAGAAGGAGGTTAGAGTTTTTCTAACTCATTCATAGGGAATACTGAAGAGATCAGCACTCCTTCCAGCCCTTCTGTGTGACTTATTGTTTTGACCAACAAAAAGCAGTACCAGTTGCTACTAGTTCCTTTCAAATAAAGACAAACGATAAAGCTACCATCAGTCAGACAAACATTTCTTGTTGTCCAGCAAATCATCAATTCCATAAACCACATAATAAGTTCCCTGTCACTGGAGAACCACATTACAGTATTTCTCTATCTGACCATGTTCATGTGTTACTTGTAGCCCCTGAACCACAATGAAGAGTTTTACTGCAACAGAGCTGATACATCATTCTAAATATGCAGGTTGTGCATGAGATACTAGTCACAACACAACCTTTCACTAATGTGGCCTTCAAATTTTTGACAAATCTTCATAGGTGTCCCTGGTAAAACGGCATTTCACCAGAGAGCTGGGTGACTAGAGGGCATATCCATTTTTAGCAATTTTTATCCAGTGATATTCAGAGTGGTACTAAATATTCTTATAGCCTTGTTTAGCAGTGTTTACGCCACTTCCCACAAGATGCTACAAGGCTGAATTTTAGGCCTCTGCTTTGTGATAGGAATATTGGCTTATTTGCATGGCTAGGAGATGGGGGAAAAAAAGATACTGCCATCAGAATTACAGGTTTTTTTTTTTGTTTTTGTTTTTTAAAACCAACCAATTCTAGTGCCAGTCTGCAACACCACAAGAGACAGGGGAGGTTGGCTGACGTGTTAATCTGGCATCAATCTCCATAAATTTCTATGACTGTCAATCACTTCTTCAGGGAGAATAAAAATGTCTCCTTAGTTTTTCCTGTTGCTGTTCTTTGAGGGATTCTCCTTGGTATCTTTGGTTAGATACACAGGACTGTGAAGTGAAAGTACATCATAAAATAAAAGCCTCTCCAATAAAATGACTGGTCCAATGATGTGATTAGGGAAATGCATGAGCCCCCTTCTCATGCAAGTGTTGTGGATATAATAGTAGCATAGTGATAGGACCCTTATACGTTTCATACACAGCTAGTTTGAAGCACGTGGGAAAAGCTATTATTTTAGGAGAGTTCAGTGAAGCTTGCTCAAGCTTGAATCCAGAACTGGCTTTAGGATCTGTGAAGTTCCCCTGATTTCAGGACCTAGAAATTTGAAAGACTTTAGATTTTATTAAAAAGGAGAATCATTATTTTTCAGCTTGGGTGCCTACATTTAAGCAGCCAAATTTTCAGAGGTGCTGCACACTTGCAGCTCCCCTTGAAGTCAGCTCAGCACTTCTGAATATGAGGCTACTATATTTAGGTGTGGAAATGTGGATTTAGACTGGACTCTAGTTGGAAAATATTGAGCTAAATTTCTAGTCCTCTTCCTTAGGAAGACAGCGTTGGAAATGTAAAAACACATGTGAAACATTTACAAGGGTTAGAATTTCACCACTACTTCCGTGCCTCCCGCACCCCAGAAGATCACAGCATATTAAGAGTCCCTTGTGCAGATGTCAACAGATTTCTTGATTGCTTTGAGGAATGCACATCAGCTCAATCAATGGGAGAGATGGAAAAACTACCCAGGTTTCCACTGAAGGCACTAGAGCTGATGCAAGCTCCCCCCCGCACCCCCCCAACCATGGCAAGCTTCATGCCGCTGAGCCAGCTCCTATGCTACATATTAATGTTAGTGACTTTGTCCACAGGGAGAGGTTCCTAAATAGTCCACTAGATCACACTGCCTCTCATGCCACGTATAGAAATGAGAGCATGGTATTCCTGTGTTCTAATCTCAGTTCTAACACTGGCGTCCACTGTGAGCTTAGTCAAATCATTTAATGAGTGTCTCAATTTCCTTAATTCAAAAACAGGGATAATACCTACCTCCAGGGTGGCTGCGATAATGTAAGACACTTCAGAGATGAAGTTCACCAGAATGCACACAAAGCCCTCCTGTGGCTAAGGACCTAGCATACTCCAGACCTCCAGTTTATTTTGGCAATTGTCCCTCAGAATTGTTTTAAAGATCGTCAACCATGCATTGACTCCAGCAAAAGCAGCTAGGTTCCACTTCTGCAGCTGCAGGCTTTGGTATCGGAGGAGTATTAACACACACTTCATAAACATGAGTCAAATAAGTTTGGGATCCATCCCCAGAAATTCTCAATAACCTTTTCTAAAATCTACAGATTGGCCCTGAACAGAGCAGTGTGATCATGATGGATAAAAGTTTCCTTCAATGAAAGGAGAAAGGGGAGTGCGGAGAAAAATTGGCTTGAGGGTCCATCCAAAAACACTAAAGCCAGCTCTTCTTGCTTGGGTCTTCTGATAGCAAAGTATTTATTTTAATGTGAAGGGCAGGGTAAATATTAGCATGCAATGTGATTTATTGCGGATTCAAATGTTACTGTTGCCGTTTGATAGTGCACATGCAATAAGTTACTGTAATCTAAGTTGTCCTGGCTATTTTTTTTTTTTCCACATTTATTACTTAGCAAACCAACAGAACAGTTCTCTTGGGCTTTCCTATAATTACCTTGGAGGCTTTTTAGCATCCTGCATGAGAAGGAATCATTCAAACATTAAAGTTGTATACATATTACAAATATTTAAGGGAAATCTATATATATAATAAATAAAATTTCACAAAACATGCACCCTAAAGGCCAGAAGGCATTCAAGGTTTTGAAAAAGATAGACAATGTTTTATTGTTAGACTTCAGTCACAAATATATTATTCTCAAGAGTTCACATGGATACATTTATCAAATAGAATTATAAACTTAAATATAATTTAAAATATTTTAATTTGAAATTGGCTTTTAAGTCTGCTCTTAGCAATGACCATGTTGCTAGCATGTTGAACTCGTAGTAGGACAGTTTAAAGTCAAGGGTCATAATCCAGTTTCTTTCCTGGATTAACAGCAATTTGGTGTTTGAACTGCATTAAATAAACATTTTTACTTACATGAACATTCTTCAGATGTTAAAATGGAAAAAGGCTAGTTTAACTTATTTCAATTTCTACATCAGTTCTTAATATATATCTGCAAATATCACAAGTTAGTGTACTATTTATGCCTACATTTTCAAAATTGGCAAGTGATCCTCAAGTAACCAATTTCAGAAAGCTTTAAAGGGGCCTGGTTTTCAGAAAATTCTGAGAAACCATCCTATGAATCATAGAATATTAGGATTGGAAGAGACCTCAGGAGGTCATATAGCCAACCCCCCTGCTCAAAGCAGGACCAACACCAACTAAATCATCCCAGCCAAGGCTTTGTCAAGCCAGGCCTTAAAAACCTCTGTGGATGGAAATTCCACCAGCTCCCTAGGTAACCCATTCCAGTGCTTCACCACCCTCCTAATGAAATAGTTTTTCCTAATATCCAACCTAGACCTGCCACACTGCAACTGGAGACCATTGCTCCTTGTTCTGTCATCTGCCACCACTGAGAACAGCCAAGCTCCATCCTCTTTGGAACCCCCCTTCAAGTAGTTGAAGGCTGCTGTAAGATCCCCCCCTCACTCTTCTCTTCTGCAGACTAAATAAGACCAGTTCCCTCAGCCTCTCCTTATAAGTCATGTCACCCAGCCCCCTAATCATTTTTGTTGCCCTCCACTGGACTCTCTCCAATTTGTCCACATCCTTTCTGTAGTGGGGGGCCCAAAACTGGACGCAGTACTCCAGATGTGGCCTCACCAATGCCAAATAGAGGGGAACAATCATTTCCCTTGATCCGCTGGCAATACTCCTTCTAATGCAACCCAATATGCCATTGGCCTTCTTGGCAATGAAGACACTGTTGACTTATATCCAGCTTCTCATCCACTGTAATCCCCAGGTCCTTTTCTGCAGAACTGCTGCTTAGCAAGTTGGTCCCGAGCCTGTAACGGTGCATGGCATTCTTCCGTCCTAAGTGCAGTACTCTGCACTTGTCCTTGTTGAACCTCCGATTTCTTTTGGATCAATCCTCCAATTTGTCTAGGTCACTCTGGACCTGATACCTACCCTTCAGCATATCTACCTTTCCCCCCAGCTTAGTGTCATCTGTGAATGTATTGAGGATGCAATCCATCTCATCATCCAGATCATTAATGAAGATATTGAACAAAACCAGCCGCAGGTCCGACACCGGAGCACTCCGCTTGAAGATCAAGCTGAGCATCCAAAAACAGAGGCACCCAGAATTAACTTGTCAATGTTGAAAATTTAGTCCTATATCAATTTACAGATCATGTATTGGAAGGCATCTAAGCACTGACTAAAATCAAATACCATGCAATTAAAAATGCCCACAAACAACCTAGCTGCATTGTCCAAGAATATCAAGACAGCTGGTATAAGAACAAAGACAACAGAGCTCATCTGCATGGGATTGTTATGCTGTTAGACTGATATGCTACCTTCCCAGCTATTGACATTTTATTACTACAACATTGTTCATCAGCCTTCAGAATAAGTCACATATATTAATATTGATGGTAGAGGACAATAGTGGCCACATAATTGAAGTTAAACACACTACAAGTTTAATGATGGCATAATTGAAAACAAATGCAGCATCAGTAAGGTGGATAATGATTTCATTGCATGGTGGGGGGCTGTTGTCTGGCTCATTGGAAAAGGTGTGTTCCCAGAGTGCGACATGCTGCAGCAGCTTCATACCCATCCCCCCCAGAGGTGACCAGAAAAGTGGGCACACTATTTAGTTCCATGCTGGTGCAGGAAAAGTCCTTTTACCTGGCCCATGCAGAGCAGCACCCTCCCTCCCAGGTTTGTCATGATCTGCTGAAGGCATTACAATAGTTGCTCCTTTAAGGGAGGGGCTAGGAAGGAATTTTTCCCCTCACTGACAGATTGGCCAAGGTGAGGTGGGTTTTTTTTCCTGCCTTCTCCACAGAAAGTTGAGGGCTTAGTGGGGGCAGACATGAAATGGGGGTAGGCTATGATGTTGCCACTCATTACGCAAGCATGGGGTGGCTATCCAGTGCACATGCTCCATAGGAAAGGGACAGGGTGATCAGATAAAATGGATTGGTAGAGGATTTAAAGGAGATATTTTTTAAAGGCACAGAAACAGGGGATTCAGGGCTCCTATGACTGGTATAACAGGGAGTCAACCCCCTGTTCCTTTATAGCTCCGCCTTAACCCTCATTAGGGGAGAGGGGTGTGAAGGTCCCAGCAGCAGGACTAGGATGGGTAAAGAGGGAGGGCTGACACCAGTCCCCCCCGCAACCCCTGGGTATATGTAAACAATTATGAAATTATCTTCACTGTACAATTCTATCCATCAGGTACTCCCAAGCATTTAGGAACAAAGTTGTGGCCAAGTCAAACCACATCCAGTGTCTCCTGTCCTTCTCCTGTCCAAATGTGTTAGTTCAATTACTGCAGTCAAGAAATGTGCTTATTTTCTCAAAGCCACTTGTTTTCTCAAATCTACTCCAACTAAAAACCTGTCAGTCAACGTCACCAAACCACAGCATCCGAGTTTGTAAATAGGACTTATGACCTTTAGAACTAACTAAACCAATTCACAGGTCTATCTACACTTTGAAAATGGCTATCCTATCTTTGGTGGATAACCACCAACCATTTAAAAAACCCTTCTGTTTATTTTTCTAATGCCCAATAATATGCTAGGAACTTAGCAGGACAAGTAAAAGACAGGTCTATTTGCTAAAATGCTTACAATATAGATTTCAGAATTTTACCAGGGCTTTGGAGCTGTGCTCCGGCTCCGCTCCAGGCAAAAACCTGCAGCTCCACTGCTCCGGAGTTGCTCCATGCTCCAGCTCTGGGCTCCACTCCAAAGCTCTGAATTTCACAAACCAGGGTAATGACTGACAAAAATACAAACACTACTTCTACTTCTTCCAAAGCGGCAGGTCGCAAAGGAAAACAAAAATAAATAATTGATTACTCTTGGAGTCTGTCATCTATTTAAAAACAAACAAAAAAAAAGAGCACACTACAAGCAAATCCACTGCAAATGTTAGTGAGGCAAATGTTCAGATATGCTTGTTAACTTTTCTTCCAAAAGTCCCCGTGGTATAAATATTCTATGTAATGGTGGTCAATGCAACACCAGTCGGGTGACCAAATTTTACTAGCAAAAAGCCACTACATCTAAATATTCATAGATTCACACTTTGGGCTGGGGAACATAATTCCCATCTTGAGGAGACATATCCATTCTAGTTTGCTAAAAACAGAGTGTAGTTACAGTAGGAGGGGCTAGCTGTCCCAAGCATGTGCCTGTCTGAGACTCAAGGTACATACTCAGGCAGCTAGCCCCTCCCACAGCTACACTCTGTTTTTAACACACTAGCTTGATGAATGCAGGTACGTCTCCCTTTAGCTGGGAATTATAGCCCCAGCCTGAAGAGTGGAGACACCCCTAGATTATAAAGCCAGAAGGGACCAATGTGATCATCTATTCTGACCTTCTATAAAGCACAGGACTTCTCCAAAATAATTCCTGTTTGAACTAGAGCATATATTTTGGAAAAGCAACCAGTCTTGATTTAAAAGTTACCAGTAATAAAGAAACCACCAAAATCCTTGGTAAGTTGTTCCTCTGGTTAATTATACTCATTGTTAAAAAGTTGCATCCTACTTCCAGCCTGAATTTGGTTTGCTTCAGCTTTCAGCCACTTGCTCATTAGACCTTTGTCTGCTAGATTGAATAGCCCCTTATCATAGTGGTATTTACAGACTAATCAAGTCACCCCTTCTCTTTCTCTTTGTTAAACTAAACTTTGTCATGGTGCACAGCAGAAGGCTTTGGTATCTAGGAGAGGGTTGGTTCTGGTAGCTGAGCAGCATAAGGGGTTCTGCAACTGAAGCCCAGAGACTTGTTCTGGGAGCAGGTGAAAATGTTTCCTAGCTAGGATAAGAAAAGATGCTTTTTGCCAAGTTCTGTCATCTTAGGAGGAAACATTGCTGATCACTGGAGGTTGCAGGAAGGTTTAGAAGCTGGGGCAATGGTTGGGGTACTAGTCAGTGTGGTGTCTGGGAATGTTTAGTAGTGCTGGTCACTGATGGGGGGAAGGTAGAAGGATTTATCAGCTAGAGCAGATCAAGTTGAGGGTATGTGGAGATTGCAGGAAAGTTTTGTGGTCAGAGCAGGGTAGGAGTATTTTTCACTCGTAGGTACAAGTGAAGTCAGGGACTGGGAGAAGGACAGGAGCAGAGCGCGTAACTCTTACAATATGTGAAAAGTTTTAGCAGCTACAAGAAGCTGAAGTCAGGATTGTTTGCCAAGATCTGTATGTAGGAAGAAGTGGCGTGTGAGCATGAGGGTTACATGGGAGTCCCTGACAACTAAGTGTATATAGCTGGGAAACAGTGATCATGGGACCCGGGGGGGGGGCTGTCCATTCATCTTACCCTTCCAAGCAACTGCCAGCATTTTACCTTATGCCAGGAGTGGCCAAAGCACTCAAAGTGGAGGTCCACAGGTGCCCAAACCGTGGCCCTGCTCCTTCCCCAAGACTGCCCCCCTGCTCACTCCTCTCCACCCGCAACCCCCATTGCTCACCTTTACAGCCAGTAAAAAGTGTGGGGAGCCATGGCCCCCAGGACCTCACTGTTCCAGCTCCTCTGCCTGATACAATATTTAGAGGGCTTGGCTACTCATTAACTACCATGTAACATCCTAGTCAGGTTTTACATACAACAAAAGTTGTACTTTGTATTATGGGACATTCTAAACAAGGAAAAAAGACTATTCCACAATACATAGCAATAGTTTTGTTTTACATGTGGCTATATCAGGAGAAGGTAGAATAGTACCACAGCTCAATTCAGAAGCAGCTGAGTCACCAAATTACTGTAAGATAGGTAGAGCAAAGTACCAAAGAGCTCACAAGCACTCCCTTTTCCACCCACAAAGACTCCCATTTCCATTAGCAGCCCCTTACAGTGCTTGATCTCAGTCAAAGAAATAAATTATTAAAGGGGCCAAGTCACAAACTATCGTATATAGAAGTACACAAAAATACTGTGGTACACTCCAAGGCAAAAGTTATCAGACAGTTCCAGGGAAGCCAGGTGGATTAAAGAGCACCCACTAAACTACAATTATGTGATTAAACACAAGACACATGGAGAAATTATGATTGGTTTAGCTTAGGTGTAACAGTCATCAAAGCCACATTAATCTATCTTGATCACATGGGGAGGGCGTTATGCATTACTCCTCATTAGTCCCAGACATTCAGGCAGGGCTTGTGGAAAGTAGAACCTACTTGTAAGTTTATTATGTTAAGGGTTTTTTTTTTTTTAAAACAGCTTAAATTTTGCCCTGAGTTAGCTTTATGGAGAGCAAGGACTATGGAGAACAAAACTCAAATTTAGGGGACAGAGAAAATAGAAAACCTTTAATATACTGTAGAAGGAAAGCCAAGTTGTATTTACATCTAAGACCTAAGGGCAGGGCAATTATTTTATATAAAAAGGGAATGAGAAGCAGTAAAGCAAGCTTATGACTTACCTTGCATTGCTGACTATAAGATGTATTTAGAAAGCTATTTAAAGAATTATCCCCACTGGAGGATGATTTACAGTGTTTTGGCATGAGAACAGAAGCAAGGAAGTAGGGTAACAAAAACCTCAATACCAAACACTCAAGTTACTATTAACTTGTAGATTTCCCCCAGAAAGGCACCCCCTTTTATGAACCTGGCTATGGGGCAGAACTAAAGAGCTAGCTCCACCCCCTAATCCCACCCAGAATTTGGAAGCAGCTACAAAAAGATTTGTAAGCAGCCACTTACAATTCTATGAGCTTGTTAGATATTTGAGTTACCTGGGGGTGGGGTGAATGAATGTATAGTTTACACTTACTTTTACTGCTTATACTCATGGGGGTAATTTGAAGTAATAATAGTTTTGAGGTTTGACTATTTTGCAAAAATCAAGAAAGTTAGTGCTAAAGTGTGATTGTGGCTACCTCTATCAGGTTTTATTGTCTGCTAACTTTTTATGTGCTTTTAAAGAAGCACACTACATGGGACACTTAATGCATCTATTTGTTTTGTGGAGCTCCATGGTCAACCTCAGCACAGTCTGAAAGGGATCCTTATTAATAAGCTTTTATCTCTGTAGCCTGTAATATGAGCAAAATCACTGATGTATGCTGTTGAATCGTTGCACTGAGCTACTTTGGGAGAAACTTCACCAAGATGGCTATTTTCAGTGGTTTTCTAGTCTAATGTACCCATCTTTCATCAACAATAGCCTCTTATATCTTTTCAGGCCATCTAGTCACCACCACTGTTGTCTTAAATTATCTTCTGTATTCATAGCCCTTTATTTTGACTTTATTAGCTTTATGCTTTTATTAAACAAGTGAGGTCATCCTGATACTTCTGTAGGAGATCTGGTGTGAAATCTGAATCCTTGAGCTGCCTGGCAAGATTCCAGCCACGCTTCCAGTGTTTCTGACTATCATCTGGTGTGCTTTCAAGGGAGTGATTAGGTGATTATGCACTTGTTAATAGGATCTGCACAAGTAATGGCTGTTACAACAGTCAACATTTCTGATCTTTCCTTCTTTGTGTGAAGAAATGAGTTTTGTTTCTGAATTAGTAAATGTCAGTTCTCTCCAAATTCTTTAGAATGTTTTTTAAATAAAGTTCGGCATTGGAAGAAAAATAGATATCCCTTTTGCTGAGAAAGGCTACTGATTGTTTTGCTGTAAATGTTAAATTGGCCTTTATAAGTTAATGAAAACTCCAATATGCGTTTTTAGGATCAGAGCACTCAACTTAGTACCCTGCCCTCCCTCCAGAAAAAATCTCTGACTTGAAATGTCAGTTGAAAAAAGAAGAAATCTTCATGGACAACTGGAAGCTCTGCTATAGTACTAACTCTCACTATCTCTACTGCTGGGTTTCTACAGCGCTGACAAAGTGATGTCAAATACTTTTTTAAATTTAAACCTAATTTCTTATAACACATTCAGTATAGATGACCCATGTCTCTCTCTGTGGCTGAATGCTAATAATTTGGCCTTCTTTGGTGTCTGAATTATAAAATTCAGCAGAGTCTAACTGAGCTATAAAAGCAGTTCACTGTTTAGAGATTGCCTGTTGCTAATGCTAATTTGGGGGAGGAGACCACATCCTGTTGATCTGTCTCCTGCCAGAAACTGAGCATAGTGTAAGGAGGAATTAAAATGAATATATAAATTCAAAGGCAGCTTCCCAGATTGCTCTGCAGAGCTATGTATGCTGCCAATTATGAAACCTTGTTTCAGTAATTTCCTCTAATTTAGTGCTAATAATTAGAGTTAAAATTGATAAAAGGAAGGCTAATCTAGTGGTTAGGACACTAGCCTGGCATGTGAGACTCTGGCTTGATTCCCTGCTCCACCACATGCTTTCTGTGTGACCTTGTGCAAGTCGCTTAAGCCCAGATCCTCACAAGTAATTAGGCACCTAACTCCCATTGAAGTCAATAAGAGCTTTAACTATGTGGACTCTACCCTCTCTGTGGGTTAGTTCCCAGCCTGTATCATAATGGGGATGATAATATTTCCTTACCTCACAGGGGTGTTGTGAAGATAAATATATTGAAGCAAGGTAGATAAATACTTTACATGTCTGAGTACTGATGCATTGTGAGAAATATACAAGTTCTTTTCTTTGCCATGGCTTTAAGGTTTTCTGACAATGGAGCTGTAGTCCTAGGGCAAACTTCTTCCCTAGATTGCTCTTTGGAGAAGAGACTAGTTTTTTGTTCTGTGTTAGTACAGGGCCTAGCACAATGGGGTCCTGATCCATGATTGGTGCTGTGATAGTACAAATAATAATATTCTGCCTAGATACTGCTGATGTGGGTCAAATTCTATATAATTGATGGAATTCCCATTTACTTTTAGTTGCTGTTCTTTCCCAGTGGTAGTGGAGGAACCAAATGGGGGTGTTTATAGGATTGGAGATATGTTGTGGGAGGAAGGCAAAGTTAAGTCAGATGTGCTGTAAACATCAGTTTTGTTTTTGAGGATAAAATTGTGCACTGTCACTGTCTGTTGCTACTACACTATCTAATTGAGAACCATGCTGTTTGAAATATTAGGCTGGGGAGATCCCAGAACAAACATCTTAATTTGTAAAGGATCAACTATTTCTGTTGCTAAAAGCCATACTTACCTTCAATATTTAATGTTTTTAGAGTCACCTTTGGAGCCTTTTACAACCTTGATTTTGATGCTAAGGCCAAGTCTGCACTAGGATCTTTTATAAATGTTTATTAGAATTATTTTAATGTCACTTTTATACTGGCAAATCCCTTAGTTTATATGCAGTTATATGGGCAAAAAAGTCATGTCAGTATGGCTTATTTCCTTTGAAAATTTGGTATAATCTATACCAGCAGAAGCATTTTTTGTCAGTAGAAGCTGCATCTGTATTAGAAGGATTTGCTGGTACAGCTATAGGCACAAACCTTTTTTTAGTGTTGACTAAGTCTGAGAATTCTCAACAGTAAAATCTAGCATGGAATTCTATTGAAATCACTTTGATTTTTGATAGCTATCCCATGCAGAGTCTATAGGATTAAGTACAAAACTTCCAGGAGCAGACTAACCTTGTAAGAGGATTTAAATATCATCAGAACCTTGCCCCATTAGGGACTGAAATAGCAGTGTTTAATAATTAAATTGTAGAACCAACCTAGTACCAAGAGTCTCCAGTGCCATGTGGAAGATCTAGATTAAATGTCCACTTCCAACCTCCCACTCCATGGGCCAGTAGGACCTGGGTTGATATGACAGCAATGTGCTTAACTCCTGAATTGGGTAAAGTGGAGCATCCACATCAGTAACCTCCTTGGCCAAGGAGTACTACTGACTGGTTCCATACACAGAGATAGAGTGGGGCCAACTTGAAAACCCATGCTGTAACATGAGTGCTCCTTTGTTTGTGTGTCTGCTTCCTCACCTGGCAACATGTTCAAGCAAAGCAGCAAGTGCTGATTACCAAGTTGAGCACCAATGGCATGCACGGGACCATGTGCTGACTAGAAGAAATTGAGGATGAAACAGACCATGCTGGAAGAGTCACTTTCAAAGCGTCCAGGCAAAGGCAGAATTATGAGCAGGAAACCACAGAAGGAAGGTACAGCCCTAATTACGATCACTTACTCAAACACTGTGACTAGTGCTCCTGTACTTCCAAACTTACTGCTTTCTACAATGAGTGCAACCCAGAAGGATTATGGTTGCTGAAGTAGGGTGCTGGCAGTGTGGGGTGTGAATGTGGGTGAAGGGATCCTTGGAACTGGAGAATGTTGAGTTGCAGAGAAGAAGTATCTGATTCTCTGTCTTTTGATGACTTTAAAAAATTACCAAAATTCATACTGGTCAATATCTGACTTACAACAATCAATATCTGGGTTAAAAGCGCAAGTTATACATCTCAAACAAGTGAAACCCTTAACTAAAGAGGGTCATTCAACAAATCCTATACTCGTCTGTGCCTTGTATATCTATCTTTAAAAATGTTACTAACTTTAATATAGTCCTACCACTTTAATCTATTGATCAGTAATCCAGCTATTAATAGTTGGACATTTTGCCTTGGTCATTAAGCCAGCTAGAAAGATTCCGATGCTTATGATGCTACTCAGAGTATTGAGTGACAGGAGAAGTTATCTTGTTTTGTTGAAGCAGTCTGGTAACTTGAGTTCCTGTTTCAGCAGTAAGCCTGATAAGGTAGGAGCTCTGAATTAAAAATATCCCCTATATGCCTAGTCTATTTACAGAGCCTCTGGTTTGGTATCTCCTTGATGGGTTAATTTAGCTCCCATTAACATTAATGGTGTCTGTAGGCATGCCCACAATGTCTCCAATTTATTTAGAAAGAAAAGGAGCCTATATGCATATGGTGGTGATGACAGTGGGGGAATGTATTTATTTGCACCCCCCCCCCCGCCTTCCAAAAGTACACCACATTAAACTTTTGCCACCATAAACAATTTTTGTATTTAAGCATATTGCTGAAAGGAGCCATTTTGTTAACCGATGTTATCTCTGACACTGACAGTTCAGGAATCCAATGGGAAACTAGAGCAGTTTTAAATACTTAATACCTGTTTCATCCCTAAAATGTGAATAATTTATTACTAGTATTGTCAATGTTGTTGAAGCACATTGGGAATCAGATTAAAATCTCTTCTACGGGTGTTGCCTTGCTGTAATAAATATTATTTCTCTGCATGATTGCCAAGACTAAACTTCACAATCTCTACCACGATGAAGCTAGATTCATTGAATCACTGTATTAGTACTTATTCTCAACTTTTAAGCTACTGATCTGAGCAAAACAGATGCTGTTTTCCTTCTCAGTCTGATTTAAAATTGTCCTGAGTATTCTTTTAGTATCAGCATTGAACACCGTAATCTACAGACCACAAAAGGCCAAGGAGCAAGCAAGTCAGTCTTAATGAACCAGTCACTACTCTCCACAATGACAGAACTCCTCCTTTTAATGGTATATATTTAACTGGTAGACAAAAGGCTTTGCAGGTGTATGTTTTAAACTAGGACTTGAATCCTAGGGTAGTAATAAGCCAGACTGAGAGAGTTTCTAACCTAAGGAGTGATAAGAGGAAGGCAAGGAGACTATAATATGAAAACATGCATAGAAAATAGTTAGCCTTGTGCAGAGTACTCTGGGGAAATTCTGTGCCACTGTGCCTGCACAGAATTTGTCTCCTACAGATTTTTGTTTCTCTGCAGAAAAAGGACTTTCTGCCAGGGAAGTAACAAGAGTAGTCATGCAGCCTTCCCCTGCAGTATGTTTTGGGTGCTGAGGGCAGCTAACAGAGAGGTGAGTCATTGTGGGACAGGGGAAGACCTGGCTCATGGCTCCTACCCCGTGCTGGGCTCAGCTGCTAGTCCTGGCTGGGGAGGATGGGACTTCCTCTTCCTCTGCATGGCATCTGGGGCCATGTCAGACCCACCTCCAGATTTCTCCACTGGCTGTAGGAAGCTCTGCAAACTCCCTCCCACCACGCTTCCTGCATCCATCCTTCCTCAGCTGCAGGGGGAGGGATCACTGGGAGCTACAGGGAGCTGCTCCCCGATCTGACCTACCCCGTCTCCCTCATACCCAGACCCTCCCACTGAGCCTCATGCCCCCTCTGCACCCAGAACCCTCTCAACGAGCCCCACTCCCCTGCATCTGGACCACCCCAACAAGCCACCCGCACCTGGATCCCCACTCTACTGACCTCTGACCAGCTGCTCCTGGATCCCCACCCCACTGAGTCCCACTCCCCCAGCATCTGGACCCCGCCAAGTTCCCCATACCCCCCTTCATCTCCCTACTGAGCCCCATTACTGTTGCACTCAGTCCCCCTCCCCCACAAGACCCTGTGCAGCCAGGTCCCTCCTGCATCCAGGTCCCTCACCGAGCCACCCATACCCAGATTGCCCCACCCAGAACCCTCTCAACCCACACTTGGAGCCCCCCACACTAAGCCTGTCATAAACATACAGCTAAGGGTAGCATAAAATCCCTCCTTTACCTGTAAAGGGTTAAGAAAATCAAATAACCTGGTTGGCACCTGACCAAAAGGACCAATAAGGGAAGAATATATTTTCCCCCACAGATTTGAAAGTTTTTGTTTGTGCTCTCTTTGTATTCTCTCCAGGACAGAGAGGGACCAGGGCAGGAAAAATACATCTCCTAAAGCCATATCTGAAATAAGCGTCTAAGATTACAAATGGTAAATAATAGGAAGGAAATGCATTAAGTTATCTTTTGTTTTGGCTTGTGAATTTTCCCTATGCTAAGAGGGAGATTTATTCCTGTTTTTTGTAACTTTAAAGTTTTGCCTAGAGGGGAATCCTCTGTATTTTAAATCTTAATACCCTGTAAAATTACCTCCCATCCTGATTTTACAGAGGTGCTTCTTTTACTTTTTTTCTTTATAATAAAGTTCTATTTTTAAGAATCTAATTGGGTTTTTAAGTGTCCTAAAAACCCAAGGGTCTGGTCTGTGCTCACCTTGGTTACTCCCAAGCCTCCCCAGGAAAGGGGGTGAAGGGGTTTGGGGGGGATATTTTGGGGAAACAGGAACTCCAAGTGGTCCTTTTCCTAAATCTTTGTCTAACTCATTTGGTGGTGGCAGCAATACCATCCAAGGACAAGGAAGAATTTGTGCCTTGGGGAAGTTTTTAACTTAAGCAGGTAGAAATAAGCTTGGGGGGTCCCCACTTGGTACCCTAGAGTTCAGAGTGGGGAGGGAACCCTGACAAAGCCCCTCCACAAAATTTGAATATATTTCAGGGGTAGTGTCCAGTCTTGCTAAGCCTGCCTGCCCACACCTGGCCCAGAGGGGCAGGGCCCTGGGGTGTTTCTGGGGCAGGCCCGGTCCTTGTGCTGTGTCAGGTTTGGGTGTAGCCTCACCGTTGTCTGTGTCCTGGGGGTGGGAGATGGGAGCTGCACAATGATCTCCCACCTCTGTGCAGCCAAACATCTGTGCCCCCCACTGCTGTGCTGGAGCCTCCACATTTGACAAAATTTGCAGAATTTTAAAATATTGTATGCTGAATTTCTAATTTTTTGGCACAGAACGCCCTCAATAGTAGCAGAGTAAATAAAGCAAGATGGGGGAATAGAAGGAAATAGGTGCAGAGGTATAAGTAGGAACATGGTGTTTGCCTGGACTTGAAGGCTGAGGAAGGGGAGAGTTATCCCTTCCTCTCAGATGGAGAAATTGAGGTACAGTGAAATGTGACACTGCTTTCCAAATGTCAGTGTGTCTCTGGCACAACCAGGAACAGATCCCACATTTTCTGACTTCCAGTTAGTCTTATCTATAAAACCACTCTCCTTCTCAAATAAATTGGAGTGCAATTTGAAAGATGGCTACTACACAAAGGCATGTTCTGTAAGATTCCAGTGGAAGAAAGAATAGGCCTACGATTCATTATGGTACGCGCTACCATTTCATATTGTCCCTTCCAAGTGTTGTACAACTGTAGGAATATGTGCTAAGGTCAAAGGCTGGTGGTTTTTGTTTGTTTGTGTTAAGATTTCATGGCTAAATACATAAATGGATTTACTTAGCTAGAACAGTTCAGATGTCTAAGGCTCATCTCTGATCACCTTAAGTGTAACAGATTCCTCTCACCCCTCAGATCTGTACAGGGAATCCTATTTCACAGCAGTTTACCAGTGTTATGTGGTGTTTTCCAGGGTAAGGTGATAACTGGTACAAGCTGAATGCTTGTGATTTCTATATGGTGTATGCTATTGAGGACTAAAACATTTTTCATGCCTACATTTTTATCCCTTACAGTGTGAATGGATCATTGATTATTACAGGCTTTTGGACCCCCCAAGATTTATAAACACTTACCCAGAAACTAGTTATTTAAAAAAAAAAATTAGCTTCTGCTCAAGCTGCAGAAACTTGAGATGGTCTGCCCCTCACATCAGCAGTAGCTGAAGAAGCTGACTTCCCATGAAATACTGAATCTGATAGAAACTGCTTCTAAACTTGCAGAATCCTAAATCAAAAGCCACTTATGCCCCCACCCCAAGTGAAAATGGACAAATGCACACTATCCCCATTGCTTAAGAAAAAAAAAATCAAACTTCCACTGAAGTCATAAGAATCCATGCAGTCAGAATAATTGGGCCAGGACACAGATGTGTATGGCTGTCCTTGTGGAAAGTATCATGAAACTTTTAATAAGCTAGTAGTGAAGATCTCAGGTAAGCCTCACCCAGAGACAAAACATGCACCACCATGCTATAGTGGGGCCCTGGTTCATTAATGACTCAGAGGGAATAGTGCTACCTACAGAGTCATCAACACTGCTTTCAGCAACATCTGCATTTTTCTCAGCTGTCTCGGACAAAAACTGACCCAGCCCAACTCTTATGAGACAACTGGAAGCTTAATATGATATAGCATCATTTTCCAATTACCATTGAATAGCTTGAACAAGTTAGTTGAAGTTCTTTAAAAGAATTAAAAACAATTTTGAGAGATTTGACTGAATAGGAGTTGCAAGGGAGGAAGTTTCAAAAATGTAATTGCCTCCATTTAAGAAAGAGGGAGAAGTCTGGGGCACTGGTTACTTTAAAGACAAATATGAATGACATTTTGTAGCTAAAATTACACTGAATTTGAAGACTTTTTAAAAGTGACTGATCAAGGTTAAAATTGGAATACGTTTCAGGGGTAGTGCCCAGAAACTTAACTAGTGATTGGGGAAGTGGTCAATTAAAGTTGCAGTAGAACTCAGACTGGAAGCATTGGCCAGAAGAGACAGATGAGCAGTGGAGATTGTTTGGAAGTGTAACAGTCAAGATGAGAAATGAAAGCATTTAGCTCCAAAGCTTTAGCTCCAGGTAGAGTCTGATTTAAAGTTTGAAATATTAAACAAATCTGGCAACTAAACACCATCTGGCTAGAGCACTAATGAGAAGCAAAGGCATTACAGAAGACTCCTGTTCCTTATCACTGAAATAAACATAATGCAGGAAGAATTAACCTTGAAAGAACAAATCACCAGACACATGGTCAATTGCCAAAACCTTAAAAAAACCAGAACTGCAGCTTTATCCATATTCAGCATCAGAAAGTTCCAGTCTAGCCAGTTAAAGCTGTTTGCCAAACTACGTCAGATTAAGTCATGGCACACCCCATAAAGTTAGGTCATAGAAAAATACCTGCACATCTTGGGTGTCTTTCAATTTAGAGGTATGTAGGTAAAACAAACAGGCACCTGGTCATGTTGAATCCAGTGCTACAGGGCATAGGCGGCAAGTTATATGGGCCTGTACTGCCTGGGCACCAGGAATATTCCTGGCCCGGGGCCCGGCTCCAGCAATGTTGAGGCCGGGTCTCTCCCTCGGCCCTGCCTTCTGCCACCGGGTGCTCCCCCCCACGCATCCCCCGGATGATTTAAAAATGCCTGGGGCCCCCACTCACCACCAGCAGTGGAGCTGAGCTGACCGGCTTGTGCCTGCTTGCTCCACGTGGCTGCTGGCCCCTTCCTGCGGCCCCTGGGTGGGGTGGGTCTGCGTCTACGCACTCAGCTCTTGCCACAAGTGCCACTGCAGCCAACAGGAAGCTGCGGGGCAGTGCCATGCGGAGGCCCCCAAGCCTACCCTGCCTAAGAGCCCTGATAAGCGCCGCACTTCCCACCCCCTCCCAGAGCCTGCACTCCCACCCCTTTCCCACACATCCCCTCCTGCCCCCAAACTCCCTCCCAGACCCTGCACCCCCTCAGTCAGATTTCTGTATTAGGGGTGAGGTGAAACTTCCCTGCCCCAATCAATCACCAAAAAGCATTGCATACTTCATGAATGTACAATACCTCATGAAATTCACCTCTTGCTATACCCTGTCCAGTGCTCTGCAGATGAGTGGGTCATGATCTTGCTGTATGGACACTACCAGGGAATGGTCCTTGAACCCAGGAATGATTGTTGTCCGCTCCATTGTGAGAGGCACAAAGTGTGAAGTCTCCTTTGCCTTCCCTCCCATTCCGTAAGTAAAGGTCACTGTTCTCTCTTAAGCTGTGTGCGTGTGCGCCCGCACAGTGATCCTAAACCCTGTGCACACAGCGAAACACAGTGCACACAAAAATTTGCACAGAAGCAATTTTTTGCAACATGGCCTGTCAAAAATTAGAGGAAACATTAGTAAAGGTCCACCCCAAGCTACCCTTTGCCTTTGTGTGTACACAGATGTATAAGTTAAAAGCCAGAATAACCAGGTTTTTTGTTTGTTTATTTTTGTTTTAAAACAAGTATTTACACTATAACTTTTCCAGTAACTCAACTCATGACTTAGGCATGCTGCAGTGACAGTTTGGTTACAGAGGTAAATGAATCTGTCATTCATACATGAAGGAGAGCTCTATGTGAGCTTGAAAGCTTGTCTCTCTCACCAACAGAAGTTGGTCCAGTGAAAGATATTACTTCACCTGCGTGGTGTCATTCATAAATGAACTTCTAGAATTGTGTGTATAGAAAAGGGTGGAATGTTTCCAAAACTAATAAAAAACAAATATATGTAAAATACTGAAATGTTTTGTTTTCTAAGGCTAGACATCCTCTGCCACAAACTGACAAAGACCTGACAAGAACTCTGAATGGATACTCCTTCAATAACTTCCTTATATGCCCCACTCATTAAACTATTGACACTTTCCCCTGCCACGTATTAGAGTTTACTTAGATGTTTTGAACAAGCCTTATTTTTAACAGTTATTTTTTTAAAAAGATAGCAAAAAGTAAATATGGGTGTGATTTTAGCTGCACGTATGATGCTGCACTCTAAACAGAAGAACGTTAATGGTTTGTTTTAAATCTGCTTCATTATTACGTTACAGAAGTGTGACCTCTACTTTCTCTTAATATTTGTCTTTTCTTAAAATTAAGCAGAATAGCCACAACAGGTAATACAGAATCTTTCTTTGGATTTCTTGTTGTTTACATTATGGTTTTATACACGTGTCTTCTGTTTTTACACCCCACAATTTGGGGAGAGGCAGGTAAAAGGAAATATCAGTTCAGAGAACACGTTTTCATATTTTCACCATTCACCACAGAAACGATGAGGTCTTTTTTGCATTATTAAAAGAGATCTGTGAATGAAACACACAGATGAGCAGTGGCAAAATATAGTTAGCAAATGGGAAGAACTATTTTACAAACATCACATACTCTACACTATTGCATGTACAGTTTGCAGCTTCCCTAGGTGTTAATACCGCTGTTACTATTGTAACTTTCTATGCAGTGATGGCTACACGCCTCCTCACTGAATGCAACATGCTGATTCATCAGGCTCTCTTAGGTGTATTCCCTGTAATAAGATTTACCCATCACTGATCTTTCCTATTAATCAGCATTCTGAAGGGTTCCTTTTACACTTCTCTTACCTGAAGTGTAGAAACCTGCCTTGGATAGTAATTACAGAGTTAGCAGCAATGCTCAAATGGATATATAGTGCAGTAACTTAAATTAATGCAGAAAGAATGAGTTCTCTTTAATGGCATAGCAATGTGAAACCCTTTGAGCCATAGTAAAGAACTAATGACAGACTCACCCAAAAGGTTTCTTGTATCATATCAATGATGGCAAGATGGCAACCTTCTCTTAAATGATAAAACTCTTATTTGAATTTCCATGCACCCTGAAACTCAATGCCTATGTAATATTCACTATACGCTACTATATTTGCTGAACTGCAAGCTTAATTAAGCAGAACAGGTTAGTGGAGAGGGCACTGGACTGGGAGTCAAGTCCAGGCATGGGGGGTTTCTGGCACTCGTAATGATCTATCAAGTGTCACAGGCTCATTTAGACTCGCTGTGCCTCAGTTTCCTCAACTATAATACTACTTACACCTCCTTTGTAGAGTCCTTTCAGACCTACAGATAAAGGCTGTGCCTATACTAGCTTTTTAAAAGAGATCTCCTACCATTGCACTAGCAGCATTTTTACCGCAATACTATTTAACCCTGCTTGGAGCAGGTCTAGCTACCCCAGTGGTAAAAACCAAGTGGTCACATGAGCCATGTCTATAGTAGCATTCCCACCATTGCTAGCATCAGTGGATGAGCACCAGTCATAATGGAAAAGTGGGAGGTTTCCCAAAATATTATAATGTAGACAAGGCAGAAAACTACTATGGAAGAGCTCTAATTAGGTTGTTATATGTATAATTACCTTGTGACAAGAAGTTTAAGGTCTCAAATCAGGTTTTGGGGGGGAGGGGGCATGAAAGCAATATCAGGGCTCTTTAAATAACCATAGGCAGTTATATTAATCTGCTTGTTTGTTTACAAGACTACAGCATCTTTTTTAAAAAGACCAAAATAGGAGCATAAATGACAGATGTGATTCTCAAGCAACCCAGTAGTGATGGTAAAAACTGTAAATCAAAGCAGAGTGCTTCTGATACTCCTTTTCTTTCTACTGAAATGGGTACTTGTGGCACCTTAGAGACTAACAAATTTATTAGAGCATAAGCTTTCGTGAGCTACAGCTCACTTCATCGGATGCTGTAGCTCACGAAAGCTTATGCTCTAATAAATTTGTTAGTCTCTAAGGTGCCACAAGTACTCCTTTTCTTTTTGCGAATACATACTAACACGGCTGCTACTATGAAACCATTTCAGTAGAAGTTACTCTTATATGTATACCTCATACCAATGAACATATTGTAAGCCTTCTTTTTAAGTCTAGTATACTCTGCAACATGTGATGTAGCTGGTTTATTTTTGGACTCACACTTACTCTAAAGAAATGTTCCAGCAACAGTACCCTGCTCACTCTAGACAGCCCTAGTACTGTCATCCTTGCTATCATTGGTGGGGTGCACTGCAACAGTTGAACAGTGGAATATTTCCTGAAGAAGTCTAGTGTAGATAGACACAGGCCCTGAGACCAGCCAGGGAGAAGACACATCAGCTGTTTCAAGCACACAAGGGAATTATGGATGTTAACTAGCTGGTGAGGTCACACCAGTTAATGGTCAAACAGCTGTGCACTTTATCCACTGAATCTTTTATTACCCTCTCTCTCTCTCTTCGAATTGGAAAATCTGGCCACAAGTAAAAGCCTTTGCGGGAAATTGACTTCACACTTAAATAATCCCAACGACTCCTGGGATGCACCTTAGCTCAATACAGCAAAAGATGTGTTTCCCTCTCCAGCAGAGCCCTCGCTGCACAGAGCATGGCTCTAGTAGCTGAAGTACTGGAATACACAGCAGGAAACTATTTCAGTGCTGACAGGTTTCAGAGTAGCAGCCGTGTTAGTCTGTATTCGCAAAAAGAAAAGGAGGACTTGTGGCACCTTAGAGACAAACAAATTTATTAGAGCATAAGCTTTCGTGAGCTACAGCTCACTTCATCGGATGCATTTGGTGGAAAAAAAAAATGCATCCGATGAAGTGAGCTGTAGCTCACGAAAGCTTATGCTCTAATAAATTTGTTTGTCTCTAAGGTGCCACAAGTCCTCCTTTTCTTATTTCAGTGCTGCGGCCGCCGACGCTCGTTTCGCTGACACACGGGGTCTACTTCCTACCGGGCTGTAGCTGCTGAGGGGTCTGCCCCAAGAACAGACCGCTGTGAAGAAGTGATCTTTTCCGGCAAGCTTGAAATTAGCCGCAGACCTCCCTCCCATACCCTTCTCCAAATCACCGCCACACAGGGGCGAGGAATCGAGCGCTCAGCTTCAAATAGATAACTGTGACCAAGAAAGGCTTTTAGCTCACGAAAGCTTATGCGCTAATAAATGTGTTCGTCGCTAAGGTGCCACAAGTCCGCCTTTTCTTTTTGTGACCAAGAAATCCGTGTGCCCAGAGCAGGTGAGGCAGCTGCCTGGCAAGGGGAGTGGGAGGGGAGGCGAAGCCGCCAAACACTTGGCCCCCTCCAGGGAGCCCGGCGCCCGCAGCGATTGCACAGAAAGCAAAGCGCTGCACGCTGCAAAGGCGGGGGAGGGAAGAAGCCGCCCCGCGAGCCGGCGGTGACCCCAGCGGCGGTACTTCCTGCCAAGCGCGCTTTGTACCTTAGGCGCCTTTTGACAGCTCAGCCCAGGGCGACTCACGTGCCTCGCCGTGCTGCAGGGCGGAGCCCGCCGCCCACACCCTGCAGGGCCAGGCGCTTTCTGCGGAACGGATCGTTCGGGCCAGTCGCCGCGCCCCCATCCCCGGGGGGCGAGCGCTGGGGAGCGGTCCTGTGACTCGCTCTGCCAGCGTGGCAGCGCCCCTTCCCTGCACAGCCCGCAGCAGCTTGCGCCCCGCTGCCGGGGGGACTGCCAGGGGTTACATCTGGGCGGGAGGCGGCACAGCAGCGTCCGCGGAGGCGAGGAACAGCGGCTCCGGGCAAATGCAACGTCTTGCCCCCCCCCCCCGGCGCCTGGCCATGCGCCCCTCACACCCCGCCCGGCGCTTGCCTCGCCTCACTCACCTGTCTCCTCCTGGGCCGCCGCCGCCGCCGCTTCCCCTCGCCCTGGCCGCCGACAGCTGGGCTTTGTTGTCTCCACCCACCCCCCGCGCTCCGCCAGCCGCTCCACCCCGAGAGCCACGTGAACCAACCGGGCAAGCCCCTGGCTGGCGCCGGGCTCTGGAGCGCTCCGGGGATGGGAGGAGAGCGGAGCGCGGGGCCTGGAGAGGAAGCGGGGAGGAGGCGTGTGCGTGCCGGAGGAATGGCTTTGTCACAGCCGAGGGCAGCCACCCGCCCGATCTCCGGCCTCATTCTCGGCGATGGGGGAGCCTGAGGTTTTCTTTTCCTGCGTAACGCTGCTCAGGTTGTGCTACAAGGGCCTCCGTAAAAAGAAAAGGCGGACTTGTGGCACCTTAGAGACTCACACATTTATTAGAGCATAAGCTTTCGTGAGCTACAGCTCACTTCATCGGAGGCATTCGTGTTAGGGCAGCTTCAATGGCAACTTCGCAGCCGTGGCAGCTCGAGAAAGGCAGGAAAATATGCACCTAGCTCCCCACCCCCCTCCCGCCCATAGACTATCGTGCCGGGGAGTGATACATCTTCATTCATAGGAGAAACACCCCCACATGAACAGCTTGCCGCCCTTCCACGCAGGGGGGCCGAATTTCCCTTCCGCCTTTATTATTGATCTGTAGCACCAAGCCTAAGCTTAAGCCCTTTACAGTGAGACAACAAGGTCCCTGACCCCAGGATCTTACAATCAAGGTAAGATCATACACTGTAAGGACAGGATCGTGCAGAGTGACGCTCAAAAATCAAGTCACTTCTGCCTAGAGTCCCACTGTTGGCATTCCCCCAGGGGAGTCATTCTCTCCAGCTATGATTTTTATAGCAGCGGCCAATCTCCATGGTCAGCCAGTGCTGTGGTAACTTCTAGGCAGGGCTGTTTGGAGGATGAGGCCCTATTATCTTTCCTTTGTTTTCTCTCTGAAGTTGCACACTGCACAATGAGGTACCCTTTAGCTCATGTTCTACAGGTTAAGAGCCCAATAGGGGAAGAAGTTTGGGTTTTTTTCTATAAAAATCTTAGAAATCACACTTGTGGTTTTTTTCATAGTCATCTAGCCTGTTCCCAAGAAATGAGATTCCCTTATGAAGCTGTCAACACCATGTCTTTAATACATTGCTTCACAGATGGACCATTAGTGAAGTTCTGCCCACATAGGATCTAGCATTTTGTGTCTTTTGGATTTAAGCGCTCATGTCCCATATAAACATAAATTAAACATTGAGGATAGGTGATCTCTTCTGTACATTTCCCCCTGGTTTTCCTGTCTTTGTAAAGGCAACACATAATACTATAAGTAAGGGTTTGAAATAGGAAAAAACTAGTGATGGAATTAATCATGTCCCATTACCTGGTGGTTCCCCCTCTGTGCCTTCTGCTCTTTCAAAACTGCTGTTGTCTTTCTTCCTCTTTTCCCTTCCCCTGGAAGTTCACTTTGTGCATGATGAAAGGAAAAATGGGTGACTAGATGAAATGGAATGAAATTAAGAAAAAAATAAAATGTAAGAAAAAATTCTTTACAGTGAGATCCAGAAGACTATGGAATAATATACTGAAGTTATGGTAGCCCCACTGCTTGACTCATTTAAAACTAGACTGGATAAAGCACTAGAAATATTATAGAAAATAATATAGTATGCTACAGAACAGTCCTGTATTGACAGGGGATGAACTGTATGACCACATTAGTCTTATATAATAACCAGTCAATATCTATCATCTGTAATATCCCTTCACACTGAGTAAGCACATTAGCTGCCTTTTCCTGCTAAAACGATCAACAGTGAAATAATTAAGTGTTGACATTCAAATTGTTATAATTAGGTATCAGAGTTAATGCCCCATCAAGATGAATGAGCACAGTTCACACCTCTGAGTTACTGTTTCAGCTTGGTTACCTGGCAATTTAAGGAATGTCTACACTTGGATCTGGGGATGTAATTCCCACGTGAGGAGATATACCCACACTAGCTCTAATTCCTTCTGCAAAGGTCCTGTCCATTTCCTGGATCAGAGAGAAGGCCCTGAGTCAGTATAAATCCAGCCTTTTCATATCAAAACCATTTTTTGTCCATTGATCTCTGGAAAGCCAAGATTGATCCAGTATGTGTAAGCCTCCCCAATGGATGATACGTCTCAGGAGGTGTTTACAACCAAAGTGATTCGCCTTAATCCTCCCACCCCCCATACATACACACACAGTTTTTGGTTCCTGGAGGAACTGTTATAACCTTCCCTCCCCCGCCCCACCCAGAGTTCCATGCAATCCCTGGCCCAAAATGATACATAAACTTGATACAATATGGTCACCAAAGATAATGCATGGGATTTCAATGTCTGTCACACCACCCATATTCTTGAAACAGCCTTCCATCCATATCTTCCCTCAGATGACTTGTTCCAGGAGGCTATTCTGTGTGAATGACCACACGGCACACACAACTCAGGTGCCAACATTTGTATTATTTTGAGAGTATGACTTTGTTCCAGTTTTCATATGGATGTTATAATGAGTGTAAATAACCATGTAATTCTATGGCTAATTAACAGTCAATTAATTATGTTTCTGTTCAGCAAGTTAGAGAAGCTTCCACCCCTCTGATGTACAAATCTCTAACTTGCTGAGCAGGAACATGGCTAATTAGCTATGTTAGTTTGATTTGATTTTGTTTATGGCATTAACCTTGCAAAAACAAACAATATATAAGCAAACGGATATAATCAAATATCTCAACAGATAATTTATAGTTATATGGTAATCTTGGTTTTGGGAACTGAACAGACTATAACTAGAACTGGGGAAAAACTGCACAAAATTGTTCTCCAGTGAGCATTAGTTTGAATTTTTCAGTGAATTTATTTTAACTGTGCTCATTCCTCTTTTGTATTCTTTCCAAGAATACCCTAGTAAATGAGTTTACTGGTAAGAATGTTCATGGAAACTTTGCAGAAAGCAAAATCTAAATTGGTAAATGGAGGTGTGGAGGAGGGCAAAAAGCAAATCCCAATTGAAGATAAGAAGTATATACAGTTTTTGGGGGATTGGTACTACTTGTTTCTCTTGATGGATTTTTTTTCCTTCTCAGCAGTTAACATACTGTTATCAAAGAGGAAATACAAATAAAACAAAGCTAAAGAGACACATAACCAAGATTCCAGGTACAACAGTTAAAAAAGGAAGCAGCCAATAAATTCTTAACAAAACTGATACTTAAGATCACAGGTTCTTATTTTTAAAAATCCATGAAAAACTGCCAGATTTATTCCTACTTTGTCATCTCACATGCTAGTGACAATAACTGTGTTCTCCCCATACTTCCTCCCCTAAAAAAGAGTCTTATCACCTCTGCAAGCTTCATTTAATAGATCTGAAAGTAACATGATATTTATGTATGTGCTTTTCTATGGTACTCATCATGGTTTTCTGCAAAACTGGCGAAGCAACAGTTTTGCAGAAAAAGACCTGGGGATTAGAGTGGATGAGAAGATGGATATGAGTCAGCAGTGTGCTCTAGTTGCCAAGAAGACCAATGGCATATTGGGCTGTATTAGTAGGAGCACTGCCAGCAGATTGAGGGAAGTGATTATTCCCCTCTATTCGGCACTGTTGAGGCCACACCTGGAGTATTGTGTCCAGTTTTGGTTCCCCCCACTACAGAAAGGATGTGGACAAATTGGAGAGAGTCCAGCGGAGGGCAAAGAAAATGATTAGGCGGCTGGGGCACATGATTTACAAGGAGAGGCTGAGAGAACTGGGGTTATTTAGTCTGCAGAAAAGAAGAGTGAGGGGGTTTTGATAGTAGCTTTCAACTACCGGAAGGGGGGTTTCAAAGAGGATGGAGCTCTGCTGTTTTCAGTGGTGGCAGATGATAGAACAAGAAGCAATGGTCTCAAATTGCAGTGGGGGAGGTCTAGGCTGGATATTAGGAAACACTATTTCACTAGGAGGGTGGTGAAGCACTGAAATGGGTTACTTACATACACACACAATTTCCATCCATAGAGGTTTTTAAGGCCCAGCTCGACAAAGCCCTGGCTGGGATGATTTAGTTGGTGTTGGTCCTGCTTTGAGCAGGGGATTGGATTAGATGATGTCCTGAGATCTCTTCCAACCCTAATATTCTGTGATTCTGTGGTAGTATTTGAGTTCCTCAGATACATCAGTGAGTTTATCCTCACAACTTGTCTATGAGATAGGGAGGTATCAAGTGCAACCTTGACAGATTGGAGAATTGGTCTGAAATCCACAAGATTAAATTCAATAAAGACAAGTGCAAAGTACTACACTTATGATGGAAAAAAAATCAAAAGCACAACTACAAAATAGGGAATAACTAGGGCTAGATTGTAGTATTGCAGAAAAGGATCGGGGGGGGGGGTTATAGTGGATCACAAATTGAATATGAATCAACAATGTGATGCAGTTTCAAAAGAGACTAATATTATTCTGGGTGTATTAACAGGGATGTTGTATGTAAAACACAGGAGGTAATTGTTCCATGCTACTCCATGCTACTGATGAAGTCTCAGCTGGAGTACTGTGTCCAGTTTTGGACTTTAAGAATGATGTGGAGAAACTGGAAAGAGTCCATAGGAGAGCAACAAAAATGATCAAAGGCATAGAAAAACTGACCCTAGGAGGAAAGGTTAAAAAACTGGTCTTGTTTAGTCTTGAGAAAAGAAGACTGAGGGGGGAGCTGATAACAGTCTTCAGATATGTAAGGACTATTATAAAGAGGATAGCGATCAGTTGTTCTACATGTCCACTGTAAGTAAGACAAAAAGTAATCAACTTAATCTTCAGCAAGGGAGTTTTAGGTTAGAGATTAGAATATTTTGGATAACAGCCAAACGTATTACATATATTATGAGCTGGAATGTTAGAACCCTGTTTACTCCAGGCCAGACTGAGCTAGTAGCAGGAGGGGGTAAGGAGGTTACAAATTTCTGTTTCTGTCACACAAGACACACGCTAGCTGGGCACAAGAGAGTTCACAGTTTAAAAGTATTCTTTCCTTTATTCTGGAAATTCAAGTGGACAAGCGAAGCATAAGGATGCCATTGCTTTAACAGCGAACAAGAGAACAGGTACTTTAACGAAGAGCTGGAAACGGGTGTCTGAGCAGATTGTCATAGCAAGGTTTACTACTACCTACAGTAAACTGTGCACAACTGTGGTTGGCTGTTATGCACCAACAGAAGAAGCAGAAGAGGAAGAGGACAGTTTTTATCAGCAGCTGGACAGCACTGTAGACAAGATTCCTGATCATGATATGATTTTGACAATGGGAGATACAGATGCAAGGTTGATAGTGGACATGGTAAGCTAATGAATAGTGGTGGACCACACAGCATTGGGACAGAAAACAATAATATGGAAAGATGATGAACTTGCTGTGAGATGCACAAAGTGATATTTGGTTTCCTCACAAAGGTTATATTGAACTCACCAGATGGTCAAACCATAAACCAGATTGACCACATTATTATCAGTAAAAGGCATAGATGGTCACTGTTGGATGTGAGAGTCTATAGAAGTGCCAAGTGTGGCATGAACTACAAATGGGAAAGATAATGATTAAGTTAAAGTCCAAAAAAAAAGATGGGTGCAACTGGAGCCAAATTTGATCTCGATAAGTTAAAGGATAGATAGCTCTGTGAGGGAAGCTTACAAGATGACACTTTGAGGGCATTTCAGGCCATTAAAATACAATGATAAAGAAATCTCACTCCAAACTGAATGGGAAATATTCAAGGAAGGGATAAAAAAATACAATGGAGAAGTTACTGGGAGGCATAAGCAAACAAGGAAAAGCTGGACAAGCAATGAAACAAAAACATTAATGAAAAGTGTAAACAGGCTAAGACTGCTGGGAAAGTGAAAGAAGTAAAAAGCACTGCGCAAAGCGGTGAAGAAATCACAAAGATTGGACAAGCAAAAGTTCTGGAAAGAAAAAGCTCAACAAGTTGAGGAGGTGTCGAGAGAACAAGATATGAAAATGATATGCAAAAAAGTTAAGTTGTATGGAAACACAATCAGGCCAACAATGCAAGCAATAAGAAAGGCTACCTGTGAACTAACAACAAAGTCAGAAGAGGTGCTGGAAGTATGGAGAGAGCATTTTAACAAAGTGCTGAACCTGCAGTTCATCCAGATACAAGGATTTGAGAAATGCTAGATGAACAGGTCATCTTGCAAGGCAGAATGGGTACCGGCACTGAACCACCAGGAGAAGAAGAAACAGAAAGAGCAGCAAAGGAATTAAAAATTGGGAAAGTTGCAGGAATAGACAATTTAACAGCTGATTTTCTAAAATCCAGAAGGACAAGTGCTATCAAATCATTAGGAAGAATATATAAGAAGGCATGGGAGCAAACAGGAGATACCAGATGATTGGATAAAGGCAATACTTGTACCAATCTGAAGAAAGGGAAGCCTGCCAATACATGTAATTGTAGGGGAATAAGTTTATTATCAGTCCTGGGAAAAATCATGATGAAAGAAATTGCCAACAGATTAAGGGCAGTTTTAGAGGAAGTAGTAGGCAAGGAACAGTGCAGCTTCAGACCAGACCAAAGTTGCACTGATCATATATTCATACTCCAACAGTTGATGGGAAAAAGGCGAGAATGGGAATTAAAGATGTTTGCTGCTGTCATCGACTTCACGAAGGCATTTAATTTGGTTTTGAGGGAAACATTATGGAAAGTAGTAAAATCTTAAGGAGTTGCAAATAAGATAATTGCAATTATAACAGTTATATAGGAAGACTCCTGTAAGAGTTGGTGGAAAATTAAGCAACTAGTTCAAGTCAATGTTTGGTGTAGTCAACTTGGACTTACAAAAAATTGCCAAGAAGACAAAGTGGTTGCATCTTGGAAAAGGGATAATGAATAAAGCATTTAAATACAACAGCAGTGAAGTTGTAGAACAAATAAAATCTTATGTGTTTCTTGGAAGCTTGATAAATTAGAATAGTTGCATTAAAGATGAGGCTTTAGCGATAAGTGTTGTACAGAAATTGATGAGATTATGGACTGAGGAAAACATTATGTTTGGTGCCAAAGAGAAAATTTATCATACCACTGTACTAAGAATATTACTCTGTGGTCTGGAAGCAGCTGCATTAAATGAAAGTCATCAGAAGGCTGGAAGCAGTAGCAATGAGAGTTTTTCAGAAGATGGCAAGTGTAAAGTGGAATGATTTTAAGACAAATGAAGAAATTATAAGCCAATTAGGATGTGAAGTCAGGGTACGGGATTGGCTGTGTGATGGGGTGTCCACCCCACATAAGCCATGAGCAGATTAATGTAGGTCAGGATGGGCTAGTTAACCTTAGATGTTACACCTGGAGGGGAACCAAGGATTGATAGGGCCTAATGGTAGATGAAGCCAGGCTGGGATAAGATTATAAAGTCAGGAAGTGAGAGTAGGAAAGCGCTGCAGGGAGGAGGTCTGCAGTGACCTAGAGCAGGGGTCTCAAACTCGCAACCCCCTCCCCCAATCAAACTCCCTTCCAGAGCCCACCCTCTCACCCCTTCTACACTCAAACTCTCTCCCAGACCCTGCACCCCAATCCCCTACCCTAAACTCCCTCCCAGAGCTTTAGGCAGGTGTGGGGCGGAGTTTTGGGAGGCGGGTTCTGGGTGGCATGATTGACATTATTGGCCCGCTGGGAGGATTTGAGGACTGGCATTGACCCTAAAGTAAATTGAGTTTGAGACCCCTGTCCTAGAGGGAAAGGGAATTGACCAGGGACAAGGAGGTGATCCATGGGGAGAGTAAGCGCTGGAGTCCTGCCCCAGACTAGGGAATTTGACAAGAGCCTGAGAGAGGTGAAGTAGCTAGAAGGAGTGGAGGACGCTCCAGGGGTAAGCCCACAGGAACAGCGAACCATGGCCATGGGGAGCTGCAGGCAGCCCTGCAAATGTAAACAAACAATCTGTCAGTCTGCCAGTGGATTACCCTGATGGGCCGCATGCGAGCCACAGGTTGCCCACCACTGCCATATGCACTAGTGTTCACATGAGTTCATTCATCAGGACACCAACTAAGGTGCCCGTTTAGCATTTAAAAACACCGAAAACTGCAGCAAATCCGCAAAGAAAAAGGAAAAGCAAGGATCAGAATTTGAAACTTTCGTTTTTCTAAACATAGAATGAGTACCTAAAGAAGAACATATTATACACCTAGGGACACAGCAGCAGTTGCTTCAGGACTGAACTTGAAGGACAAAGGACCGCTGCTTTATAGAAGGCCCTCCATATGATCAGTCATTGTATATCATTAGGTGTGCATGCTCATCTTTGGGCACTCATCCTTTGTGGTGAGAAACCATTATAGATATTTTTAAAGAGCTCTTTACACTTACTGTGCAGTCATAAATGGAATAGTGGCAATTAGGCAATGGAAGATGCTCAGCCTAATTTATTACTGAACACTTTATGCCAAATCCTACCCTCTTTATCATGCATGAAGCTGCACTGATGTCAATGCTGTTGCAGAAGTGTAATTAAGGGCAAAATGTGGCCCTCTGACTCACTTTAATTCATTACTGTACTTAAATTCTCTAGATCTACTTTGTTACTGAGTTGAAAATATCTTGTGGGTTTTCCAATGGGAAAGGGAGAAGCAAAGGGTAAGTTATCCTGTCTAGTGCATAACAGCACAGTACTCTGTGGGTATACGAGGAGGTGCCCGAAGTACCAAAAGTATAATGCATAGTTTATCATATTACCAAAGACTTACACCTTGCAAAGCCATCTGAATTTAGAGCCAGCGTTTCTGGCTGCAGTTGTTTCTCTACTCCTTCATTAATTGTAGGAGTTGGATGCAGTATTATTATTCAGTTAGCTTTACAGTGCCCCAAAATGTGCTGTGTTCATAAGGTCTGATCTAATTCCAATTAAAGTCATTAAGAGTCCTTCCATTGACTTTAATACGTATTGATCTGGGCCCATAGTGACAAAACTAAGCTTCTCAGAAAAAATATAATGTCTAATTAAAGCTGAACAGCACACGGAATTATTAAATTTCCCTCAACTTTAGCTGAATGCCACCAATAGTCTGATTAAAAGCAGCATTCAGTACAGCTAGTTGGAAAAATGTTATTTTTGTCCATGGGAAATTTTGATTGTTCATTGAAAACTCAAAAACCAAGATGTTTTTAGTCTAAAATAAAAATCATATTTTGACAAAAAAGTCAAACATTCCACAAAAAGCAGAGTTTCCACAAAAATTCATTTAGTCAAAATCCCTATTTTTCCATTAAAAACAGTTTTGACAGAAAATTTTCAACCAGCTCTAGCATTCAGCACATTATTGGCTTTGAAACTTATTTCTTTTTGGATCCCAGGACCCAACCGCTTTCATGCTCCACCGTGCAATATAGGCAATTTGAAGTCAATAGGAGTTGAGAGTGCTCAGCTTCTAGAAAGATCAAGCTTTAAGTCGATACTTATTGAGTATGGAATTCCAGTGTAACAAGCTTCCAATCAAGAGAGGGTCACATAATTGCAATCCCTATTAAGGTTTTTTTTTTTTTTGCAAAATTTTAAATATTTTTATGTTCAAATAGATATGAAACATGAAAGATTAAGTACAATAATATATTAAAGAATCAACACCTTTAGTGGAGGTGTAACTCCTCCCGTCTTCTCATTCCTTATGTGAGATATAGTATGAAAATGACAATAGTATAGTTTGAAGAGAGAAAATAGCTTAGAAATGTTCATAACAGTTTGTTTTGAGATATACTTTGTAAAATATATTTAAGTAAGTTCTTCATTTTCCCCCAATGTCTTCAGAAAGAAACTCAAAAGTGCTAGATGGGAGAGTAGAATTGTTTGGAGGAATGCACATAGCCTGTCCTGTATGGTATCTGTACTATTGAAGTAGTACAACCTGTCCAGTTTACCTCTTACTATTGTGCACTGAAGTATAAATTGTTAGAGATTCATCCTGAGACACCTATAGGCAAAGGTGAATGTAATTAATAATTGGAAATGTTCCACTGCAGCAAGGTAGGCTGAACTACAACAATTCTGAAGGAATATTCTTTATGTTACGATCATTTGTTTTTATTGCTATCCTAAATACACTGGGAGTATTATTTCTGCTCACTCAGCATCTGAATGAACCAATTACTTTTAAGAATGCATTTAGTTAAAGGGATACTATCAGTAGGGTCAAATATGACCCAGGATGAAATATGATCTACTTAAAAATGATTTTCTAGAGAAAAATCTTTTCCATGTTCAAATATTCACCATTTTGGTGACAAGAAATAATAATATTAATCCTTCCCACCCCCCTCCAAAAAAATCCCAACAACAACAACAACCCACAACCACACACACCCGGTACCATTTTAAAATAATGCACGCAATGGGTGAGCTCTTCCTGCTTGCTCTGCAGGCAGCAGCTAACCAAAGTCCAAATTAAGCACATGGATTGGTACTTTCTTGAATAGGGATGCTTTCTTGAATCAGAGCCTAACTAATCTTATTCCCAACGTGATGCAATCATCTCGGATAATCTGTTTTGGTTCATTGTAGGCCATGAAGTTGAAGGGTTTGGGCAGACTCTTACTATGGAGTTAGTGCAGGTTATGAAGGGCAAGTGTCTGTTAGCTGAGTTTGCCTTCCCATTGACACTGTTATCATGGCTTAACCTATCAGCATTTGTCAACCCCAATGGCTCTTCGTCAGGCTTCTGGCTGCTGCCTCACTAGCCATGAGATTTCTGGATCAAATCATCATGATGCAGATTGTGTAACCAAGGAAAGAAACAAAAACACTCAGATTAATTTCAGCTTCATTAGCAAAAGAAGAAAAATATTTGTCAAACAGAATAGGTGAAACGGGGAAAGAATTGCATGTTTAAGCTTTAATGGTGGTTACAATTAAAAAAAAGTATCAGTCTTCTTTTTAGGGCCATATAGCCATTTCCACGAATGTACCTGTCAGGTGATGATGATGGGGAGCACATATGGAAAGAGAGGAACACTGACTCAGTGACAGATGTCCCTTTCCCTGCAACTTGTGGAAACTTGGTGTGCATGGACAGGTATTTGAGGGCCAGAGGTGGGGCAGGCACAGAGCAGGCACTAGCCATGGCCTATCTGATTAGGAGTGGATACTCTCACAGCATTATTAACTCTGTCTCAGAACTGCCACTGCTGAACAGCCACAGGGAAAGCTGCGAAGGATAGATTAAATGGCTATTATTGGAAACATTCTCATTAGAGAGATATTGGCCCGGGCAGCCTTGCAAATGCTTCACAATTGTCCCAAAAGCCATGCAGAACATGGACATCTGCTGGTGCAAGGAGCCAAGCCTGTCTGTATTATAATTGGGACAAATCCTTCCCATGATGGAATGATTTTAAGGAAACTGAGTTGAAACTCATGGAGATACCTGCTCTTTACACTCTGTTTTTCCCCTCATACAGGACAGTCTGATTCAGAGGTTAAAATTCTTTAAAAAATAATTTTCTTTAAGATGACTTGTGCTTCTCACTGTCATTAATGTTGGAAAGAACTGTATTCTTTTTTCTACAACCCTCAGTAATAGAAGAAATGAAATAACAGGGTAAGACAAACAGAATTGTTTAATCTGAAAAACAATGAAATTTTTTTCTCTATTGTGACATAGTAGTCATTTCAGATTTTCATACCAGCTGGGATCACTTCCATTCATAGACATAAATTAATTCTCATAATTAACATCACAGGCTAATGAGGTTCAGTCTATGGCATCTGACATAAAGATCCCTGAATTAGCAAGTACAGGTAATGAAAGAACTCCTGTTTTAATCTCTCAGAAGAAAGCCAACCACCCTGAAAGGCAGATGAACTCTGTTTAGGGAGCTGTATCAGGACTTGTGTAAATGAATCTACAAGGAATAAAACTAACAATGGTGGAAGAGTCTTGGGAACTGAGTATCAGCAGTTAATAGAGCTTTGGAAAAAAAACAAAAAACCCTAACATTGTTTGTCATGCTACCATGTGTCTCTTTGTTCTCTCAGAGAATTAATTCTGTACACCACCCATGAACGCACATTTGGTTTCATCTCATAACAGAGGGAGTAACAATAAGAGAATAAAAAATAACATTTTCCAATTAGGTTGCATATTTTGTGTAAGCAGTTCAAATCACAACCAGTCTTCTTACATAAAAGTTTGTTTTATTAAATTTTATATTTGAAAATACATACTCAAACCAATAACTCATTATAATGAGCAATACGGAAACTAATAATAAATGACTAAATCCTCTGTCATAGAACAATACAATTTACATCAGCAATAGCCACCTTCACACAGGACTTTCCATCCTTCAATTAGAGTAATTTTTAGGCTAAATGTGATGAGCAAGGAATACTTTCTAAAGCAAGTAAAGGGAAATAACATGCACCTGAATACAGACAGTGACCTTTGAACTGAAAAAGCTGAGGATCCTATTTGAAGTAAACATAAATGTGAATATCCTCCCAGTAACACAAGTAGTAAATCAAATATTGGACAAGGCTATTTGACTATAGCTGGGCTAAAGCCTCAGCCTCAGGTGTGTTGTCTGACTAAAAACACAGACATCCAGTTCTTGTCCAATGGGAACTTGGGGTGGGATCCATGAAAGGACTTAGCTGTTTCAATGCTGAGTGTCAGAACGCCTCACTTTTGGGTGTCTACAACATCACCAGGCAACACTGTGATCCACAAAGCTGGGTTAGGCCCCTAGGCTCCCCATACAATGAGAGAGGAGACAGGCATCTTTGAATGAAATCCACAAAAGCCTTAGAAAATAATCCACAGAACTGGCTACACTAGCTAATGGGAGATGCTGACAATAGGGATGCGTGCTAAATTAAGCCTCTCTCTCAGAGATGGGGCCTAGATCCTGGTCTACACTATGGGGTTAGGTCGAATTTAGCTGCATTAGGTCGATTTTAAAATGAATACGTCTACACAACCAAGCCCGTTCCGTCGACCTAAAGGGCTCTTAAAATTGACTTCCGTACTCCTTCCCGGAGAGAGGAGTAGCGCTAAAATCGACCTGGCTGGGTCAAATTTGGGGTAGTGCAGACACAATTCAACAGTATTGGCCTCCAGGAGCTAACCCAGAGTGCTCCAATGTGACTGCTCTGGACAGCACTTTGAACTCCGGTGCCCTAGCCAGGTACACAGTAAAAGCCCTGGGAAATTTTGAATTTCATTTCCTGTTTGGTCAGCGTGGCGAGCTCAGCAGCACAGGTGACCATGCAGTTCCCCCAGAATCGCAAACGAGCTCCAGCATGGACCGAAAGGGAGACACTGGATCTGATTGCTGTATGGGGAGAAGAAGAATCTGTGCAGGCTGAACTCCGATCAAAAAGAAGAAATGCTAATATATATGCCAAAATCGCACAGGGCATGGTGGAGAGAGGCTACAACAGGGACACACAGCAGTGCCGCATGAAAG
This sequence comes from Dermochelys coriacea, assembly GCF_009764565.3. Classification (NCBI taxonomy): domain Eukaryota; kingdom Metazoa; phylum Chordata; order Testudines; family Dermochelyidae; genus Dermochelys; species Dermochelys coriacea. Next base: position 75,966,116 of record NC_050069.1, read on the forward strand.
TTAAGGAGCTCAGGCAAGCCTACCAAAAGACAAAGGAGGCAAACGGTCACTCCGGGTCAGAGCCCCATACGTGCCACTTCTACGATCAGCTGCATGGCATTCTAGGAGGGGACCTACCACTACCCCACCGCTGCGCGTGGACACCTGCAAGGGGGGAGTTTCATGCAACAGGGAGGAGGAGGAGAATGAGCAGCAGGCAAACGGTGAATCCATTCTCCCCAGAAGCCAGGACCTTTTCATCACCCTAGAGCCAATACCCTCCCAAGGCGGGTCCCCGACCCTGAAGCTGGAGAAGGGACCTCTGGTGAGTGCACATTTGTAACTACAGTACAGGGTTTAAAAGCAATAGTGTTTAATGTTTGATTTGCCCTGAAGAATTGGGATGCATTCGCAGCCAGTACAGCTACTGGAAAAGTCTGTTAACATGTCTGGGGATGGAAAAGGAATCCTCCAGGGATATCTCCATGAAGCTCTCCTGGAGGTACTCTGAAAGCCTTTGCAGAAGGTTGCCTTACTTCGTCCTCCACGGTAGGATACTTTACCACGTCAAGCCAGTAGCAAGTAGTCTGAAATCATTGCAGTACAAAGCATGGCAGCGAATGGTCCTGGGTTTTGGTTGCATTCAAATAACATTCGGTCTATATCTTTCTGTGTTAGCCTCAGGAGAGCGATATCATTCATGGTCACCTGGTTGAAATAGGGGAATTTTTGTAAGGGAACAGTAAAAGGATCCCGTTCATGCTGGGCTGTTTGTGCTTAGCTAAAAGGGATCATCCCTGAGAATAGCCATGCAGCAGGGGGAGGGGTGAAGGGATCATCCCAGAAAATAGCCATGTGGTGGGGTGAGGGCAGGTGTATGCTGCACATCCACCTGAAAACCTCAGCCACCTGAAAGGAGGGTGCTGCAGTTTGAAACCATTCCCACATGTTATGAAGGTGTAAGAAGCCAAACCCACGTACCCTTTGGCTTACCATGGCTGCCTGGAAACCGAATTCTGTTGCCCAGCCATGTGTGACATGTCACCATACCGGCAGGCTCTCAATATAAAAGGCAAAATGCAACCTTGTACTTAAAGCACATGTGCTGTCTGCTGTGAATTGCTTGATTCACTATGAAAGAGTCTCCCTTTTGTTCTCAGAAATGTATCATCTTAAATTTTACTCTCCCTTTTTATCCCCCCCGCAGGTGCAAATGTTTCTATGCTTCCTCTATCATCTCCGTCCCTGAGGTTATCACAGATTAGAAGGCAAAAAAAAATGCACTCGCGATGACATGTTTTCTGAGCTCATGCAGTCCTCCCACACTGATAGGGCACAGCTTAATGTATGGAGGCATTTAGTGACAGAGGCCAGGAAAGCATCAAGTAACTGCAATTAGCAGAGGCAGGAAGTGATGCTGCGGCTAAAGGGGGAGCAAACGGACATGCTCAGGCATCTGTTGGAGCTGCAGGAAAGCCAACAAAAGCACAAACTCCCACTGCATCCATTGTATAACCGCATGCCCTCCTCCCCAAGTTCCATATCCTTCTCACCCAGATGCCCAAGAACGCGGGGGAGAGGCTCCAGGCACCCAGCCACTCTACTCCAGAGAGTGGCCCAAGCAACAGCAGGCTGTCATTCAAACAGTTTTGATTTGTAGTGTGGCTACAATAAGCAATGTGGCCTTGTCCTTCCCTCCTCCCCCACCTCAGCTCACCCCACCTGAGCTACCTTGTCAGTTATCTTACCTTTTTTTTTTAATTAAGAAAGAAAAAAATGCATGGTTTCAAAACAATAGTTACTTTATTTCCTTTGCCAGCTGTGATCGAAGGGGGGAGGATGGTTGGCTTACAGGGAATTAAAATCAACAAAGGGGGCAGGTTTGCAGCAAGGAGAAACACACACAACTGTTACACTGTAGCATGGCCAGTCATGAAACTGGTTTTCAAAGCCCCTCTGATGCGCAGCGGGCCTAGCTGTGCTCTTCTAATCGCCCTGGTGTCTGGTTGCTCAAAATCAGCCGCCAGGCAATTTGTTCAACCTCCCACCCCTCCATAAACATCTCCCCCTTACTCTCACAGATATTATGGAGCACACAGCAGCAGCAATAACAGGGGGAATGTTGGTTGTGCTGAGGTCTAACCTAGTCAGCAAACAGCGCCACCAAGCTTTTAAACGTCCAAAGGCACATTCTACCACCATTCTGCACTTGCTCAGTCTATAGTTGAACTGCTCCTTATTACTGTCCAGGCTGCCAGTGTACGGCTTCATAAGCCATGGGAGCAAGAGGTACGCTGGGTCCCCAAGCATAACTATTGGCATTTCAACATCCCCAACAGTAATTTTCTGGTCTGAGAAGTAAGTCCCTTCTTGCAGCTGCTCGAACAGCCCTGAGTTCCTAAAGATGCAAGTGTCATGCACCTTTCCCGGCCATCCCACGTTGATGTTGGTGAAATGTCCTTTGTGATCCACCAGAGCTTGCAGCACCATTGTGGTTTACATACTGGTTGGCAAGGTGATCCAGTACCAAGATAGGGATATGTATTCCGTCTATTGCCCCACCACAGTTATGGAAACACATTGCAGCAAAGCCATCCAGTATGATCTGCACATTTCCCAGAGTTACCCTTGATAACAGAACGTCAGTGATTGCATTGGCTACTTGGATCACAGCAGTCCCCACAGTAGATATGCCCACTCCAAATTGATTCCCGACTGACTGGTAGTGGTCAGGTGATGCAGGCTTCCACAGGGCTATCGCCATTCACTTCTCAACTGTCAGGGTAGCTCTCATCTTGGTATTCCTGCACTTCAGGGTGGGGGAAAGCAATTCACAAAGTTCAAGGAAAGTGGCCTTATGCATGCGAAAGTTTCGCAGCCACTGTGAATCATCCCACATCCACAATACTCTGCGGTCCCACCAGTCTGTACTTGTTTGCTGGGCCCAGAATCAGCGTTCCACTGTATTAACCAGCCCCACTGCCGCCATGATGTCCCAATTGCCACAGCCCGGGCTTTCAGGAACGTCTGTGTCCATGTCCTTTTCACAATCGACTTCATGCTAGCGTCTCTTAGCCGGGTTCTGCACATAGTGCAGTATAATGCGCGAGGTGTTTACAATGCTCACAACAGCAGTGGTGAGCTGAGAGGGCTCCATGCTTGCTGTGCTATGGCATATACACGGGTAACCCAGGGAAAAAGGCGGGAAATGATTGTCTGCCATTGCTTTCACGGAGGGAGGGAGGGAGGAAGGGAGGGGAGACTGACGACATGTACCCAAAACCACCCACGACAATGTTTTTGCCCCATCAGGCATTGGGAGCTTAACCCAGAATTCCAATGGGCAGCGGAGACTGCAGGATAGCTACCCACAGTGCACTGCTCTGTGAGTTGATGCTAGCCACGGTATTGAGGATGCACTCTGCTACTTAATTTGCTTAGTGGGGACATACACAATCGACTGTATAAAATCGATTTCTAAAGATCGACTTCTATAAAATCGACCTAATTTCGTAGTGTAGACATACTCTTAGTCCGGGCACCTATCTTGCTTGTGATCCATGAATGGGAACCTGCTACCTGGAAAGTGAGGTAGCTTATGCACCTATGCTGCTTCTTGGGGGAATGAGTTGTGCCTCATGCCACACAAAACAAGGAGGATGCAGTCTTACAACTTTAAGCCTAGGGGTTGTAGTACTCACCTGGGATTTGCAAGTCCCAGGTTCAATTCCCCCTTCTCTGCTAGAGGGGAAAAAGGATTTGAGCAGGTGTTTCCCACCCTTCAGGAGAGCATGCTAACTACAGAACTATGGGACATTCTGATGTAAGGATTCCTCAGTAATTTTTTAGGCTAAAGATCAAGTGCAAGGAATACTTTCTAGGGCAATAAAAGTGAAATAACATGCATATGAATAAAGAAAATGAGCCACAGGGCAGCTTCTAATCAGGGGTGACAGGGCCTATCCAAAAGTGTGGGGGGGTCAGGGGCTCCCACCTTCCAGAGACCCTGCACCCACCCCTCCTCTTTCCCTGAGGCTCCTCCTCTTCTCCAGGAGGCCTCACCCCCAGCAAAACCAGAAGCCAGAGGAGGGCAGGGAGGGCCAAAAGCAGCCTCCACCTGTGTCCTCACCTCCCAGGTCCCCAGGCCAAGGCAGATGGGGGACCCAGGTGGAGGACCCAGGCTTCCCACAGCTGCCTGCATGGCTCTTACCCTGACTTGGCTCTGGCTGGGGAGCGGGGCCTCGGAGCTGCAGCCTGGCCATGGTAAGAGCGGCATGGGAAGCTGTGGGAAGCTGCAGCGCAGACCCTCCACCTGCCCCAGGCAGGGTCCTGGGGGCAGAGACACAAGCCGGGGGCTGCTTTTGAGCCTCCTGCACCACGGGCAGGTGGAGGGTCTGCCACAGCGTCCCACAGCTGCCTACGTGGCTCTTACCATGGCCAGGCTGAGACTCCAAGGCCCTGCCCCCCAGCCAGAGCCGGGTCAGAGTAAGAGCTGTGCAGGTAGCTGTGGGGAGCTGGCACAGACTCTCCACCTCCATCTGCCATGGGCAGGGAGCCTCAGAGTTGGGGACACAGGCCGAGGGCTGCTCTTGGATCCTCCCGCACCACAGACTCCCTGGCCAGACTCCACCAGCTGCTGGCCTGGCAGGGGGGTGGGGCCTCGGGGGGATGAGGAGGAGAAGGGGGTGGGGTCTGCCATGGTTAAAAGTGGAAGGGCCATGTCCCCCGGGCCCTCTGTTTCGGCGCTACTGCTTCAATGCAGCCCTGCCAGGTATTCATTACTGCAATGGAAGCTTTAACATGCAAGGTCTCTTTTCCAATACAGCACCTACTGAAGTCCTGGGAAGATGGGCGGTCAAAGGCCCATCCCCCAGCCTAAGCGGAGGAGCTACTGAACCCTTGGCTCAAGCAATTCTGGGGAACAACTAATGAGAAAACAGAGAGAGGAGTGAGGGTTACAGATGCAAAATCAGGGATCCAGAAGGGGACACCAAGCAGAGAACCCCAGACAGTGCCCACTGCTCCTCGAGGGTGTCTAGGGAGTCAGATGCAGTTCACAGGAACTCTGCTCGGATGCATGATTGAAGGGAGGACTAGAAATAGGTCCCATAATCGCAGAGCACCTCCCCATCCAGCATCCTCCCCCTGGTTTTATAGATGGCCGCATTGGCCAGTGCTATAAGAAGGTTCACGAGCAGATCTCTTGACTTTGTGGGGCCACGGATGGGGTGTGCATAGATCAGGAGGTGTGGGGAAAAGTGCAGCCAGAACCTAAGGAGAAGGTTCTGGAGGAGCTGGAAAAGGGGCTGCAACCTGGCACACTCCAGGTACATATGCACCAGGGTCTCCTTCACACTGAAGAAGGGACAGGTGTCGAAGAGGGGGGTGAACTATGCCAAGTACACGCCTGTGCTCACGGCTCCATGAAGGAGCCGCCAACTAATATTCCCAATGGGCCAAGGGTGCAATAAAGGCTGGCCCACTGGCCCACAGGTGGAAGGAAGTCCTGCCACTTGGTATTGGTGCAAGATATGAGGGTGAGGAAATGAAAAGTACGGCACATGAGCATGTACATATGTGTCCTGGGCACGTTTTGGAAATGAACCAGCTGCAGGTCATTTAGCTGGCTCAGGTTACAGAGGGGAGGGGACCGAGGGGGCTCGTGAGGCACAGACCCGATAAGAAGATCCCAAGGGCTGGGGGTGAGGTGTGGGCAGGAAGCACCCTCCTGAAAGACCCATCCAAGGAAAGCCTGAGAGGTAGGCCCAGTGCAGCAGCTGAGCAAGCAATTACTTTCTTTAGGAGCTGATGTTACCACTTACTCACATTGAACAGTTTGGTACCTACAAATTGAAGCAGTCCCATTATAGCCCATGAGTCTACATGCAAAAGTACTAGGCCATCTAAGGGTAACACCTCCACTTTAACAGGTGTATTGACTCAGCATCAACTTTCCAAACTCCATCTGTGATTGCCACAAGCCGCTTCTTTGTGCCCATACAAAATCTCTATCTCAACGTTATGACATTATATCATGACGATGCAAAATCACAGTCTGTTGCTGGTTTCAGAGCAGCAGCCGTGTTAGTCTGTATCCGCAAAAAGAAAAGGAGTACTTGTGGCACCTTAGAGACTAACAAATTTGTTGGAGCATAAGCTTTCCTGAGCTACAGCTCACTTCATCGGATGCATCTGTTGCTGTGCTTTGAAAGGAGGAGGGCAGGGCGGCAGGTGAACTGCAGGCTTAGGGAGGCTAGCCCCCGGCCAGGCCGCCCCTTCTGCCTGGGGCCCCGCCCCGCCCCGCCCCTCCCCCAGCCCCAGGGCTCCTGGCAGGTTGGCAAGCAGCGTGGCCCCCTGCCCAAGCCCCAGAGCAGCGGGCGGGCAGACCGCTGATCACGGCCCCCAGCACGGTGGGCAGCGCTCCCTCCCCTCCAGCTCCGGCGTGCCGGGTGGGCGGGCAGCACGGCACCCAGCCCGGGATAGGCAGGCAGCGGGAGCACCCGCTCCAGCCACCTGGAGTCCCTGGCTGCAGCCCCACTAGCCCCAGCGTGGGGCAAGGGCACCGGAGCCCTCCAAGAGGGGGAGGAGGGGGGGGCGAGGACCCCCGCCCAAGGTTGAGGCAAAGGCAGGCAGGCCCCTGTCCATGTCCCAGGCCCCCCGCCCAGGGCAGGCGCGGTGGAGAGACCCAGGCTCCCGCGCAGTTCCCCCGGAGCCACAGCCCGGCCGCGATAAAAACCAGGTGGGCAGCTGTGGGAAGCCAGGGCGGACCCTCCACCGGCCAGTGGTGGGTGGGTGTGGGGGGGGCAAGCAACCCCTGGCCCGTGCCCCTGCTCCCCACCCACCTGGGGCAGAGGGAGGATCCACGACGCCTCCCAGCTGCCTAGGCTCCCTGGCCGGGCTCCACGGTGGCCTGGCCCAGAGTGGGGCCTCGCAGGGTGGGGGAAGGGGACGGGGACCATCCCGGCGAAAAGTGGACGGGCCAAGCGTCAGCATTCCCCTGCCTTTGATACCCGCAGCCCATGGGGGAGGGTGATTTGGTATGGGCTTACCCAGTAAAGCTCCCTTCTGCTGAACAGCCCTGTATGGGCAGGAAATGAGCCAGCATAAAACAGAAATAATGGAGTGGTTTTCAAAATAGGGAATGCGGGATAAAAACCACAATGCCAAGCAAGAAAAGATTTATCAGGTGACGTCGTGGGTGAGAAGGTTTGGCAGATATATCATGCCCTGAAGATTGTCTCACTTGCTTAATTTAAAGTCAAAATGTCACTGTCTAGCTAGAGTTAAGGAAAAGGAACGTTGTAGCTAAATTTGTCTACCAGTAATGTCATCTCACACTCGTTCTAGGGCTTCATGCATAGAAATCCTTACACAAGCACCATTAATCTGTTTGAAGGGGCTGCAAGGCCTACCTCTTTCAGGCAAATTGTATGTGAATAATAATCATCTATACATGTTGCTCCCTGTGTATCGGTGCTGCCAACTGCAATGATATAACAAGTTTCATAATATTTGGTATCTTTCTTAAAGTCCCATCTCCTGGAGTAAAATGATTACAAAAGAATCTCAGCTTTCCTTAAAAAACAAAAGAAAAGAAGATTTCTAGCCCTCACAGTTGTACAGAAAACTGTGAAAATATGAACCCTGAAGGTTCACATAAAAAGGACCCCAGTCATTTCATGATTTTTGTGTGTCCTGACTAGTGAGTGGGGCTGACAATATTGGCTAATGAAACACACATCCGATATGTAGAGGAACATAGGAAATGGTGAAATAAGGAAGTTACTTCTGTTAAACATTTTTTGAGAAGCTGGAGACACAGGAGACTGGCCTGTTGCTTTGTTTAATTTAGGTAAAAAATAACCAAGATTTTTGGAAACGTATTTGTCAGCATTATAGAACAATATTTTTTTTTCGGCCTATTTTCCCTCTCAAAAAGGCTAAAAGTGCTTGAAACCCCTTAATGGTTTATTTTATATTTTAAATAGACTTGTGGATTCCTCTGCTAACATTCACACATATGCATTTTACAAGAACTAAAACATGTTTTTAATGTTGCCTTATATGAATCAAACCAAAATGTTCTGAGGAAAAGACAGAGAATCTGTTTTACACAGTGGCAACTTCATTGAAATCAACAGAGTAACACTGAAGTAAAATTGGTTTGGATATGGGCCACAGCATTGTGTTGTACGTAGCTTATTTCTCCCTGCCCCCATCTTTCTTTTGAAGTTCTGATTAATAAGTCATATTCCCGGAGGAAAAAAAAAAGATATTGTTCAAAATTAACAGACTATATGGGAAACAGATTTAAGCATCTCTTTGATTATCTCCCTTGGTCAGAATGAGATATGATCAGCAGTTCATGGCTCGTTCCTCTTAGCCAATGAGGCAGAAATGCAGCATAATGAAAATAGATCAACAGAACATACTTGATTACAGAAATATGAGCAAATACATCACTTCTGAAGAAGATGAAAATTAACAGGGTCTATCTATACAATTTTTTTTTCCAGAAAAGTAAATAGGTAGGTGGAGGACAGACCATCACTGGGTGGAGAGTTCAATGGGACACCTACATTTGAATCTTAAATTTTTAGTGAAGAGTCATAAAAAAAGACAAAATGAAAAAATAAAATAAAATCACTTTACTACTGCATGCTCTTGCTGCTTGTCAGATGGCAATACTTCAGAAGATGAAGACTGGTTCTGCGGTTAAGGAACAAGCCTAGGAAGTGAGAGACTTGAGTTCAATTCTCTAGCTCTATCACAGACTTCTTCTGTGACAAAGGGCAAGTCCCTTAATTTCTCTCAGCTTCCTCTTCTCTAAAACGGGGGTAATACCACCTACCCTGAAGAGTGTTTGTGGTAATTAATTCATGGGTAATGAATGCTTTGAGTTCCTTGGGTAGCAGGTTCTATAACAATGTGAAATACAGTTATTATTTTAAAATAAGTTAATTCCCTCTCATTTCTTCTCATCTCAGATACAGGTCTCTTATGTGTTCGTGCATATGTTCTCATCTCAACTGTTTTATTTCAACCTCCTGTTGATTATAAAGCCTCAGTCTTCCAATAGGGAAGAAAAACAGTATCTTTTGATGTAGGCGAGCAATCACAGCACAAACAGCAAATCACAGCAATAGTCACACAGAGTTTGAGAGCAATTCATAGGCTGAAATGTGTTCATATAAAGCATTCATTAAAGAATTTAGAATAGCAAATCATAACCACTGACGTCTGTTCACAGATAAATCACAAACGGAAAAAGGGTTAAATTTGCAGAATAAATATTCACTGCAAATAGTTTATCCAGCTCCATTTACTTTAATTCCACTTTACTGTGTGCTCAACCCCAACAACATTTTTTTAAAAAAATGTTGAAAAATGTTAGATTTGGTGATAGGGACAATTCCTGCCCCATTGACTCTAAGTAACTAGAGATGGGTTACCACAATTTACAGTGGTGTCAACAGACTCCAACACATAAATATGGGACTCTTAGCTTCTATGATCCTATATTTCACAAGGCCTCCTAATCACACACAGCATAGTGATCCATGGGAAATCCAGGCCCTAACCCCACCAATCTAATCACATCTCTGCAGAGAGCTAGTCTGTCTATACCAGGGGTTCTCAAACTGGGGGTTGGGACCCCTCAAGGGGTCACAAGGTTATTATATGGGGAGTTGCGCTGTCAGCCTCCACCCCAAACCCTGCTTTGCCTCCAGCATTTATGTTGGTGTTAAATATATAAAAACATGTTTTTAATTTATAAGGGGGTCATACTCAGAGGCTTGCTATGTGAAAGTGGTCACAAGTACAAAAGTTTGAGAATCACTGGTCTATACAATATTCTGCTCCGCCATCCCAATGTCAGCACAGATGGCTCTGTAACTGTGCTAGCATTGATCCATAACTATGCACAACTTCCAACTGATGGCATAGAAGCGATAAGTCAGAAATTAATACTGCAATGAGTAAGAATTATACATGTGATATGCAAGTGTCTTTAATAGGCATGGCCTTGACATGCTTAGCACTACCACTGTGTGATCCTTCCACTTCTGCCAGTATGGGGAGTCCAGCACTTTGTGTAATGGGCTATTCTTTGGCACTGTGCCCTGCAGCTCACTACTGATCATACCAGAAGTATTCTAATGTTAGAAATGTGGAATAGAGGGGCTGTTAGGCCTCCAGAGAAGAAGGTATGCATGCCACATTGTCTCCACTCCCTTCTGTGATTTACAACTATATATGGTTGGTTTTACTGATCATTTGCTCCCTTACACAATAGGGATCAGAGGCCTTGCTGTTGCCTGGTTCATCAACATACACTGAAGAACAGATAACTAATACATCTAGGTGTGGAGGAATGAATTTAGATTATGTGTAATCAAGTGAAACTCCCTATGGGAACTGCCCCTGTTTGTTTATGACAGATATAATCCTTGGGCTGTTCTTTTCTTTCACATTGATGTGCCTGTCAAAATGGAATCCAGCTAGCAACCAAAGGATTATTGAGGGTGACCCAACCTCCTCCATTTTCTAGTTTGTTTTCAAAGCTATGAACAGCAAGAGGCTCTGACAATAAAACATTTTGATCAGTGCTAGTGTGCCTCTTCATTTCAGCTGAAGTAGGCCATTTCCTATTTTGCCAGCTAAAACAAGCTGTTTTACATGTAAAACAATTTATGTTTTTGGCAGAGAGCTGGTAATTCCTCCTTTTGATGCATTGTAGAATGTAGTGGGAAAAAGTGAAGGGCTAAAATACCACAATGCAGGAGATTCACCAGCAGGCAGGCATGTACCAACTGGACTATGTTTTATAAAAAGGCCTCCATATTTGGATGCACAAAATTGTATATGCATACACATTTCCCAAATTTTACAGGTGCAAACACTAGCACACAGAATTAAAAATTTCTAACATCTGAACATACTCTTTAAATCATCCAACTAATATACACAACTGATAAAATCTGTAACCTTAAAACCCACTGAAACAATTGAAAGTACCAAGTAAGTGTTTATGTATTTTTGCACATGATCATAGGTCCTGATCCAATGCCCATTGCAGTCAATAGGAACCCTTCTATTCACTGCAATAGGCAATGGATCAGGCCAAAACAGACAGCAGGGACTGAAAATGTATTCCAGGGTATCTTAGCCTTGGAAAGTCCCTGACATATGGTAAAAAGAAAAGGAGTACTTGTGGCACCTTAGAGACTAACAAATTTATTAGAGCATAAGCTTTCGTGAGCTACAGCTCACTTCATTGGATGCATCCGATGAAGTGAGCTGTAGCTCACGAAAGCTTATGCTCTAATAACTTTGTTAGTCTCTAAGGTGCCACAAGTACTCCTTTTCTTTTTGCGAATACAGACTAACACGGCTGCTACTCTGAAACCTGACATATGGTAGGTTGTAAAAGAGCTCTCCTTGCTGAAATAAAGCTGTGTGTTGGATTGGATGAATGCGTGCCAGCATGTTAATATAGTATATTGTTTACAGACTTACAAGCTGGGCCAAGGCAAATCTTCAGCTATTGGGACACCATGTACTGAAACAGTTTTTTCTACTTGGAAGCCTCCCTGCAGGTTCTCACTGTACCTAGGGTCACGGCTGCATTTACTCATGATTTATGATGTGTCCAAGATTAAGATACAGCCCTGCTTCTTCAGAGGCAACAGTTTCCCACTGCCAGAGGTGAGGTGCTACTTCCAGTACTCACTGTGGAGGAGGGATCAGTGCAGTGGCACCAATTTAGATACTTGTTGGGAGGGCAAGTACCAGTCCATGCTCATTCCCTCATCCTCCTGCAGGGACTCCGGGCCTCCTCCCCAAGCCAGGGAGTCTCCACTCTCCCTCTTACCCACACAGTGCATGAGCAGGTGCCTCCAGGAGTCAAGCTCTCAGCCGTCTCCCCTGTGCAGGAATAAACTGCCCGTACACCAGCTCATGACAACACTTGTCCTGGCTGCCCCTCCATCTGGATGGAGGGGCTGCCAGGCCAAATTTGAGTAGTGTTGTTACCCTGTGTGCTAGGTTGCAAAGTCACTCACTGAAATTTGTCCCGTCTCCCCTCTGTCTGGATGGAAGGCTGAAGGGTCAAATTTCAGTGGTATTGTAACCATGCAACTGGAGCAACACTCCAGACTGCTCTGGCAGCAGCAATACTGATTTAGTATGGGACCATTGCTTAAAAATGGTTGCTCCCATCCCCCGACTACAGAACTTGGAGCAAGTGCAAAGACATGGATATTGTGATACCACTGCAGACCTCAGTCAAATTTGGCATCCCTTTGTGCTAGGTGCAGGACAAACATATACCTAACTAGGGTTTTAAATTGCTGCCCATCACTATAGTATCTGAGCACCTTCCACCTAAAATCAATAGCAACAGCAGAGTCCCTAGTGGACTTCATGGAGTCTCTGGCACTTCTCCCTCTACAGGATGAAAACTAGACACTGTGCCAGTTCCATGTTTAATTTTAGAGCTCTCGAGTTTTAAGGTGGTTGGGGCAAGTCAAGATTGAAGCGGAGGAGAGTTGGAGTAAGGGCAGGGACAGGAAAATATAAAGGGGAAAGGAGCAAGGGGAGGGGAAACATCGTGGGCAGAGACTCCTTATAGAGTGCATATTATTTATTAAATATTTGACTTACCTTCTAAATAGACAAGACAGGCAAAGGATAGAAGAAAGTATTATTGCCTCATTTTTACTGTGGGGGCGACAAAGAGAGATTAAGTAATTTGCCCAAGGTTGGACAGAAAGTCCATGGCAGAGCTAGGAACTGAACCTAGGTCTTCCAAGTCCCAGTCCAGTACCTGAACCACAAAGCACCATGATTATTTTATTTTGTAACAATTTTTTAATTATTATAATTACTATTATCCCCCAAACTCCTAGTGGTGCCAATGGAAGAACCTTGTGACTGGTCTTGCCATGGCAGGTCAGACAGATATTATGTTGCTAGTAAGGATGATACTACAGAAATGAAGTAATGTTAATATGTGACTATGCTAATACCTGTGTTAAGCCTCTGAGCCATGCCTAATGTTTTTGCAGAATTGTGAGCAGACTCACATTGAAACTTTGAAGTTTCAGTTAATTTCAGCTAAAAGTTGAGGTTGAAGAAATGTTTCACCTGAATGCTGTTAACACTCCCAGTGAATTACACCTTTTGTCCAAAACCTTTACACTTCTTAAAAACCCGAAAAGTAAAAGTCTGGAAATGAACAACGAAGGCCAGACTTACACTATCACTTACTTTGATATAATTTATGTTGCTCAGGGATGTGAATAAGCCACCCACCTGCGTGCTGTAAGTTACACTGACCTAAGTACAGGTGTGGACAGCGCTATGCCTGTGAGAGAACTTTTCCCACTGACATAGCTACCGCCACTCGTGGAGGTGGATTTATTATGCTGACAGGAGAGCTGCCTCCCTTTGGCATAAAGCTTCTTCACCAGAGGCACTACAGAAGTGCCAACATAGCACTTCTAGTGTAGATCCAGCCATTTCCTCACTGCCATATAATTAGCAGGGTTTCCGAGGATCTGTGGACCCAGAAGCCCTGAGATGCCTAGTCCAAGGGCATTCCTCATGGTGGGTTCAACAAATCAGCATTTTCCAATGAAAATTTGGTTCACCAGAAAATTTCTACCCAGTTCTACTCATCCCTATAATATCTGATTGCTTCACAAATACGAATACATTTATCTTCACGACACTCTAGTGAGGTGAAGGGCTATTATTGTTCTAATTTTTCAGAGGGGGAACTGAAGCACAGAGAGATTAAGGTCAAAAGTATCCACTAATTTTGGGTGTCCAATTTCAGACACCTAGCACCTGATTTTTCAGAGCACTTACCATAATATAGCACCTTACATGTTCAAAGCACAGCTCCCACTGACTTCAATTGCAACTGATAGTGCCCAGCACTTCTGGAAATCAGACCCCAGGCCTCAATAGTCAGAGACCCAGAAAATGAGGAACACGTAGTGAGTGACTACTGGCAAAAAAAAATTGTTCAAGTGAGATATGAACTGCGTGGCAGAGACACAGATAGAATGCAGTTCTCCACAGTGACATTCAACTGCCTTAACCATGAGACTAGCCTTTCTCTTCCTGAAATTCCTGCATACCTTCCAACTTGAGACAACAGTCTCCTATACTACAGAACTCTTGCTCAACCTCTTGCTCAATGAATAGGTTCATTCTCTGCACTAATGACACAGGGGTCCTGTGGAAAATAGAATGTGATCATGTAATTAGAGACTGTCATAACGTACATGCACAAAGGGGCTAAATGATGGTTGCACTGGCAAC